>NC_056033.1:30173319-30863941 GCF_004379255.2 Salvia splendens | reverse complement strand
CATTATGTGTTACCTGACTACCAAATGAGTCACAGATGGCCAATGTACTACCTGGATATGGATATAGAGGGCAAGGTGATTTTCAATTCCTAAAGATGATGGTGGAGGAGATTGAAAGGGGGGATTATACACCAGGTTCAACTTTCAGAAAAGAAAGTGAGCTATATGTTTATGAGAAGTTCCGTTCAATGTTTGGTCGAGTTCATTCAGACCGTCTTCTCAAGTTAAGGCTCCAGATCCTTAACAGAAAATACAAAGACTTCTCAGAGATGATGAACAAGCCGGGAATTTCGTGGGACATGAAAAAGAATGTTGTTTCTGGCAACGAGCAACTGCTGAGGGCAAAATACAAGGTACTAGCTGCTCTTTCATCTATTTATCATGTAATCCCCAACTTTTTTTCCTTTAATCTGATGGAAACTGAAGAAACCAACAGATTACAATATGAAAAGAACATCTTACTAATCCAGCTAACATGATGCTTCCTTTCCCGCACCGATGCAGGAACGGGAATTACAATGGAGAAAAACACTTTGACCTCATGTGCCAAGTCTTTGAAAGTGGAGTGAAGTTCAACTAAGGAGAACAAGTTTTCTACACCAGATGCTTTGGGCTGACCAAAATAATTGTCATCTTAGACGAGTTTATGTCCTGTTATTGGCATTGCAAACTCGACAGACTTAAATTTCCATGGATATGAATGCTTAAACAGTTTCAAAATTCAAATATCATACAAGCTTATCATTTTTCTTAGTTTGAACTAACCGCGGTGCTGTTTTTAGCAACAGCTAAGTTTTCATATCAACAATTGCATCCTAGAAAATGGAAGGACGCATCTACAGAAAACTCAATTGAAACAAATCTAATCGTATCAAACACGCCAAAAGAAAAGGTGAAATCGCAGTAACTTGAAATAGAATAAGGATTCAGATCAACTTTAAATCCATACCATATCGATTGCTTCGCGCGGTGAATTCACGGCTTCGGCGACGCGAATTTGTTGCGGGGGGGAGTTGCATATTGCATATTGCAACAAATTAATTTCCCGGAAGATCGAAATAGCTTTAAAAGTTTAAATATATACGACGGTGATTTGGCCTCTGCCCTCTTAGCATTATCATTAAAATATGTACTACTCCATGTTTTGTTTATTTCCGTGAATTTGGGTAATTTTGAAAGATTCCGATTGCTTCACAGATCACAACATGGCAAAATACTCAACTGAGAGAAAATAGAATGTAGGTTATCTAGAAGGAGAAATTTTGGAATAAGAGGTTAAATTCGCTAAGCTTTTGTAATTAGGGATTCAATTCGCTGACCTTTCGTAATTTGAGATCGAAGCATGCTTATTCTTCAGAATAAGGGATTTATAATATTTTATCTTATTTATGTTCTTTTTTAATATTATTTCCCTCTAACCATTTATCAATTGCCTAAATTACCTCCTTCAAATTTTTACCTAAATTCTACTACTTCATCAAAAATTCAACGCCGTTTCTGTGATCTCTCCCAAATCACCCGCCTTTTTTATTCCAAACCTGCCTCCACCCTTCTCCTCTCCCCTACACGGCACCTCCAAATGAATTTTCCGTATATTCTTCTCTTTGATTTTACAGTGGAGTTGCTCGATTTTGTGTATGTAGTGCCTGTGCCAGTGCAAGAACATAAATTCTATATGATGCTTTAACTTGGGATGCCATATAACGAAGTAGTTTTGTGTTTAAATTTTCTATAGTTTAATCGGTCTTTAGGTATGTATTCCTAAAGGTATCTGGATTTGTATTTTAGGATAATTAACAAAGCCATTGCATGCGATGCAGAGATCATTGTTTACTGGATTCGGATTGTACTAGTATATTTGTTGTGGAATTGAGATAAAAGTCTCGCCGGGCGAAATTACAATTGAAAATAAAAATAAGGAAAATTACACGGAAATAACTGAACAAATTACACGTAAAGGATTGTGGAAAGTGGTAAGCCGAGTCGAGGAGTCCTCTTTCCGCAAGACGAGATACGCTCCGGTAGTGCTCACGGTTTGGCATGTCGTCCCCAAAGATAGAACGGCTTCGTCTCTGAAGTAGCAGCACCGCTAGCAGCAGAGCTCCGACGAACGGGAGTGAGGCGGGGGTAGAGCTTAGACGGGAAGTTTATGCAGAGAGGGAGAGAGCGTGTATGCAAAATGCTTGAGTATGTTGTGTTAAGAATGCAATGGATGCATGCCTATTTATAGGCAAAGTCCACCTGCATGGCATTGATGGAGTCAACAGCCATTATGTGTGTCATGATGGCTTGACTGTAACCGCCGGGGGTTATTGACTGGTGCACTAGCCAGTGGGAGCTGAAGAGACACGACGCACCTGGATATGCTACACGACGGGATACACCATGGACCGACGGGATCCATCGGGGACCTTTTGTCTCCCGTTATTCGTCGGGGTCCAGCGGGAACCTTTTGACTCCCGTTGTGAGTCGGGGTCCAGCGGGACCTTTGGTCTCCCGTTGTGCGTCGGGGTCCAGCGGGAACCTTTTGTCTCCCGTTGTGCGTCGGGTCCAGCGGGACCATGACGTGGACTAGGACCCGTCGGGGATAGCGTGGAGTTTGAGTTGGTCTAAAAAGAACAAGCGGGGCACGAACCACGCTCAATGACTAGCTCCAAAGAACAGCCCAAAGACCACCCAAAGACCAATTGCCAAGAACCAATAACCAAGGTCCAAGGCACCAGGCACCCGGTGCACGGGGCACGGGACACGGGTCACGGTGCGCAGTGCGCGGGCGGGCAATGGCTCGCGCGTGTGGGCTCTGTCACCCGTCTTATTCCACGATAATTATTACACATAATAATTCATCTGATTAAATACTTCATCAAAGAAGTTTATCATCCCCGATATAGGATAATTAACACTTAATTAATTAATCCCTTAGTCTTTTCACATAGCTCATTTTTAGGTTTATTGTGACCAACTTTAATATATTATTTCTCACTCACCGGGAATCGGATGAATATACTACGGTCATCTACTCGTAACGTAGATCGACGTTATTGCATTTAATTTCACAAAATTAAATGTCTTGTAACATTTATTATTAATCAAAAATCATTTGACCAAACACGATTCCAACAATCCCCCACATGAGTGGAAATTGCCAAATGCATATGTATGCAGACACAAGCTCAACCCTCAAGAGGTATGTAAGCATAAGGATAGGTAGTTTTTGGCTTTGAACCATCCATAGTCAACACCATCAGATACACAGGCGGACTAGTAGCGCGAGCTTTGAACTATTCCTTCACGGCGTGCATCGAGACAATGATGTTAACACTTAAACACCTCAACCTCATCCGTTCTCACGTTTTGTGTCCATTTCAGGCCTTGGACACCACTTTGGATTCATAATTGTATTGTTTGAAGCGGCCTCACTTCACACTTACATATGTGATTCCTCGTTAAGTATCTTGCCATACTTAGTCTCCTTGAGAACTTCTTCTCAACGAGATTCTTTAAGGATCATTAAAAGTCATAGACTTAACCTCACCACTAGGCAAGTTTTCCAACACTCTATTGCGCTCTAGGGAATAGATATAGGTGAGTGTTTCACACAAACTCTCATAGCTTAGTTTTCCCATTGAACCAAGTTCTTGGGATCTCCAGTCATCATGGTTGGGTTTCCACTATGACAATTCTTTAGTTTGTGGATTTCAAACCCATTCCCTCTAGCAATTTATTCATTTGATCACGATTTAACCTTTTGGTTAGCGGATCCGCTAGATTATCCAATGACTTTACGTAGTCAATTGTAATCACCCCTGTTGTGATCAAATGTCTCACGGTATTATGTCGTCGACGAATGTGTCGAGACTTACCATTGTACAAGCCACTGTTTGCTCTCCCAATAGCGGCTTGACTATCACAGTGAATTAACACTGGAGGCACGGGCTTTGACTAACATGGAATATCTTCAAGGAAGTTTTTAAGCCATTCGGCTTCCTCTGTGGCTTTATCTAAAGCTATGAATTCAGATTTCATAGTGGATCGGGCTATACATGTCTGTTTCGTGGATTTCCACGAGACAGCACCACCCCCAATAGTAAAGACATATCCACTTGTTGAAAATGAGTCTTTGTTATCGGATATCCAATTTGCATCGCAGTACCCTTCAAGTACCGGGGGGTATCTCGAAAAGTGTAGCCCATGATTTTGAGTATACTTGAGATACCTCAAAACTCTTACAAGAGCTTTCCAATGCTCTTTGCTTGGATTGCTCGTATAACGACTCAGCTTGTTCACGGCGCAAGCAATATCAGGTCGAGTCCAATTAGTAAGATACATAATGCATCCAATGACCCGTGCATAATCTTCTTGTGCAACGGGCTCACCCCGGTTCTTGCTCAAGTGAACATTGAGCTCTATAGGCGTCTTAGCCGGGATGCCATCATAGGCATTGAACCTCTTTAATACTTTCTCAACATAATGAGACTGTGTTAATGTGATTCCTTCGGATGTTCTTAGAATTTTCATTCCAAGAATTATATCGGCTAGACTCATATCCTTCATGTCGAAGTTTCTCTTCAACATGACTTTCGTGTCGTTAATCACTTGGGTGTTACTACCCATGATTAACATATCATCAACGTAGAGACACACTATAACGTATCCATTATCAGTGTTCTTAATGTAGACACATTTGTCACATTTGTTGATTTTAAATCCATTTGATAACATCACGTTATCAAATTTCAAGTGCCACTCCAACAACGCTTGTTTCAATCCATAGAGAGATTTAACCAGCTTGCATACTTTTTTCTCTTGTCCAGGTACTACAAAACCTTCAGGTTGTTCCATATAGATTTCATCTTCAAGGTCACCATTTAGAAACGCAGTCTTAACATCCATTTGATGAATCTCAAGATTGTGTACAGCAGCAGTCGCGAGAAGCACTCGAATTGATGTAATCCTCGTTACAGGTGAGTAGGTATCGAAGAAATCGTACCTTTCCTTTTGCTTAAAGCCTTTGACTACCAGTCTAGCTTTATATTTGTCCACTGTTCCATCGGCCTTAAACTTTCTTTTAAGGACCCATTTGCATCCTAAAGGTTTAGCACCTTCAGGTAGATCAACCAACACCCACGTGTGGTTTAGCAAAATTGAATCAATTTCGCTTTGAACAGCTTCTTTCCAATGCAACCCTTCTGGGCCAGCAAAGGCTACTTTTATTGATGTTGGCTCTTCATCCAACATAAATGCAATATAGTCAGGACCAAATGTCTTTGGTGTTCTGACCCTGCTACCATGTCTTGGTACCGCATCGTTTGGATCAGGCCTTGTTCGCTTGCGCGATTCTGGCTCTTCATCCACTGATTTAGAACTAGTGGTTTCATCCTCAATTCTCGTCTCAGAATTGGGTGCAATATTTTCCTTTTCTTTGCGAGGAAATATATTTTCAAGAAATACAATATTTCTTGACTCGATTGTTGTTCCCACGGTCACAGTCGGTATTTCAGACTTGTAGACAACAAATCGATATGCACTACTATTAAGTGCATACCCAATAAAGATACAATCATCCGTTTTAGGACCGATTGTAACTTCATTGGGAGGAGGAACCATTACCTTTGTCAAACACCCCCACACTTTGAGGTATTTGTAGGATGGCTTCCTTCCCTTCCACGGCTCATAAGGAGTAACGTCCTTACCTTTGCGTGGGATTTTGTTTAGGATGTAGTTGACTGTCAAAACAGCTTCCCCCCACATGTTCTGGGGCATCCCCGAATTGATTAGTAACGCACTCATCATCTCTTTGAGAGTTCGATTCTTGCGTTCTGCAACACCATTAGATTGTGGTGAATATGGTGCAGTCGTTTGGTGAATTATACCACTTGCGTTGCATAATTCCTCAAACGGGGCTACGTATTCACCCCCTCTATCACTTCGAATCATTTTGATTTTACATCCAATTTGATTCTCGACTTCGTTCTTATAATTTTTGAAGGCTTCTATTGCTTCGTCTTTACTTCTTAAAAGATAGAAATAACAATATCGTGTGCAATCATCTATGAATGAGATAAAGTATTTTTTACGACCTCTCGTTTGCACCAATTTTATGTCACATACGTCCGTGTGAATTAATTCAAGGGGTTTCGTGTTCCGTTCAACCGAATGAAACGGTAACTTAGTCATTTTCACCTCAAGACAAGTTTCACATTTGTTTTGAGTTTCTACTTCATTTGCCTTTAGTAAATCTAAACTTACTAATCTTTTAATGACATTTTGATTTACAGGTCTCAATCTATTGTGCCACAAGTTAGAACACTCAATCAAATAAGAAGAAGTAGATGCATTCTTATTATTAGCCAACGGCTTAGGGACATGGCGTACAACTACACTAAGCTTGAAAAGTCCGTCGGTTACAAAGCCTTTTCCGAGTGACTTTCCAAACTTGTACAAAGAAAATCTATCAGATTCAAATACAAGTTTAAATATCTTATTCACTAGTATTGTTCCTGACACTAGCTTCTTGCAGATATCCGGGACGTGCAGCACATCCTTCAAAGTGATGGTGACGTCTGACGTCATCATGAGAATCACGTCTCCAATGCCGAGGACTTGAGACAAGGCTTGATTCCCCATGTTGATTTTTCTCCCTTCAACAGTGGTGTAGGAGGCGAACTTGCTCTTATCGGCACAGACTTGGGCAGTAGCTCCAGTGTCGATATACCAGCCACCTTTGTTATCAACAAGGTTGACTTCTTCCGTGACCACAGCAACAAGGTCACTTTCATCCCAGTCCTTGAACTCTTTTTCAACAACGTGGGCAGCCGGCTTCTTCTTCGGCTTGCGGCAGTCCTTGGAAAAATGGCCAGGTTTGCCACAGTTGTAGCAGTTGCCTTCAACCTTCCTCGCAGGCTGCTTCTTCTTGCCCTTGTCCTTTGCAATTGGACGGGAGCGTTTGTTGGAGGGACCGCCCTGCTCCAACAGATTGGCCTTAGCAACAGGTGGGCCATGGCCCTTAGCCAAACCATCGCGTTTGCGCACGTCTGACTCGATGCGCAGCTTCACGATCAAGTCTTCAAGCTTCATCTCCTTTCGCTTGTGCTTAAGGTAGCTCTTGAAGTCCTTCCAGCTGGGTGAAAGTTTTTCAATGACCGTGCCCACCGTGAAGGCTTCAGGCAGGGCCATTCCCTCGGCGGCGAGGTCGTGGATGATCAGCTGGAACTCTTGCACTTGGTCCATGATCGGTCGGGAGTCGACCATTTTGTAGTCCAAGTACTTGGCTTGTAACACCCCGACTTTTTTTACCTTTTTGTTCTCGAAAGAACGTCGTTTACGCCTCTGAAAAAATTTTCGCCTTTATTTATTTGTCGAGAGAAGCATTTCATTTTTTTAGCCAAACAATTATTCTTTCCTTGCCCAATTCGAAACTCAATTGTTATGAGCCCAAAACACATTTTATTTCTTTCTTTTGAGCCCAATTTTGAGAAGCCCAAAAATCAATTATTTATTCCAAATTTACAGTCAACTACTTGGTCAAATATATTTCTCCAAACCCCATCACCAAACGATTTCCCCATATCCCTACTCCCTAAAATCTCCCCAACAAACCAAATCTCCACAGAATTATTATATATCTCATCTACTCCATATCAGTTTCAAATCTACAATTTATATGTGAATATATACACCCAAACCATTCCACAAATTTTTACCTTTCCTCCAAATTCTGAGATAGCAAAAGGAGTCAGGCAGCCGTGAGTAGCAGTGAGTTGCCAGATTTTGCGCCACAAATTTATTCCTTCAAACTAAAGGTATACTCATGTCCCACGTTTCTTTTTCTCCATGAAATTCTTGTTCATAATCATATAGTTCAATCATGGATGGATTTCGTAGAACACTGCTGAGATTTTTTAGTAACACATCAATAGTCAAAGCTTCAATCTTTTTCTGAAAGAAAAAATGTTCGAAACCAAATCAACAACCAAACATAATTCAATCGAACCTTTAATTGGAAAACAGGACTATTTCGGGGTGAAATCGGGGCTGCCGGAGCAGGCGCGGTCTCGGCAGACAGCATCAGCGACGGGCAGTGGCTGACGGCTGGCGACGGCTCTGTGCGACCTTCGACGGTGTAGCAACGGCGTCGGGGCGACGGTTGCGGCGGAGGAGCCCGACGGTACAGCGGCGTGGAGCGAATTGGATAAGGCGACGGAAATTTGGAGAATTTGCTCGATTTAGTCGAAGAGATAGAGAAGAGAGAGAGGGAGAGATAGAGAGAAAGAGACGTAAAGGATGGGAGTAAGTTGGACTTTTTCTTTTTGGGCCCTTTTGTTTTAAAAAAATGGGGCCTTATCAAATAAAATGGGGATATATATATAGTAATTTGGGCTAATCCTTTTAGGCCCTTCTAAATAAATGGGAGAAATAAGGAGGGTTTAGATAACAATTAACTTGGATCAAATTAATTAAATTATTGGGCCGATAATTTAATTGTGGGGAATTATTTATTTAATTCTCGGAATAATGCAAAGTACGAAATAAATATAATTGCGAAGGGAAATAGTTGTGATAATTTAGTTATGCGCTTGTATAATTTTTTGGGAATTTATTCCGACATCGTGGTTGAAATACGATGAGCCAACAGAGGAACTTTGGGCGGCCGCCGAAAGATAAAAAACCGAGAAACGAGATAAACGATTTTTAATTAGGGTGCATGCATCTTATTTATTTACTTGATTCATTGTGTTGATTTATGTGTTATTTAAATGCTAAAGGTGATTCCTTGCAAGTGAGACGTGATATCAAGGGAAGGGAAATAATTTCGAATTAAGGACTTAAGCGAACAAGGTGGACTTTCTTTTTAAATAAGGGCTATGCCCTAAGTATATTTTTATGTGAAAATGATATGAATATTTGTCATGCCGTGTTTTGTTTTATTCTATGGAACCTATCTGATGTGGCTTTTGCCATCAATGGATAATCGAATTTGGGTTTGTCTAGGGAGTGAGTCCCTATTCAGGCTAGTGTACACCTATGGAGATCGTGAGCCGTCTTTTGGGTCGGCCGGTTTAGTGACTTGGAATGTGGCTACATTCCTTGTCATCAATGGATCAGATATGGTAGACATCTATGGGAAAATGACTGATTAGTCGAATTTTACAATGGAAATGATTTTAGTGCCTCAGACATTGTCAAAGTTAAAACCCGAGGTCACTCAATGGTGGCATGATAAATACTTTTTATAAAATGTTTTCGACATGAGTCCACTGAGTGCATCAAGTACTCAGCCCTGCATTTCTTTTTAAAAATGTGCAGGTTGAGCGTGACGGGTGCGGTGGGTGTTGAGCAAGACCGTTGAAGAAATTTAAGTGTGTAGAATGTGTCATGTCTTCACACGTGGCATATTCATTCTCCCAAATGCTTCCGCTAAGTAGTTGTCCTTCTTTTGAGTTCTTGTATCGCTAAAATAATATTCATTTTTGAGTTGTTGATTGTTGAGATACTCTGATTTTATTCAAGCTATTCCCATTTGTTTCGAGCTTTGGTCGAGTTGTGTTGTTTTCCCCTTTCTTCCCCGCTTCTTTAATCCTCCCCTAGTCGCGATCAACCGTGTTTTCTATCCTTAGAAAATGCGGGCGTGACATGGCTATTACAAATTTCTTAGTACCCGCATCATCACTACGGTACTTCTTATCTAGCATTTCCGACACTTGTTTTGATGTGAGAATAGTACAATACACGTTATAGAGACTATCATCTAAAGCACTTAAAATAAAGTTTTTACAAAAATAGTCTCCTTTGCGCCAAACGTCATACTCGACGTACATCTCGACACGTGCCTCGTCCTTGATTGGCGGGGTTAGCTCGTTCTCCTTGAGGAAGTTCACGACGCCCAACGTTGTTAGGTAGAACAATATTTTCTGTTGCCATCTCTTGAAATCCGTTCCCGTGAACTTCGATGGCTTCTCAGCGGGTGGCATCATCCTTGGTGCCATTGGTGCCGAGATTGTCCCATGAAAGGGACCAAGTCCGTTGCCCCGTAGGAGCTAACAATTGGGTGGGACACAGCGCCCCCCACAGTTGCGTGGAGTATGGAGGCCCCCGCATTTGTGCCGACCCCGAAGGATCCAGCACCCGTGCCGACCCCGATGGATCCAGCACCCGTGTCGACCCCGAAGGAGCCAACACCCGTGCTGCCCCCGAAGGAGCTAGCACCCGTGTTGACCTCGAAGGATCCAACACTCGTGCCGTGCCCGAAGGCCCCAACACTCGACCCACTGAAGGATCCAATGGAACCACTGAAAGTGGAACCGACCGACCCACTCGAGGTGAATCCATAAATCGTCCCAAAGGTGTTGTCAAACACCCAAGGGTTGTTGATGAAGAAGTTGTGAAGCCAGGAGTCGGAATCATCGTTATGTCTGACGACGTGTTGACGGGTACAACGAGGGACACCGTGGATGGAACGGTGGCAGCGGCGGTAGACCGGTCAGTCGACATCTCCAAGCAAAGGTGTTGATTTAAGTTCAGTTGGTGTGTAAACTCCTTTAGTGGCAAGAATATCTCGTCTTGCGATTGTTGTGGAATTGAGATACAAGTCTTGCCAGGCGAAATTACAATTGAAAATAAAAACAAGGAAAATTACACGGAAATAACTGAACAAATTACACGTAAAGGATTGTGGAAAGTGGTAAGCCGAGTCGAGGAGTCCTCTTTCCGCAAGACGAGATACGCTCCGGTAGTGCTCACGGTTAGGCGTGTCGTCCCCAAAGATAAAACGGCTTCGTCTCTGAAGTAGCAGCACCGCTAGCAACAGAGCTCCGGCGGGAAGTTTATGCAGAGAGGGAGAGAGCGTGTATACAAAATGCTTGAGTATGTTGTGTTAAGAATGCAATGGATGCATGCCTATTTATAGGCCAAGTCCACCTGCAGGGCATTGATGGAGTCAACAACCATTATGTGTGTCATGATGGCTTGACTGTAACCGCCTGGGATTATTGACTGGTGCACTAGCCAGTGGGAGCTGAAGAGACACGACGCACCTGGACATGCTACACGACGGGATACACCATGGACCGACGGGGTCCATCGGGGACCTTTTGTCTCCCGTTATTCGTCGGGGTCCAGCGGGAACCTTTTGACTCCCGTTGTGATTCGGGGTCCAGCGGGGACCTTTTGTCTCCCGTTGTGCGTCGGGTTCCAGCGGGAACCTTTTGTCTCCCGTTGTGCGTCGGGTCCAGCGGGACCATGACGTGGACTAGGACCCGTCGGGGATAGCGTGGAGTTTGGGTTGGTCTAAAAAGAACAAGCGGGGCACGAACCACGCTCAACTACTAGCTCCAAAGAACAGCCCAAAGACCACCCAAAGACCAATTGCCAAGAACCAAGAACCAAGGTCCAAGGCACCAGGCACCCGGGGCACGGGTCACGGTGCGTGGTGCGCGGCTCACGGCTCGCTGGCGGGTGGCGGAGCGCGCGTGTGGGCTCTGTTACCCGTCTTATTCCACGATAATTATTACACATAATAATTCATCTGATTAAATACTTCATCAAAGAAGTTTATCATCCCCGATGTGGGATAATTAACACTTAGTTAATTAATCCCTTAGTCTTTTCACATAGCTCATTTCTAGCTTTATTGTGACCAACTTTAATATATTATTTTCCCACTCACCGGGAATCGGATTTGAGAAAATGAATATACTGCGGTCATCTACTCGGAATGTAGATCGACGTTATTGCATTTAATTTCACAAAATTAAATGTCTTGTAACATTTATTATTAGTCAAAAATCATTTGACCAAGCACGATTCCAACAATATTTAACTGATTTACTGCTTTGGATTCCTGATAAAGACTTTAAAGTTGATTGAGTGCACAATTAGGTCTTACTATCTCGTTCTCCAGCTATCTTATTTTGCTTCTAGTTCACAATTTTTACCTACTACTTTGCTTACTAGCACTTATGAATTAGTCATAGCTATCTTCTTGTTGAGATAGGAATTGAGTGATTGCAAAGGCTGTCGCTGCCTCTTTAGTTAAAAATTTGAAGGAGGTAATTTAGGTAATTGATAAATGGTTAGAGGGAAATAATATTTAAAAAGAACATAAATAAGATGAAATATCATAAATCCCTTATTCTGAAGAATACGCATGCCTCGATCCCAAATTACAAAAGTTTAGCGAATTGAATCCCTAATTACGAAAGGTCAGCGAATTTAATCCCTTATTTTGAAATTTCTCAGATAGAAGTGATCAATGTTTAACTAATTTTAAACCTATAATTATAGAATAGATCTTAGTCACATATATTATTATTTCAAACTAATCCTAAGGCTGAAATAATCTTTTATATTTTTCTAAAATATAATAGCCCAACGAGATATTTGGAATTCAATATCTCATATGATTAACGTGAACGGTGTAGCTCCGATTTGTATAAAAATATGAACCAAAATTCAGCTTAGGATTTCTCCCAAGAATATGAGATTCACGATTTCTTCTTCATCGTGAATCATCCAACGCGATTCTTGATTCGTTCATCAAGAGATTGATTAGCGCGATTCACGATTTGTTCCAGATTTCTGATCATCCGGATTAGTTCATTGTGAATTGTCCAATGTGATTCCTAATTCATTTATCAAGAGATTGATCAGTGTGATTCTTGATTTGTTCATCACGATTTGTTCCAGATTCCTAATCGTCCGGATTTTTTCCAGTCATTAAATCGCCGTTCATCGTGAATCGCCTGGATTCCTGATCACATGGATTCAAATCCGATATCATCGTCAAAAGATGATTTTGATTCCGAAATCTCTTCGTCGGGAGAGTAAACAAGGACCGAATCTAAAGTTAATTATCAATTATTATCAGTTAAAGTGAAAAGGATGAAGTCTATGCGTTGTTTTCAACATGATTAGAGTGTGTATGATGTGAAAGAGATATTAGAATGAGGTATTTATTTAGCAGTTAAAGTGATGTCTATAGACTTTAAATTGAAGTGTGCGCGTTATGTGAATTGCTCAATGTGATTAGCTATAAAATTACTTATATGAGTCCTATGCAAATTCACTCCTTATTGCCAAACCACAAAACCATATCAAATTAGGGCTTTTAGATCTAGTTTTTTATGGATGAAATGCAAAATTTTATAAATTATTTTCGCCTTCATCACGAGCCTATTTTAATTCATCCGAAGGCAAATAAGTCATACTAACATATTACGAAGATTTAACTTCATTCCAGAATATATTACTTCATTCTAGTAGGCTTTTACTTCATCCAATAGGATTATTACTTCATTCTAGTACGTAAATGTGGTTTCATCGCCGCATACCGTTCTTTCTCTCTACAATGTCCATCACCACCGCCACGGCGCTGATATGGTGTAATAATCAAATGGAATGATGTAATAAATTATTTGAATGAAGTATATGTAGAAGCATTTGAAGTCCTACTAGAATAAAGTAAAAACCTTATCCAATGAAGTAATAACATTTCTGAATAAAGTAATAAATCCACTTGAATAAATTGCATTTTTTAAAGTAAATAAAGTAAAAACTCAAGTCAATGAATTCAAATTAAGCATATGTTGAAATCCAAGCCTCCTAGCTCAACTGGTTGAGAAGGGAGGCAAGGATATGGCGCCATCCAGGAGGTCCTGAGTTCGAATCCTGGATGGCGCAACTTGGGATTAATTTCCCTGTGGGCCCAAGGCTTGTTGCCTTGGGACTTTGCAAGCATACGGGCCTGGACCAGTCTGAGGGTGGTCAACTTACGAGCCGAGACCCGTCTGAGGGTGGTTAAGCAGCTAGTTCGTGGGCCACGAGGGAAAGGGAGAGGCTGGTGCTTGGTCTGGACCCGTCTGAGGGTGGTTAAGCGGCTAGTTCGTGGGCCACGAGGGGCAGGAGGAGGCTAGTTCGGACGTGACCACGAGGGGCTGGAAGAGGCTGGTTCGCTTGCCAATGTATCTCGAACTCCGATGTGTGTGTGTAAAAAAAAAAATTAAGCATACGTTGAATCGTTTCAAAACCTACTGGAAGTAAGTAAAAACATGTTGTAGTTTCAAGGTATTACGTACGGAATGCAGTAATAAACCTAATACAATGAAGTAAAATAGGCTTGTAATGAAGACCGAAAAAAATTTACACAGCAGCACATCTCATCAAAAAACTAGATCTAATAACCCTAATTTGGTCTTTAGTTCAGTCTCTAGTGTACATATTTCATATAGTGAAGTATAACATTATTTTTTTTAACAACATTAGTTTATTGCTTAATATGTAAATATTTCATATAGTGTACAGACTTCATATAGTTAAATATATGTAATGAATACTGTACATATTTCATATAGTGAAGTATAACATTATTTTTTTTAACAACATTAGTTTATTGCTTACTATGTAAATATTTCATATAGTGTACAGATTTCATATAGTTAAAATATATGTAATGAATACTGAATTATAACATTACTTTTTCATACATCAATGATTTATAGCTTATAGCGATTTGAATTTTCATAGAGTGAGGTATTGTAACAAACAGTGAAGTATATCATTGTTTTTTTATACAGCAGTGATTTGTCACTTATAGTGATGTGAATATTTCATACACATATAATGAAGTATAAGATTATTTTTTTTGTACAACAGTGATCTACGTACCAGAGTGTCCCAAAGATTTGAAGCCAAAAATTGTGCAGAGCCAGAGTATCCCAAAGATTTGAAGCCAAAAATTGCGCTACAAAGATTTGAAGCCAAAAATTGCGCTACAAAGATTTGAAGCCAAAAATTGCGCAGAGCCAGAGTAACCCAAAGATTTGAAGCAAAAAATTGCGCTACAAAGCGAAGAATGAAAACATTCTTCAGTCAAGTGTTTTTTTTTTGTAATAATACTAAAGTGTCTTGGAAGTGTGTTGGTTTAGTGTAATTATTCAATTCCTTAGGGGCTACTTGGTATGGTGGAATGGAATGGATTCCTGCCTCCATTTCATTTCTTTACTTGGTATTTTTATTCCCTAGGAATCACCATTCCATTCCACATGAGAATAGTTGTCACGCCCGCATTTTCTAAGGATAGAAAATACGGTTGATCGCGACTAGGGGAGGATTAAAGAAGCGGGGAAGAAAGGGATAAACAACGCAAATCGACTATAGCTCGAAACAAATGAGAATAGCTCAAATAAAATCAGAGTATCTCAACGATCAACAACTCCAAATGAAAATATCTCAACAATACACAAACTCAAAAGAAACAATATTTAGCGGAAGCATTTCGAGAGTAGAATAATGCTATGTATGAAGACACAACATATTCTAGACATTTGATAGACATTCTTCACTTTTATGCTCAACATCCATCGCGCTCGTCACCGTTCAACCTGCACATAGGGAAAACACATGCAGGGCTGAGTACTTGATGTACTCAGTGAACAAATGCCAAAACAATTTTATAAAAATAAATTATATCATGCCACCATTGAGTGACCTCGGGGTTTTAATCTTGAAAAGGCCCGAGACACTAAAAATATCTCAAACACAAACTTTCAACTCATCCTCAAATCCTTTTTCCTCATCATTTCAAAACACAATCATTTCTCCTTGATTTATTTAAGAACTGCCATATCTGTTCTCTAGGGTGCCGTGTAAGGGGGCCACTTTCCACGAGCACGAAAACCGGCCAACCCGTTCGATGACTCACGGTCCTCATCGTGTACACTAGTCCGGGTAGGGACGCACCCTTGCTGGGACCCGAATTCGTTTAAACTCCTAGTAGGGACTCACTCCCCACTAAGCAATCATCAACATCAACATCAATCTCATCAACATCAACATCCTGCGAACGGGAATGTGGTCGCAAACTCGATCACTAGACCGGCCGACCCAAAAGACGGCTCACGATCCCCATTGGTGTACACTAGCCTGAGTAGGGACTCACTCCCTAGTCAGACCCGAATTCGATTTCAATAGGTCTAGTAAGGACAACTCCTTTGCTAAACAAACAGATATGCATTTCTCAAAACCAAAACATGGCATGATATTCTCTTTGCAAACTTTATTTTCCTCAAAAACGTATTTGAAACAAATAATTTTTCTGCATAGGTCGAGCATCATCTCACATCACATCAACAAGTCGAGCAATTCACAACCACTCAAAAAGCTATACAGCGCAACACGTGACAATCACTTTCACTTTAAGCACATAAATCACATAATCATGTAATAATCCCAATCACAAACATTTCGTCACATAAAATGATGCTCAAACCAATATATTAAATCGAAAGCTCTTGAAAATACTTTAGTTCGAAAGCCCACCTCGTTCGTTAAAAGTCTTTACTTGTGCTCCATTCTATTCTCGAAAATCGTGTGTCAAGTCACCCATTCATCTCCTTAATTAAAACAAAAGGCCCAACACTTAAGATTAATTCACATGGGCCAAACAATTAAATAAGAAAAAGGGCCCAAAACTTCCAACTTTTCTCACTTACGTGAATAGTGAACTCCTAGAATGAGATTTGAATTCCCCTTCTTCTTCTCGATCTATCCCTCCGTCTTTCATCTCTCTCACTTTTCTACAGCTCTCCTTCGATCAGAACGCAGCGTCGTTGCTGTCACAGTGCAGTCAACGTCGCATCGCCGCTGCTTTCGCCTTCCGTCTCTCCATCTTTTCTCTCCGCCGTCGTGCCGTCTCCTCCGCGCTACTGCTGTCAAAGCGCTGCCGGTGGAGTTTCATCAGCCCGTTGATGTTGTCCGTCATGAGCAGCCGCTGCTGCTGTATATCTCCTGAAATCGTTCGCCGCCGCTGCCCTCTCGAAGTTTCATCAGTACGGTGCTGCTGGCCGCCGGTTGCGAGGCTGCTGATCGGGCAAAGAGGCGTCGCCGTCCAGCACCGTATCATCTCGGTCAACACCAGTTCAGATTTCCTGAACGTGCTGGGTTTGAAATTGAGTTCGAACAGAATCCTCCTTGCTGAATTTCGACTCGCTGAACTCTCTGCTTTCACTCGGGTGCTTCCTCTCAATTGTGAAATATGGAGCAGATTAGGAAGTATAGAATGGATTATGAAACTGTCATTTGGAACATGGTGTAAATGAGAGTTTCGCTTGTACCTGCAGATCATGGGAGAAATCACGGTTTCTCTGAAATAGCATTTATGTGTTATCGTGGGATTGTGGAAGGCCTACACGTATATAAAAAAACGGTGAATCTCTAATTGTTGAGATTTTGTAGGGAGTGATTTACGGTAACAGTTTTGTGTTGAGAGAAAGACTGACTTGATCTTCTCCAAAATTTGGGCTTCAAAAAGTAGCTTCAAATAAAATGAATTGGGCTTGAAAAATTAAATAAATTGGGTAGGAAAAGAATAATGGTTATAGACCCAAAAGTAAAATCATTCTCTCGATAAAAGAAACAATTGACGAAAAAAATTTCGGATGCACCAACGATGTCCTTTCAAGAACAAATAAAAAGGTAGAAAAAGTCGGGGTATTACAATCTACCCATCTTAACAAAATTTTCGTCCCGAAATTTGCTTACATCCTTCGAATGTAGAATTCCATCATCTTGTCTTCTAATTTCCAAGCAGCTTCCTCATCTTGTTAAAATTAATAATTGTAGTTGCAAGTTGTATTTTAATAATATTCTTGGCATGTTGTAAGCGCGTTTCTCATAAAACATTTTAATCCTCGTGCTTCTTCTGTCTGCTATAAAGATCGTCTCCATCGTGTCGCCACTTTTAGCAAAATTATGCGAGATAATGTTATATTAATTTGCATCGCGAGTATGATCTCTTGTCATTGTATAGCTACATCACTTAGCATCAGCTCTTCTTATCTCGCACCTTTTTCGTGTTTGAAGCTTCATTTCGTCTTCTCTATCCTCATGTTCTTGAAATCTTCCTCGTATTCTTTTTGTTCTTGTCGTTCAGGGAAAACGTAGAAAATAAAAAAGTAGTTCACACATCAAGCTTGCTCCAACGTTTCGCGCCATTCCAAGAATAGAAAAAGTTTCATGGTTCACCGGCCTCCATTCGCACTCTCGATCTCCTTGCCTCGTCGTTACTTGACAAATTAGGAGTTCACCCCAAACTTTCAGATTCTCGTTCGTTTTTATCACTCGGGAAAGTGATAGATTATTTCAACTTAAAACTATGGTTCGCGCGTATTCAATCTAGCCTACAACATAAGCACTCTATGTTCGCAACATACTTCATCATCATTCACACATAAAGATAACCAAGTATAACACACAACTATCCTTAGAAAATGCGGGCGTGACAGAGGATTAAAGAAGCGGGGAAGAAAGGGGTAAACAACACAAATCGACCATAGCTCGAAACAAATGAGAATAGCTCAAATAAAATCAGAGTATCTCAACGATCAACAACTCCAAATGAAAATATCTCAACAATATACAAACTCAAAAGAAATAATATTTAGCGGAAGCATTTCGAGAGTAGAATAATGCTATGTATGAAGACACAACATATTCTAGAGATTTGATAGACATTCTTCACTTTTATGCTCAACATCCATCGCGCTCGTCACCGTTCAACCTGCACATAGGGAAAACACATGCAGGGCTGAGTACTTGATGTACTCAGTGAACAAATGCCAAAACAATTTTATAAAAATAAATTATATCATGCCACCATTGAGTGACCTCGGGGTTTTAATCTTGAAAAGGCCCGAGACACTAAAAATATCTCAAACACAAACTTTCAACTCATCCTCAAATCCTTTTTCCTCATCATTTCAAAACACAATCATTTCTCCTTGATTTATTTTAGAACCGCCATATCTGTTCTCTAGGGTGCCGTGTAAGGGGGCCACTTTCCACGAGCACGAAAACCGGCCAACCCGTTCGATGACTCACGGTCCTCATCGTGTACACTAGTCCGAGTAGGGACGCACCCTTGCTAGGACCCGAATTCGTTTAAACTCCTAGTAGGGACTCACTCCCCACTAAGCAATCATCAACATCAACATCAATCTCATCAACATCAACATCAATCTCATCAACATCAACATCCTGCGAACGGGAATGTGGCCGCAAACTCGATCACTAGACCGGCCGACCCAAAAGACGGCTCACGATCCCCATTGGTGTACACTAGCCTGAGTAGGGACTCACTCCCTAGTCAGACCCGAATTCGATTTCAATAGGTCTAGTAAGGATAACTCCCTTGCTAAACAAACAGATAGGCATTTCTCAAAACCAAAACATGGCATGATATTCCCTTTGCAAACTTTATTTTCCTCAAAAACGTATTTGAAACATAAATAATTTTTCTGCATAGGTCGAGCATCATCTCACATCACATCAACAAGTCGAGCAATTCACAACCACTCAAAAAGCTATACAGCGCAACACGTGACAATCACTTTCACTTTAAGCACATAAATCACATAATCATGTAATAATCCCAATCACAAACATTTCATCAAATAAAATGATGCTCAAATCAATATATTAAATCGAAAGCTCTTGAAAATACTTTAGTTCGAAAACCCACCTCGTTCGTTAAAAGTCTTTACTTGTGCTCCATTCTATTCTCGAAAATCGTGTGTCAAGTCACCCATTCATCTCCTTAATTAAAACAAAAGGCCCAACACTTAAGATTAATTCACATGGGCCAAACATTTAAATAAGAAAAAGGGCCCAAAACTTCAAACTTTTCTCACTTACGTGAATAGTGAACTCCTAGAATGAGATTTGAATTCCCCTTCTTCTTCTCAATCTATCCCTCCGTCTTTCATCTCTCTCACTCTTCTACAGCTCTCCTTCGATCAGAACGCAGCGTCGTTGCTGTCACAGTGCAGTCAACGTCGCATCGCCGCTGCTTTCGCCTTCCGTCTCTCCATCTTTTCTCTCCGCCGTCGTGCCGTCTCCTCCGCGCCACTGCTGTCAAAGCGCTGCCGACGTCGTCGCTGCCGGTGGGGTTTCATCAGCCCGTTGATGTTGTCCGTCATGAGCAGCCGCTGCTGCTGCTGTATATCTTCTGAAATCGTTCGCCGCCGCTGCCCTCTCGAAGTTTCATCAGTACGCTGCTGCTGGCCGCCGGTTGCGAGGCTGCTGATCGGGCAAAGAGGCGTCGCCGTCCAGCACCGCATCATCTCGGTCAACACCAGTTCAGATTTCCTGAACGTGCTGGGTTTGAAATTGAGTTCGAACAGAATCCTCCTTGCTGAATTTCGACTCGCCGAACTCTCTGCTTTCACTCGGGTGCTTCCTCTCAATTGTGAAATATGGAGCAGATTAGGAAGTATAGAATGGATTATGAAACTGTCGTTTGGAACATGGTGTAAATGAGAGTTTCGCTTGTACCTGCAGATCATGGGAGAAATCACGGTTTCTCTGAAATTGCATTTATGTGTTATCGTGGGATTGAGGAAGGCCTACACGTATATAAAAAACGGTGAATCTCTAATTGTTGAGATTTTGTAGGGAGTGATTTACGGTAACAGTTTTGTGTTGAGAGAAAGATTGACTTGATCTTCTCCAAAATTTGGGCTTCAAAAAGTAGCTTCAAATAAAATGAATTGGGCTTGAAAAATTAAATAAATTGGGTAGGAAAAGAATAATGGTTATAGACCCAAAAGTAAAATCCTTCTCTCGATAAAAGAAACAATTGACAAAAAAAATTTCGGATGCACCAACGATGTCCTTTCAAGAACAAATAAAAAGGTAGAAAAAGTCGGGGTATTACAATAGTCATTCCTTATATTTAGCTAAGGAATGGCCATTCCATTTCATACACACAACCCCCCAACCCCACCCCACACGGCCACACCCACACAACACACACATAGCAACACACACGCACACACACAGAAACATACACGCACATAGCAACACAAACATATACACACACCAGCACATATATACACACACTCAACAATACATACACCACATATGTGGTTCTCATTTACATAGTAGTAAAAATTAATATGATCTAAAATATTTGACAAAATTATTTTTAAATAAATATTTTTTTATAGAATCAACCTATTAAGTATTC
Source organism: Salvia splendens (assembly GCF_004379255.2). Classification (NCBI taxonomy): domain Eukaryota; kingdom Viridiplantae; phylum Streptophyta; class Magnoliopsida; order Lamiales; family Lamiaceae; genus Salvia; species Salvia splendens. The sequence continues at coordinate 30,842,922 of NC_056033.1, read as the reverse complement.
ATATTTCATTCCATACAATATATTTCATTCCATTCTATTATATGTCTATTATATTTCATTCCATTCTATTAGGTCTATATTATATTTCTATATTATATGTAGTATCTATTATATTTTTATATTATATGTAGTGACCTATATTATATTTCTATATTATATGTAGTATCTATTATATTTTTATATTATATGTAGTATAGAAAGTATAAAAATGAAATCAATCAAGGAATAATAATTTCATTCCATTTGTAAACAAATAATCAATCAGGGAATTATTGAAATAATAATTTAAACAAATAATCAATCAGGGAATTATTGAAATAATAATTTCAGATAATCAATCAGGGAATAATAATTTCATTCTAAACCTTACATTCACCAATCAAAAAATAATAAAACCAAGTGACCAATCAAAAAATAATAAAACCAAGTGAAATCAATCAGAGAATAATAATTCCATTCCACCTTACATTCACCAATCAAAAAATAATAAAACCAAGTGAAAAATAATAAAACCAAGTGAAATCAATCAGAGAATAATAATTCCATTCCACCTTACATTCACCAATCAAAAAATAATAAAACCAAGTGAAAAATAATAAAACCAAGTGAAATCAATCAGAGAATAATAATTCCATACCACCTTGCATTCACCAATCAAAAAATAATAAAATCAAGTGAAATCAATCAGAGAATAATAATTCCATTCCACCTTACATTCACCAATCAAAAAATAATAAAACCAAGTGAAAAATAATAAAACCAAGTGAAATCAATCAGAGAATAATAATTCCATTCCACCTTACATTCACCAATCAAAAATAATCAAACCAAGTGAAATATAATAAAACCAAGTGAAATCAATCAGAGAATAATAATTCCATTCCACCTTACATTCACCAATCAAAAAATAATAAAACCAAGTGAAAAATAATAAAACCAAGTGAAATCAATCAGAGAATAATAATTCCATTCCACCTTGCATTCACCAATCAAAAAATAATAAAATCAAGTGAAATCAATCAGAGAATAATAATTCCATTCCACCTTACATTCACCAATCAAAAAATAATAAAACCAAGTGAAAAATAATAAAACCAAGTGAAATCAATCAGAGAATAATAATTCCATTCCACCTTACATTCACCAATCAAAAAATAATCAAACCAAGTGAAATATAATAAAACCAAGTGAAATCAATCAGAGAATAATAATTCCATTCCACCTTACATTCACCAATCAAAAAATAATAAAACCAAGTGAAATCAATCAGAGAATAATAATTCCATACGTTACATTTGTAAACATTTGTAAACCTTACGTTACGTTCACCAAGCATTTGTAAGCATTTGTAAACCTCACGTTCCATTTGTAAACCTTACGTTCACCAAGCACAAGAACAAAAATGGAATGAATCCAAGTTCCATTCCCTCCCAATTCCGTTCCATCTCCATTTCCTCCTCATTCCATTCCATCATGCCAAAAAATGACTTAGAAATTCCACAAACTTTGTAATTAGAATTAGATAACCCAACTTCGAGTAATATAGAGGTGTGATTGATTAAAAATTAAAGATAGAAAAAGAAATCCCAAATCGTTCTTTATTTATTTGGAGACAGAGTCAGGACAAAGGCAAGGCCGATAGGCCTCCCATAGTTCAGACAAAGACAAGGTTGAAGCTGCATTGCTGCTCGCTCAATCTGCAAAGGCGGGGCAGAGCGCGCGCCCTCTCGTAGATCTTCTCGCTCTGGCCGGTCTGGTAGGAGGAGCCTCCCTGCTGCGCCTTCTGGACGGCGTGCTTGATGGCTTCGCAGCCGCATTGGTATCGGTCCATGTCCCTGAGCTGCTCGCAGCACTCCTCGACGTACTCCTGCTTGCTTCTGCCGGAGTCCATCTCGAGGTAGCTCCTCTGCTTCAGGAAGCTCTGGCACGACCGGAACTCTCGGCCCTGCACCTTCTGGCTGCACTGCTGGTACTTCCGGCTGCCCCTCTCGTCATAGGACGTGGTCGTGACAGTGGTGGTGTAGGTGGTGGCGCTGGCCACGGCCACTAGGGCCATCAGGAGAGCTGCTGCTACTGCCGCCTTGATCGCCATTTGAAGAGATGAGAGTGTTTTTGGTTTTGAAGTGGTGTGTGGTGAGGTGATGCTTTAGGGAAGGGGAGGGGCTCTTGGTTTTATAGTGGGAGTGAAGGGGTTGCATGGCTGTTACGTGTTGGATGAAGGGGATTAATAGTTGGTGGGGTGATCACGTTTTGCCTCTCCCATCTTCCACGTCGATTTCGCATGCAAATCTTGCCAAACGCCTGATTTATATTTTACTCCTATGCATGCTCTAGCTATTATATTCTTATATGATCAAGCATATCCATTTATATAATATATCAAATCTCAATCACTGAATTAAAAAATGACACATTGAGATTGAGTTTTAAATTTTCATATTTGAAAATATAAAATTTATTATAAGAGTGTTTTATTAGTTCACAATGAATTAAAACGCCTTCAAAATATTTTCCTTGTTTTTAAAATCCATCAAATATCATTCTTCTATTTTTTTATCTAATAATTGAAACTTGGTATCTAGTAATACATTAATTAGTATTCCTACTTTTACCATTCTTCTATTTTTTTTATCTAATAATTGAAATTTGGTAAATAGTTATACATTAATTACTATTCCTACTTTTACTTGACAAGTGACAAATAAACGTACAGATAATCCCTCCGTCCATAATTAAATGTCTCATATTTGACTGGCACGGGCTTTAAAAAATTATTTCACTTTATGTAGTAAAGTGAGTAGAAAAGTTAGTAGAATGTGAGTCTACTTTTATATATTGATTTTGTAATAAAATGTGAGTGGAATGAGTTAGTGGAAAGTAAGATCCACTTACTAAATATAATAAAAGTGAAATGAGACATTTATTGACGGACGGAGGGAATAATATAAACTAACGATTTTTTTTATTCATTTATATGGTCAAGTATATTTAATTTTTTTAATTAGTAAATTAACAAAAAGTTAGATGATACGTCACATTGGACTCAAATCAGAGATCTATGGATCCATATATTACTCCATCTATAACTAGGCCAATTTACACACATTTCATATAAATTCATTGTACACATAAGACTATGGATCCATATATTACTCACTCTATAACTAGGCCAATTCACACACATTTCATATAAATTCATTGTATACATAAGACTGAGACCATCCGCAATGGGCGAACGATGGCACGCCCGATGGCGCGCATCGTCCGCCCCCACTGTGGGTGTGTGGCATAGGCCGCGGACGATAGTCGCGGCCTATGCTTCGGGCGCGACTTAAACCGCGGACGATGGTCGCGGACGATGGCCATCGTCAGCGACATCGTCCGCCCCATTGTGAAGGCCGCGGACGATGGTCGTAGGAAGTTGGGAATTGACCCGACTTAGTTTGTTTCTTTTTTTAGTTGAATGGTGTAATTTTTTTTTATTAAAACTTCGCCGCTTGTTATTTAGTCGTTTTTTTACTCGTTACGTGTTATTTGAAAACAGTTAAATTAATTAAACAAAACAACAAAATGATGATGTAGCGCGTCATAGGGCGCGCCTTAGGGCGCCCCACTGCAGGTGGAGAAGGAGGAGGATAAAAATGCTGTCGTGGCGCGCCATAAGGCGCGCCTTAGGGCGCCTCACTGCTGATGGTCTGAACATGTTATGTTAGCTATACAAATTTTGTAGTATAATTATTATAACTATTTTTTGTTAGTACATTTACGGATTTTGTCTTTACATTGTAAATTGTTACTTGCGTATTTCTTGCAAGAATGGTGATATAGGTCGACTGCTGGTTTCAAGGTGCATTGTATTTTTAATGGAAGAGTGAATTACATAAACAATCCTGATTTTCAGGAAATGAACAAGAATAGACTCTACACATTAAAAATACTAGTAGCATTTTCGGTACTTTTTTACTAATTTTAGGATCACAATATCTCAAGATATGTGTGTGTGTGTGTGTGTGTGGGGGGGGGGGGGGGGGGGGGGGGGGGGGGGGCTTTGGTCATTCAAAAATTTGGATAGTTTTTTTATATCTAGAATAATATTATCGTCTATGTTAATATAATATATTAATATGGATGCATCAAAATCATACTTGTAATTATTACAATATTATACATATATGTTAATAATAAGTACAATCGAATGGCTATGTTAATCTTATTTATTTACTAAAGAAATTTTTAAGGAATTTTTAGGATATATTAGAAATATTGTTTTAGGTATCCAAACATGACTAAAATATCATATTTCATGCTTGGGTGCATCGTTATAATATCATTCTCTATATCCAAAATCAGTCTAATTTTTTGAATGATAAAAAATGTCCTCATATGTTCAGAGTATTTTGGACCAAAAAATTATCTAAATAGTTAAAAAAGTGAATATCCCTAATATTTGAGGGACCTCAACCTCATGCCCTATTTTGAAAGTACATGACTATTTATGTTCAATCAAGAAAAATTAGGAACTGTTTATCTGACGATAATTAATGCGAATGGTGTAAATTGTGTATTGTTGGAGAATTAAAATGATTTGCAAAAAATAGTGAATTTGTTTTTTATCCACGCTGCCCAATTACACCAGTCTCAATGCCACCCAAGTGCATGTATTAAATATGTTATATGGATTTAAATTATAGCTCAAAAAACTTTGTCGTGGCAAAAATATAATGATTTTTATGACCATATTTAAAAATTACGCGAAATATTAAATTTCAGGAAAGTTCATAATTTTAGTAATTACTCCTAAAATTAGGAAAAAAAATCACAATAATCATAATTGGGCTTACATCAGAAACTGGGCCTAAATTAGATAATAAACCTATATTCAGCTAATAGACAAGCCCTAGAAGAAGAATATGCTGCCTGCACGGTGATCCCCATTTCAGCAAATCCACTTTTCAGTTAGTTCCCTACAGTCAAACATTCATCCACATTATTAATCTGGATCCGAGTTAATTGTTGAATCGGGGCAGTTTCCCTTTGTACGAAAAGGTTCGATCCGTTTCTAAGATCTATCCGTGAGTTTATGCAGATAAATTATTAGTTTAATTCGTTGTGTTGGCCGCTACTGAATTTTGATATATGTGGCTCTGTTCTTTCTCGCTTTTTTTTTTGTTTTGTGGAATATCTCTAGAATTAATTTATAGTAGAACATGTAGAATTACAGGCAATTTGAGATTTTGTATTACTGCGCAAAATTTTCATTAATTATAGTTTTATTATACCGTCGATCCCCACGCGGTTGTGAATTATAGAAGAGATCACCTGAATTTGTAGATAACTTTTCGTCGTAGCTATGACGATGTTGAAATCCACTATTTAATTTAATATATATCACTTGATCCTTTGTCGTTTTCAGAAATTTGGATAGAATTTTCGATGGAAAAAACAAAGTCTTCCATGGAAGATGAGGCATTTGAAGTAAGGAAGTTAGAAATCTCGGATAAAAAGAAGGGGTTTGTGGAGCTGCTTCAGCAGCTGACTGTATGCGACTCCATCTCCGACGAAGCATTCAATGAACGGTTTAGGGAGGTGGCTAAGTATGGCAACGACCATCTTATATGCGTGATAGAAGATAAAGGTTCAGGCAGGATCATTGCAACCGGGAGCGTCTTCATAGAGAAGAAATTCATAAGGAATTGTGGCAAAGTTGGTCACATCGAAGATGTGGTTGTGGATTCCAATGTTCGAGGAAAGCGTTTAGGGAAGAAGATAATCGAATTCCTATCTGATCACGCCCGGTCGACGGGGTGTTACAAGGTGATTCTCGATTGCAGCAGTGACAACATGCCGTTTTATAATAGGTGTGGTTTCAAGCAGAAGGAAATGCAGATGGTGAAGTATTTTTAGTTCTTGAAAAGTTAAAGTTAAAGCATTAGGATTGTTTGATGGATTTTGGATTGTTTGTTTGTTTTTATTTATATTGATTGATGGGGGAAATGAAAATACGGAAATTTTATCCTTGCATCACTTTTATTTGGAAGGGGAATAAACAGGGGTAATTGACAGTGTCTATTTCCTCAAACCAAGAGGAGGCGGAAGTGGCATTGTTGCTCGCGGAGGCCGCATCACGCGGGAGGGCGCGTGCCTGCTCGTAGACCTGCTCGGATTGGCCGGTTTGGTAGCGGCGGGTGCTCTGCTGCGCCTGCTTGACGGCCTGCCTGATGGCCTCCCAGCCGCATTGCTGGCTGTCCATTTGCTTCAGCTCCTGGCAGCAGGCTTGGAGGGACGACGAGGGCTGGTAGGAGTCGAGGACCTCCTCATCCTCGTTCGTGCTCCTCTGCTGCAAGAAGCGCTGGTAGGAGTGGAAGCGACGCCCCTGCACCTGCTGCCTGCATTGCTGGTAGTTTTCGCGCCTCTTCGTCAGGGGCGTAGCTAGCCTATGTCTAGATGGGGCAATTGCCCCTCCTCACCCCACTCATCCTTTTATATTTTGGTACAAATTTCCAAATATGTATCAACTTCTTCACTAAATGGCCCTTTATTAAAATTCATAAAACTACCCTGGATATAATTTTGCCTCACTGTGGCATGATTTTCTGGCTACGCTCCTGGTCTTCGTCGAAGGAGGTGGTGAAGGTGGTGGCGGTGGCGGCGGCGAGGGCCACCATGGGCACGAGGAGAGCTGCTGCGAGTGCCGCCTTGGTTGCCATTAGGGCTGACAATTTTTGATCCAACACGATAATCCGACACGAATCCGCACGAAGTTAACCCGACACGAACACGCATGTTTAGGATTTGGGTCCTTATAGGGTCGACCCAGTAAGAACTCGAAAATTTTGGGTTGGGTTGGGTTATCCGTTAAGAAAAAATACTTATTTTGATTATTTTTATTAATTAAAATAATATATTAAATTTTAATTTTATTTATTTTTATTAATTAAAAAATATTATATTTTAATTTTATTAGTAAAAATATGATTAATACTATTATTAATTATTTTTATGATAAAAAAATATTACTGCATACTTAAATTTAATTAAATAATAATTATTTTAATTATTTTAACTTTATTATTTAGATTTAATTTTAATATAATTTAATTTTATTATTTGGATTTAAAAATTATTTAATTTAATTATTTTAATTTTATAATATCTTATTTTATCGTGTAATATCAAAATTTAATTATATGATATCATATGTCGGTCGTTATCGTATAACATTAAACTATATTGTGTAGTAACTTACTATCATTAAAAGATGACAGATATTTTTATGGATGACACGAAATCCGCACGAATCCGACACGAATCTGTTGGGTTGTACCCGATAAGAACACGATGATTTCGGGTTGGGTTGGTGCCCGATAAGGTTGGGTCGATATTGGGTTGACCCGATAGCGACCCAATCCGCACGATTTGCCAGCCCTAGTTGCTATTGGGATGTGGGAGAGAGAAGGTGAGTTTGTTGGTGGTGTGGTGTGGTGTGGTGTGGTGTTGGTGATGCGTGGGCGGGGGTTTATATAGAGTTGAGGGATTGCATGGGGTTTGACGTGTTGATTGATGTGGGAGAATGAAATAGGCGTATGATTGATATTGGGGGAGAGTTGAGGTAGCTTCCACATCGATTGACATGCAAATGTTGACAAAATCGATCTCATTTTCATTTGTTCGACCCAAATTTAGAGTTCATTCGATCTCAAATGTTCAACGAGGGGTGTTCTAATTCATGGTCTCAATTACTCCCTCCGTCCCAAGGTAGTTGAGGTATTTTTTTTGGATACAGAAATTAAAAAAATTGAGCTCTTAGGTTAATGAAGAGAGAGTAATATAAAATAGAGAATAAAGTAGGAGGGAGGAAGAGAGAGTAAAGTATACGAGAGAAGTTAGAACTTTTGCAAAAAAAAAATGAAATGACTCAACTATCTTGGAAATAACCAAAAAAGAATATAACTTAACTACCTTCGGATGGATGGATTATATATTTTCCCTTCAAAATAATTAGCTAAAAATAGTCTTTTTTTATCATTTGGGCCGTCCCACAAAAATAGCAAGCTTTCATTTTTGGCAAGTTTTTCTTTCTTATGAGTGGGTCTCATTCTCGTAATAATATTCAAATTAATTTTTTATTTTTTTTATTTCTTTACTTTATCAATTTAAAAATTTGTATTACCCCCAAAAGTCTCTAATTTTATGGATGTAGGAAGTATTACTTTGACAAAATAAATTTGTTACTTGGTTTGAGCATGCCCCTATAGCTACTTTAGCATCCGCAAGATTGTCCAGATGTGAGATGTATTCTTGAGGCTTGTGTGTTGTGTCACTTGCGTTAGTTTTTATGGTATACACAAGTTAGAATTGTAATAGACAATATTTTTATTTATTAAGGAATAGAATATCTTTATATAAGGAACGGATATTGCTGGACTCAATATTTAAGATTGGGGAGTATATTGAAAGGTCTATGCACGTTCAAAAGAATTACTGTGTGTGTTTGTAAAGTAATTTTATCCTGCATGGCCTAGCCTCTTGTGTTGTGTCATGTGTTAAGAGTCATGATTCTTGAGAGTACAAGAAGTCCCCACAACAACCTCTGCTTGCAAACAGTACAAACTGCTTCTATTTTTAGCTACCATAATTGCTTTCTGGCCTTTTGAAACCCCTTTCTGGGCGTTAAAAAATATCCTAGATTTTGGGTGGGATAAATATATAAACAAAAACCGGTCATCTACTCAGCATTTACATCCACTCTCTCTTGTGAATTCCTGAGGGAGGCCGAGAAATCGAAATTGATTCGACTTCCTGACGATTATCAGCGAATTGCACTTCTAGGTGTTTTTGAGGCATTAGGAAGAGGCTGAAAGTGTAATTATACCGAAGATGCAAATTTATCTAAGGGATGTGATACACATGGACATATATTTGATTCAGTCAGTTGCCCCATGGCAGCGTCCCAACCGCCCGATATATATCTTCATAGAAATCCATGAGTTCTATTCTAAAACCAAATAGTGATAAAATGAGGGGCCTATGAGACTTATATAGTAATTCCAAATCTCTTTATATGCCGATATAAGATAGTTGTATTATGTCTTTTAATTTCAATTGCCAACATCCTCTCTCAAACCCTCCTTTGATGTGAAGCTTGAAGGGATTTAGATTTTTTTTTATCAGTTGGACCACTGGCCCAATTTTTTTCCTGATTAATTAGACCACTGACTCAAATTTGAAGTCCAGATATACTTATGGATCAGTGTTTTAGCAAAGATATACTATTGAATCAATTAAATTTGATCCACCGTCAACGGTTCGCTCTGATACTAGTTTACCAATTTAATCAAGACAAGATGTGAGTATTTGAAAAAGTAATTTAAAAGAGCTGTAATTTTATTGATGATTGATACTTATTTGTCGGAAACATACAAAAGTTTATCAACTCAGATGGCCGATAGGCCTCTTGGTTAGGCTGGTGTCTAGACAAGCACAACGCGGAACTGGCATTGCTGCTCGCGCAGTCCGCACATGCTGGGAAGGGAGCGCGCCTTCTGGTAGATCTGCTCGCTCTCGCTCTGCCCGGTCTGGTAGCGCGACCTTCCTCCCTGCTGCTGTGCCTGCTGCACGGCGTGCTTGATGGCCTCGCATCCGCACTGGTGTCTGTCCATCTCCCTGAGCTGCTCGCAGCACTCGTTCAGCTGTGGCTGCCTGTGCCTGGTCTGCCTTGATCCGGTGCTCATCTCCAGGACTTCTTCCTCCTCCTCCTCCTCCTCGTAGGGGCTGCTGCTCCTCTGCGAGAAGTAGCGTTGGCACGAGCGGAACTCCCTCCCCTGCAGCTGCTGCCTGCACTGCTGCTGCCTCGGGTTCCCCTCTTCCTCGAACGAGGTGGTCGTCACCGTCGTGGTGAAGGTCGTGGCGCTGGCTAAGGCCAGCAGAGCCATCACGAGAGCTGCTGTGAGTGCCGCCTTGGTCGCCATTGGGATTATGAAGAGTTGCTTCTTTTTTGTTGTTGTTGTTGGTGGTGGTGGTGGTGGAGGAGGAATGAGGGGTATTTAAAGTGTGTAGGAAGGGTGGCATGGCGTTTACGTGTAGATTGATGGAAGAGGAGGTGGGAAGCGGTAGAGGTATTTGCGTCTTCGTCCTTCCACATCAATTTGCATGCATATGCTTCCAAAACTACACGTGTGGACATGTATATGCATCAACCAATTAATTTATTTAGGAGGCTCAGTTTTTTTCTTTTTTTTTACTTCTACTAGAGGGGTCTGATAGATTTAGTTGCCTAAGCTATATATCTTGAGTTGCCTCTATCCCGACTTATTCTACTTTTTGTTTGTGGTGGGTGGTAAAATTTATAGTTCATTCCAAACTCATCTGTGTTAAATTCTTCGTTAGTAGAAAAAAACTTAATTTGAGTTTTGAGGACAGTTTTTATGTACTACCTAAGTTTGAGGATATAAGAGTACTATAGTATATTACATGTACGTCCATTGATATCTCTCACCTCTCTCTCTCCAGCATAGTCAACATAGATATTAATCGTGTGATTCTCTCTCTCAAGTCTCATCTCTCTCTCTCTCTCTCTTCCAAGCTCTTTTTTCTCACTTCCTCTTTTTCTTTTGTTTTGAAATATTATGCAATTTATAAGCATCATAAATCGAAAGTTTTTGATGTTTTGAAATATTATGCAATTTATAATCATCATAAATTTAAATGTGTTAAAAAGTCATAAATTATAGCAACTAAATTTAATTTTAAAATTATATTCTTTTTATTTTTTTAAATCGATTCTTTAATTCATTTTTTTGTTATCTACATTGAATTTTATTATGGAGTATCGACATCGACAGTGATGCGCTACTAATAATGATCATAGCATCTATATTTAGTTTCTATCATGTAGTATCATTTTAGAAAGGGGAATTAAATATATATAAATATAATATATTTTTTTAACAAATAAATACTAGTAGTAATATATTGTACTACTACTTATATTCAAGTATCATTCTATATTTAGTTTTGCCGGATAGAATGATACTTTCAGCCGATAAAATGATAGTTTTGCCGGGTAGAATGATACTTTCAGCCGATAGAATGATATGTATTTTTGGTGTATAAAATGACATTTTTGTTTAATAAAATGATATTTTTACCTGATAAAATGATAATCTAAGCGGATAAAATGACAGTTAGCTTATAAAAATGATAGTTTAGCTGAAGAAATTGCATATAAGCTGATAAAATGATACTTTAACGTGACAAAATGACATAAAACTGATAAAATGATAGTTTTGCCGGATAGAATGATACTTTCAGCCGATAGAATGATAGTTTTGCCGGGTAGAATGATACTTTCAGCCGATAGAATGATAGGTATTTTTGGTGTATAAAATAAAATTTTTGTTTAATAAAATGATAGTTTTGCACCCCTATATATATATATATATATATATAGGGGTGCATTATAATGATAACCTCAATTTCCGTAATAACCCTATAACTAAATCTGGACCACACATTTTTAAAATCACGTGGTCTAGATTCAAACTTAGATTTACTTCATAAAAAAAAGCGCGGGGGTAAATATGTCATTTCGCTCATGATAAAATTTACGTATCCAAATTTCGCTCATTTAATTTATGAATTTCACTCATTTTATCATTTTATCAGTCAGTCAAAAGTATCATTTTATCAACTCAGAGTATCATTCTATCCGGCAAAACTATCATTCTATGCAATAAACCTAACATATATCATTTTATCAGTCAGTCAAAAGTATCATTTTATCAACTCAGAGTATCATTCTATCCGGCAAAACTATCATTCTATGCAATAAACCTAACATATATGGTTTTATCATTTTATCATTTTATCAGTCAGTCAAAAGTATCATTTTATCAACTCAGAGTATCATTATATCCTGCAAAACTATCATTCTATGCAATAAACCTATCATTTTTATCATTTTATCATTTTATCAGTCAGTCAACAGTATCATTTTATCAACTCAGAGTATCATTCTATGCAATAAACCTAACATATATCATTTTATCAGTCAGTCAAAAGTATCATTTTATCAACTCAGAGTATCATTCTATCCGGCAAAACTATCTTTCTATGCAATAAACCTAATATAATCGGCACAATACATAATATACAAACCTACAAAGCAGTAAACGTATCATTTTATCAACTCAGAGTATCATTTTATTAAACAAAAATGTCATTTTATACACCAAAATTACCTATCATTCTACCGGCTGAAAGTATCATTCTACCCGGTAAACTATCATTCTATCGGCTGAAAGTATCATTCTATCCGGCAAAACTATCATTTTATGCAGTAAACCTAACATTTATAAGCTAAAAGTATCATTTTATCAACTCAGAGTATCATTCTATCCGGAAAAACTATCATTCTATGCAATAAACCTAACATATATCATTTTATCAGTCAGTCAAAAGTATCATTTTATCAACTCAGAGTATCATTCTATCCGGTAAAACTATCATTCTATGCAATAAACCTATCTTTTTATCATTTTATCAGTCAGTCAAAAGTATCATTTTATCAACTCAGAGTATCATTCTATCCGGCAAAACTATCATTCTATGCAATAAACCTATCATTTTATCAGTCAGTCAAAAGTATCATTTTATCAACTCAGAGTATCATTCTATCCGGCAAAACTATCATTCTATGCAATAAACATATCTTTTTATCATTTTATCATTTTAGCTTTTTTTTATGAAGTAAATCTAAGTTTGAATCTCAACCGCATGATTAGAAATATGTGTGGTCCAAATTTGGTTATAGGGTTATTACGATATTTAGGGGTTATCATATGATCACGACTCTCTCTCTCTCTCTCTATATATATATATATATATATATACTTAATTTCTTAGTGTTATCATCCAACGTAATACTCTCTCTGTTTCCAAAGAATATGCACTTTGGGTTCAGCACGAGTTTTAATACAAAATTGATAAAGTAAGAGAGAGGTAGAGAGAAAAAGTAAATAAAGTATAGTTTGTGGAGAATAGATCTCACCTCATTAGAGAGAAAATTGTTTCTAAAATTAGAAAGTGTATATTCTTGTAGGACGGACTAAAAAGGAAAGTGTGCATATTCTTGTGGGACGGAGGGAGTAGTAGTATCCATTCGCATCCAATTATTTTGTTATTAAATAATCTTTAAAATTATAGATTGTAAAAAACTAGTATGAATATGAACGTGTATATACTTAACTTCTACTTTTATCATCTAATGATAGGATAATAGTCGTTCGCATCATATTATTTTATCAGTATGAAATAATTACTATTAAAATTCGAAGATATAAAAATGACTACATGTCTACACGTATATAAACTTAATTTCATAGTGTTATTATCCAACACAATAGTATAATATTTTGACACTCCTACTTTATTCACTTTCCGTTTTCACTCTTTTTTTTCTGCCCTACTTTAATCTATTTTTTCTCATACCACTTAATTTTTAGACACTCATTTCTTAATCCATGCGAGAAATAAATGTCTCAGTTAAAATGAAATGAAGAGTGTATATAAATTAAAATATTGCCATAATATCTATAAAATAATGTGAACAGTACTTAAATCAAATTCAAAATATTCAACTTTAGCAACACTCAAACTAAAAGTTATAAAAAATGGTCTAAACCTCAATCTCTTAAACGAATTTAATCAAATAGATAAAATTAATTTTTTATAGAAAATCACAAAATCCTATATAAATCAAATAAAAAGTTCAATGCATAACGTGTTTGTTTATCCATATTTTCATTCTAAAGTCAATATAACGGATTATAAAAAACTACTTTTTTTATAATTAAATTGAAAAATTAATGAAAAAGAAAATTGAACTTATAGATTAATGCTAACAAGAAGACAAAAGCTATGGAATTATGAGGGAATGAAAAATTTATATAATATTTTATAGATTATAATTATAAAAAGAATAGAAATCCTATTATTAATACACGATGGAAGCTAGGTATAGAGATTAAATTTAATGGGATATTTAAATATCAAGGTTGAAGTTTAGTTTCTTTGTGGATTTAAAATATAATAAGGGGTTTTATATATTAGCATATGTAAATGATATGCTACGTACCTTAAGTGAGCACCTTATGTGAGCATCACTCTCGTTTAATGCATTTTTAACGTTGTTCGTTTCGATTTATATACTTAGTTCGATTCTAATACATTAAAAAATGTTATTGGAATTTTTAATTTCACAAAATTCATATAAATCAAAGCACGATTTGCTCGTTTTCTCTATAGATTCAAATAAAATAATAAACTAACAAATCGAGCTTTGATTTATATGAATTTTGTGAAATTAAAAATTCCAATAACATTTTTTAATGCATTACAATCAAACTAAATATATAAATCCAAACGAATAAAGTTAAAAACTCATTTTTAACTATTTAGTATCATTTTTACAAAATGAGTGCAGAAAAGTCAACAGGACTCCTAATGGCAGACGGAAGGAGTATTATATAAAATGTTTTATAAACTCATTTTAGTATTGTCCTGTCCTTGTCGGTGTGATTCGTATTCTTTTTTAGAATGTCCGAAGATAAGTCATAAGTGAGTAGTTTTATTTTTAGGCATTTCCCCCTCTTACTTTATTCTTTATACGCTTTACTAACAAAATCTCATTTTCTCAAATTTTATGCCGAAAAGAAGCGCCTCTCTTAGCATGGGATGAAGGGAGTATTAATTTGGAGCAATGCAAAATGAACAGAAGATGGCGTCTAGGATCAAAAATTATGTGCCCGCTTACTTAGTTTTATAAAACACTACCCGAAAGCAGCGGGCTGTTAAATGCAGGCCGCGGTCCGTGTGAAAGGTGCGAAAATATGCAGTTTTACTGGATCTATCTTAGATGTGCCCACGGTTCGTAAACCGGTGGTTCCGGTTCCGAACCGCCGGTTTTCGGACAGTTCTCACAGTTCCGGTTCGGTTTTGGCAATTTTTTTTGCTATGTAATTTGAAATTTGGACTTATACAATAAATTGGAACAAGACAATGGATAATTTAAATTCAAATAAGACGAATAAGGTGAAAATCATATCAATTTTATTGAATTTGAGTTGTAACGGACAACGATACATTACAATTTACAATACATATACAAGTATACAACAATGTGATATAATTTACAAGTGTTGTCGGAACATAAATAAAAAAAACATGAAATGGGGGGAAAAGGAAAAAATTGAAAAGGGCTTGAGCTCAACTTAAACTTTCAAAGTTAAACTTTTCAAATTTAAGTTGAGTTGTCTACGTATCCACAATTTTATTGAGGAATCAAAGCCCACGTAGTTCTCTTACCTTGCTTACCTTTTTGGTCGGCCGTGCTCGCCATTCACCGCCCCCTCCCCCCGTCATTGATATTGTTGAGAGCTCTCGCTTCCGACCTCGCCATGGGTGGAAAAGTCTTCACCATCACTCTCTACACGGAAGTCAAAATCCGGCTCTTGTGCTCTCATGTCCGCCTTTGCCCAATCATCAAGTAACATAGTGACTTCCATGTTTTTGGCGGAGAGATTGCTCATTTTGTCGTCTAAGACACAACCGCCGACACTAAAAGCTTGCTCAACGGCGACGGTGGAAGCGGGAACGGCAAAAATCTCCTTAGCCATTATCGAGAGTATCAGAAACTCTCGATAGCCGATCAGTTCCCATGAATAGATACGTAAGGTTGCTTTTACGTTTTACCAGTGTTGTCTTGTCTCATAAATCCAAATTAAATAGTCAAATCCAAACCGCCGGTTCCAGTTATAACCGCAGGTTAAATTGATTTTTTTTTATCAACAGTCATTTTAAAAAGGTACATTACCGATTCCCCTCTCATCTCTCTCACCATAAATACAGTCGTTTCATTACTTAAATTCAACCGATTCTGAACTACACTCACCTTCTTCACTTTTTCAAACCACCATTCCCTTCACAATCCTTCTTTTATTTGCTCAATCTTAGCTATGTCCAGTGTAGGAAGTGAGAAGAGAAAATGCAAGAGGCTGCGGGCGGCGCAACCACCCAAAGGCGACACTCAATTCAAAAAGCTAGTAGATCCGATCGCCTGAGATCTAAAAAATGGGGGGAAATGGATCAATTTGAATTCAAAATCTGAATTAAAAAAAATTAAAAATCGGCCGAAATCGGCGGAACCGCCGGTTTTTGCCGGTTTCGGTTAAAAAAACCGCCAGTTCCAGTCAAAAAAACCGCCTGAAAAAGCTGCCAACGGCTGACGCCTCGGATACCTCGCCGGAACCGTGAAACCGTCGGTTAACCGGCAGTTCGGAACCGTCCGGAACCGGCGGTTCATTGATGGTTTCGGTTCGTAAAATCTTGAATCGGAACCGGCCCGCAGTTCTAAATACGACGGTTCCGGTTAGTAAAAATTGTCACGGTTCCGGTTCGGCGGTTAACCGCCGGAACCGGAACCGGAACCGGAACCGGAAACCGTGGGCACCTCTAATCTATCTCTCTAACTGTAGATATACTTCCTAGATTCAAATATTATGAGATGTCGGCATTCTCCACATATATTAGAAGACCTCTTAGGCTCATAATTTACATAGCTCTTATTTTCTGGAGAGTGGGGGACAGACAGAAAACTTTAGGATTCCACACGAGAAAAGTATTGAATTTTACGACCATGAAAATAACATTGAATTTTGTCTCTAATAAACTTGAAAATCGAAGCAGTGGAATTCAATTTCACCTATTTATACTAGTTGTGAATTTCTATTATGATTTATGAATGAACCATTAATGTACAATACATATCTCTCATCTCTCTCTCTCTGAATCCCCTTGTAGGAATAAAAATGAAGGAGCGAAAGAAATGGTGCAAGTGCATTTGGGCGTGCAATGTTATCTCTGTACGTGAAGGATTAGTATTACACTGCAATAAACAAAACTAAAGTTGCCACTTTGCACCATCCCCACATCCTACAAACTCCAACTCCACCACTTGTTGTGTTAGTCAGACTTTTCCAGCTCCTTAAATCTTCGATCCCATTCCTGGGAGTCATAATCCTGTTCATTCAAATCCCTCTCCGTGCTATACACGATCCTGTCCTGCCCGATGAACGTCCTCTGTGCCATGTCTCGCGCGCTTAAAAGCTGACATTCAAATTACAATGCTTCGGATTACTATAAAATGGATTTTCTCGACTAATTATTATAGAGAACCTTGCAAATGTGTACCTTCCGTCTCAAAGAAAGATCGGGTGATTCGAGTGCCCTGGCGCGTTGTTCCCTTGCTTGATTTCTTTTAGCAATTTTGGCATTTTTGTTTTGAACCAAAAACCATCGGATTAGTGGAATTACGAAAAAGGATCCGGCGTATATCTGCAAGGTTGGTTATCAAGGAATTTGAGCAACAAACCACTTCAGTTGCAGAAAGAGACGCATCAAAATCATGCATTCATTTCGAAAAGCATGGCTCGTTTTTGTTTTACCAACACAAAATAGCGGCTGAACTGAACAACAGCATACCTGAAGAAGGGGAAATATCTCAGACACAAATGAAATGAATCCACTGGTGCTGATATTTGTATTCCTTCAAGTCAAACAACCAGATGAAGTAGATCAGAAAAATATCACAAAAAAACATTGAATTATTCATAACGAAAGCAATCCTCGAAGAATCTTACTTCAACATGGTACCAAGAATAATAACCCCAAATAGATTGAGTCCACCAAGACCAATCACCATTGCCCTCTCTGAAGGACTAGTTTTGCTGTGGCACATAATATCAATATCAATATCAATATCAATATCAATATCAGGAGAATGCATGATATTAACTGACTAAAACAGTATGAACATGAATAGTACCTGAATTTCCATTTATTTTCCTTAAAAAATTTGCCTACTTCTCCAACCCAATCAGCCCATTTTTTCCCAACGTATTCCTTCCGCCCACTCCTTTGTCGAGCAGCAGTGCGTTGTAGTGATGGGAAACGGTATAAAATATTTCCCTGCAATATGGATAATAAAAATTTATTTCCCTAGGAAAAAGATTTGCTATTGATTTAGGATGATCAGCATCTGCTTTAATGCGACTCCCCTAACTAGTACAGTTACAGAGTTGGCCTAGCAGAAGATAGCTTTGATCCTCTGAAAAATTATCCAAACGGTTGTGTTTTTTACTCGCCACTGCAAGTAGTATTGTTGAAGAAGAGAAAGCTTGCACTAGTTCATATTAGATATAACCAACCTCCTACAGTTATAACTACATGACTAGGATGATTTCACTGAACATGCATCTATCAAAACACGCAAACGGAGGAAAACAGAAATCAGGCTGACCTCTTCATCTACTTCTGGCTGACCATCAAAGCGCAGTAGAACCGGCAGTATATATGAGTCATCATCCTGGAGCAATTAAAAATAACAGAATAAAAATCAAGCAAGAAAGCAACCTCAAGAGGAATAGAAACAAAAGTGCTTGGGCATATACCTACATGCACAAATAACACCAGAACTAACTTAGATAACTAAACACACACAAACATGTATATGTATGAAAGTAGAGCCGATTCTTCTGGGAATATTAGCCATTCAAATCGTCAATGTTAAAGGAATGACATGCATCGAGTTTCGTTTACATCCCCAGAACCTATCAACTCACAATTGGGAAGGTAAAAATTGAAATTCTGACAGGCTACTAGGGTGAAACAGACAAACAATACTACCAGCTTTTATCTCATTGTACAAGTTAAGTACAAACAATACCGTTTTTTCAGTAGACTCCACATCAAGATATGGCGCAAGTTCTTCAGCTGTCACAACACCACCATTAGAAGCTATGTATTGACCGATCTGCGTGGATTAGCAAACAAAATTATCACAAGAGTTGAACTGACAGCAGAGAATCAAACTCGCTAGCAATTCAACAGCTCAAACTCTATTCTAGTTACATGATTTTGGTGTTTGTAGTCCAAAACAGGTAACCAATTGCCAATTTTTAACCACTAGGATAGGCTTTGATTAAACTAATTTCCTCTTTAAGGCATGTGACATCTAGGTTTTAGATTTTAGAGCTGAAAAGGATAAAATGCTTTCTGTTCCAGGTAGAGACCCACATCCCATGTCAAAATTGTCATCTACACCATTGCCCTTATAATTATCAGTTATAAACTTTAAACATAGCTCAACATCATCATGATGCAATAAACCGAAAATCAACATGATGCAATAAAAACCCAAAGTAACGGACCACTGAAACCAGTGCTCAATTATTACCAACTTCCACCTCTCTTCTTCAATCCCCTGATTGGGATCACCATCCCCAAATACAACAGAAAAAACCTGAAAAAGTAAGAAAACCAACAGTTTGTCTATAAATTATATGAAGACATCAGAACCATACAATATACAATCAGAAAGTACTTTTCCTTACAGATTCAATGAAGTTCATTCCACCATCACTTTCTCTTGATCTTCGTCTCCTATAATAATTAGGATCCCAGTACCTGGAAAGAGGAACTGAGATGAATTATCTGCATACATTTGCCTCCAAGAATCTGCAATTCAGACACAACTTCCCAAGATGTGCTGGCACAGTTATTCCACAGCCAAGCCAGGTAGGCTATGCTAGAACAAAAGAATGCAATATAATCCAGCAAAAGAAGAAAAATATGATTAGAGTTAGTCAACCTTCACCCTGTACACAGTTAACATGTTCATCTGCATAACGAAACCCAATGGGAAGATAACATTTAAGTGTGAGAATGTGATAGAGATCAAGCTAATGATCTCCATTATCTCTTGAGATTATTTTCATTATTATGGAGATTGTTGAAGATTACAATAGATAGAGATCAAGCTAATGATCTCCATCATCTCTTGAGATTATTTTCATTATTGTGGAGATTGTTGAAAGGTTACTTTAAATGTTGAGGATTTGTTTCTTTGTTTATCTATAGGTTGATCCTTATAAATAGCTCCTCTTTAGAAGAGCTAGATATCTCGGAAAATAAAGTGTATTAGGACGGTATCAACCGTAGGCCGCTTCGGAGGATTATCTTGGCCTCTTTGGAGGATTGTTCTTCTTTTATATTTATTGAATCTCAGTTCTTGTTTTACTTCCGCCTTTCACTCCATATCAATTTGGTGCGGTGAACGTGGATCGCATCATGGTGAATACTCAGAGCACTGAAGAACGTCTTGACAGATTGGAGAAGGCGGTCGCGAACATCAAAGTGCAAATGAGCACATTCGAAGCCCGGATCTCTAACTGTATCAATGATGCCTTGGCACCATTCTTGCAGGATCTGCAGTCTCGTGGCTTCATTCGGGAGCGCATGCAACAGATCGCATTCACTTTAGATGATAAACCTTTATCTCACACCAACAATACCAAGTCCCACAACTTCAACACTGAGCCACCGCCGCCCCTACTTCCTCTTGCACCTAATCCGCCCCCAACCAGCCCCCTTGTGCAGGAGATACAACCAGTTCAGCAACCCGTGACTCTCCCACATTTGGATGCACCATCCATCCCTGCAAATCAGCATCTCCATAAGTTGCCCATCACCCAACCTAATTTTGCATTTTCACCATCCATTTCACAATCAAAACTGCTTGCACTCTCTCCACCCCTCACTGTACGTCCAGTTGGGGCAGGCCATCTCTCTTCACTCATGTTTTCCTCTCCCAATTCCACATGTGCATTCAGTGAAGCTAGTTGTAGGCGTATGACAACCAAACATCTTGAGTATGAATGGCTACTTGCAAGCCCAACAACAAGGATATCCAAGCAATGCATTAATGTTGTTGGTCGTTCTCTATTGTTTGGCAATCTGGATTCTCTTCGAAAGCACGAGTACGAGCCTCCACTGATCACATCAATGTGTTTATGTTTCAACTTCAGCCTTGTGGGCAAGGCTGTTTTGACAGCGAGGCAATTGATAGAGATCAAGCTAATGATCTCCATTATCTCTTGAGATTATTTTCATTATTATGGAGATTGTTGAAGATTACAATTGATAGAGATCAAGCTAATGATCTCCATTATCTCTTGAGATTATTTTCATTATTGTGGAGATTGTTGAAAGGTTACTTTAAATGTTGAGGATTTGTTTCTTTGTTTATCTATAGGTTGATCCTTATAAATAGCTCCTCTTTAGAAGAGCTAGATATCTCGAAAAATAAAGTGTATTAGGACGGTATCAACCGTAGGCCTCTTCGGAGGATTATCTTGGCCTCTTTGGAGGATTGTTCTTCTTTTATATTTATTGAATCTCAGTTCTTGTTTTACTTCCGCCTTTCACTCCATATCAGAATGGCAGAATGCCTCTTCTAACACTTACGATGAAATACGGTGTTAGACATAGAAGCCTAACTCTTCGTTTCTAGGAATTTTAGCAAATCTTTGAACATTGAACTCCATCAGTCCCCAGTTTTAATTTATACAAACAGTCCCTACTGAATGAAAACCTCAATGCCGAAGATAACATATAACGTTTCATGGACAAAAAGGTTCCTGAGAGCCCATATAATGTCCAATAACAAAATTACCAATCTCTTCAAACTTCTTTTATGATAAATGTTAAGTGCTAGAAAGAAAATTTTGATGATGTAACTATAACCAGAAACCCCTTACTTCAACCAAAGCTTTTCCCCAAGCACAAACAAATCCCAGATACTATTAAACAAGAAGTACAACCATATAAAGTAGCTTCCAAAACCTCACTTAAATGGATTAAATTAAACCCTATTTTCACTATATATTTTGGTATACATCATTAGTTAGAGATGTTACCAAAATAAATCAGTCGGACTGAAAAATAAATTGACTCCGCCACCATAAGACCTTCCTCGCCTGCCACGGTCATCTGATTCACTGTTCATACCCATGAAAAGCATAAACTGGAATTAGAAAATACTTCAAGTTACAGTGGCTGCATAAGCAAGCAGTTACATTCGTAGACTCAGCAGAGCAGATGCATAGATTGAGAAATGTACCGACTACTTGAAGCTATAGTGATGATCGTAGTATAAACAATCACAATGGACGCAATCAAAGCAGTCCCAAAGGAAACCCTCACTACATACTCAGCTGCCATCTGTCACCCAAAATTGCAATCCCAATCAAAACACAATCATAAATCCACTTCAAACAAAGTCAGTATACCTTCCCCTTCTCCACCAAAGGTTCGAATTTTATCTTAAGCGACTTCGCAGCGAGCTTAGACCGATAATCCTTGGGGAAACCATACAACACATCGCCCTCATCCGACACCTGAAGCAGCACAACTATCGATCAACATCGTCCAAATCAAAAACACCTACAGAATAACAAAATAAACAAAAATGACCTCTAAAAATCCATCAGTGTCGGCGGCAAGAGCCTGAAGAGCTCGCTGAGCTTCATTCAACTTGAGGCCGGCTTTGCTCGCCACGTCGCCAACGGTGACTCTCCTCCCGCTGGAATCAATGGCGTCCATGGCCCGCTTCCGCACGTCGGACGGCAGCTTATCGCTCTCGACGGCGCCGCCGGGCCTAATCCCTGACGCCGCGGAGACATCGACGCCGGCGCTGTTGCTGCTGCTTGCCCTAATTACGAGACCCGAGGCTCTGCCGCAGCGGAATTCGGCGGTGCGGGTGAGAGGCAGGGGAGTGACATAGAGGAATTCGGAAGGCTTGAATGGCTTGTGAGTGAGGGCGAAGGAGCGAGTTTTTGGAGTTAAAGAGAAGAAGGAGGCGGACATAGAAGCCATAAATGAAAATGAGTAATGTATTTGAGCGCCTGTCAATGGTTGGGGTTTGGATTTTCGGCCATGGATGAAAGATTTTAAGATTTTTTATTTTTGGAGAGTGTGGATGAAGATCGTTATTTTTCCTGGTGTGGATGACGCTACTTTTTTTTTTGAAGTCAAATAGATTAATTGATTCACTGTTTGATTTGATTCGACCCCGTGTTTTCTGTCATTTGACATTTTTAGGCCTGTTTTGCTAACCAATTGATTGGAAATATAAACAGATCATATTTAAAACTTAAAACAAACTCAAAATATAATAAAACCAGCAAAATCCGAATTTAACAATTGTTCACAAACCCTTTAGTTTAACCAAACTCGAAAAGTAGGTTGATCAAGATAAAATTTTGAATATCTTTCGAGCATTTCATGAGTTGAGCTTGAAAGTCATATATGCATACATATTAGATAACTCTAGCTAAACTCGAATCCGAAAATTCTCACAAGAGTTAGAACTCGAACTAGGTAATTAGTGAGCTCCAGCAACTAGACAAGTGGAGCTCAAATCGAATAAGTAATGTGAGTAATTATTATTGACTAAAGCCGTGACAAATTTTATTTACATTAAACAGAAAACATCAAATTACATTTTCCGTATTATTTATCTTTTTGTTTAACTTCTATACCTTTTCAGTTTTATTTGTAAATCACACATAAGTAAAAGCTTTGTAAATTTTCTTGCGGGGCATGCTGATGAATTTCTTGTCCATGGAGTAGACGTTGAAGGCAAAAAGTACATCTTGAAGCTAATTAGCTCCTTTTATCTTCCTGAAGTGTTTTTCATAACTAACCTGGCTACTAATCTGGATCATTTTGCTTTTGTTGGTGTAAATTCATGAAGTTTGTGCTGCAACTTAACATCCCAATTTATCTTCCTGCTTCAATGTTGCAGGTTGGGAATTGATGAAGAGCTCGTGGAATTGCTTGGCGAGCATTCACCAGTACGTTTGCTTAGATATATTGTTTGATGTTTGTTTTCCTTACGGATGTTACACAATCTACTTGCTTGTTTCAAAATCAAACTAAACTATTTTTTGTTTTATATTTCGGTTTATTCCAGTACTGTTCTTCAACGGTTGTGTTTTATTACAGAAATACAGGTTTTGGTCCTTTTGCCATGGAAAAGGCTGTGTGTTGAGTTTCGCCTTTTCATTATCTCTTAAGCTTCTGCAATTTAAATTGTTTCTTATCTGTTTGTTAGATTCCGGTGACCTATGCTGGTGGAGTGACGACTATGGCTGATTTAGAGAAGATAAAAACAGCAGGGAAGGGCCGTGTAGATGTCACCGTTGGAAGTGCTTTAAAGATATTTACCTTACAAGGATGTAGTCACCTGGCATTCTCAGCAAGAGTCGTTGGCTGTTTAAAGTTAACCTGCCTTTACAAATTATTGGCATTCGATCGTGATCATTATGTAACCGCGAACAGTTGTACGATATACTGTTGAGAACTAAATAGGCCGCTGAAGCTTCGGTTATTTAAAATCGCACCAGTAGAAATTTTCGGAATCGAATACGTTACTAGATGAATTGATTTGAATGTGAGTTTTTGACAATTTCTGTACATAAAATGTCTTTGATGCACTATTTATTAGCACTAAATACACCTGTAAGTTTACATGGTAGATCTAGTATAGCTAAAGGTCAGTACCGGGATATCAAACACAAACTAACTATCATATACTAAGTGTCATATACTATTTAAAGACATGGATGTTTTTTTTTATTTGATTTTATTAAACTAGACTGAAAAATAAATAAACAAATAAAAAAGAAAGCATATAAACAATGATACAAAGCAAGCATAGGAATGTAGAATATTAGGATCCAAAACACAATCGACTTCCTTGAATTACGGTCTCTAGAGTTATTAAGTCGGTCACTTAACTGAATTAAACCCTCTCCCGAGGTGAGAAATCCGTAGATTAGGTGTTGAAATCAAAGTCCCCTTTAAATCTCTAACATCTAACTCCTAAAAGATCGTTAAGACCAATGACCTCACGTGAAACCTCAACTCTCCCGGGTTCTATTGAATTAAAGTGTGAATTATCCATTTTCCAAGTCAACTATTTCGTCTCCCGAGTACTCTAATCAACTCTAACAGTATTCAAGAGGTAGCTAATCAATTAAATATAGAAAGCGCAAGGATAAATCAAATAACTACAAGAGCTAGCAAGGAAAATCAATCGAATATCTTCACCAAAAATTCCACAATTGATGTTTAACTCGTAGACAAGTAAAAACTACAAATAAAGTACGAGACATGAAAGAAATTGATAAAACCCAAGGTTGAATCTCCAATCTTCAGTCTTCTCTTGCCTGGATCTGCATAACTCCGCTCCAATGAAAGATGGATGAATTTAAGGGTGGAATATAGAATGGAAGAAGTGTAGAGAGGGAGAAGGATTGGAGACTCTGAGATAAAGATTATGAATTAGGTCTAGAGGTATTTATAGGCTGGAAAAGGTTTATTTTTGATAAATTTCGTGCCCTACAAGAAATAGGAGAGATTTGGCTTCACAATATAATAATTTCTTTTCTTCCGTGAATTTCCGCATAAATTCCCGCTAGCTTTGACTACACTGCGTAACATTCGTAGAATTGTCATAACTTTCTCCACAGAACTCCGATTGAGACATGAAAGATATCCACGCGAAGATCTTTCGAAGACGAAGAGAATGGCATGTAGTAAGCACTGACTGGACTTCAAAATCGCTGGCAGAATGGGCTCGAACAGAGGCTGCTGCACTTTGGCCTTTTTTCCACCTTTTTCTATCATTTATCAACAAACACGTCAAAAATACCAAATGTATAACATATGCAATTTAAGAACATAATTTGCATGATTGACATTTAAAACAAGTCAAATCTAGTCCTTAAAAACATGCAAAATCTGTGTTTGTCAACTCCCCCAAACTTAATTATTTGTTTGTCTTCAAACAAAACAAGACAAAAACTACTAAAGAAACACGGATGCTAAGAACTAGACTTCATAGTTGCCTCAAAAATTGTAACAAGAAATAATGAGTTTGACAAGAATACAAATCAAATCAAGCAAAGCTTATTAGTGAATTTTCATTACTAGCTCGTTGATCACCTTGAAGTACATGCGCTCACAAGTGTTTAGAAGTGTGTTTACACTCACTCTCAAAGTGTATAAGGTAAAGAATATATGCTCTCAGATCATGCAACATGCAAAGTTTACCATAGGCTTGCTCGATGTCTAATCCCTCATCTACTTTATGTGATTAAAATAAAAAAATCCGAAAGGTCTTTATTTTCGGTTATAATGTAGGCTCTTTGGTAAGGTCAGAAAATATGGCTAAAAAGTGACTAATCACAAACATAGCAAAAGTGATCAATTTCTACTACATCAAACATAGCACCACACCAACAATTCGAATCTCAGTAAATTCTACACTTTATCTAAATTTCTTCTCACTTCCCAAATTCCTTTGATTTTTTTTTCTTTTATACATCTTTTCTTTTTTTTTCTTTCTATGCACAACCAATTATCTCATTCAAACCACAGATGTCTATGCACTTTTCACAACTAAGCACACTACTTTTCTTTCTACCTTATCTCTCCAACTCTTTTCACAAAATATAAACTAAAATTCACCAAGAGTGTATGGATATTCCATTTTATTTAGCTTTCAAAGAAAAAGGTTTTAAAGGCTCAAAGTGGCTAGCTAGGGAAAAATATTTTGAATAAGGTCATAAATTTGGATATATAAAGTAGCTAAAAAGGATGGTCTAACGTCCTCTTTTATTATTTAAACACTATGTAAACTTAGGCAGACTAGGAGCAAGTTATAGAAACAAATACATGAATGCAAATAAATCACACACGGAATAAATTTATGGCTCAAGTCTTACAAGGTATGAGCATGATTCAAGACAAACAAGCAATTCATTATTTATGCACCTTTTCACTAAACCTTCAAATCAATGCGTCAAGTCAACTTAACCAACACATAAACGAAATTTTTATCATAGGCAACTCGGTCTGATGTTCCTAAACATGAATATTTCTAAATTTTCTATGTTATGCTCATGACAAAATTCACCTCGGGTTTATTTAAAAAAAACAAATAAAAACAAACAAAAACAACTAAACTCACGGTCCACCACTTCATCCCCAAACTTATTCAAAACTACGTTAAGAATAAGTTTGAAAAGTCGGTGGAGATGTGAGTAAACTAAGAAAACAAATCAAACTAAATAAAAAAGATACCAATGTTGGGTTGCCTCCCAACAAGCGCTTGGTTAACGTCTTTAGCTTAACGTTCTTTGAGGCTCATAAAATATCCCCCATTCTCGGGATTTTCTTTGGGATGCCTTATGTACCTACAATTTCGCAATATGAGCATAAAATGAAGAAAATTATAGTAGAGTACAATGCATAACATGTGGCAATCCCCTAAACTTTAATCATATCAAGGCATAAAATATGCAAATCAAATTATCTACCTTAACATGATCATTTTTCATCCTCTGTAATCTTCTCTATCCCCCAATTAATTGCAAAAATTTTCAACAATAGACTAAGATCAAGCAAAAAAAAATTAAGCTCTAGAAATATACACAATTCATGCAAGATAAAATAGCCTCGCAATGCTATGAACATGAACTATGTGTATCAACAATCAAACCAAAGTGATATTCAATTTTCATCCAACAAGATCAATATACTCAAGCACACCCAACAATAATTAATTCCAAAAATCCAAGACTCACAAATTCATCATCCTCCATCACACTCCAATCCAAACTTCCAATATATAAATCAACAACAAGGCCATTCAAGGAAAAAAAATTCAAAATCAAAGCTCAGAAATTAAAAGAAGAACATACCTTGGTTGGTTGACAGTTGAGCATAAGAATGAGTGGAATCCAAAAAATGTGATTAAGTGGCGTGAATTTGGAGTATGGGTGTGTGAATTGTGTGGAGAAAATAAAATATAAAGAGGGGAAGGAGTTTTTTTTTAAAGTTTTTTTAGGAAAAAAAAAGAAAATCAGAAGTAAAAGAATAAAAAGCAAAAAAAATAAAATAAAATAAATAACGAGAAAGAAAAGTTAAAAGAAAGGATTTTTTTATAAATTTTCTTTTAAACTTCAACTATACGGAGAAACATCAGCTCTACGGAGGAGAAAACTAAAAAAGAAAACTCATAAAAACAAGGGAGCAATCAAATGTATATATCTTACCCACGCTCTACGGAGCATATCAAGTGTTGTAGCAGATAATTCTATCTTGTACTGGAGTAATCCATTGTTATGCTTCGTGCTCCTTGCAAAACAAATTAAAAAAATTAAAATAAAACTATACAAAATATTACACTCTAAATTAATATTATCAACCATTTTACAATATCAGCTTAAAGCAATAATATTCCCCGGCAACGGTGCCAAAAACTTGATGCACTATTTATTAGCACTAAAAATACCTGTAGGTTTACAGGGTAGATCTAGTATAGCTAAAGGTCAGTACCGGGATATCGAACACAGGGAATAAGATTGCAACTGGCTATCATATACTAAGTGTCATATACTATTTAAAGACACGGATGTTTTTTTTGTTTGATTTTATTAAACTAGACTGAAAAATAAATAAACAAATAAAAAAGAAAGCATATAAACAATGATACAAAGCAAGCATAGGAATGTAGAATATTAGGATCCAAAACACAATCGACTTCCTTGAATTACGGTCTCTAGAGTTATTAAGTCGGTCACTTAACTGAATTAAACCCTCTCCCGAGGTGAGAAATCCGTAGATTAGGTGTTGAAATCAAAGTCCCCTTTAAATCTCTAACATCTAACTCCTAAAAGATCGTTAAGACCAATGACCTCACGTGAAACCTCAACTCTCCCGGGTTCTATTGAATTAAAGTGTGAATTATCCATTTTCCAAGTCAACTATTTCGTCTCCCGAGTACTCTAATCAACTCTAACAGTATTCAAGAGGTAGCTAATCAATTAAATATAGAAAGCGCAAGGATAAATCAAATAACTACAAGAGCTAGCAAGGAAAATCAATCGAATATCTTCACCAAAAATTCCACAATTGATGTTTAACTCGTAGACAAGTAAAAACTACAAATAAAGTACGAGACATGAAAGAAATTGATAAAACCCAAGGTTGAATCTCCAATCTTCAGTCTTCTCTTGCCTGGATCTGCATAACTCCGCTCCAATGAAAGATGGATGAATTTAAGGGTGGAATATAGAATGGAAGAAGTGTAGAGAGGGAGAAGGATTGGAGACTCTGAGATAAAGATTATGAATTAGGTCTAGAGGTATTTATAGGCTGGAAAAGGTTTATTTTTGATAAATTTCGTGCCCTACAAGAAATAGGAGAGATTTGGCTTCACAATATAATAATTTCTTTTCTTCCGTGAATTTCCGCATAAATTCCCATCAGCTTTGACTGCACTGCGCAACGTTCGTAGAATTGTCATAACTTTCTCTACAGAACTCCGATTGAGACATGAACGATATCCACGCGAAGCTCTTTCGAAGAAGAAGAGAATCGCATGTAGTAAGCACTGACTGGACTTCAAAATCGCTGGCAGAATGAGCTCGAACAGAGGCTGCTGCACTTTGGCCTTTTTTCCACATTTTCTATCTTTTTCTATCATTTATCAACAAACACGTCAAAAATACAAAATGTATAACATATGCAATTTAAGAACATAATTTGCATGATTGACATTTAAAACAAGTCAAATCTAGTCCTTAAAAATATGCAAAATCTATGTTTGTCAGTCTTCTCTCTCCGTTATTGCATGAAATAGTATAATGATGTGTGTTTACATCAAAGTTGGATTTAGAAGTTAACTTGAGAAACCCAAAGTCTTCTTAGCTTGATTTGGATTGTATACATCGATTAAAGTTTATGAAGTAACATACATAATAGATACATTCCTTTTTTTCTTGTTTTTGTCCACATAAAATGGAAATATCCATGTACTAGTCATCTAGCTCATGGATACTATCCAAGACGGCGATTTCGAGGGGATCTTTCTGTACCTGTGAGATCATCTTTTCAACCGAAACTCCCTCTTTGGCAAGCATTACCTGCAACCGAAACTCTCGTGGCCCGTCGTCTCTCTTCCTCCACAACCTCATCTGAGAAGCGGACCCTCTTCTTCTTCTTGGCTGGCTGGGGAGAAGATAGTACACGCGGCCTCGAAGAAGCTCGGTGTGATAAAACTAGGAATTGTATTGCATTGAGATGATTTGTAATACACTTGATCGTCCTATTTATAATGCTAGAGAAATAAATACTCCTAGGTACTATACACTTGGAATTATAACAGAATTAATGTTATATTCGTTGAACTTGTAAGATGTCTCTTTCCAATAGTCTTGATACTCCAACTTTATTATTTCCAACACTCCTTGAGACCCCAACTCATTATTTCCAACACTCCCCCTCAAGTTAAGTAACGGAGTTTCTGATACTTAACTTGCTAAGAGCTTCTGAAAAATCCTTTTGCTCCAACAGCTTTTGTCAGAATATCTGCAAGTTGTTCTTTTGACCTAACAAATGGGAACTCAACAATTCCATCTTCAATATTCTCCTTGATGAAGTGTCTATCTACCTCAACGTGTTTTGTTCGGTCATGTTGAACTGGATTCTCTGCGATACTGATTGCAGGTTTATTGTCACAAAAAATCTGACAGGTCTTCTGTGACAAAAGACCAAGCTCATCCATCAATCTTCTGAGCCATAAGATTTCAGTTAATCCATTCATGATTCCTCTAAATTCAGCTTCTGCACTTGACAATGCCACGACCTTTTGCTTCTTACTTTTCCAGGTGACTAGATTCCCCCCAACAAATGTGAAGTACCCTTAAGTTGATTTTCTGTCAATCGGATTTCCTGCCCAGTCAGCGTCGGTATAGCCGTGGATTTCAAGATGGTTGCCACGTCTAAACATTATCCCATGATCAAAAGTCCATTTGAGATATCTGACAACCCTCAACGCTGCTTCAAGGTGATCATCTTGAGGTCGGTGCATGAACTGGCTTATCACGCTAACAGCATAAGCTATATCAGGTCTGGTAGGTGAATCAGTTTTCCAACCAGTCTTTGATACCTTTCCTTATCTGCCAAATTAGCTCATTCTGTGATTTTAAGTCCATGGTTGACAGCGATTGGTGTGTCTGCCGGCTTGCATTCCATCATACCAGTTTCTGCTAGGAGATCTTATGTATACTTCTTTTGATTTATGAAGATCCCCTCCTTTGATCTTAGGACTTCGACTCCCAGAAAATACTTGAGTGCTCCCAAATCCTTCATTTCAAACTCTCTTGCCAAATTCTTCTTAAGTTGCTCTATCTCTTCACAATCGTCTCCTATGATGATCATATCATCAACGTAGATTATCAGGCACGTGATTTTATCTCCTCTCTTCTTCATGAATAGAGTGTGATCTGCATTACTCTGTAGGTAATCGTACTTCTTCATGGCTTCTGTAAATCTCCCGAACCAAGCTCTTGGAGACTGTTTCAACCCATATAAGGTTTTCTTCAATTGGCAAACCTCTCCATCTTCAAAACCAGGCGGAGCTTCCATGTAAACTTTTTTTTAATTCACCATGTACGAATGCATTAGTAACATCGAACTGGTACAGGGGCCAATCCTTGTTTGCTGCTATAGAAAGCAAAACTCAAACAATATTCATCTTTGCCACTGGCGAGAAAGTTTCGGAGTAATCAACTCCATAGGTTTGAGTGTAGCCTTTAGCCACGATCCGAGCCTTGTACCTCTCGATGGTTCCATCGGATCTTCATTTGATGGTGAAGACCTATCTGCACCCCACAATTTGCTTCCCTTTTGGTAGCCGACATTTTTTCCATGTCTTATTTCTTTCTAGAGCTCTCAACTCTACCATCATTGCTTCTCTGCAGTGTTTGATCTTCAAGGCTTCTTTCACAGTTTGTAAGATTTCTTCTTCTCCATATAGGGCTGCCTCAAAAGCTCTTGCCAGTCTTGTCATATTTTCCTTTGCCACACTCCCTACTGGATATTTTGCTTGTTTACTTGGTCTCTCCGGTGAGTATCGTTTGGGAGGAACACCACAGTTACTTCGGGGTGGTAAGATATACTGCCCTGTATCTTCGTCTATGACTTCCTCCATTCTTTCTTCTGTAATGACAGGGTCAGCAGTAGTAGTAACAAAGTTTTCAACATGATTGTTTACCTCAGATATCGGAGGGGGCGGTATTGGAGCGCCACCATGAACCACAGGTTGAGATGTGTTTAAGACAGGTTCGTCGGCAGTATTATTTGGCTCTGGTGGACCTTCAGTGGGATTATGGTTATTCGGCATAAGTAGCCAACTTATCGAGTCAACACTAGTAATTTCCCTCTCCCCCTGACTGGTAAGTTGGGTATTGTAGAAAAACTTAGATTCTAAGAAGGTGCAGATCATTGTGGTAATCACTTGATGAGTTTTTAGATCATAACACCTGTACCCCTTCTGATTGACACCATAGCCAATAAAAACACATTTGGTTGCACACGGGGATAGTTTTGTTCGCTCATGTTTTGGAATATGAACAAACACCGAACACCCAAAAATATGAGGTTTGAGGGATAAGGTAGGAGGAATTGTAGTCATGTTGGATAACATCTTGATAGGATTTTTAAGGCCAAGGGCTTTGGTGGGGAGACGATTGAGGGTGTAAACTGATGTAGCCACGGCTTCAGGCCAGAAAAAATTTGGTACTTTTGAATCTAGGATGATGGCTCGGGTCATTTCAAGGATTATACGGTTTCTCCTTTCGACAACTCCATTCTGTTCGGGGGTGTAGGCACATGAGGTTTGATGGATGAGGCCATTATTGGTGCAAAATTCTTTCATCTGAGTATTAACATATTCCCCCCATTGTCAGACCTAAGGATTCTAATTTTTGTTCGAAATTAGGTAAGGATCATGGTATAAAAGTCTGAAAATTTGGAAAAAATATCTGATTTATTTTTTAGAAAATACACCCATGTCATGCGAGTGCAATCATCAATAAATAAAACAAAATATCGAAAATCATTTCCCCCCACAACTGGAGATGGGCCCCACACATCAGAATGAATTAAGGAAAAAACATTATCAACTCTAGTGTTTTTGGGTCTGAAAGTTTTTCGATGGTTTTTAGCCAAAACACAAGTTTGACAGTGCAAAACAGAACTCAAATCTAGATGCGGAAAAATAATACTTAAATAACTAGTAGACGGATGCCCTAACCGCCTATGCCATAACCAAGCTTCCCGTTCTGAATTTGCATGAGCCAACATTCCTTTGCCAGTTTGAACCGTTTCATACACATAGTATAACCCATGATGCTCAGTGCCACGCCCAATAGTCCTCCCCGTCCGGATATCCTGTAGACAACAAAATTTTAGATTTATTAGAATGGTGCAATTGAGTTCTTGTGTAACATGACTGACAGATAACAATTTCTGAGACAAAGCTGGCACAAAGAGACAAGTAGGGATTCTCAATGATGGTGATATTTGAATGGTTCCCGACCCCTCAACAGATACAAATTCCCCGCTGCCTGTTTCAATATAAGTACTTTTCAATTTAGTCAACTCTCCAAAGTCAGACCTATCATATGACATTGTGTCTGTTGCCCCACAATAAAAAATCCACCCTTTTTCATTTTTTCCATCTATTTTTGTGACTTGACATGCAATGGAAATTTCTGGGGTATCTCTTAATACGGAAAAATGATTTTGGATTGAGATTGTGCTACTATGGTATTTAATGCTAGTGTTGGGGTCAACATGAGATTTTTGATAAATATGGGGGTTGTCATGTAAGAGGGTGGGGGCAGGTTTATAAAAAAGAAAACTGGAAGGGTTTGAGGGCAAAGTCAAACCCTCAAACCCTTTACCTTCAATTGCTTTTGTGAATGAGGCCGAGCCTCCCGCCACCTCCGCTTCGCGGTTAATTCCTCCTCCGTTCACACCCCACCATCCGCCGCCGATCGAGATTTCCATTGGTTCGCTGCCGTTGTTTCCGGCGTGGGTAGCCCCTTGGCTGCGAGTGACAAAGCCGGCACCTTCTTCTCTCCCCACCGCCATTCTTCCATTGCCGGTGGAATTCCGGTTCAGTTTGTGTCCATCCTCCCACCATTCTGGAAATCCCACCAATTTGAAGCATGTTTCTTTGGTATGCTTTGTCATCCCACAATGGGTACAATACAATTTTGTTTTGTCGATTCCTCTCCGACTTGAGGAATTGTTGCGTGATTGTGATGGTGGAGGTGGTCCTCGATGGGGCAGCGGTGGCAGTGGTGCTCTGTTCTGACCACCAAACTGGGGCGGTGGGGCTCCCTGACGAGCACCGAAGTCGGCGCCTATGTCGGCGTTGACGTTGGTGGTCCTCTCTGATGGTTTCCAGACTCCGGCCCGAGCTTCTTCTTGTTTGATGAGGTCGAAGGCAGTTTCAGCATTTGGTTCATCCTTCAATATTTCTCTTCTGAGGTTGTCATATTTGTCATCCAATCCGGCAAGAAATTGGTAAAGCCGTTTAATTTCTTGTGCCTTTCTGTAAATGTTGATACCTTTGTCGCAACAATCATACGGGCAAGGTTTTCGAGCATCCGTGTTCACCCACAGATTTTGTAAATTGCTCCAGTAGCTTTCGAGGGATTCATTTCCTTGAACTAATTTGTTTGTCTTGATCTCGAGGTCGTACACCGGCACAGGGTCAGCCCTGACTCCAAATGTAGTGTTGAGGCTTTTCCACATCTCCTTCGCTGTCTGGTGTTGAGCGAATTGAATCACCAATTTTTGATCCATATTCTGGATCAACCATGAGAACACTGTGAAATCGGCCTCCTGCCATGTTTTGAACTTTGGGTCGTCGGCTTTTGGAGGATCTTCATCTCCTTCAAGATGATGGAGTTTTCCTCGACTGCCAACGTTGACTCGCATTATTCTTGCCCAAACAGGGAAGTTTCTCCCATCGAACTTGAATCCAGTTGAGATGTTTTCAAAGGTGTTTGTCATGTTGATTGATACTCACTTGATTTTGGCTGTTTTTGGGTGTAGGTTTGAGAGATTTCTGCTGGATCTGTAGCCAAGGTTCGGGATTGGTTGTTTTTGGATTTCTGCCGGATCTTAGTCGAAAGGTTTGGGAAGGGTTTGAACAATGATGAATTTTAATTATGAGTTCGATTGAACCACAGAACCGTTTCTGCTCTTGATACCATGAAAAAACTAAGAATTTTATTGCATTGAGATGATTTGTAATACACTTGATCGTCCTATTTATAATGCTAGAGAAATAAATACTCCTAGGTACTATACACTTGGAATTATAACAAAATTAATGTTATATTCCTTGAACTTGTAAGATGTCTCTTTCCAATAGTCTTGATACTCCAACTTTATTATTTCCAACACTCCTTGAGACCCCAACTCATTATTTCCAACACGGTGTTGGGATGCAGGTGTTTTACTGCTGGGAGTTTATCAGATATGGCATGGTGAATGATCACATAGAATTTGGTGGATGGACTCTAATGGGAGATTTGTATTCAATGATCTTTCCATCTGTTTTCATTAGACTCACAGATTTTTGCTCAAGAACCAAGCAGTTTCCCATGTTTGTTTGTTTTTGCCTGAGAATGAGGAATGCAAGTTGAAATTTGATAAAGGTACATGTGTTGGTGGTATATATACATGGGGAAACTGGAAAGTGGGGAGGAAACCATGTACACTTTTTAGACCCCACTAAATGATTTTGATCAAGTGGTGATTAATTTTGATTATGATTTAATGTTGACCTTTGCTGTATGGGAATAGGAGTGATTAGGACTAATTCGGAGCTGTGCACTTCAATTTGGCTTTTGCATGTGAAAAGTTTTCATAGTGATGTTATTTTATTTGACTTGATGTATGTAACCTTGAATCTAT
This sequence comes from Salvia splendens, assembly GCF_004379255.2. Lineage (NCBI taxonomy): Eukaryota > Viridiplantae > Streptophyta > Magnoliopsida > Lamiales > Lamiaceae > Salvia > Salvia splendens. The sequence goes on along the minus strand of NC_056033.1, from coordinate 30,807,177 downwards.
TGAGATTGCTTTTGTCTTTTCATTATCATTATTCAAAGTTTCGATCTCTTATTTTTTAATTCATAAGAATTTATAATCATAAATATTGATAAAAAAAATTATATAATAAAAATAAGAATTTTATTAAAATTATAAATATATAAAATCAAATAAAAATGTAATTCAAAAAAAGAGTCTTTGGTAAAAATAAGGATCGATAAATTCAAAATTGAATAATGATTTCAATAAATGTTAGTAAATTTGTAGAGTATACAAAAATTAACGCACATAGCGCGTGTCGTGCATATGCGCTCTGCTTGGGCATGATTCGCGAATGGCGCGATAATTATTGGCCGATGAGCCACACAACCATGCATACGACTCATTTCTATGGCCCGATGGTTTACATTGATGTTTTCGAGCTTTGGGTTTGCGAGTTGCAAGCTCGCTATTATGCATACTCTGATAAAATATAATCCACAATCAATAAACTTGTTATGTGATTTTATTTGAAATGTGAAAGTATATATATATATATATATATTGGATGTATTCATTTTCTTTTCCTATATTTCCTCCTTTTTCCTTCTTAATATCAGCCATTAGATTAGAGAAATGGACGGTCAAGATCAACATTGGGTAATTAATCCCGTGTTGCATTATTTGTCCTATTTTGTGCATTATGAGGGTACAATAGTAATCTAATAATGGCTGGAAACCGCTACGAATAATGCACCACATGGTCACGAGTAATGCATATAATTGCCTATATAATGCACAATATGTGAACTGCAATGCATACGAACAAGATGTGCTGTGTTATGATGTTTGACACACGTTTCTTGTTTCCCCCAAGGGTTTAATAAGCTTAGGGGCTAGGGTATAGTACGTAGACATGTATGTAATCTTCACATGGTAACGAGTAATGGATATAATTGACTATATAATGCACAATTTGTGAACTGCAATGCATACGAACAAGATGTGCTGTGTTATGATGTTTGACACACGTTTCTTGTTTCCCCTAAGGGTTTAATAAGCTTAGGGGCTAGGGTATAGTACGTACGCATTAATAACAAATTATAAAACGATACGAATAATTCACCAAATTGTCACGAGTAATGGATGCTATTAACTATATAATGCACAATATGTGAACTGCAATGCATACGAATAAGATGTACCATGTTATGATGTTTGACACACGTTTCTTGTTTCCCCTAAGGGTTTAATAAGCTTAGGGGCTAGGGTATAGTACGTAGACATTCCTAAATGCACGTATGTAATCTTCAATCCGTTGATTAACCCATATACACAATACCTCTAATAATGCATAATATACTGAGATAATGACAATTAACAGCTACATAATGCACTACCTAAACCAAATAATGCACATACGTATATTCCAATAACAACAATTTGTTAGTAATGTCTACGTACTATACCCTAGCCCCTAAGCTTATTAAACCCTTAGGGGAAACAAGAAACGTGTGTCAAATATCATAACATGGTACATCTTATTCGTATGCATTGCAGTTCACATATTGTGCATTATATAGTTAATAACATCCATTACTCGTGACAATTTGGTGAATTATTCGTATCGTTTTATAATTTGTTATTAATGCGTACGTACTATACCCTAGCCCCTAAGCTTATTAAACCCTTAGGGGAAACAAGAAACGTGTGTCAAACATCATAACACAGCACATCTTGTTCGTATGCATTGCAGTTCACAAATTGTGCATTATATAGTCAATTATATCCATTACTCGTTACCATGTGAAGATTACATACGTGTCTACGTACTATACCATAGCCCCTAAGCTTATTAAACCCTTAGGGGGAACAAGAAACGTGTGTCCAAACATCATAACATGGTACATCTTATTCGTATGCATTGCAGTTCACATATTATGCATTATATAGTCAATTATATGCATTACTCGTGACCATGTGGTGCATTATTCGCAGATATCAAAATGTGGCAGTTACTTTTCCGTCAAATGTCAATAATAACCCTGTAATGCATACAACCACCTTCTATAATGCAACACGGAACCAGTTTTATAGAATCAATCTGATCCGTTGATGCCTTAGATCTAACGCGTAATATTAAGAAGGAAAAAGGATCTAAGATGTGAAAAGGAGAATAACGCTCCCCTATATATATATATATATATATATATAGTTGTGATCATATAATAACCCATAATTTTCGTGATAACCTAATAACCCTCATTTTATGGACGAAAAGTATCATTTTATAGAACAGAATATCATTTTATGGATTAAAAGTATCATTTTATGCATGCGGAAAAAATATCATTTTATAGTGTATAAATATCATTTTTAATAAAAATGATATTTTTGACCCATAAAATGATAGGTTATTAGGTTATCACCATAAATATGGTTATCATTAATATTATATATATATATAGAGTAGTGATCTATGACAAATACACCTTAACCAAATAACTAGAGAACAAATCATAGCCACAAGATCAAAAAAATCAAGGGCTAGTATTAATTTTCGAATTTAAGGAGATTTTAGTTCCATTAATCATAAATTTACTCTATAATAAAAATGCAGGGGGTATTATGGTCAAAAGTACATATCATAATTTATAATAAAAATGTTGGGTGCTCGGTGGTGGAGCCGTGGGCGGCGGTGGTGTGCGGGTTCGTGGCGGCGGTGGTGCTGATCGGGAGCAACAGGCTGGCGGAGAAGGTGAAGTTCGACGACCCGCTGGACTTCTTCACCATTGCCACCTTTGATTTTTCCAAATGTGAAATTCATGAACTTCTTCACCTTGGCGCTTGCATCTTCCCCGAACACGTCGAAGAGCGTCGGCCGCAGCTTCCCCACATCGATATCTTCCTTGCCAGTTTTCTGCTGCAGCAACTCGATCAACGTTGAGATCGGCAGAGATTTGTTCTTCACACCTTCTACTTCTTCCTCTTCCTCGTTGTCTTTGCTTTGGCCAAGTCCAACTTTCATGCGCAGGTAGTTTCTGAAACCTCCAGATTCCTTCTCATCTTCATCATCATCATCCCCACTCTTCCTATGACTCTCTCCGATCTGCTCCTTTGATTCATCAATCAGCCCTCCGCTGTGGCACGAACCCGACACGATCGTGATCTGGCAACCGCTCGGCACTTTGTCGACCAAATCTCTGAAATCATCATGTGTTTTGTGATGTGTTTTGTGAACAAGAGTGAAGTAAAATCATAATAAGAGTGATGTGTTTTGTGAACAATAGTGAAGTAAAATCATAATAAGAGTGATGTGTTTTGTGAACAAGAGTGAAGTAAAATCATAATAAGAGTGATGTGTTTTGTGAACAAGAGTGAAGTAAAATCATAATAAGAGTGATGTGTTTTGTGAACAAGAGTGAAGTAAAATCATAATAAGAGTGATGTGGTTTGTGAACAAGAGTGAAGTAAATCATAATAAGAGTGATGTTGTTTGTAAACAAGAGTGGAGTAAAATCATAATAAGAGTGATGTGGTTTGTAAACAAGAGTGAAGTAAAATCATAATAAGAGTGATGTGCTTTGTGAACAAGAGTGAAGTAAAATCATAATAAGAGTGATGTGTTTTGTGAACAAGAGTGAAGTAAAATCATAATAAGAGTGATGTGTTTTGTGAACAAGAGTGAAGTAAAATCATACTAAGAGTGATGTGTTTTGTAAACAAGAGTGAAGTAAAATCATAATAAGAGTGATGTCTTTTGTAAATAAGAGTGAAGTAAAATCATGATAAGAGTGATGTGTTTTGTGAACAAGAGTGAAGTAAAATCATGCTAAGAGTGATGTGTTTTGTTAACAAGAGTGAAGTAAAATCATGATAAGAGTAATGTGTTTTGTAAACAAGAGTGAAGTAAAATCATGCTAAGAGTGATGCGTTTTGTTAACAAGAGTGAAGTAAAATCATGCTAAGAGTGATGTGTTTTGTTGACAAGGGTGAAGTAAAATCATAATACTAGTGATGTGTTTTGTTAACAAGAGTGAAGTAAAATCATGCTAAGGGTGATGTGTTTTGTTGACAAGAGTGAAGTAAAATCATAATAAGAGTGATGTGGTTTGTTAACAAGAGTGAAGTAAAATCATAATAAGAGTGATGTGGTTTGTGAACAAGAGTGAAGTAAAATCATAATAAGAGTGATGTGGTTTGTAAACAAGAGTGAAGTAAAATCATAATAAGAGTGATATGCTTTGTAAACAAGAGTGAAGTAAAATCATAATAAGAGTAATGTGCTTTGTAAACAAGAGTGAAGTAAAATTATGCTAATAGGGATGTGTTTTGTTAACAAGAGTGAAGTAAAATCATAATTAATGTTTTAAGAAATTCCACTAAAATCTAAAGCCCGTTAAAAATGTCTGCTATTTTCAATACTTTTGTAGTAGAAATCTAGTCTTTAAAGTCATTGCTACTTTCAAGAGTTGAACTTTATTAAAAATAATGGTATATTTTTTGGCTATTTAAATCATTTGACACTACATATTTCATATTCCACCTCCACAATCCTAGCCAAAATCACATATATTTTCTTCTTAAAAAAATGAATCTGTAGATTCCATCACATTCATCATCACAATGTGTACATAACGCAATTTGAAGCTGCAATCTTCCTTCCAAACTGCATTTCTCACCTATTTCATATCAACAAATAGGACTCTCCTTCTTCCTTTCTGCTTGCGATCGAGAAATACTAATTGTTAGCTAGAGAGAGAAAGAAATAGAGAGAGAAGAGAAGTAATTAATTGCCAGCTTAAGCGTCTGATCTTCACCATGTCTGTGGCGGCGGCGACGAGCGGGAGCGGAGGGATGGACGACGACGATGACAAGAAGAGCAAGCGAGCTCTGCCCGTAGATGCTCCAGATCCATTAAGTGAGAGCAACGATGATACTGATGATGAATCTGCTCCAATTAACAGCGTTTGAGCTCGGCGGCGGAGGCTGGGAAGAGGAGGAAGAGAGGTAGAGGAAAAGGAGTGTGAATAGAAGCCCCATTTTTGAAATTGGAATTGGAAATTTGAAGGAGCCGGTTGAAGTTGAATTTAGTTTCCAAAAATACCCTTATTAATTACTTTTTGTTTAAAACATGTAAAAATAGCTAAGCGTTCGTAGGCGTGATCACACCATGATGACTCCCTAATTTATCTCCATTCTCCCAAACTACCATTAGTATCATTTTTTGGAAAGTGATTACATTACTCATTCAGCCACAAAACATAACATATCTTAATTATTCAATATTGCAATATAAACTTCGATCTCTTGTTGAAAGTCATATCCCAAATCTTCTCCGGCGTGCTTTTTAGTGTTCTTCTCCGGCATAAGGTCAACGTCCTCGTTTGTGTGGAAATGGAAATGTCTTACGAAGCTCAAGGTAGATTCTCTATCGTGTGTACAGTATTCTGCCAATTTGGCCGCTGACATTCCGTGATGACATTCTTGGATGATGCTTCTCTATCGTGTGTACAGTTGTAGTTAGATTTCGAAATGGTTATGTCCCTATGCTGAATTTTCTGTCATTTTTTTGTTAAAAATTGTTGAATATATAGTATAGAAGTTGTTGTGCTTGACTGAAGATGACATAGTACGTAGAGTATATTATGCATAGGCATTAGGTTATATTCCGAAATGGTTGATGAATGTGTTTTCGAAATGTAGACTTTGTGTAAGATTATCTAATTTTTTATGCTTGTTCTGATGGTGTATACATAATCTGTCAGCAATGTGTTTTGTCCGATATAGTGTGCAATGATATTCTGCCAATGTGTTTTAATCCCCCCATTTGGGAAACCAAAAACAAGCTCGACGTCTTTCGTGTCAACCTCTAACTCAACATCATTAGGCAGCATAAGACTGCACCGTAGGTGGTCAAAATGCTCCAAAAGCCAATACGCTAAGGTTCCTGGAACAGAGGTAACGTCAAAATCGAGAAGTCCTCCGAAGCCGAGCAGCCTTACAACATTTTTCTACCTTTCGTTCAGAGACTTCAGAATGCGCAAAAAAAATGAGTAGTTCTCTTGATCCTTAACTGAGGTCTCTTGGTTTGTGCAGGGACGCCCCCACAGATTTCCGCTTCCCACTTGATTCACCATCGGCTACAGCTTTTCCTTTTGCTAGACGTCTCGCTGATCAAGTTGCAACCATCAATAAGTTAAGTCAATGACCAAAAAAAAAAAAAATAATGTCCATAACACATTCTGCCGCTCATAGGCAAACTTTCACTCGGCATGAAAACACATACAACAAAACTAGAAATGTTATTGTGAATATGCAACTTGAAATGTCAAAAAATATCTACGAGAGCACCCACAAAGGATTAATGCGAGCACCCACAGAAATGTCAACGAGTACTGTCAATTTATAGCACAAAATAGAAGATTTATTTCATATTATTTCAATGTCAACGCCATCTAACATCATATTGTACATATGATTTCAATGTCAACACCATATAATTTCAATGTCAACAACATATAATTTCAATGTCAACAGCATATTATTTTAATGTCAACAGCATATTATTTTAATGTCAACAACATTGAAATAAAAATGTCAACAACAGATTATTTCAAGGTCAAGAGCATATTATTTCAAGGTCAAAATGGACGATTTAATTCATATTATTTCAATGCCAATGCCATCTTACATCATATTTTACATATAATTTCAATGTCAACACCATATAATTTCATATTATTTCAATGTCAACGCCATCTAACATCATATTGTACATATGATTTCAATGTCAACGCCATATAATTTCAATGTCAACACCATATAATTTCTATGTCAACAACATATAATTTCAATGTCACCAGCATATTATTTCAATGTCAACAACATTGAAATAAAAATGTCAACAACAGATTATTTCAAGGTCAACACCATATAATTTAATTGACAACAACATATTATTTCAATGTCAAAAACATATTACTTCAATGTCAACACAATATAATTTCAATGTCAACAACATATAATTTCAATGTCAACGCCATATTATTTCAAAAAAATGAAGAAAAAATTACACAACAATGTGATTTCAAAACCAACCCTAGAACACAAGAAAAAATAATAGGGCGGGGGTTGGCTAGGTGATTCATGCCGAATTCTCAACAAAACAAACAAAAAAAATAAACTATAAAGTGAAAATCCGTGTGGGCTTTAAGGTTTCTCAATAGAACGAACTTAAATAAACCCTACATGTCAATTACAAGGGGGGAAAAGTGGTTAATTGCACTAAAATAAAATAGACTTAAAGGTCTAATAGTGACATTCACACACTATTCATACAACCCATGGTTACAGGATGTCAACAGAGTTCAATGTATCGACTTTTAATCTAAACAAAAGAACGGCGCATGCAATTGACTGAATAAATCTACAAAAACCCAATTAATACAAAATGTCACCGCTCTTGAAAATTGGGGATTTCAACGGAAACCTCACCTCCGGCTGACGCTCCAGCCGCTTGACCTGCTCGCCTCGCAGAACTCATGTCAACGCGATCCTTGAAGAACGGCGATTGCGTGGAGTACAGATTCTATATGGTGGAATGGAGGAAATTGGAGAGGTGAGACGTGTTTAATGGGTGGGGCGTTGAACAGGCTTAATTGATGGAATGGAAGAGAGAGAGGAAGACGTGATAAATGAGAGGTGCGATGAATAGCCGATATTATTGGGATTGCTTAATCTAAACGGATTTTGTGATTTCAGCTTATAATTTTTGTCCCAAAAGTAACCCTTGGTGACCGATTTTATAAGCTGTGTTGACATGTGTAGAGACAATAAATTACAATCGTTGATTAAATATACTTAATGGATGAGATTATAGTTTGCATAGTTTGTATCTTAGGGAGTTTGTATATTATCATGACCCTATATATATATATATATATATATATATGTGTGTGTGTGTGTGTGTGTGTGTGTGTGTGTGGCATTATTCTCCTATTCATCCCTAAGATCCTTTGTTCTTCTTAATATGAGTCGTTAGATCGTCTTAACCAACGGTCCAGATTGACGCTTCATTTTTATATCCGCGTTGCATTATAAGGGTTGTCTTAATGCATTATGAAGGTATTATGGACAAACAACGAATAATGAACCGTCAGAAATTTGGTAGGTCTGAAATTAGTGTGATTTGGAGATTTGAAACATTGAGACGGTTCATTCTCACACATTCAATTCTTTGTATTTCCTCTCCACTCTCTACCCTCTCGAAACCCTAGTTTCGTCCGCCGTTTTCTCTTAGAGGGAGACCGCGAAAATCTTGCCATTAATCGTCGAAGATCCCGTCACCCACCCTCCAACGTTGCTAACATCGTAGCCAAACCGGCAAGAACTGTCCTGTTATATCCATCAATTCGCCCAGGTATGTGCGGAAAGAGCTTTCTGGAAGTCGTATTCATGATTTTGTAGATACAAAAATTAAAAATTTGATTAATGTACCAGGTTCTTTAGTTGTTGTGCGAAAAGTGGTTATTGAAAGATACATATGTGAATTATTTGGTTTAGGTAGTGCATCATGTAGGTTTTTAATGTCATAATCTGCAGTATATTATGCTTTTTTAGGTATTGTGTATATTGTTTACGCATCTCGGTTAAGATTACATATACACATTATTTGGTTTGAGCAGTGCATTATGTATTCATAATTTGTCATTATTTGCAGTATATTAGGCATTATGTAGGGTATTGTGTGAATTAGAGCATCTGCAACGGTGAGCACAAGCTCTCCGTCCGTCCATGCCGCTGGCAAGGACACGCTTGTCCGCCGCTGCGCTCTTGCCGCTGGCACAGACGTGCTCTTATGCCGCTGGCACGGACGTGCTCTTAGCTAAGAGCACGTCCGTGCCAGCGAGCAGGGCGAGGTGGCGTGTTTCTATTGGTCGTTGGCATTTTCTTTTTCTTTTTTTTTTAAATAAAAAATAATACCAAAAATTAAAAAAAAATATTTTCAGATTCCCAAAAATATAGCCGTTTTATTACCGTTTTTTAAATTTTTTTTGAAAATTTTAAAAAAAAATTAATCCCAAAACCATCTATAAATACACACATTCATCATCCATTTGGACGAAATTCGGTCACTTATGAATTTAATTATGTAATTTTTAATTTTTAGGATTTTAATTACGTACTTTTTAAATTTTAGGATTTTAATTATGTTATTTTTAATTTTTAGGATTTTAATTATGTGATTTTTATTTTATTTGTAATTTGTAATATTATTCTGGATATTTTTAATGCATTTTAATTTTGTGGAAATGTTTTTATTCAAATTGAATAATAGAATGGTGGGGTGCTCGTCCTTGCGGAAGAGCACGGCTGTGGGTGTTGTGCTCTTGCCTAAGAGCATGCAGAAAAAAGTGGGGTCGGACCCACAACCGTGTTCGTTGGCAAGAGCACGGTTGTGGATGCTCTTAGTTAATAAACTCAGACATTGTGTTGGGTTTAAAATGATGGATTCAGGTATCTTATTCTTTTTTTGTTGTGACAGATTCACAATGACTAAACGAGGTCGTCCGTCGCGCATTGAACCTACACAAGCTACAAGTATAACTCCGTGTATAATTGCGCCAGTTGATTGAGTGTATAAAATGAGTGTATAAATGCTTCAGTTGTTCGACATCAGTTAGGCTTGCAGTGTGCATTCATCTTCCTATCTGGTTAATGGTCGGAAGGGTAATTGCATGACTGTTTTGTGCGCATTAGATAATCTAAAATTTACATTATTGATGTATTGGGATGCATTATTTGTTTAATATTTTGCATTATGTAACCGGTACTTTTGCAGTTGTGGGAATTTGTGTTATTGGAAGATACGTATGTGCATTATTTGGTATAGGCAGTGCATTATATAGTTGTTAATTGTCATTATCTGCAGTATATTATGCATTATTAGAGGTATTGTGTATATGGGTTAATCAACACAGTGAAGATTACATATGTGCATTATTTGGTTTAGGCAGTGCGTTATGACTCTGTTAATTGTCATTATCTGCAGTATATTATGAATTATTAGAGGTATTGTGTATATGGGTTCATCAACTGAGTGAAGATTACATATGTGCATTATTTGGTTTAGGCAGTGCATTATGTATCTGTTAGTTGTCATTATCTGCAGTATATTATGCATTATTAGAGGTATTGTGTATATGGGTTAATCAACTAGGTGAAGATTGCATATGTACAGTATTTGGTTTAGGCAGTGCATTATGTAGTATGTAATTGTCATTATTTGGAGTATATTATGCATTATGAGAGGTATTTTGTATTTTGGGTAATCAACTCAGTGAAGATTACATATGTGCAGTATTTGGTTTAGACATTATGTAGCATGTAATTTTCATTATTTGGAGGATATTATGTATTATGAGAAGTATTTTGTATATGGGTTACTCAACTCAGTGAAGATTACATATGCGTATTAATTAGTTTAGGCAGTGCATTATGTAGCAGGCAATTATCATTATTTGGAGTAAATTAGGCATTATGAGAGGTATTGTTTATATTGGTTAATCAACTCAGTGAAGATTCAAAGTACGCATATCATGATGTATTCTATTTTAATGATAATTTTCTAATGTTTTATGTTGTTTGTTCCATATCAGAGAAGCAGCTAAGACTCGACATCGACGAAGCGGTCGACGATGGAATTCCGAAGATACTTGCGAAAAGATTCAGGGATAGATTGACCGAGGTGGCACAAGTACGGCTGGAGATCAGGGTGAGCCGAAGAACCCTAGAGGAAGAAAGGGTGATCGTCTCTTACATAATATGTACATTATGTAAATCAGTCAAAATTAGTCCATAGCCGCGATTATAACAAAACACTGGTTTTATAACTCAAACTAGTGGTCTTTGTTAACGTTGTTATTAATGTGTACATACTAGACCCTAGCCCCTGGGCTTGTTAAACCCTTAGAGAAAACAAGAAACGTGTGCCAAACATCGAAACACGACACAACTTAAATTAAACGGGGCAGGATACATGTTCATTACTTATCACAATAAATGCATTACAGAAACTAAGCTACACATTATACAACACAATATGTACATTATGTATATCTGTTTTAAAAAATACCTCCGCTATGCATGTGCAACCCGAGATGAATTATTGCAGCTCGTGTATTTGGACAACATTTTTTAGACTTAGAACATACTAGACCCTAGCCCCTGGGCTTGTTAAACTCTTAGGGAAAACAGGAAACGTGCGCCAAACATCCAAACACGACACAACTTAAATTAAACGGGCAGGATAAATGTTCATTACATATCACAAAAAAATGCATTACAGAAACCAAGCTACACATTATACTACACAATATGTACATTATGTATATCTGTTTTAAAAAATACCTACGCGCTATGCATGTGCAACCCGAGATGAATTACTGCAGCTCATGTATTTGGCCAACGTTTTTTAGACTTAGAACATACTACACCCTAGCCCCTGGGGTTGTTAAACCCCTAGGGAAAACAAGAAACGTGCGTCAAACATCGAAACACAGACTTAAATTAAACGGGTAAGGATAAATGTTTATTACATACCACAAATAATGCATTACAGAAACGAAAATACGCATTACACTACACAATATGTACATTATGTGTATCTGTTTTAAAATATACCTACGCGCTATGCATGTGCAACCCCAGACGAATTACTCCAGCTCGCGTATTTGGACAACGTTTTTTAGACTTAGAACATACTACACCCTAGCCCCTAGGCTTGTTAAACCCTTATGAAAAATAAGAAACGTGCGCCAAATATCGAAACACGGCACAACTTAAATTAAACGGGGCAAGATAAATGTTCAATAGATATCACAAATAATGCATTACAGAAACTAAAACTACGCATTATACTGCAGAATATGTAAATTATGGATATCAGTTTTAAAATATACCTACGCGCTATGCATGTGCAACCCGAGATGAATTACTGCAGCTCGTGTATTTGGCCAACGTTTTTTAGACTTAGAACATACTACACCCTAGCCCCTGGGGTTGTTGAACCCCTAGGGAAAACAAGAAACGTGCGCCAAACATCGAAACACGGACTTAAATTAAACGGGTAAGGATAAATGTTCATTACATACCACAAATAATGCATTACAGAAACGAAAATATGCATTATACTACACAATATGTACATTATGTATATCTGTTTTAAAATATACCTACGCGCTATGCATGTGCAACCCCAGACGAATTACTCCAGCTCGTGTATTTGGACAACGTTTTTTAGACTTTGAACATACTACACCCTAGCCCCTGGGCTTGTTAAACCCTTAGGGAAAACAAGAAACGTGCGCCAAACATCGAAACACGGCACAACTAAAATTAAACGGAGCAGGATAAATGTTCATTACATATCACAAATAATGCATTACAGAAACTAAAACTACGCATTACACTACACAATATATATATTCAGATTAACCGTGCGACGAAAAACGGAAAAAATGAAAAGGAGAAAAACAGAATTAACAAGATCATTCAGATTGTATGTGCTAAGGAAGAAAATGGCTCATGGCAATTCATATCATAATTCAGATAGTTGCACAGCAAAATCACAACTTCACTCCATCTGCAGTAGCCATCAGTAAGAAAATCCAGTTATGATAAGCTAAGTCAATCACTAAAACGATGAGATTCCATAATTTTGCTCAAGTAAATATGGTTAAACCTGGATGTAGATGAACGGCACGGCGACGACGAGGAAGAGGTATCAGTAGTCGCAAGAACACCTCCTCATTCTTGATTAATTGAATCCTCTCTCTGTTGGTTGTCGACAAGATACCAGGAATTGAACATGAATTCAATTGCAGAGAGGGAGTAGGGAGATATTCACGTCTGGAGCGTGTGGCACGAAAGAATAACCGTGAAGATCTTCAACGGAGTAAATTAAGGAAGTTGCCATAACCAACAAAAATATTGTTTACCAAATTTGCCCTTTTGGTTTTTAATATAATTAAATTTAATGATTAAAACCACTAATTTAGGCCATAGGATGTAGGAAATCAACGACTGAGATCAAGAAGAAAATAGGAAAAATTATGGGAAAAGGAAATAATACATCCATATATATATATATATATATATATATATATATATATATATATATTTTTGTTGATTATCCAATCTTTCCACTTATTTGATTTCTTCTAATCAAAATCTGACATGCTTCCCACCGACTTCCTGGAGCATCATTTTTTGTCTGATATATGTGGGAATTCACTTCTTTTTTCTTTTCTTATTGCTGATCTTTTTATTCTTTCTACATTGGGGACTAACTACTAAGGAAGTTGATCGTCCTTTTTTAAATATAAGATTTGTTAAAGCCAATTGGGTTCTTCTCATTATATAGAATAATTTGTGCTTTTGTTTTGCTCAAGGAAGGATTTTGATGATGATTTCGTTCATTAATTTACACTCAATCGACCTCTTTTAAATAAATATCCATGAACTTTGATGTTTGCGCATCCACAATATCTGGAAAAAACATGATAGAATGTCTCTGGACTTCGAAAATGCTCTAAAGGTATGTACAACATTTAATTTATATATTTAACTTTTCTTGTTTTACATTATTTTGTTTTGAACTTATTATTATAATTTCAATTATGTGTTCTATTTTAACATCATAATTTTTTACTGTAATTTCTGATTTTGTCACATAATAAATAGCCCATTTGGGTACTTATTCCCCTAGTCAAGAATACAATCCCATCTCATTTGGGTACATTTTAGCACACTGATTATGTTATAAATTTGGAACCCAAAACACATGTTATTTTAGTAATCACTAAAAATGAAATGAGAGCCCAACAAACAAACCTCCGCTATTCCATTAAAATTCTAACACGTCTACAAATATTGAGAAATATCCGGTTTCGAATTGAAAAGGATTTTGGTAACCGAAACCTGGTGATTAACTGTGTATCACCTGTCGTGTTTGAGGCCACAAGCAATATCAGTCCAGCACAACCATGGCCGGAATGTTGACCTACACCGCGGCTCCTGTATTCTGGCCTGTGCCCTCAAGCAGAGCTACAGCTACCAACTGCAGGGTGAAGTTATCAGCAAATACGCCATTGTCTTCGATATCTCCGCCCCCCAATTTCAAGGCGCCCCCGCCCAAACCCTTCTCCATCCGCCCCGATAGGGTTTTCGACATTATGGGGGCTTCTCTCGCTTTGCTCTTTCGCCTCACCACTAGTGTGCTTGTCTCCGGGTATCTCCTCTCCTATTTCATTTCATTTCTTTTTTACTATGCCTTCACTTTGTAATCCAAAACTTCATTGTGCTCAATTTCGAACAATTTATGACTTCTCTTTGACAGGTATTCTGTGAACCTCGTGCCAGCGTCGGAGATTCCACCTGATCAGTATGCTCTAGGATTTGCTGGTAACTTTCCTATATTCTTCACTATTGAAATGAATAGTAGTATTTCTCTGAAGATCCACTCTTATTCAGATTTTAAGTTGAAGGAGACTTCAAAGTTAGGCCCTCGCCCCGAGAAGCCAATTGAGATTTATGAATATGAAAGGTACTCGAATTTACTTCGTTTTCTGTTATATTCATCTGCTTTTAAGAAAACTAAGTGCGTATGTTGCCATGTCGATTATGATGGAAATACCTCCAGCTGCCCGTTTTGTCGCAAGGTATCTTCACAATAATGTGCTGTATCTCACTACTTGTATATCTCTGTAGCACCAACTACGCAACTCACACTTGATATGATCATAATATAGGTTCGCGAAATTGTTGCAGTTTTGGATCTTGATGTCTTGTATTATCCTTGTCCAAGAAATGGCCCAAACTTTCGTCCCAAGGTTTCCCAAATGGGTGGCAAACAGCTTTTCCCATACATGGTTAGACCATTACACCATTCACATCATATGAAGATACAACTGCTTAATGCTTTGATATTCTTGCGTATCATATAATCTTTCTCCAATATTTAGAGGAAAATGTCCATAATAAAGATTTGATTTGGCTATGATTTCTGTCATTATAACTCAAAGGGCTTCCACCAGTGGTTAACAAGCACAATTTGTGAGATAGTATTATGCTAGCAGTCAAGTCACAGGTGTTGTGTAAAATGCCATGTGATCAGCATTTGTATACTGGAACAGCTGTATCATTATACCTGGTATTGTTCCGAAGTTGAGTGTCGGTATTCACTATTCATATCTGAACCGGTCACTCTCTGTCGTGGTGGACTACTTCTTGAACTTTTAAGTTTTAGAGGAAGTGAGCTTCATATTTTCTTCTGCAGGTGGACCCAAACACAGGAGTTTCTATGTATGAATCAGATGACATAATCAAGTATCTGGTTGGAAAATATGGTACTTTTTTATAATCTGATTAGCTTACTTCTGTTTTACTGAAGAAAAACATCAATGAAATGTTACACCATTAGATGACCTTAGAATGTTGTGACATACACACTAAGAAAAAATCTGTTTTATTTACTGAACATGCTATGTAATTTCGAAAAAGAAATTTATAACATCTTTTATTAATTCACTGCTTTGGGTTCAGGTGATGGTAATGTCCCATTGCTGCTCTCTCTTGGTCTCTTAACTGTGAGCAAACCAATCTTTTTTATATAATTCCATTCTAATGTTAAGGAGCATTTTTCTATGATGTTTTTTCCTACCTGCATATGTTTTCTTGTAGACTTTAACAGAAGGATTTGCTATGATTGGTCGAATTGGGAAGGTATACTTTCTCGTTCTCTTTTAATACATATGGAATACATAATGCACAAAAATACCCTTCTCTTTTCAAGACTAGAACGTCTTTTCAAGCATACATCACAGACACACAGCAGGTGGTGCAGGATGGAGTTTCTTATAATTTTGAGCAGATATATCCTCTTATCATATGTTATGTAATACTCTTTAGGATAACGTTGCATAAAGTTCAGAAATAAACTAATGTCCATCTCATATCTTTCATCAGTTTTTTCCTCTACATAAACTTGCACTTAACTATGCAGGGCAGTTCGTACACTCCATCAAAACTACCGCCTAAACCTCTAGAGATTTGGGCGTATGAGGTCAGATTATGGCGATCGTAAAGATTTCAATTTTTTTTCTAGTTTCATATATTATCACTTCCTGTTTCTGAAAATTTCAGTAATTTCTAGTTACATGCAATCCCTCTTTTATAGCACTGAAAAAACCATTTAGTTGAACCACATTATTTCCTACACCTGACGGCGTTATTTTCTTCTATGTAGGCTTCACCATTTTGCAAAGTCGTACGCGAAGTACTTGTGGAGCTGGAGCTACCTCACATACTTCACAGGTAAACTCCATTTTGCCCTGTTTGACATAACTGGATCAAGCATGAAACAAACCCGAGGAGAATTGTTTTACATATATAACCATTATATTCCTTGTTTCACATTGCAGTTGTGCTAGAGGCAGCCCGAAACGTCAAATCCTTTTCGAGCGAGTTGGACATTTTCAGGTAGTTTGCGTTTCGACGATATTTAATGTATTAGGAAAACTTGATCAGTTTTTTATATATGTTTATGTGTAAGCAGGTCCCTTATTTGGAAGATCCAAACACAGGAGTGGGGATGTTTGAGAGTGCAGAAATCGTTGACTATCTAAAAGCAACTTATGCTCTTTAAGTGGATAGGATTATTTTCACATCATTGTCTTGATAGAAAATCATTGCAACTATAAACAAATTTTCATATTTTTTGTGACTCATTATGTATAAAGCAGCTTTCCTCCGAAGAATTCGTGCGTGAGATGAAGTAATCATGAATCTTGATAGCATACTCAATAATTCAAAATTCATACTTATATTGTAAATTAAGGAGTGGTTGTGGACGTGTCCACACTGGTTTAGGAAAATTTGTCCACACTATGACTAATAATTGAACCCCAAAAAAAGCCTTGGATCTGATAAGGTAAGGTCCGCTGTCTCTTTCATCGATGATGAATTGTCTCGGAACAGATGTCGTTGACATAAAGGGTGACACGCGAAAAAAGTTGAGGGCGCGAAGAAGATTCAGCAAGTGGAAGTGGGTCTACATATGCAAGTTGTCGCTTGTCACAAACACATCTTTATTCAATGGTGACATCTAATAATTCTGCAATATATATGATATGTACTAGATCAATAACAAACCATTTCTACTTCAAAATCTCTGGATATTTCCATGGCTACTCGGTTCGGATTCTTCACTCTGACAGTTAGTCTGCTGATTATTATTGGCTCAGATGCTTTTACTACAAGCACAAGTAGTAGTATGATTGCTTCTTCTTATTATTTACTTACATCCGTGTTTATAGATATAAAATTTGATGTTTGGATTGATCAGAGGTGGAGGAAACGCTGCAATTCACATACTCAGGAGCAACGGGGCCGGACAAGTGGGCGAGTTTGAATCCCAACTTCTCCCTCTGCGCAACCGGGAAACTTCAATCTCCCATTAACATCGTCTCTGCCAGAGCTGTTCGAAACAGCAAGTGGAAGCCTCTAGTTAGAAATTATCGAGCCGTGAATGTCACTTTGGTCGATAATAAGTTCACCGTTGCGGTATGATTTCAAGTTGAGCTTGATAAAGATCAGTTGCACTTAATTGGGAGTAATATAAATTGATTTGTGGTGATGCAGATTGAATACCCTGAGGACACAGGAGAGATAAGTCTAGATGAGAAGCTGTATAGGCTGAAACAAATGCACTGGCATTCGCCATCTGAGCACAGAATCAACGGAAACAGGTAGCTTGATCCAATGGACTGACAAGCGTTTTGTGTTTTGCATATATTTAGAGTTAAGATATGAATCCCATCCCTATATATATATTGTACAAACTCTAAACTATGATCTGGACCGTTAGATTTCAAGATTTGATGTGAACAAACGTCAACCTATATCATGAGTTCCCTCTCTCTCTCTCTGGCTCTTTTGTTTTAGGCAATGAATGAATTTCCTTTGGTACATGCATATATAGGTTTGCGGCAGAGCTTCACATGGTGCACGTATCTGACGATGGCAAAGTGTTAGTAGTAGGCACCCTTTTCCAGGTTGGACGGCCTGATCCAGTTCTTCAAACGGTCAGTCACACTTGAAACTCATTACACAATAGTACTCCCTTCGTCCCTGTATCTGTAGTAGAGTGAATAATGAATGAGGTGCAGATAGACAAGAAACTGTATGAACTGGGGAGTGAGTACAGAAGCAGAAGCAGAAGCAGAAGCAGCGAGGCGATACAAGTAGGAGTGTTCCATCCGGCAGAATTAAGGACAAGTCTGAGGAAATACTACAAGTACACCGGGTCTTCGAGTGTTCCTCCTTGCACCGAGCATCTCATCTATCTTGTTATCGCTAAGGTAAAATCATGCATTCAACTTCACTCTTTCATGTATTATACCTTTAATTATCTTCATTTGTTTGGTGTATATATAGCCGAGATGTATATCTAAACAACAAGTAGAAGCTCTCAAGGCTCCACTCGACATCAGATGCAAGAACAACGCCAGGCCTTGTCAGCCACTCAATGCGCGACACGTCCACCTTTACCAGGATTAATACATCTTCAACTTTTTTTTCTACTTAAATCAAACATGTCGCTACTAATAATAATTTTACTAGTATTTCTGTTTCTCTGTATTTAGAAAAGCACTCATTGAGTTATACTCCCTCCTTCCGCGAATACGAGTTTCGTTTTCCATTTTTGTCCGTCTGTGAGTAGGAGTCTCGATTCCTTTTACCATAAATGGTAATAGAGTCTCACATTCCACTCACGGATTCACATTTCATTTAAATCTGTATATACAAGTGAGGAGGTAATCGTTAATGTTCCGCAGCCCAAAAAAGAAACGAATTCTTTGTGCTTGATTGGATGTAATTCGTTTTAATTGGGCTTGCCACGGCCTCACGGGCGAAACCAAATTGGCTGAATTCAGTTTTAACTTTTCAAGACTATAACCAATTAAAGTATAATAAAAATATTGTCACAATATAAATAAGGCAATATCCAGTGTTGTAGTACAAATAAAAGCTAAAATTCCAGTCTCGAATTATCGATATAGTATTTGATAATTTATTCACGAATGAGGTTTAACTAGTACTTTTAAAAATATCAAAATTTGAATTTTATATTTAATTTAATCACAGAATAAAAATAGTCTTCTTTTGCTATTTTGAGATGTCCATAAAAAATATCTCATTTTTAAAAATTGAAAGTTTACCTCTTATACTTTACGGATCGACGATGGTTCCCCATTTACCCCCAAAGTGACTCGGACCCCCGGCCTAACGGTCGGAGGTGAAGCGTCTTACCACTGAGCTGCGCTTCGTTGTCGGGATGGGAAGGAACAAGTCAGCCAACCTTTCCCCAAGCACGGGTCCACACTAGTTAACTGTATCAACCCAATCAAGGGTATCAAGTTAACCTATCTCCCTCAGCGCCTGGGTCCAGGCCAGGACTCAAGAACTCCCCAGAGGAAATTAATCCCCAAGTTGGGCCTCCCAGGGGTCGAACTCGTGACCTCTAGGATGGCGCGATATCCTTGCCTCGCTCCTCAACCACTTGAGCTAGGGGCTTGGATTATTTACTTTTTCTCCATACTCTCTTACTTTAACTATTTTTTCTCATTCACTCTTACTTTATTAATTTCTCATTAAAACTCGTGTCGTCCACAAATGAAACTATTTTTTGTGGACTAAGGGAGTATGTTTTATTTGACAATTAATATCATTATATTTGCGAATTGATATAATTTTGTTGTTCTGACTTTAAGAAAAATTCTTTCATCATCCATCTCCCAGATGCAAGAATAAAAAAACATGGCAAAAAGATTACCTAAAAAATCTAGGGAATCAGAATCTGAAAACTTGTACTACTATATTTTTTGGTTTCAGAATTCTAATTATTTTTCTAATTTAATAAAAAATCAATTGAAAATTTAAAAAATCAAATTATTTTCCCAAATAAAATCCTAATAAATAAACATGCCCTTAATGTATAATGTATTTTCATTCAAATCTATCATGCGTTATCTCGTTCCATGACAAAAGTCAAGAACAATAATGTTTTGGTTATTTTTCCTTAGTCTAGTTTTATTATTTTTGTGAAAAATGTATTGATTGATTGAAAGCGCCACACTATACACCTTCAATAACATCAATAAATATAGTATTCACCTGAAAGATTTTTAAGGTAATAATGAAATACTGCCATTTGGTATGCAGGACTGCTGATTTTTCTCATAATATAATCTCTAAAGAATTGGCAATTGAAGATTATCCAATTATATTTAATGAGTCGAGTTTAGGAGTTTCAGTCCTAGTATTTAGACTTTATTTGGTGATTCTGTTTTAATTTGTTGAGATGTAATTTAGTTAAAATTTGTAGTATCAATAAGTTCACTCGAATTTAAATACACACTAGCGTCAGTCAATCTTGAATCGGATGATCATGAAACTTTACTCAATCTCGATTCAATTTACCCTTTATTTACGATATTGATTTTGAAGATAAGCTCATGTTTACTGCATTAATCTTATACCTACCGTGAAGACTACTACAGTTTAGAGGAAAATGAAATATGATTAATCAACTAAGTTAACTAGTCAACAACTTTTCCTAATTTTTTTAATTTCATTATAAATGTAAAACAAGAAAAAGATAGTCCAAGTTGAAGATTATTTTTTTGTTATTATAACGTGGGAGAAATCTGTGTATCCTTGCCCTTATTTTATTTCCTGTGTGCCGTCCTATCGATCTCTATTATAGGAAATCTTTTATTAATGCCATTATTTATTTCTCAATTTCATAATTAGTTTCTTTTTTTTTTCCTGCGTGCCATCAAAGTTACTGTAGTATTTTTTTTTGTTTTTGATTCATTTCTAGTTTTACTAGTTTCAGCTAAAAATTGGATCATCGCAATTTTTAAATTAATTTAATTTCATTTTAGCTCCGCTTTATTTTATTCTTTCCTTTCGTCGTGGTCGCTATACTCTACTAATTACTCCCTTCGTTCCATAGTAAATGAGACGTTTCTTTTCAGCACGTAGATTAAGAAAAATTGTGTTAGGCGAGTTAAGTAAATAGAGAATAAAGTGGAAAATGAAAAAGGTAGAGAGAAAAAAGTAGGAGAGAGTAAAGTAGGTGTGGAAAAATGTGTTGATTTTTACTAAAAAGAGAAATGACTTTATTACTATGGAACGTACCAAAATGACAAAATGACTCTATTACTATGCAACGGAGGGAGTAATTTGTTACTCCGACTCCATTTATCTCTATGTAATATAGAAATTTCTTGTGATAACATGATTTAAAAAAATTATGTTAAAAGAGTTAAGTAGAAAGTAGAATATAGTAGAGAGATGAAGAGAAAATAACGTAGAAGAAATAATAAAGCAATGCGATTCAATTACAGATGGATGAAGGGAGTGTTATTTTTGGTAAATAGACGGTATATTCCACTAGCTCACTAAATCGATACTCATGTTGTCCCAAGGTAGATGTCACTCTCTTCTTTTTAGTTTTTCCCAAAAAAAATATTACATTTCATTTTTTTTTTGAAAAATTTCTCTCAAATTAATATAGAGTAAAAATATTATTTTTTCTTTCTACTTAACACACAAATTAAAACCACACGTCACTATTTTATTATATTAAATCATGATACACGTATTTTCACTTATTTTCTTTTATATACTCGTACTATATTCTTAAAACTATATTGAGTCAAAGTGTAACATTTAATTCGGGGGAGTATTGATTAGTCACATATGGTCTGTAAATATGTTTGAATTTAGGCAGTTAACATCAAGAGAGACTAATTTATTGTAATCAATCAATATCTAATCAAAATAGTTTGATAGGGCGAAAAAACCCTGGATCGTTCTAGCCAGTCAAAACATTTTATCTAAAATCTACTACCCCTTTAACAAACTGTAAATATAATTTTAAGAGTAGTAATAAATAATATAACATGCAAGATCCCTTTTTATATAATGGTTATTATTTAAATGAAGTGTCAGCAATTATGTAATTTGAAGCACTGCACATGAATGATGATTCACGCAGAGATTAAAGTATTAAGCAGAAGAAATAACACTCAACACAAAAAAAAGGTATATTTACACCGTCATAATTTGATAACCCTTACCTATATTTACCAACTCTAATCACGCAGAGATTAAAGTATTAAGCAGGAGAAATAAGACTTATATTTATATACACCGTCATAATTTGATAACCGTTACCTATGTTTACCAACTCAAAAATCTCATAACCATAAACAAGCATTGTTTTTTTAAAAGAAAAGAAAAGAAAACGAAAGACGTTAAGAAAATGGCATATCTGGAAACAGTTATGCAAGGTGCCACGTCACCCAACAACTACCCGAACCTCACAGCTGGATTTAACTCCTCAGCCAAAAACGAACCAGACCGCCTTCCCGATGCAAACCGGGTTATCCCACCCAAACCGGGCGGTTCGCTACAAACCGGTGCTTTCACGCTCACGCTTATCCGCGGCGGTTCGTCGATATTCTCCATCGATCTCCGGCTCCCTGACCTGGACGCCTTCTTCTTCGACCGGAACAAGTTCATCACCTTCGAGTAGAGCCCGGTTTTCTTCTTCTCGGCCGGTTTATCATTTGTTTTTCTGAGGGAATTGGACCGTGGGCGGCGGCCTCGCTTAGATCTGACCCTCCCCATGCAGGAGACCTTGGGTGAACCCGGTTCAGCGGTCGGCTTCCCTGCGGACGAACCGGACCGCTTGGGGAACAGCCTTATGTTGGGCGGTTTGCAGGCGCGGCGTTTGGAGTCGACGAAGGCGGATTTTTGGGTTTTGGGAAGGCCGATTATGGAGGCCTTGGACTTGACGCTGCTGCGCTGGGGATTGGAGGTGGTGGGTTGAAATTGAATTGAATTGGCTCTGGTTGAATCCTTTCGCTCGTAAAACGCGTTCCGGTCGAACCAGTCGTATTCTGCGTCTTTCGATAGCCAGAACGACTCCGGCGGCGTGGCTTTGCCGTGATCTAAGACGGCGTCGTCGTCGGCGAGGGTTTCACAGGTTATTTTCCGGTCGTTTCCTCCGCCGGAGCAGGCCGCGACTAGGGTTTCGAGATCAACTTGAGGCATTATAAGAATATTTTAACGGAAGATGTTTTGGAAATGGTTGAATTGGAAGAATAATGATTACCGGGAAGCATAAGAGAATTATAGGGGCAATAAAAATAAGATTGAATTTAGTGATTACCGGTTTTACTAATTGACATTTTGGGTGGTTGGGCTTGACCGCTCATTTCATCGATGGCGTTTCATTTTAGTTAAGGCAGAGTATCTTTTTTCTAAGGCCCGTTTGTTCCTACAAAAATAAAATTATGATAAATTTTGAAATACTTCTTTGTTTTTTAGGAGGATTAACGATGGTTCCTCATCTACCCCCGAGATGACTCGGACCCCCGACCTAACGGTTAGAGGTGAAGCGTCTTACCACCGAGCTGCGCTTCGTGGTCCCCTTGGGTACAAACGAGTCAACTTGACTACCCCAGAACTGGTACACGGCTAGTCAACTGTCACCCCCAAGGGAAATTAATCCCAAGATGTACCTCCCAGGAGTCGAACTCGTGACCTCCAGGATGGTGCGGTATCCAGCTCCCTTTACCGCTAGGCCAAGGGGCTTGGATAATTTTGAAATACTTTACCAGTCTAGTATGCACTCTTTTCATTTAAGTCTGTCTCACACTCATTTTCCACTAATAATATTTTAATTACTTTTTTTCAATCATCTCTCTTATGCGTATTAAAACGCATGCCCAACCAAAAGTGCATACTCTTACGGGACAGATGAGGTATTGTATTTTTCATTTTCGTTCATCTCATAAAATTAATCCACATCTATTTATAAAAAGTTTTTTTTCTGATCTTAAAATAGAAAAAGAGACACTATTTTATGATATTTTTCATATTAGATAAAATAAGCCGAAATTTCACTGTCTCAAAGCATCGATAAACTTGGATTTAGTAATGGAGTTTAGACGTCACCACGGTTCGGGAACCGTCGGTTCCGGTTCAAGAAAAGCATGAACCTGAACTGGCCCGTCCTAGGTTCGGCGGTACCAGTTCCTGAACCGTGAACCGGCGGTTCACGTAAACCGCCGGAACCGCCGGCTCCTATCCGGTTCCGGGCCGGTTCGTCCGGTTCGGCGGTTCACGTTATTTTTTTTTCATTGTAATTCAAGTAAAAAAATGTAAATATACTTGCATAAATAAAATTAGAATAAAGCGATGTACAAATGCAATTTTATTAATACAAATTACAACTTTAAAATTACAAATTACAACTTAAAAATTATAAATTACAAAAGACTTAAAGTCTTGATTACAATTTACAAATTACATATTCGAAACAGAGGGTTGAAAAAAGAAATAAAGGAAAAGGACTTGAGCTCAACTTAAATTTAAAAATTAAGTTGAGATGCCTACGTATCCTTAATGCTCAATTACATTTTGGAATCAAAGTCTCTGAAGTTCTCTTACCTTGCTTACCTATTTGGCTTGATCGGAGGAATTGGCCTATTCTTCTTCGTCGGGGAAGTAGTCTTGGTCGGGTTGTACTACTTGATTGTCCCAATCCGGTTCTTGGTCTCTAATTTCGGCGGAGCACCAATCATCAAGTAACATGGTGGCTTCCATGTTTTGCCCGGTGAGTCTACTTCTTCTGTCGTCCAAGACGTTGCCTCCAACACTAAAGGCGGACTCGACGGCGACAGTGGAAGCCGGAACTGAAAAGATCTCCTTGGCCATTGATGCAAGAATGAGAAAATCTTTCTCGTGTGATCCCCACCAATCTAGGACGTCAATTTGTTGGGAACGAGACCTCCTTCTTCCTCATTGAATGAAAAGTGTGAGTCAAAATATAAATCTAACTCACTTACCGAATTTGCCATCCTTCCTCCGCTGCTGAAGTTGTATAGGTCTGCCAATTGGGATTGTGCGTCGGGGTCATCAACTTGGAAGAAGCCAAAGTTATGTGTTTGACGGGGGGGGTCTAGGTCTCACTTGGTGGGTACTGTTGTACTTGGCTTCGTAATCGTGAAAGAGAGCCCACAAGTCGAACTCAAAACTTCTTTGCAGGGTTGGGAGGTGGGAGAGGTTTATTTGGAATGTTTGGGCTAGGTTTATGTAGTTGTCGTCGTCCTCATCATTCGATTGCAAAGCTCGGAGTGGTTCAAGATCAATAGAAGCCAAATTGTTGTAATAAAATTCTAAAATTTTTAAAGTACCAACTAGTTTTCATTTTGGATCCAAAACTTTTGCAAGCAAAAAAACTATTGAGATCTCATTGAAATACTTGAGCCATTTTTCAACCATGTAATATAAAACACACATTAATTCAAGATTATTTGCAGAATTTTTCATTGCAGTTTTAAAACCAAGTGATATGTACATGCAATGTTCTAAAACACGAACGGATGTGCAATAATACACACCCGATAACTCAACGGTGGCATTTCTAAAACCTTTGAATAATTTAAATAAACTCATGCTTTGATCCCAACAAGAAGAGATTAGATATAAATCATCAACATGGAAAGTTCTACAAAAATCAACCAAATATTCTATATGCTCTAATGTAGAATGCAGCATATCATATGTAGAGTTCCATCTAGTACACACGTCTAAAGTAAAAGTTGTGTACCTTATTTTCTTCGAGTGGCAATACTTCTTCCACGCCTTGCCAATTTGAGGCTTCCAGTGGATCAATGATACAACTGTTGTAATAGGTTGAATATGTCTTTGCCATAAAGACAAAGCATCTTGTACACATATGTTTAAAATATGACAAATACATCGTTGATGAAAATACTTACCACTTATCACCGGGGAGCAAGCCGCAATTAAATCGGGTATACTTCCAGTGTTGGCGGTTGCGTTATCAAAACCAACCAAAAATATTTTATTGCATAACTCATAATCATTCAAAACTCGAATAATTAAAGATGCAATTGATTGTGCGGTGTGTGGGGAAGGAAATTGTCTAAAACCAATTAAACGTTTATTCAAAGACCAACTATTGTCTATAAAATGACATGAAATTCCCATGTAAGAATTTCTTTGGAAAGAATCCGTCCACACATCGGAGCAAATATTAACTTTGTGCCCCAAGTTGGATAGAAATTTTCCAACTTCTTTTTTTTTATCAAAAAACTGCCGGTTGTTAGATCTTTGAGCAGTTGAGGGGGAATTCTTTTTGTAGCAACATTAAAAGCGGTTTGCATAGTAACTTCATATTTTTTGTCATTAAAAAAATTAAACGGCAAATGCTTCATTGCCGCCCATCTTACCATAGCATCGGTAACATTTTTGGGATCATATTTAAATAGAGGCGTACCTGTTTGAGACGATGAGCCGGCAGGGAAGTTTATTTGGCTTTGGGACTTAGTATGCCCATATTTCACTGGGTGTTTTGTCTTCAAATGGCGATGGAGAGTACCATATCCCCCACTGGTTCCAAATGGATATACTTTATCGCAATAGTTGCAATATGCTTTGAACTCATTTGTCTCCACGGTAGTGGTCGGATCATTAGGATTTGAAATTACCACCGGGACCTTCTTGTAATGTTTGGTGAAAATATCGGATTTCAACTTTGGTGGCATCTTCTTTTTTTGTCGTCCTGAAGCAGGAGGAGCATCGGCCTCCTCATCATTTTCGCCAACTTGGCCGGCGCTAGAAGGGGAATTGATGCGATCCATCATCGCCTTCGTCCGACGATAGATTCACATCGTATTCGAAACGCGAAGCCGAATGTGAATGCCCCCCTTGTTGGTCGTCGTCGGCGAGGGCAAGTAACAAGGCCGCATTTCGATCTTTTTCCTCCTACGAAAATTATACAACTAAGTAAAAATACTAACACAAAAATAAAATACATAGACACATAGATTTAAAAAATGAAATTATGAATTTAATAAAAATGAATTAACAAAAACCAAAAACATATTAGAACTTACTTGCGCTCGAAGAGCGGCTCGCCTTCCCACCTCCTCCGCAACTTGTGCTCTAGTAGGGGCACGTCGACGACGAGTATCACTTTGATTTTGGAAAATTCCCTTGCCCCGATCACCACCACGACGAGATGAAGACATGATATTTATGGAAATTGAAAGTGGAGAATAAAGAGTAGTGTGATTGTGTGAATATGATAACGTGAACAACATGAGTAAATTATGAGTGCAAATAAAGTAAACAACTTGAGAGAATGGGGATAGAGAATAGAGAAATTGAGATTGAGAAGAAAAATTCTTATTAACACAAGAATGAGGTGAGTAGAAATGAAGAGAAGGGGGGTATTTATAGGGAAAATTGTGATTAAATTTTTAAAAGAAATTCAAAATTTCAAAATTTTGAAAATCCGCCGGAACCGCCGGTTTTATGTTGAAAACGCCGGTTTTTCGGTGGAAACCGCCGGTTTCGTCAACTTTTTTCTGACGAAAACCGGCGGTTTCTGAACCGATTTCTGAAAAGGCTAGGGGTAGGTCGGAAGTAGCCTGAAAAGCTGTCGGGAACCGCCGAACCGGCGGTTCCGGTGAAACCGGCGATTTTGAACCGCCGGTTACGGTTCGTCCAAAAATGAAACCTGAATCGGCCCGGCGGAACCGGCGGTTTTGGTCACGGTTTGAACCGCCGCCGACGGTTCCGATTCCAGTTCAGAACCGCCGGTGACGGTTCTGTGCCGGTTCGTCCGATTCGGTTCGATTTGGGGACCTCTAATGGAGTTATAATCTGACTCCGATCCTCTTCCTAGGCTGGAAGTCCTAAAAGGGGCTAAAACATGAATAAACTAATGATAAATGACATAACTTTCCATTTTTACTAACTAACCACTAATGTCATCTGCAACGCTGTCACTTATCTGTCCCTTAAATTACTATTCATGGGCCCCACTGTACTTTTTTACTCCATCTCTTAACTAAGAGACGGAACCTGCAACCCTATGTCCCTTAACCGTCCCTTAAATTACTATTCATTCAATTTCATTTTTTATTTTTATTTACAACCAAATTCAATTAAAAAAACACACTTCATTAAAAATAAAATAAAATTACAACGTAAAATAAAAATACTACTTAAAATTCAAAAAAATAAAAAAACACATAATTAAAATCCTAAAAAAATAAAAATGACATAATTTAAAATATAATTTTATAGAAAATAAAAAAAACTACTCCGCCGGCGAATCATCCCCCGAAGGCAGTGGAGGTGCACTGAAGCCGTGAGGAGGCGGAATGCCAAGTTGTGCTGCCATAAACGCAATTTCGTTAAGATAGGCTTGGTATTGGGGAGATGTCATGCGGGAAGTGTCCGCCATTGTGGTGGTCATGTACATGGACATAAGGGAGTTCGAGGGTCCCCCCGAGCCCGAGCCCGCCTGGCTTGATTCGGCTCAGCCCCTCCTCCCTCTAGCCGCCTTCGCCGCATTTCTCCCTTGCGGCCGACGGCGCCCACGGGAGGACCCCCGACATCGTCTGACGTGCCCTCAACCACCTGCGAGGCAAACTCGCCAGCGGCGCTACCCGAACCGCCCTCACTAGATGAGTATTGGCCACCCGTCGTGTGCTTCATGCACTTCTAGGTCTAGCCCGAGCTGGATCTCACACTGCCGGCCCACCTTTCCTCGTCTTTGATGACCTCCCAAACATCGACATATTTGAATTGTTTGCCGGTGTCGTCGAAGTAGACTCGCAAAGCCGACCTCAGAATGTCGGCTCCCGTGGCTCCGCTTTGGTAATGAGCCGCTTCGTTCTTGTAGATGGCGAATAATTTTTTGACCTCTCTGTCGACTCGGTCAAAGTGAGCGCGGAGCATCTTACATGTGCGGCGGCAGGAGCCCTTCGGCTTAATCTCGTGGTATTCCCGACGATGGGATAGTACGAGACGCTGATCCAGGCGTTGTGCACCGCCAGCGTTTCTTTGGGGCCGTACGGATGCCGGCCTAGATCCTCCTCCTCGTCCGCCTCCGCCTCCGCCTCCGCCCAAGAGCTTCCACCGCCTCGGCCTCCTTCCGGAGTGGGTTCAACGGAATAATCCTCCTGAATCTGGGATAATCCTTGCGAATACCTCGGGGCGAAGGGACGGGCGTATGCATCCACATCAAAATGGGCTGGTTGGTACCCCCCGGCGTTGACGAACCCTGGGTACCCGGCGTCGATGAACTGGAACCACCACCGAGGACATTGTACATGCCCCCCAGTCGCCGAACGCGTTGATGTCGAACCCGCCGGAGCCGCCACCGCCAGAGTTCCCGTCGCCGGACATTTTGTGATGAGAGGTTAGATGAAAATTGGAGAGGAAATGGAGATGATTTGGGAAGAATAGATGTGTAGTTGTGTGTGAAATGAGGATGAATTAGGAGTATTTATAGAGTAAAACAGTAATATAACGGTAATATTACCGTTTTTCTTTTTTTATTTTTATTTAATTCAAATTTTAAAAAAAATGATTTATTGCGTCAGCTTGACGGTGCCCACTCGCGGGCCGGCGAGTGGGCGTCACGCATGGCGCCGGAGCGCGCCACGTCGCCTTGGCGCGTGGCAAGACGTCTCGTCATTCGTCACGGCGGGATGGAACGCGGAACGGGCTGGGGACGAGACAGGGCGCTGCAACGCGTCACGCCGCCGTCCCGTCCCTTAGTGACAGAATACGGGCCACCCGCGTGACGCGTTGCGGGTGGCCTAACTGGACTTGTACTATGGAGTAAATACTCCACAATATAGAATTTGAATTAATGTGATAAAATTTACTAGTATTTAATTACACTTTTCTAATTCGCTATATTTAGTTAGGGATCGGAAAGAGGAGAAGTTGAATCAATAGAGATTTCTTAGCTTAAATTTCAAATTGTAAAAGTAGTACTAGTACTGTTGTTACTACGCATAATTAACCATGCAAATAATTAGTAAGCATTAATCAATTTATATCGTAGATGAATGATTCTACTGAAAACTTGTTGCAAATTATTCATAGGTGTTATTGTCTCTTGACATCCAATCACAACATGTGATGGTTGTCCAAAATCTCTGCGCACATTATCTATATACACAATAATATATGGTACTCTACTAGCGGTACTATTTTTCTGGGTAAAAACAAAGAAGCTCCGAATCAATGATAATTGATCAATCAATAATATTGTCAATTGCTGTCCTACTAATAAAATGAAAGAAAGAAGTAGAATTTCAACATGCTAAATGGCATGTATCAAGTTTTGGAACATTTTATATAGTTAATAATATTTACATTATAATTCATTAATAATGTATGAATCTAAGAATATAGTTGAGTACAATAGAGTTCGTGCGTGTGATCTCGTATAATGTGACATCCATGACCCAACATATACATTTTTACATATTTACGTATTTTTATTTTCATTTGCATGATATTATATTAAATGGATATCATATAATATAATACTTAATTGTTTATGATAAGTAAAAATAGTTATGTGTAGTATACATATGTACGAAAAATATGTACAGTCAATTAGCATTCATTAGATACATGCATATATGTCATATATTTTAATAACTTGATATTATTGTGATGTTATGTACAATTGTTTCTTTATAAATGCAAAGTTAGTATTATTTTAAATTATTTGTTACTATGTACGTGTAACATATATTTGTATTATAACCGATGAATATACATAGACTATTTCCCTATATAATTGTTGTTATGTGTGTGCATGGATTAGTGTGAAATTATTTACTCATATATATCCAAATAGTTTGTAAAGAAATACCGGTAAAATTCTCATGAAGACACATGTGATGAGTATAGGTAAAACTCTTTTCTTTTGGCTTAGTCATGAACTAAGTCGGTTAGAAGAGCAAATTGCTGTATATTTATAAATGATGTATTAGAATGGCGGCAGAAACAAAAGTTCTTTGAAAGAAAAAGGAGAACGAGAGCTATAGCAAATGGAAATAGATTGAAGTAATTTTTCTAAGTTTATTTTTCTAATCTATCAAATATGCACACACACAAGTCACGAGTATATATGTATATAGTTTTCTGAATTGAATTTTTCCATATGATGGAGTATTTTTTAGGATCCATGGGGTAAATTAGTAGATGGAATCAAGACCTCAAGTTAGATAATCTATCGTATTCATGTGTATAAATCACACTTTTAATTTTACATGCGTTATGTGGTTAATTGCTATGTGTTAAGTTGAAGTGAATAATTGGATTATATGACGTGATATTGATATGATATGCGTTTAGTGGTGATGATGGAGATATATGCTTGGTGCAATAAATATATATTATATTGGAATTATTTAGTAGAATATGATATGGATATGTGATTGGTGCAATAGATGTGTTTTGCATATAGTATTGGAATTAACTGAATCATTTGATTAAAGAGGATCTATGATAGTATTGTCCTGGATCTGAAATCACAATGGACGTATTGGGACCTTCGGGTCAATCATATTGGGACTTACGGGTCAAATCATAGTGGGACCTACGGGTCAAATCATATTGGTATATTGGAAATCACGGGCAGATACCAGGCTTGAACTGTCACAGAATAATAAACTGAATAGAGTGTCATATGCATATATAGGTGGAATTATTTTTAATATTTGTTGATCATTGGTATATATATTGGTTATAGAAAATGTTGGATTTCTGGGCTGTGGAATTAAAGGTAAGGTTTATATAAACTGAGTTGTGGCTCATATAAACAACTAATATTTTCAGGCAAAGATATCGTTGATGTTTTGGTTGGTATGAGCTATAAAAACTTCATGTGTTATCATGGTTGGAGGGCTGACGCATTATAGCAACCTTCTACTCCTCGTCATTTTGCATATAGACCAATGTATAACATATAGAGTGGTGAGAGAGTCTCAATACAGTTCAAAATGTTTTGAAATATAAAATAGATAAATGTTGAGTTTATCTTATATGGGTGTTTTATGAATTTTACAGTTATTTGATTAAAAATTTCATATCTATATAACTATAAGAATCTACTACAAAAGGGTTGGTTGGGGTGTGATATACAAGGAGCTCAACAAAAAGGATGAAACATAGGAGACGTTGGTTTATGACTAAAAATAAGTAGGTACAACGAGTACCGTTTTATTGATTTGGTTGGAAAGTGGATTCATCTACTATAAGTTGTTGTTCCTAGAAAATCAAGCTAAAATATTTTAAGAAGCAAAAGTATTTAAGAGTCAAAATTCTTTAAAGGACCGTTTGGTGTACGAAATTGAAATGAAATTGGAATAAGAATTTTATGGAATTAGATTATAATTTAATCGGAATTCTGTGTTTAATAAAATGAAATACTTGATATAAAATTGAATTCAAAGAATTTGTGCGTAACATTGGATTTGGAATTAAAGGATTTAATTCAAATTCCATATTTAATTTCATAATATTAAATGGTTTGTCATATTTATTCTTGGTCAAAACCACCGAGCACAATTCCAACAATACACACCATATGTAAGAAACAATATCACATACAACACGCAAAATGCACGCACATAGTGGCGAGGTCATGATTTTGATGATGATGGCTCAAACTAGTGTTACCATTTGTGGGATATTTTTTGGTGTCAATGTTAGTGAGAGCAGTTACAACATTGACAGTAGAAAAATGTTAGAAATATGGGTAGTGAGTGAAAATGATAATTCTTGAGTTAAATAGAGAAAGTAAAGTAGAAGCATTGGCGGACCTGCATGGGGTTTTGGTGGTCTCATGGAACCCCAGCATTCGAAATGTTGACTATATACATGTTAGTGCAAGCGGCCGTTGTTTTTTTTTGCTTTCCTATTATGATATGCATGTTCGAATCCCTTGATGGCGGTAATTCATGTAGTTTTCTGTTTTCATAGACACAACTTTTAATTTTGTCAATTCTTACCATTTTTTCAACTTTTAATTTTGTCAATTCTTATCATTTTTCAAATGCATAAGCTATCAGTTTTAAAGTGTACACACTTTATTTTATTTTCACACACTTTACAATTAAAAAAATCTCCTAATAGTTAAGAATAATAATATTATTATTCATAATAAATCATTTTCAAAATTTTGATTATTTTGATAAATAAATCATATATTCATAGTAGTAGTTGATATCATAATTATTCATGACAATGTCGATGCTATTTTTAACAACAATGATCATATATATTCTCTAGTTATTGTCATTACTTAAAAGAGGGAAATTAACATTGGCAGTAGGACGGAAAGTATATTACTATTATAAGTGATTAAAAATTACCGTATCATTTTATAGACAAATCTCATACTTCAGTTAATAGCATATGGGACTAAAATCATTTTGATTAATTAGGGCATTCACAATAAGAGCATATCTCCGGAGCCCATATCAGAGTCTGTCTCCATTTTTTCATGTCACGTCAGCAGGCTCATCCCAGAGCCTATCTCCCTGCAATGAGAGCCCATCTCAGAGCCTATTTCAGAGTCTATCTCATTTCCACGTCATCACTATTTTATATTTCCACTTTTAATTGTTTGCGTTAAATAAAATGATAAAATAACAAGAAATAAAGATAAATTAATAAAAAATAAATTCATTAAAAAGAAAACATTCTATATTTAAAAAATATTGAAAAAAACAAACTAAAATATTGATAAAAATATTGTAAACATTGTGACTAAAGAGAAGTAAAATGTAGAGTGAGATAAAATGAAGTGGGATAAATGTGAATAATTGGTAGGGAATAGGGCATATATATGGATAAAAAAATGAATAAAAAAAATAAAAAGGAGAAGATTGCCCAGCCGATGTATCAGTCATGGGGTGGAAGCGATGGGGAGGGAGAATCGGCCCTCCCTCCGCAATGGCGACCGCTGGGTGCCGATGGGGGAGCCGATCGCTCTCCCATTGCCAATGCCCTTATCGATATAATCAAATAAATGAAAAGGTATAAACTACAATTAATAAATAAAAGTGATTACTTTTAACATATTTTGAAATCAATTCCAAAAACAATATAAGTACATGTAAATTAGTTACTAAACGGTATTGTTAAATATTTTGGATGGAAATCAGTCATCCCCCCTTCCATAATCCTCTTCTCCTTACCTTTTTCCCGCACAACACTGAAACCCAAAACAAAGAGAACATTACTTTCCCGTGAAATTCTATTTGGTTTTCGCCAATTATGGCTGGAAGAAGAAGAAGAAGAAAGATGAAGTTGGCAGAGCTTGGCTAAAGAGCTGGAGACGGGTGAATCTACATTGAGACTGACACACAAATACTTGCTGATAATAGCATTTGATGTATTGATGATAGTGTTAAGGTGGATACGAGAGAGATCAGTGGCTCGTTTGCTGGAGGCTTCGGTTAGGAGCAATGGACAGATCAGATCAGCGAGCGAGGCAGCTGGTGAGAGGGAACGAGTCTTGTGCTTGAAGAGGTTGTTGGTTGTGCAAGGTCATTACCTTTCAGGGGAGTGGTTGTTCGCTTGGTTCACTAGGCCAATGGTAAAGAAGGTCAAGAGGCTTGTCTCCGTGATTCCTTGCGGACAAGGAATCTTAAGGGGATGGATTGTTACGGTCACAAATTAAAGAGGGGAAAAGAAGCTCAGCTCAATTGACTTAATTGATATGCCGGTTGGAGGGCCACATCAGCCTAAACAAAAAATGAGAGAGAAGGAAAGTAGAAGGGAAACAAATTGGGTATAAATGCAGAGACTCTCTTCTTCAACATATTCATGAAAATAGTGTGTGAGCTTGCGAGCTGTGGTCATCGTGAGAATCCGGTGATTCTCCGTTGAATGTATCGTGTTCATCTTATCATTGTATCTTTTATTTCCATTTACATTTGAAGTTCCATTGTATAATACTCATCATCAATGCAGTTCCTATTCATCCGTTCTATTGATTTGTGTATTTGATTTTGGTTTAAGTTGCATCAAATCATGGAGGTAGTGATCGATTGGAGCTCTTCGTGTGGTGTCGTCTCAGATACCAGAAAAAGGATGCATCATTGAATGAGATTGTGCCATCACATTTGAGTGTCTATAATTGAATTTTCTATAATTGTGCCATCACATTTGAGTGTTTGAGGAGAATCAAGAATGAGATTGAGTAATTTGTTAATTGACCATTTTTTTGTCTCTGATCCATCATACTGTTTTCATCTTTATATTATCACATTTTTATGGTATTGTGTGTTAAATCCAAAACCATATCTAAAACCATGTTTCTATATTAATCTTGGTAGAATTAATCTTGGTAGAGAGAAAACATGGTTGAAATATTGTTAGTGGATAATTAGGGACTTATCGGATCAAAAGGAAAAAACAAAATTAATTTTCTTGGATGGATGGATTAGTTTTTTCACATCCAGTTTGAGCTTCGTTGAATATGCAAGGGAAATTATGTCCATGGTCATAGGTCTTTGTTGATATGGCCATAATGTATATCACTGCTGAAATTCTACGTATGAGGGTTCGTCATCTCTTCCATCTACTCATCGTTTGAAGGCGTATCCAAAAAAAGTCAAGGTTTTTGTTACTACTAAGAAATAAGTAGTCAGTCAAAAGATGATGGATCCTTAGCTGTTGATGATCAGGGTATTAGCTTGGCCTATCCTAATGGTGAAAGTGATAGCCATGTTGGAATCAGGGTATTAACTCTCGAATTTGCTGCTGTGATAATTTGTATGTGACTGTAAATTCTTGACCATTCAATCGCCATACGCATCCGTTAAGATTTACTTTATAGCATAACAAACTCATCGTTCATTATCTTAGAATTCTAAGACTTATGTGAACTGTTACGTCAGTCATTTTAGCATTCCAAACGCATTGCACTACTCAGAATTATCTAGTTTCTTTTTGAACCATACACTGCAGACGCAATCTTCTAATTTTGCATTGTTATCTAGCTTAGTAGTGAGTTAACAATACTTACAGTGGTTTGTGTTTACGTTACAAAATTTCTTCGGTGTAGGCTGTCTGAAACAATAAGAGGCAACAGACAAGTTTCAAAGGGGCAGAGAGATGTGCAACTAACACAATCGCAGCTCCCAACGAAGATTTTGGAAGTTATTTTTTCTAAGTTAAGCTTGAGGGACAATATTCGTGCTTCTGCTGTTTGCAGAGAATGGCTAACTATTGCTGTTTCTGTCAGAATGGCCAATAAGCGCAAAACATATTGGCTTGAGTTGCCAGAGCTAGATGGTTCTAGGATTTGCTGTGCCAAGGATGGTTGGTTGTTGCTATACAAACCTAGAACGCAGTCCATATTTTTCTGTTGCCCTTACACGCGGGAATTTATCAATTTGCCTAAGCTAGAATTAATCCATCAGATAGTTACTTTCTCTGCCGCTCCAACATCTCCTAGCTGTATCCTTTTCACAATTAAGCATGTCAGCCCCACCATTGTCGCGGTTAGCACTTGTCGTCCTGGGAAAACTGAATGGACCACTGTGAACTGCCAAAACCGTCTACCATTTATTAGCAGCATTTGGAATAAGATAGTTTACTGCCAGGGTCTTTTCTACTGTTTGAGTCTAACTGGCTGGCTTGGGGTTTATGACCCTGAAAAAAGCACTTGGGCCGTTCATACTGTGCCACCTCCTAAATTCCTAGAGAATTTATCTGTCAAGAATTGGTGGAAAGGCAAATTTATGGCAGAGCATAATGGAGATGTTTTTGTCATATACACTTCCGCTGCAATAAACCCAATGATATATAAGTTGGACCAGACAAATAAAGTATGGGTTGAGATGCAAACTTTGGGAGGCATGGCACTATTTGCTAACTTTTTGTCTTCCCATGCTAGGAGAGATCTTCTTGGAACAATGACAAACAATGTCTACTTTTCAAAGGTTCGATTTTATGGAAAACGGTGTGTTTCATATTCACTCAACAATGGGAGGTACTATCCACGGAAGCAACGTTATGATTGGGGGGAACAAGATCCTTTTGAGAGTGTTTGGATCGAACTACCTGAAGACCTCTCAACATTTCTTTAATGGTTTCAGTTATAGTGTTCAAAGTAAGTTCACTTCTTTGCTAGTTAAAAATTGACCATGCTCGATAGTTATCGCTCATGTAGCTTGCCTATCTTAATACTCCTCATTTTTCTCATTTCATTCCATAATGTAATTAGTATGTAGACTATAGCTAGACTTAGAAATATTGCTGTAATACATGATTGTGAGTTGTGGCATTAGAGACTTACTCCATATTTTCTTCATTAAAAGATTGTTCCGCTTTTTCTGTTGCACCATTATCGAGATATTGTTAATGTGTTGTATGCTATGTGGTAATTGTTTTATTTTATTATGCTTTAGGTTTTGATGTGCTTTCGACAAGAACAGAAGTTGGAGTTTTTCTGACTAAGTTTTGTACAAATTAATCTTGCTAACTTGTAGATACTGAAGCAAAGCATATCCATTCACTCTGCGTCATATTGCCATATTCTGATATGATGGAACAAGTATTTTCATCAATATGAATGGAAGTTAGCAGAGTCGCCACTTTCTGTATTTCATATGCTGTAATCCTTAGATTAGTTTTATTCAAATTCTAATTGTTAGTATAATTTTATCAATGCTTCTAAAGAAAGTAGTGAGATTCCAAATCAGCTAGATGAGCATTAGAAAAATGTATGCGTAGTTATTGAAATTTAATTTGATATAATTAGCATCCTCACAATTCATATTAATGAGATTTCTGGGTTGATATATCAAGCAACATTCAAACAGAACATGCGTTAGAAAGTAGCTAACAACACAAGAAGGCTTAAAAGATTCGAATTCTTCTATGTAGATATCAAAAAAACAGACCACAACATTCAGTCACGAAGTCAAGAACTGCCCTACTTGTGAGATGTAAATGCAGATTCAATCTTTACGGCTGCAGACAAGATAACAGCTTAGATGAACAGGTGTTTGAAATCCCCATTTGCAAGTTGACAAACAGTATTGTAGCTTGAGACATCTGCACAAACAAAACAGAGTTGGTAAGATTAAGGATGAGATCAGTTATGCAAGTGTGGTTTCATTCCCTTAGTTGCAGAGGCAGCAACTTGTCGATCGATCACAAAGAGGTAAAGGTAACAAAATACCAATCACAATAAACAACTGAAAGAGCATATAGCCATTTCTAATTAGAGATACAAGATTCCCAAATGAGGGCAAAATTACCTAAATTGAATTCCAACACAGGGCAACTACGATTTTGCAGATTAAGACCTACTACAATTTTCAAGATAAAGGACGAAGCAACAATGAACTGTAGATATCGCGTTTCCAATTCAAAATCAGCAATTTACTCTAATTAACTTTAAAACAAAGAGAAAGCGAGGCAAAACAACGAATTGTGTACTGAGTTTAGTTGCTAAATAAACTAGAAATGGAACAGAATAGAAAACTGAAAGAGCAAAAGACGCAATTCAACGGCAACGAATATGAGAATCAAACTCTGAACATACCGAAATTGTCACCAAAGTTAGTCCAAATCTCAGCCTGAATAGATCGATTGCTGTCAGCGATGCCGATAACCTCAACAAAAGTCGTGGGGGGGTTAGGGGGGTGCCCCTTGATAACCAATTCCTGCTCATTGGTCGATTTTCCAAAAATTGAGCCGCCGTCGTTTCTGAGCACCTGAATCACTGCGCGAACCCTACGGCCTACATACATCCGCAGCAACTCCGCGTTGACAAAAGCCGCCGGATTCGATGTATCCATTTTCTTCTAGAAGAAATAAATAAATTCAAAGTAGATATCAGTAGAAACAAAATACGCTATCGGAAATTATGAATGGGATTGCTAGGGCGGCTGATTTAGGTCTAACCTTTCGATTTCAAGGGGAAAGGTGTTTTGGGAAGACGAGGAATTGAAATAAGGATTCATTTATTAAACTGGAAGGGTTTAAATGGCGCCAAATATTCCCGCCTTCTATTTTCTATTTTTCTATATCCATCTTGTTTCTTAGTTACTCCCCCGCTTGTTCCTTATAATTTTTCATCATTTGACCGACACGGGTTTTAAAAAATGTTATTGAAATTGGTTTTACAAAGTTAGTGGAATGCAAGTTCTATTTTTATGTATTAGTTTATAATAAAATATTAATGAAAATGAGTTAGTGAAATATAAGGTCTACTAAAAAATGGTAAAAGTGAATTATGATAAATTTTTGCGAATGGACAAAAATGAAATAAGTAACAAATTTTCAGGGACCGAGACTCAGAGAGTACATTTTTTGCTTTATTTAAATTGCTTCCATTATTTGGTCCGTAATTGTTGTAGATGCTCCAAAACTAATCAATGTTAGATAACATGAATGTTATAATATCTGATTCTAAAAAATACGAAGGTAATTTTTAAGTCATCATTTCTAAAATAATTTAAAAACTAACTTGAAATGCAGAAGAGATATATCATAACATTTGGTATATACTTGATCCGTCCCACTCTAAGTGGACCATTTCTATTATGGCACGAGATTTTATATAGCGTTGTTTTGCGAGTTAAGTGGATATTATAAAATAAGAGAGAGGGAGAAAATAGATAGAGTGATGTTTCTACTTTTAGAAATGTGTCGTTTAGAGTGACACATTCCAAAAAGAAAAATAGTTCACTTAGAGTAGGACTTAGAGTGGGACAAAGAGTATTTTCAAATCGCATGAGATCATTCGTAAACCTTTTGCCCTATTCAAGATGACCACATTTTTGTATGCCACAAAATTTTTTGTGTGATAAAGTACAGTAAAAAAAATGATTGTATATTATAACAAAAAGATATTAATTTATTTTTAAATATAAAAAATGAACCTCTCTGAGTTAAACCAATTGAAATCTTGAGTTAAACCAAATGAAACGAGTTAGTAAACCACCTACTAATACAAATGAATACAAAGTTGCTGTATATATATAAATTAGGCTTTCATATAAAAACAAATCCGAATATTTACACTCTAAAATACTACTCGTGAAGCTTATGGAATGATAATTTGAAGAAAACACCAAAATTCCCCATGTTTTCTAATTCTAAATTACAAGTCCTGATGCCAGTGATCCAAGATCAGAATGACTCAACTGCTGCAGCTTTCCATCCCTTAATAGGAATATTCTTTCAGCCATCAAAACTGTTTCTACACGATGAGCAATCACCTCCACCTGCAAACATTTCATTCAGATAGTCCTTACTATAACAAAACCACTACCTAGAATCCATTCAGATAGTCCTTACGATAACAAAGCTGCAGTTAATAAGCTTACCGTGCGATCTTGCATTAGACGTTGAAGAGCTTGTCTTACCAGTAGCTCGGATCTACTATCTAATGCGGAAGTTGCTTCGTCTAGAATAAGAATAGAGGGGTTCTGATAGAGTGCTCTCGCGATAGCTAACCTGGCAGAAACAAACAGGTCACCTCAGGGACAACATCAGCAAACTAAGACTGCCGAGAAAACTATAAGCTTGAATTATTACGAGGATGGTCAAAAACCAAGCATCGAAGAAGTAAATCAGCTTAATGAGCAAATAAATTCCCTTGCCTTTGCCTCTGCCCTCCACTAAAATTTGAGCCCCTTGGACCGACAGTGGTTTGATACTGATCGGGTAGGCATTTAATGAATCCGTCTGCATTTGCAGTTTCAGCTGCAAATCTAACTCTCTCCATGTCAACACCACTCAGCAGATCCTTGTACCCAATATTCTCAGCAATAGTCCCAGCAAAGAGTACCTGAAATCGAGAGAGTTCACAAAAGCTTTCAAGATAGCAAACATGACCATATAAGCAAACCTATTTTGCACTTTCATGACACATGCTGCTTATAATACCTATCTGATGATAACAAGTGGTACAAAGCAAAACTAATGAATCATCTCTGGTCCTCTTGAATTTCACTGAATTCGGTTTAGACCCTCCTGAATTTAGAGCACAAATTTAAGAGCACATGGGTTGCTTTAGCCACTTACCGCATCTTGAGTCACCAGACCAACATGTCTTCTTAAGCTCTGTAACCGAATATTTTGAATGTCGCAGCCATCTATCAATATTGAACCTGCCGGTGCAGAATTATAAAATACAGTTACATCAAAGTAAAAGATTCGTACAACTGACAGTGATGAGCTTCTATTCTACGAAGATTCCGAATACTTACCTGAGAGAGGTTCTTATAGGCGAAGCAGAAGTTTTACAAGAGTTGTCTTGCCACCTCCAGATGGCCCGACAAGAGCAATTGTCT
The DNA here is from genome assembly GCF_004379255.2 of Salvia splendens. Taxonomy (NCBI): domain Eukaryota; kingdom Viridiplantae; phylum Streptophyta; class Magnoliopsida; order Lamiales; family Lamiaceae; genus Salvia; species Salvia splendens. The sequence continues at coordinate 30,765,904 of NC_056033.1, read as the reverse complement.
CTCCAGCTTTAATATGAAGATCCAGCCCATTCAGTACAGGAGCCATACCATCTCTGTAAGAAAAATAGAGGCCGCACACCTTCACTTCTCCCGTAACAGAGGCCAAGTCAACTGCATCTGATTTCTCTATTAGCTGCGGATGCCATCATTAGCAGCATATAACCCATATATTCTAAGAATAGCTCATCTATTTCAAAGAGTTTACTTTTTTATTTTTAATTATACATGAAAATTCTAGCAAGTAGAAATCACATATCTAAAAGGTTCACTATTGCTATGTAAAAACTGACACAACTTAACAGGAAATGCTAGGAATCTTACTTTGAAGCATCAACGAATTCTCAGAAACATATGAAATAATGAATTAAATAAATCCTGGAAGCAGTTATACTAATTATTTGAGTTAGAGCCAAAGCCCCTACAGGAAAAATAGAAAATTGTCTTATCAGCCGTATTAGATTAGTAATGACAGACCTAACAATAAGAAAGTCTACTGGTCCATATGAATCTACCTGGGATTTGAACAAGGTTAAGTTAAACAACCTCTCAATTGCTGGTTCTCCTTGCTTTAACTCATTGTATGCTTTTCCGATATCCTGAAAAATCCTGTACTTTCAAATTGATGCTATGCTCTTAAGACAGTTGCACACAAGAAAAACCAATAAACTTGCATTTTTTTATTAGATTTTTTATGAAGTGATTGAACGTTTAGCAAAAAGCTAACAAAACAATATTGATATATGCCATTACCATAGACCGCTCTCTTAAATTTAGTTTTGGGGTTAATGTCTCCACGTGCCATAGATTATGGATTCAAATTAATTTTTAAGAAAGTAAACAAGAAAATACTACAAAACCCCAAAATACTTGACCATGAAAACTGAAAACCCCACATGATCCATTTTGAGTCAGCAGAATATCATCACACAAATAAAATCAAGAAACTATTTACAAAAGGGGAAATTCAGTACCTGAATAGGATCAATCAAAAGAGCCAGCGATGTTATGAAGGAAACTAGGACGGAGCAATTTAATGAACCTCTTGAAACTATGATTGAGGTGGAACCCAGAATGAATAAAAGCCCAAAAAAACATTATCTGCACTATGTGAGGGATTAAAACCTTCGTTTGCTTCTTCTTCAAACGTGCAGATAGATCAGCAGATGCAAACAACAGGAATCTAATACGTTCATTGGATTCTACATTGTTTGCCTTCACAAAAAGAATTGAAGGGAAGACCTGGAACAAAAAAAATGCATATGCTGTCAAGCCTCAGCAGAAACTAGAGAAAGAAGAGCAACGTGGAACTTATCTATCCAAAGAGAGTACATGTCCATGTCCTTTAAATTAAGTGCAGACGAGAAATTAATAGATCAAAATTTGTGATATGCATGTGGGTAACCATAACAAAGAAAAAAGTCTGAATAGTTTCGTAAAATGTTCTAAATGAGTTAGTCTATGACACCTCATTTAGGTAGGCTGCTAGAGAGGCTGTACAAAGATTAGCCTCGTTAGATATTATGCGAAGCTTTTCACCTAGGCATCCAACCGTTAGAGCCATTGCTGGAATCACCTTAAAAGGAAGAAGAAAGAAAAATGATTCATCAATTCTAATAAACAAATCTATTCAAGCTATATAAATATATATTTATACACCACTTCCTTACAAATGCAGAAAATTAGAGAAAGTTGAGGACTTATGGTCAACATCTGAGTAGCCATAGCTGATAACTGCAAAACGCTTGGTACTATCGTCTGTTGAGCAAAAATGAGAATCATCAGAATCAGAATAATATACTCCATTGTCAATCCTAAAAGATCAAATACGACACATGAGTCTCAAGACCAGAAGAGATCAAAATTAACCACAAAGATTTACCATTACAAAACCAGAAAATGTTACTAGTTAGACACATAAGTTATCCCCAACTCCAAAAGTTTACACCTAAATCTCTCCTTTTTGTTCCTTTTCTTCGATATAGCTTAAGTCTTAAGTTCATTTAACCTAACTCAAGGAGGTATAATGTTCAAAATAGCAATGCTCACATTCAAAAGAGAGTGCCCTGTGTCAGCCACATCCTCTGCCTCTGCTGTGATCCGGTACGCCACATCCCCAGGCAAAATCCCGTTTCCGCCCTCGAAGAACCCCAAATCCCTCTGCAAAACCCTATCGAAAACATGAACCCTTATATTATACGCACAATTCAACGCGGCATCCCACAAACAGGCCTGCTGCAAGTAATTCGCCACAATTCGGATCAAAAGGAGAGCCCCCAACGCCAAAGCCCCGTTTCTTAAGCTCGCCAAATTTGAGACGGCGATCGAGGAAGAGAGTTGCCCCGCCAGAGGAACGAGTTTGGAGAGCGAGTAAACCGAAACGGCGCTGCATAGCCAGCCAGTGAGGATCGGCCGCCATTCCGATTGGAGGTAGGGAGACAGGTCAGCGAGGGAAGGGAATTTGATCGACGGAGGGCGGTAGCTGCAGGCAGCGGCCATCGTCGCAATTGCGGAGCGGATTCGGCCATGATTTAGGATGGCTATTTTGCGATGTCGACCGAGGATATTGAGGTTGCGGTGGAAGAGGGAAGGGGAAGACGACGGGTAGTATGACGGCGGAAATTGGAGAATTTGGGCAATTGAGGTCTGTTGAGGCAGCGAGAAGAACATCAATATCAACTGTCATAACTGAATTTATATTTTGCTTTTCCTTTTTCTTACATTGCACGATGTTGTCATCTTCGTGCTAATACCTAAGTTATGATGTAAATTAGGGGCGAAGAAAAATTCCAAAATACTACCACACTTATCATACTGAAAATATCGATTTTTCTGTTTACCGTAACTTTTGGTGCGGTAACGATATCAATTTTCATATACCACGGTATACCTATATATGCGGTTTAATGCATAAATTGAAATATTTTCATAAAAAGGTTTGAATATTGAAGTTTTATTAATTCGAATGTTATGAAAAGATTTGATTGTGATGAAATTTTATTGTTTTGGACGCAATTTAAATAGTTAAATTGCTATTTAAAATATTTTGGGTACAAAACATGTTTTTTTATAATATATGTATAACGTATTTCGTTATATCGAAATAAACGAAATACGGTACGGTATACTGCAAGTATGCAATAGCGATACAGTATCAAAAATTTATAATACCAAAGAAAGTTTTTGAGTATCAAAGTGGGAGATTGTAGTTTGTATGTGTATCTGTATTAAATGCGTATTGGATTTTGTCATGTGTGTGTGGTTATGCGTGTGTCTACTATTTGCATGTTATGCTTGAGTGCAATGTACATGTGTTTAGCACGTGTGTTGTGTGTGTATAGTGTTTGTGCATGTCAGCGGGTGTGTGTAGTGTGTTGTCATGTGTTTGTGAAGTGGGTGCTGTTATGTGCGGAGAGGATCTTCTATTCCACTTCTACTCCACCTACTCACAACAAAATAAAATAATATTATAATCATGGTCAATTTTAATAAGTGATGGTGGATTATTTTATTTTATTGTGAGTGTGGAGTAGGAGTAGAGTAGGAGGAGTGAAGTAGGAGATCCGCTCCGAGTTATGTGTGCATTTAAATGTATGTGTTGTCTGAATGTAAGGGCACCATGTGTGTAAATGTGTGGTTATGCAATATGTGAAAGTATCTAATTTTAAAACTATTTAGAATTTCAAATATTTACTTCACATATGAAATTTAAATTGTAGAAATGAAAATTTTGGATCTTAATGTTATTTTAAAGTTAAATACATTTCAAGACTTTCTATGATACCTATCATTAAATTTAGAATTAAAGGATTCAATCCCACACTCTCAATTTTGTGGTACAAATTAAACCTAATACTACTATAGAAGTTGTGATGCAATCATTCATAAATCTATAGTACTAGTATATGGGACTATGGTAGAACTAAATCTGCATCGAAAAACTCAGAAAAAGAGACTCAAATATGCTAAAACTTGTGATTATCAGCGGTTTTGTAGCAAAATTGGAAAACTACATTAAATCCTTATGACGATGAAAAAAGTGTTAAAAGTATATACTATTTCTCTCTGATTTTCTTGGTTACGGCAAAGACTGCACCGGCGAAGGCAAGGACGATCACAGAAATGGTGATCGTCTTCTTAAAGTTGTGCAGCGCATCCTCAGTCTCCTGCTCTTTCCTTTCAGCCAATGGTTTTTGCTCTTGCTCTTGCTGCACATCATTCATTCATATTCTTACCTTACAATAACTTTGAGTAATTAATAACAAAAATACGAATAAATATAATAATGGTGACCTACCTTGTTTTTGTGGACGGCGGAGGAAACCTCAAATTCCTTGTTGCTGCCCGGATGCAACTCTTTCTCTAAGTCGGCCGCCGGAAAAGGTTCGCTCGAATTTGTCATTCTTATTAATTTCTTGCTTTCAGTTCAAAACAGATCATGTATGGCTTCTTTTCAATTAACAAATGTAACCAAATCCACCCCACCAAATGTGGATCGCACACTGTTTTCCATTCTTTTTTTGCCGTTCAACTTCCCTACAAAATAGCTTCTGTGTAGCTTTCTATCATGTCATTCTACTCTAATAATGTACCCCATTTTTATACTGGCTTATTGTTCTAAATATAGACCAAATTTGGTATTTTTCACTAACTCAAAATTTGATCGCATGAACTTGTTTTCCACTCTTTGGAACTCTGCCGAAATTTGAGATGGATTTTAAAACTGAAGTAATACACAAATTTGCTATATCACTTTCTCTTATTTTTTACAATATTATTATTTTTATTAGAAAATACTCAAAAATACATTATAATTTTCAGTTAAATCAATAATATTATAATTTTCAATTAAATCAATAAACTAAAACACTTTATAGATTCTAATTATGATATTAGAGATTATTCTTAGACTAAATAATTAGCTTTTGAGTATTTAAAGATACAAAATTACAAATGTTATAGAAAAAAAAATTATTTTAAACAAAAAAGCAGAGGATGCCTCCCCCATTCAATGAGTAGGCAGAGCTTGCAGCTATGTTTTAGGACAGCGCGTCTTCCGCAACCCACTGAAACCTCCTCCGCCGCCGCGAGCGGGGCCAAATGGAACACGCAGCTGCGACAACTCTCTAAGAATGGGCAATACAAACATGCTCTGCTTCTCTACCGCCAAATGCTCTGCTCCGGTGCCACCCCCAACGCCTTCACCTTCCCCTTCATCCTCAAGTCCTCTGCTTCCCTCTCCTTCCATCTCACCGGAAAACAGCTCCACTGCCACGTCGTCAAATCCGGCTGCCTTCTTGAACCCTTCGTCCAAACGGCTCTCATTTCCATGTACAGTAAGTTCCGCTTGCTTCATAATGCGCGCAAGGTGTTCGACGAAATTCCTGACTCAGCCAGACTAACTGTTTGCTACAATGCTTTAATGTCTGGATTCATTCAGAAAAGTCTCTCACATGCTTTGCTTCTCCTCCTCGAGATGAGGGCTGAATGCGTGCCGTTGAACACTGTCACCATCTTGGGGCTTGTCCCCGGTTGCACGATTCCTCCGCACTTGAATCTCGGGAGCTCATTGCATTGCTTGGTTATGAAATTAGGTTTCACCTCACATCACGATGTTGCAAATTGCTTCTTGTCTATGTACTCGCGTTGTGAGTCGATCGAGTCTTCAAGGAGGCTGTTTGATGAAATTCCTGAGAGGAGTTTGATCACTTGGAACGCCATGATATCCGGTTACTCGCAGAATGGACTTTGTGCCGAGGTGTTGGATCTTTTCCGTGATATGCAGTGCTCTGGGGTCCCCCCCGATGAGGTGACTCTTGTTGGCGTACTATCGTCCTGTGCCAACCTTGGCGAGCAGAGAATTGGCCTTGAGGTGGAAGAGATGATAAAAGTTCGTGGATTTGAATCTAATCCATTTCTGAGGAATTCGTTGATCAGCATGTATGCTAGGTGCGGTAATCTGGTGAGGGCGCGTACGAATTTTGACGCCATGGCTGATAAGACTCTGGTGTCGTGGACGGCTATCATAGGTGGGTATGGAATGCATGGACAAGGAGAGGTTGCTGTGGAGCTCTTTGATCAGATGATCAAGGAAGGCAATCGGCCAGATAAGACCGTCTTTGTCTGCGTTCTGACCGCGTGCAGTCATGCTGGGCTGACAGAGAAGGGGTTGGGTTATTTCTACTCGATGCAGGAGGTTTACAGATTGAGTCCTCTTTCAGTGCACTACTCATGCGTGGTGGATCTTTTGGGTCGAGCGGGTCGGTTGGGAGAAGCGCTAAACCTCATTGAGTCGATGCCACTGCAGCCAGATGGTCCGGTATGGGGAGCCCTACTTGGTGCTTGCAAGATTCATAAGAATGTTGAGTTGGCGGAGTTGGCCTTCAACAAGGTTGTTGAGCTTGAGCCTACGAATATCGGTTACTATGTTTTGCAATCGAATATTTACTCGGAAGCGGGTGACATGGAAGGCGTGGCGAGGGTTCGAGTGATGATGAGAGAAAGAGGGCTGAAGAAGGATCCTGGTTATAGCTATGTTGAGTACAAAGGGGAGAATCATCTGTTTGTGGCGGGTGACAAACGTCACCCACAATCGAAAGAGATCTACAATATGTTGAAGAGGTTGGAGAATCTAGCAAAGCAAGGCGATGAAGGGGAGAATTCGGGTGTGCATAGCGAGAGGCTAGCGATAGCGTTTGCACTTTTGAACATGAGTTCAACAAAGGAAATTCTTGTTATTAAGAACTTGAGGATATGTGGAGATTGTCACAGGTTTGTAAAAGCAGTTAGCAAATTTGTAGATTGCCGATTTATAATTAGAGATGCAACGCGGTTCCACCATTTTCATGGTGGCTCTTGCTCTTGTAAAGACTATTGGTGAAGTTCTGCTATTCACAACATGGATACACTTTGATTTGGTTATAAAATGTCATTTAACTGAATAGTATTCAATGGATAGAAAGAAGAAACTGTGATGTGAAAAGGGTATGCAAATGAGGAAGAGAAAATAAATTACATCAACAATTTGAAATCCATCAGGAAGAGTGTGAAAAAGGCAAGCAGTGAAGGATATTAGTAGAATAAGATGAATGGAAGTAGGGTTCATCGCCATGCTTCCCTCGGCCCTGTGCACGAATTTGCACGCCTAATCACGTTCGCTTGTTTGTTTCTGTCACCTGCACATGCAGCATGGTAAATCTTTGATTGACTAGTGTTTCTCTTTGCTCCTTTCTTCAAACTTCTTGGCTGCAACCTCGATTGATTTCTTCCGCCTTCACCTTCAACGCCGCTGCTGCTGCTGCTTAGCATATCACCACAATGGCCTTTTCCTTTTCCATCTTCATTTTGAGGCTTTTCATTTTCCTCTTCCTGTATTTCGCTTTCGCCTTTGTTCTTGTGATGCATCACTGAACTACATTCCACCACAGAGTCCTCCCTCCTCTGTCTCAGGGTTTTGACAATCAGAGTCTTGAGGAAGTTGATGACTTGGACAGCGAACATCAACGCTGTCATAGGATCAGACATCTGCAACAGTTAAAGCAGCCTCATTAGTAGAGAGTAATTCTTATTGTTTGTTTTGATTTTTCAGTATTAAGTTACCTGAGTCATATTTGGAGCAAAAACCATGGCGATGTTTCGTGCATTCATCTTGTTGAGATGCTCTAACTCAGCAACATCGCTCATCAGATTGATCACCCAATCCAGCAGCGCTGCTTCTGTGGGCGGAAGGAGGCTCACAAGGTGAGCACACTCTTCTTCCGACTGCGCCTGCATCACCTGCTCCGCCTCCACACAATCCAGCACCCCTTTTGGAAGCTCTCTGAACCAAGCCTATACATACAATACAAATACAATCAATCAACTTTCATCACTTCACATCTTATCTTCACTCTTTACCATTCTAAACAAAACTACCTTGATGAGACCTGCTAAACAGTGAACGTCGATGTCATCTGGGATCAATCCATTGTTTAGCTGTTCCCTCACATACTCTTCCTGTCCATTTTCTGGATTGATTCGGAAGATTCCTTCAGACTCTAGGCCTCTCTGCGAGTAGAGGCGTCGTTGCATCATGAGCAGGATGGTAGGCACACAGTTGCCTTTTCCATCAAAAGATAGCTGCATCGACTCTGTTGAAACTCCAAACACTCGAGTACTACAGAAAATCCTCAATCAAACTTTCAACATCAAGGTGCAGGATAAAGACATGAGGTGATTGTGCAAGTTTAAGATGATAGTCAGGAATAAAGAACAACTTCACTGACTAATCTATTTTGGATATCAACTTTCATATGCAATCAAGACCATGTGACTAGCTTTTTCAAAGAAAGCAATATATCATGAAAAAGAAATGATATGCAAAAACATTTTGCACAAAAGTTCAAGACTTTTTGGTAGTATAAGTTTACATTCAAAAGAATTTAGCCGTTATGCTACTAAATATGCCTACACCCAAAATTGAGATAAAATTTAAACAAGAATTCCTCCAAGAAGCAAAAAAAGAATTGAAGAAACACAGAGAGCTGACCTGGCACTAGGAGGCCTTCTAGGAAGCTGAGGTTCAAACTCAACAGGGAGGCCAAGAAAGCCATTAAACCTATCAAAGGTGACATGAGCAACATGTCTAACATTGGTAGGGCCACCAATCTCCATTATGGCATGGTCTTGAATTCCACTCCTGCTTCTGCAACCAGCCAATGATTTCCTAAAAACACTCAAGAAAACAGCTAAAACAGGCAGCTCATCATCCCCTTCTTCTCCTATTTCACAACCCCTGCTGTAGAAATCAGCGTCGACAACATTCTGTTGTGAGGTGGAGGGCAGCTGTTGAGATGGGGAACGTACTATCTCTGTCATATTTCCTCCTTTAAAACAGTTGAGAAGCTTGTGTGTGTTTCAAGATTTTGAGTGGGGTTTTGATGGAGGGAAAAATATTCAATGGGGAATTGTTTGGTGGATTATTCTCCTGTTTTTGTGTAAAAACTGCAGGTTAATGATTATGGGGTTGGTGGTTGATGGTGTTAGAACAAGACAAGAATTTTGAGACACAGAAATTCTACTGTTTTGTTGAGTAGAAGTAAAGTTTATGTGGAATGGTGGGACTTGTTCATCATCATTTATATCATTTCCTCATGCTTTATTTAGACTTTATTTTATCTGCAATAACGTAGTAGTAGTAGTATATTTTTGTGATATTAAAGGTGATGATGCTTTGGGTTATATTTTTGGTGCTTGTTGATGGCTCTATATCATCAACAAGCACCAAAAAGAAAGAAAAGGGAAATAGATATAAAAATGAAATTTGAAATCGATCTAAACCCCAGTAGGTATTGGCACTCCAGTATATCAAATGAGTGTAATTAATGAGCTCTCCTTTTTTGAAGTTAAAGTCATTAATTACAATTGGCATTCGCTCTCATTTTTTAAAATGTACTCCTAAATTAAAAGAGATATTATTAATTGTTTAAAATTAGAACGTACTACAATTCTAAATTCTAATGTGTAGAATATCAAATAATATCTTAGTTGGACACACTTCGTTCACGTGAATTATTGAACTACAAAAAATAACTATTTTACTGACGGACAATTCCGTCGGTAATTCCTACTTTTCCGTCGGTAAACACGAAACCGACGGGATTACCGACGAAACGTTTCCGTTTGTAATATGCTTGTCGGTAATATTTATCGATAGACTCCATTCCGTCGGTAAATATTTCCGACGACATCACCGACAGAATATGCCGTCGGTAAGATAAATGAGGAAATCTGTACCGACGGAAATCTTTAATTAAGAAATCCGTCGGTAATTCTAATGTATTTCTTGTAGATTCATTTTCTGGTTTTACAGCCATACAACACAATATCATATTTTCCATTATACCATAAAATCCATAACAATAGCCAATATTTTTATGTATGCAACTCTTCCATACAAGTAAATCACGCAAATGAAAGGTAACCGATTTATTTAAAGTGAATCTTAAGTTTTGGTTGCAAGTCGCAGAAAACAAAGCTACAATTTACAACAATTTTAAAATAAGGTGATCTGCCCATTTAAAACAAAATCAAATGCTATTATTCTTCTATTTCAAGCCCAATTCAATGTTTCCTCCCGTCGAAAACATCTCTGAACGACTCGCTCTCATCACAGAACTGGTCTTGGAAGGCATTCTGCCTGCCTGGTTCTATAATCAAATACGAATGGAATTATATATAAGGCCACAGGCACGCCCCTAGCGTGATTTTAACAACGCTGCTCGCCTCAGTCCTCAACAACAATTTCTAACACACCCCAAAGCATGCTCCTAAATAAATGAGTGTACTCATGACCATGAATAAGAGAAAAAATAAAACGAAAGCGGCTTACCCTTGTAGCTTAGCTTTGCTCCATGAATAAGAGACATCTGGAAAAAAAATAAAAATAAAACTAATGGTGATTAATCATTAAGCATGGCCCTTTTATACTTAGTTTGAAACCATATATAGTTCACAACAACAATATATCGATTGAAATTCACCAAGAACATTTATCTTATAAGGGTACAAGCCTATGGAAATTGTCATCAACTTTGCGAAAGGTTCTTGGACGACATAAATTTATTTAGATTTCATTAACAAAGAATCATAGTTGGCAGATGAATTGAATTAGCTAGTAGCATCATTCTGTAATCAAACTCTACTAATATCTAACTTGTAGCTCACAAGTTACAATAGGAATAAAATTGCAGCAGGTAGATGGTGAGAGAGAAGCAAATGCAGAGACCATAAGACTTGTTTTTCAATGAAAAAATGTTTTAGCATACTTCTTGGCCAAAGTGATGAAGTTTTGGCAAATATTAGGTTGCTAGCTAAGGAACAAACTGTACGCAGGTATATAAATTACATATAGCCCCTGTAATAATCAAATATAAAGACAATATAAAGTTTTTCAATGCATTGACATCATATTCTTAGCATGATAATTTTGATATCCAAAGTTGTTCTATACATTTCATAAACAGTATGAGTTTTGGGTGTAGTTAACTAAACAAACCTTACCTGGATAATATTACTAAGCGACAAACACTTCGAGAGCTCGGTTCATATGCAGCAATAGATTCATCACTGTACATGCATAAAATAAGAGATCTCGGCTATTAGTGGAGTATTAGTTAAACACAACATTTATGTTGCATAAAAAATAAATTGAGTGAGATACAATTAAAATAATAAAATTAGAAGCATTGAAGAATGGGAATGTGTTGAAGTTCAAAGGCGTTTGGGTTGTCCGGCGTATCCAGATCGTGTGGTCCACTTCTCAAAGGCAGTTGCAGATGCCACAAATGCTATCTTAGACCCTTCTTCATCTTATTCCAAATCTGCATCAAAAAATGTGTTACTAATTGTATTACAAGCAAAAGTGAAAATAATTGTAGTTAAACTAAAGTGCTCAGCTTAAACTTGTCAAGATTTTCAGAATTTTGGTACTACTTTGAAAACTTGTTGCAAGCTCCTACGGAGTCAGAATTCAGTGAAACCAGTGAACACTAAATGATACACAAGCCTATTCTACAGGGTTAAAAATTCAGTGTCTAATTCGCAGCCATTAAAGAGATACATGCTCTTTAGTACAGACAATCAGAACAGAGGCATAAGAAAAAAAAGTCATTTTGAAAATATCACTATAAATCATACATACTTCGTTAAATCTGAAACTTTTACACAAGTTACCTAACATCTTAAACTAACTCCTGTTAAAATTTCAAGGCAAACTAATTTTTATTTTTTTAAAAGGCTCAACCAATTAATCCTGTTAAACTAACATCTTAAACTAACTCCTGTTAAATTAAAAAAAAAGCCTCGACCAATTAATCCCCAATAAAGTCCAATTCTTAAGTCACACAAAGGTTTAGTATTACTATGAGCATAATTCCTCGTCACATTATCTTTATCTGAAGAGATGGATTCTAACATGCAATTCATATGAGGAAGGAGCTTACGCCTTAGGCTGTTTCCATTTAAGATAAGGAGGAAGATGGTGAGAAGGTAGGGTGTGAACGGAGAAAGAGAGAAGGCAAATTTTCTTTCTCCCTAGTGAGTTGACCGATTGAGGGTGGGGAAGAATATAGAGAGTTGGATTCTTTTGCAAGAATGCTGAGTAGTTTTTACCTGAACTAGATGAATTGATGGATCCATATCAAACTAAACCCTCTTGCTGCTAATTGATTGAAAAAAAGGCAAGAAAAAGTTGGGATCAAGTTTTGGAATATTTTGTTGATATCAGAAATAACATTCTAATGCAAAATTTATTTATAAGTACCTTTGATCTTCTCTTGAGCTACCATATACACGTTCTCTAAAATCTACAGCTCAAGAAGTGAAATTCAACATTAAAAGAGGCCTAAATGTTAAAAAAATCAAATGAAAAGATTGAAGAATATGATCAATACCTCTACTCCTTGAGCAATCTTCAAGGCTTCTTCGTGTCAACATTAATGATTTCTGCAAGTTTGAAAGTTTAATGTCGTTTATGGTTTTGGTGCAGGTAGCTTAATGTAGCTAAGATTGCAAAATGCTCATTAGATTTAAAATCTATCAGAATTCAATTCCACACATTACAAATCCCCCTACTCACCATATCATCCGCCAAATTACCTCAATTTCATCACTGAATCAGTGCATTTGCATCAATAAAACAGCCTGTTTCAGTATATTAGGCCTAAACATAATAGTAATATTTACATTATTAATTAAGGCATTAAAAGGTTTTTAAACAAAAATTAAGGCTCAAATATTCGCCTGTTTTTGTTTTATCCAACTGTTTTCGTGCTAGGGCACGGCTGCGACGAGAGATTGCCCCAAATTTAACTGAATCCAATTCAAACCTAAGCAATATACTTCAATCCATGCCTAAATGTGTAATAGGAGGGTAGAAACAAGATTCTCACCTTAATTCTCAAATATTGGAGCTTGAATTCAATATTCAAAAATTCTTCGGCGAAGGGGCAACGGTGAAGGCGACACAATCGGCGACAGATGTGGAAGTAGCTCGGTGACGGTAGTGGCTGTAGCTCGGCGACGGCAGTGGCTGTAGCTCGGCGGACGATGGAGGCTGTATGTAGCTCGGCGGACGATGGTGGTTGTTCAAGGACGAATGTTTTTCGAGATTAGTTTTTTGGGGCGGGGGGAAACGATATTATGCTACTGATTACTACCGACGGATCTAATTCCGTCGGTAAAGAATTTAAGATTAAAAGCTTAAATAAAAACACCGTATGGAACAAAAGGGGGGAAATAATACCGACGGAGAATCCCTCGGTATGCTGTCGTTAATCACCAAGGGATTCCTGTCCGTCGGTAATCCCTCGGTATAGCATTTGATTCCTGGCGTATTTTGATATGATAAAGGGTTTCACAAAACTGACAAACCACTTTGGGGCCGAGGGAGCATAAAAAAAGTTAATTATCACATTTCACCAAATTTGAAAGCCTTCTAACTATTTTTATTAAGAAATGACTAATATCCTAAATTGGTCTCGTACATTTATCTAAAAATATTTAGAATCTACACATTAAGTTCCAACAAAAATTAAAGATCAACCACGTTTTGACCGGATTAATTAACTAAATACGGAGTAGCATTTTAAAAATCATTTTAACCTAATTAAGCTAATATAGTGAGAAGCGGCAAAATGATATTGTTTATTATATTTTTCTGTTAAAATGTGTTTTTCTAAATATTAACTTAATGAGGTTAAGTTATAGAATTGTTAAATACTCCTATAAATCAAAACATAATGTCTAACACCATAATTATCATTTGATATGAAGGATCGAATTTTTTTTAACCATATAAAAAGAACCAATTTTAGACTTTATTCTTTAGAAATTTGGTGGAGTGCAATAAAAATAATTGTACTCCTATGTAATAGTGATTCAACTGCATTTACCGTACAACTCATAAACGGAGACATATAGGTAAATAGTGTGTTTTTGTCTTGATGATGTTATCAATGCGAGAAATAAATGTTTTGTCATCATGAAAATTCAAAATTCTACAAGCTTTAGCCCTAGGATAGAAGATGAAATTTGATTTGTGCATACCTGTGGTGGACACATTTCATCAAAAAACGATACTACTCCGTACGTAGTTAAATGAGACAGTTGATGAACATGATTGGGGTAGCTTATAATGGACCAAAATTATTTCAACTATCTCTGTATGAAAATAAAATATAAATACTAACAAGGAGGAGAGTGATCAATTGCTAACTCAATCTCTAATTGCTAACTACAACTAATTTAAGACTATAAGATTTTAGAAATCTAGTGGTCTAAAATCTGTCACGTATAATTTTTATTTTTATTAATTAAATTGAAATATATAAAAAAAACTACTTAATTAGAGTTTTGGATGAAAATGTTAATATAGTGTTTTGAAAATATCAACACAATGCTTTCAGAATGTCTTTGAGAATGACATTCTACATGTATTATATTGACATATTTTATATACTATGTTGACATTTGTTGATGTACGAAAAAATTGGAATTTTTCAAAAAAATTTCAAATTTTGACATCGGAACATATGCAAGTGAGACCTCGTTAGAATCCTTATGAAATTATCTTTAATTTGATATATGTTATGCGAAAAAATAATTTAAATCTAGAAAGTTATATGGTTTTAAAGTTATGTGATATTTTAGAAAAGTTAGTTACAACTAATTTGTTGTAAATTGACCTTAATATCCTTATTGACGTTTTTTATTAATTGTATTGACATTTCGAGATTGATGATCTAGGCCCTTAATTTGTATATCTAAGGGCTATTATTAAATTATAATTAACAATTAAGTATTGAGTTAGTAATATAAAACTCCCCCGAACAAAGATATCATATCATACGAGACGAAGAATGAGATTCTTTCACTCATTGTTCTATCCGCAACGGTCTGCACTAATAAAGCAAGAAAACACGAAGGCAAAAGCCACAATTTTATTTTAAACTTTATGGCACAAAAGCTCCAAGATAAGTGACGCTCCTTATTTTTTATACAAAAAAAAAAATAAATAAAGTTACCACTTTGTGAAGCTAAGAAAAATACTTCCATATTCTTGGACGCTCGCTCCCTACTTTCGAATTACAATAATCGCGTATCATTCAAAAAGGAGAATTCCAACCGCGAATACAGATAATCATTCTTTACAAGTCACAGCATTTTTATACTACTGATGAACAGAAAGGCTCCAACATTTACAGGCATAGAAATGAGGAACAATAGGTAAGCTATTTAGTTTGGACGTCAGACATAAGTCGTATAATGTTAAAATCACTACAGCTGCAGTATCCAATATGAGCTGCCACTACATATTAGATTGGATGCATACACAAACAATGTACAATTATTGTGCTCTACTAACCGGCTCAAGAGCTTCCACAGTAACCACGCTGTTACCCCTAATTACCTGCCAAATAAGCAAGCAACAACATTTGTAAGGTTGATTGACCATCATGATGTTGTGAAGCATACAAAAATTCTCAACCACCACAGGTTCGAAAACGACTCACCACCATGCCTATGTCAGTTTTCTCATTTCCATTCACCTCCACAGTATTGTCCACCACCAGGTTCATGAACTGATCGAAACCACGCAGTGTTCCAACCACCATGCGGTTGGCATTAAGCTTTACTGGAAAGTACAGTATCAGACAATTTTAGTGTGGATATATGCATCTATATATAGAGAGGAGAAAAGAAACTACAGAGAACATCCAATGATATCAAGGCAAATTCCATTAAGCAATTAACATGAGGGGATGATTCTACATCAAGTTGCCTAAAGCATCTGAGTGGTGCAATAGTTTTCATCAGTCAGCATAAAGCGACTGATTTATTAATATTATTAAAGACTTAAGATTCATAAACCCAGAAATAATGCTTACATATCTAATCAATACCATGTTACATACTATATATAATAGTTTTAGATGCGTTATATGGCTAGCATAACAAAATTGTTAATCTAGTGCAAATGTGTTTCCATGGTATTTTCTGTGTGTATATTTCAATTAGAAGGCATGGATAGTGCAATAGCTTTAACACATGCTGTACACCAATACTCTACAGGGTGCTAAGGTTGATAGCTCTAATTAATAGGCTACAAGAACTACAAAGAAAGACCGCCATTCTTGCTTAGGAAGCACAGATTTTAAAGATAAAGGTTTTTGTAACCCATGGTATATATACTTATGGTTGCAGTACAGCCTATCCTTGCCTAATAATTGCACTCAAAGCATATCATGTAGTTAAGAGAACAAATGATTCCCATGTCATAGCTGTTAGTACATAGAATACCAAATTATGTAATTAGAATAGAGAATATCAGATAGGGTAATACATGTCCCTAAATAGGAGAAAATAAAAAGATCAGTACAACAGAACTATAGGTCGTGGCTTGAACTTGTAACCACCATGTTTGAACATCTAACATAGGCAGGTTATAACAACGCTCACAGCATCAAACAACGTAGAACCAATTAGTAATTAACTGCATTTTTATTTCCATTTTACTTTTATAAGAAATAAAAAAAAATGCTCGTCTGACTTAGATTCAAGCTTGATCATAGAACTAAATGACAATATAAACAGAAAATAAATTACTATAACCAAGGACCTCAGCAGGAATATACATATACATGTGAAAAAACAAAATAGACGCAAAAGAACTGAATAACTAAAGCATCATTATTTTCGGATAGGGACAAGGGAGAAAATGAGGGGAGGATTTTTATTAAGCAATTAACATGAAGGGAGGATTCTAGATCGAGTTTGCTTAAAGCAGCAGTGGTGCAATAGTTTTCCCCAGTCAGAATAAAGCAACTGATTTATTATTAAAGACTTAAGAATCATTGTATTCATAAACAAAGAAATACTGCTTAGATATGCAGTCAATACCATATTAAACAAACATATATAACAGTTTCAGATGCATTATATGCTTAAATGGCTAGCTTAACAAAACTGTTAATACCAAATTAAAATCTAATGCAAATATGCTTCCATGATATTGTCTGTGTGTAAATTTTGATTAGAAGGCATGGATAGTGTCAACAACTTTTAAAGAATGCTGATGGAAATATTCAAATTCATACACCAATATTCTACAGGTTGCTAAGGTTTATAACTCTAATTTTATAGGCTAAAAGAACTACAAAGATTGCCATTCTTGCTTAAGAAGCATAGATTTTAATTAACTGCATCTTATTTCCATTTTACTTTTTTGAAGAAACAAAAATATAGCTAGGCTGACTTAGATTCAAGCTTGATCGTAGAACTAAATGACAATATAAATAGAACATATATTACTGATAACCAAGCACCTCAGCAGAAATATACCTACACATGTGAAAGAACAAAATAAACGCAATAGAATTGAGCAACTAAACCATCATTATTTTCACAGGAAAAATGATAACTCACTCTGAAGCTTCTTGTCCATGTACCTGCCGATATGAGAACAAAAAAAAAGGTTAAGATCATTTGGTTTAATTCTTGCAATAAACGACGATTTACTGATAAAGCAATGAAAGGCTTACTTCTTGAGATCCGGTGGCTGTCCCGATCTGCTCATGGCTGATTCCTAGAGAGAGAGGATTTCCAGTCAGGGTTTAACTTCCGTCAAAAACCCTAGAATTTAGGAGCAATCATTCACAAGCCAGAAAAAATGGGCTATTGCAAATATTAGGCCCAATAGCCTTAGTAAATAAAAGTGGGCCTGAATAAGTCATTTCGTGATGGACATTTGAGTAACAATTTTTTTATAACGTTTTGAGTACTATTTGAGGGTTGTTTCTTCTGCGTTAGATGGGTTTTCATCTCCCAATTCATTTCTTATCAATTATATTCTTCGAAAAAATTACTTGAACCGATAATCATCATATTATTACTTAGATATGATTTATTTTTTATAGCTTTTAGCATTTGATTTATTTTTATAGTTATTTGGTTTGATTTGATTTGTTTTATTTTCATATGCACAAAGATTTCCTTCTTAAAAACAATTATAACCAACTATGGATAGCTACAGATCTCGAGAAGAAACTGAAAAATACAATTGTCAGCCGGATTTATTTTGTGGAAACTTAAATCTCCACCATCTACTTTTTTTTATTTAATTTACCATATTTAACTTGATTTTAACATAAAATTTGTTTTCACTGTAATCTTATCAAATATATATACCGATGACTATAATACATATTCGACTATTATAAGAATCCAGAGATTCGTATTTATATCGAATTAGAGCATCCACAATGGCGGCGAGCGGACCGGCTAGCCGATCCCTAGCGTTCGCCGGTCAGCTCGCCGAACCATTGCAGCAGACGAGCGCCAAATCGGCGAGAAAAACGGCGAGCGCATGTCGATTCCCGAGCGCTGGCTGATGCGCTCGCCGATCGACTGACCGCCATTGTAGGCTCCCGATCGGCGAGCGACCGGCCAGCGGATTTTTTTTATTTAATTTCCGAAACACTATATATACGCGATTTGCACGTCATTTTATTTGCACCACTTGTTTTAACGAGTATTCTTTCTATCTTAATTTCTGTACAAGAGCAACAACGTGAAATGGATCACAACAACGAGCCTACTCCAGGGACGAGCGGGTCTCAAACTCCCACGGTACCCGTGGGAGGTGGATGGGGTCCGATGGCCGGGTACTACAACATGTACCCTTGGCAGCAGATGATGCCCGGGATGGCATCCGGGGGTGGTATGCCGGGATGGCAGGGGATCCCGGGGGGACCGGCGATGCCGGGCGGGCAGGGGGTACCGGGGATGCAGATGATGCCAGGGGACGCCGGGAGGGGGGACAACGTCTATCGCCCCAGTTTTAATTTTGTGACAGCTTCTTCGCAAACGTCGACCACATCGGAGACGCAGTTCACTGGGTGTGATATTTTCTCCTTAGAGGAGTTGGGGACAGATCTCGGGGATGCGGACACCCCCGTTCAAACGGGGGGGAGTAGGGCGGGGTCGGGGCGTGCCAAAGAAAAAGAATGGGAAGGGCAAGAGGGTGGTCGGCGAGTCGTCGCAGCCGACTGATGACGACAGCCCGGCACGGAGGAAGTGGACGGACGCAGAGAACGTCGTGTTGTCCAAGGCGTGGGTGAGTGTTTGCGATGATCCCCTCGCCTCGAACAATCATAGGATCGTCAACTTGTGGGCTAAAATAGCAACAGCCTACAAGGCATTTTGCCCGGAGGGGAGGCCACGCAGCGGGGAGGAGTGCCGTAAGGGGTGGGACCGAATCAGGGCTGGGGTCTCCCGATTTTCGGGCTTGTACACCAACACCCTCCGAGCTTTATAAGGGCTGAGGACGACTGCAGGAGGATAGCGGAGAAAGCCTTCCCCGTGCCCGAGCTTTATAAGGAGTTCACCTACTGGAACTGTTATGAGGTGCTGATGGACTCCGAGAAGTTTCGGGCAGGTGTCGATGCTGCCTGGCTGAAGAAGCAGCGCCTGAACTATACCGGTGATTACAGCGGCGGCAGCAGCGGCGGTTCCCACGACCTCCCCGAGGATGTACAGGAGTTCCCGTCTCCTCCCGCGTTTGCTCGCCGCACTCGCCCGGTTGGTCAAAGGCTGGCGCAACGGGCTCGCCAGGCCTCCTAGGAGGTCCAGTTGGCATCCCCCCCTGTTGGCGGGTCGACAGTCGAGCTCCTCTTCTTCGCGCATCAACAAACGCGAGCTCAGATGTACAAGATCTTAGCTGAATGGAGGGCGACAACTGACCCCGAGGAGAAGAGTTTTCTTCACGCAATGCTCGTGAGTATGCGGGCCGATTTGTATCCCGCCGCGGCACAGGTGGGGGGCTCAGACGCGGGCTCAGATTCCGCAGATTTGGGGGTCCTGGCTAGCGACGACGGCGAGGAGTGAGGCGGAGGCGGGGGGCTCGTGTGTGGCGGAGGAGTTTTTTTTAGATTAATGTAATTTTTTATAATTAATGTACTTTTTTTAATTAATGTACTTTTTTAAATTTCAATATTATTATTGAGTTTTCTCGTATCTGTGTCGTAAATTTAATTCCGTATTTTGTGTGATTGTGAATTATTTGTTTTTATAATTTTGTTTATTGTGGTTAGGCTATGACTGACCTATTGCTTGTCCAATTGCTTGTCCTGATGATATGACAAGAGGAGTTTTTAGTGCTACTGATGTGGCAGAAGAAGTTTGTGACAAGGCTATGACTGGGTTATTTCTATTGGAGATACTCTTATATAGTAGATAATATAAATTTTTGGGGTGGGGAGATACAGTGGGAAATGGGAGGCAATTTGGAGTTTGGACCATAGAAAGTGATGAAGGTTGAGTTGACCTCGAAAGTAAGCTCACCACTTCAACTGTATCCTATATAGTTGGATATCGTGTTTCATTTTTCAATTACTTATTTCATACTCTCTCCTCAGTCCTGTCTCTCTAGAGTAGAGAGGCTTTTTTTCACAAAATTTAAGAAAAATTATTTTTAATAAGTTAAATAAAAAAAATAGAAAAAAAGAGGGCAAGATAAGAGATAAGAAATATGCTTATTTTTGTAAAAAAAAGAAAGAAATAATTGTACTATATTTCTTTTAATTTTTTGTGTGAATTTTACTCCAATTTCTTTGCTACCAAGGAGTACCAAGTTGGCAAGCATTCCTTTATCAACTACAAAAGGCAAAACGCAAAAATATAAAATCATATATTTAGTGCCGTCTTTGTTTACTTATTTTCCGGATCATGATTGGCTAATTAAATTTAAAATTTGCTAGTTGACAAAATTTATTGCCCATATACTGGTATACATACAGCCTACATCACTTTTTATCTTTAAAAATGATCATCTGTTTGCCTACAACATTATATATAGATATAGGAATAATATGCTATGCATCTTAGGTGAGTTCCTTATATGAGTACCGCTCTCGTTTGAAACACATGTAGCATGGCTTGTTTCGATTTATATATTTAGTTCTAATACATTAAAAAATGTTATTGAAAATTTTAATTTCACAAAATTCATAAAACTCAAAGCATGATTTGTTATTTTATTAATTTTTTTGAAATTATTGAGAAAACGAACAAATTAAGCTTTGATTTTTATAAATATGTGAAAAAAAAAATTCAATAACATTTTTAATGTATTAGAATCAAACTAAATATATAAATCGAAATGAACAACGCTACATGTATTTCAAACGAGAGCGATGCTCACATAAGGTGTGTAGCATATTATTCCTCTATATGCATATACAAATCATGTTAAACATATAATAGTTGGATGTTATTAATTTATCCCTAAGTAATTGTCTCTAGTTGTGAAACATTGGTATAGTTCATCTGCTACCTATGAGGGTATAACTAGAATAACTATCGAAAAATATCTAAATATTATCAATTAATTAAATACAACGGACTAATAAACTCTACTAATACTAATTGAAAGCTCAATAACAGTTGGCATCTAATCATACTAGTGAAACCTAATCAAAGAGTCTCATTTCAAAAGCTTGGTGATGAGTCAAGAGACGTCCATTTTTGGTCATGGACCATCGTCCATCAATAATGATACAGCCCCACTAATCACTCAGCTAATTAGTCTAACAACTTGCTGGCGCACCTTACTGGTATCTTGGTAATTAATTATACCTTTTTACCTATAAATTTTTTTATACTAATACTACCTTTTTACCAACTTTAAGGTGTATATATAGTAATAGTATATTAGCTCCACATATAAATGTATTTCCAAAATTTATTTCGACAGTAATATCTCATATTTTATTTACCTATACATAACTATAAGCTACTACTCGTATAATTTACTAACATTATAGATTTTTTGCATTTCTAAACTTATTTTGGTAGACGAGAAATAAATGAAATTTCTTATTAATTCTTACCGCCTTAGATTATGATTGGTGCCTTGGTGGTGCGAGTCTAGTTTCCACAAACAACCTTCCTTATTTTATTGGAAAAAAATTGTAGGAGTAATAATAAGATCATCCAAATGTTTCTTCGAATATACCTATACATATTAAAGTACTTACTAACCCTAATATAATGTTACTGGAACAAACTAAACGAAAAATTGAAAAGAATTCCACGTCAATTAACTACCACAATCATCCAAAGTCTCTTGATTCAAAAAGTCAAATGAAGTGACAATTTCCCCCAAAAAACACTACAAAAAGCCATCTCCCATCCACCCTTTCCCTCTATGCAACAGTCAATAAACCACAAACTACCTCTTCCACAAAATTGCTACATATATCCAATCCATTACACAAAAATGTTGGGGAAGAAACTCGGATCAATGAAGAAACTCGGCTCAATTAAGAAACTCGGACAAATGAAGATACTAGCCAAGAAGGTTAAGTCCATTGGAAGCAACGAGGCATCATATGATGACAACTTGCTTGGGGACGACCTCTCCGAAGCCACGACTCCCGTTGGAACCTTCCCGCTGTACGTGGGCAAGTGCCGGCAGAGATTTGTGGTGCCAACTGGCTATCTCTCGCACCCTTTGTTCAAGATCATGTTGGAGAAGGCGTATAATGAGTTCGGATTCGACCAA
Organism: Salvia splendens; assembly: GCF_004379255.2. NCBI lineage: Eukaryota > Viridiplantae > Streptophyta > Magnoliopsida > Lamiales > Lamiaceae > Salvia > Salvia splendens. The sequence goes on along the minus strand of NC_056033.1, from coordinate 30,743,307 downwards.
AGAGATGTGCTGGTTGTACCGTGCAGTGTTGCCGCATTTGAAGAAGTGATCAGTGCAATTCAATGGTGCAATCCCAAATTCGATTTTGGTGAGTTGGTGCAGGAGTTTATTTAGCCTAAGGCCTTGATTAGTTGTACATTAGTCACATATAGTATATTCATAAGAAAGTTAATTCAGTCATTTTATGGCAAATACAATCAACCTTTTCAAGATCGAACAAGTACAAACAAGTCAGATTAATCAGACCTAATTGATTAATTGGCAGAAAGGTTATATACCAAAAACATCAACTCAAAAAAGTGTAAAGTGAATGTTTGATTAATTTGGTGTTATTTTTGTTTGAAAGCTTTATTTGAGACAGATGCATATATATATATATATATGGGTTAGGAATTAGGATGTTCCTTGTGTTGTGTATACATTAATGGAGTATATAATCTTCACAACTTTAGAATTTGGTTTAGTATTTTCCCCTTTTCTTTTCTTATTTATTTATATGGAAGCGGGAGTAAAAAAAGTATTCAGTTTAAGATTTCTTGCTTTGGTTCAACTTCAACATCAGCCTCAAGATATCGAAACCTTTAAAACCACACCACTTTGCAAGATAAAATAAATAATACTACCTGATTTCCCTTTCTTAGATGGCCAGCCTCCAAAGTCCAAATAGACACGATTATTATAAAATATAAGTTACGTGAAAAAGTAACTTAATCTTTTTCCGTTTCAATAATAAAATTAAATTTGAATCAATTAATCTAAAATGCCCTCTGAGTATTACATCAAGACACAATCAATTATATTAATATATAAAACGGAGCGGGAAACCCTAATCGCTACCAACAATGGTAGAAATCTAGTTGAAGACAAAATAAAATCACTTGATTCTGGCTTTCACATATGAGAATGTAGCCTCTCATGTATGGCTGTAGCTTCTATTGAAATGTCAACTAAATCAAGTTGGCAAATACCATCAAAATCACTTCTATTTCAACATGTGGGCCTTTTCATAGCATTCACGCTCACACTTGTAATTAGTACCAAAGGGCAACGAACAACCAACGAATTGATTGATGTGATTATTACATTGATCTTCGATTACGATCGTAAAAGTAATTCTAAATATATTTTAGATGATCAAGATGAAGCCCATCATTATATTTATATATAAGCCAGTCTTGCGAAATGAAGCCCAATACTTGATAGCCCCAATCTTGTTCAAAATCCGACAAATATACTACGATACCGAAACCACCCCTAAATCAGGGAATTACAAAGTGACATAAATATGAAATTTTATGCATCTCACAATCACAGAAACATAAATATTATCATTACATGTTGTGATTATGAGTGAGTTGTATTCTAAGCTTAACCACAAATTCGACCTAACCCATTGGGGCTGATCAGTTTGGGTTTAGTTCAAGCCAACTTAATTCTTTTGGACTATAATAATGGACCAAGTTATATATGACCTACATCTCCGTTGGGCTCATAGGTGCACATGGGGTCGTCCATTAATGACCCTCAAACGACCAACGACGTGATCACGTGAATACATGTTTTAAGTGCGTCTGCAGTTTACACTGTTCGTAATTCTGACTATTACATCAATTATGATGTGGAGATATGAAAAAGCAAACCATTCAAACTTCAAACCATTAACTCACGGTACAATATTTGAATATCCATGAGTAAAAAAAAGGGTGATTTTTGCATGCTATTTGAGAACGGAAAGGATTGACAAGTGAAGGATTTAAGAGAACGAGGTGGGCTTTCTTTTAAATAAGAACTATGTCCTAAGTATATTTATTTTTGCGAAATATGTTTGTCATGCCATATTTTTTGTGTTGCTATGGGACCTATCTGAAGTGGCTTTTGCCATGTATGGTTAATCGAATTCGGGTCTTACTAGGGAGTGAGTCCCTACTCAGGCTGGTGTACACCCCGTAGATCGTGCGCTATCTCATTGAGTTGGCCGGTCTAGTAGCTTGGAATGTTGCCACATTCATTGTCATGTATGTTCAGATATGGTATGGTGATGTGAGGATATTGAGGTTAATGATGATGATGATGTTGGTGAGATGTTTTAGTGACTCGGGCCCTTTTAAAGTTAAAACCCCGAGGTCACTCGTTAATGGCATGATAAATATTTTTATGAAAATGTTTTCGGGATGAGTCCACTGAGTGCATCAAGTACTCAGCCCTGCATTTTTTTTAAAAAATGTGCAGGTTGAGCTGTGACAAGCACGATGGGTGTTGAGTAGGGCTGGTGAAGAATTGTGTTTGCTTTTAAATGTTCTGAATATATTGTGTCTTCATACATAATATTATTCTTCTCTCGAATGCTTCCGCTAAATATTGTTTCTTTTGAGTTCGTGTATTGTTGAGATATTTTCATTTGGAGTTGTTGATTGTTGAAATGATACTCTGATTTTATTTGAGCTATTCCCGTTTGTTTCGAGCTATGGACGAGTTGTGTTGATTTTCCCCTTTCTCCCCCGCTTCTTTAATCCCCCCCTAGTCGCGATCAACCGTGTTTTCTATCCTTAGAAAATGCGGGCGTGACAGAGTGGTATCAGAGCTCGAAAATTGATCAAGCAGTCTTACTTGGATAAGAACTGATTTCAAAATTGTAGCAGCACTGCTGAAAGTATCTTAATCAGAAAGGCTGCAGAATTAATCAAGAAAACAAGAACAACATTTCTAGCTCGAGTCTTTTAGATCTCATCACCAACTTGCAAAAATTGGTTTGAAGAAAAATAAAGCAGGGTCTAAGTTCCATTGAACTTCATTCCTAAAGTTGTTTGCAGTTATGACCTTCAGTATGATCACATCTCCCATACATGTTTCTTCAAATGATGGAATATTCTTCTTGGAACTTTTGTACACCTTTTTATTTCGTAACTATGCATGTGGCAAGTTCTTTCTTGCAGAAGTGAAATTCTTTTTAGCTCAGTTTCACGACATATAATGTTTCATGCAATGATTTTTCTTTCTGTAACACCAAGTTAAGGCTGTCATGTTCTCTTTTCCCTTAACGTTTTTGATCTAGCTGATTTTCCTAAAAAGTTCAATTCACGTTGGTTGCATTTAACAAACTTGTGAATTCATTGATGTGATTTCGAACTTATCTTTCGGAGTTAGTCGGGGCTGCGCGGTATTTGTTCGGGTCGTTTCGGGGCTGTTCGGAGTTGTTCGGGGTTGGTTCGGTGATGGACGATGGATGAATTGGACGACGGCAGCAGCGGCTCGGCTGAATTGGACGACGGCAGCGGCGGCAGAGTCCCTCCACTCCGACGGCGACGACGGTGTGCGAATCGTCGTTGGGACCGACCGGTGGCTGCACCCTTCGCGGCGGAGGCTGAACCGCACAGCAGCGACGGCGTGCGTCGGTTCAGCGGGCGACGGCGCGGTCGGTGCAGCGACGTAGCAGCAGCTGACGGCGGAGGTGGAAGGCGACGCCAGATCGGAGAAGAACGTCGGGAAATTTGGGAGTTCCTTTTTCAGACGAGAGAGAGAGAGAGAGAGAGAGAGAGAGAGAGAGAGAGAGAGAATGAGAGAATGAGAGAAGGCGTGGAGATAGTAGGAGGGAAATTGGGCTTGGACCTCTTTTGTTTCATTTAAGAAAGATTTGGGCTACTAATTGGGCCTCCCCTTTGTTTTAGAAAGTGGGCCTTTAAATTAAAAGGGAAGATTTACTTAAGTTGGGTTCCATTTAAATTGTCTTGGGCTCACAAATTAAATTGAAGACTAATAGTGGGGCTGTGAATTAATTTAAATACTTGGACCAATGAATAACTTTAATGGTGAAGAATATTTAATTAATTTCCACAATAATTCAAATAGTGAATAACTTTATCTTATGTCGGAAATAATTAATTCAAAGAGAAATAATTGCGGGGATTTAATTCCGAGCTTAAATAATATTGGGAATTAATTTCTATATTTTGGAGGAAAGTACGAGGAGCCAACGGATGAATTATGGGCATCCAAGCCCCTTGGCCTAGCGGTAAAGGGTGCTGGATACCGCATTCATCCTGGAGGTCTCGAGTTTGAACCCTAGGTGGCGTAATTTGTCTTTCCTCCTTGTTATAGGAGTTGATTTGTAATTTCCTCCTTCATATATAGGGATGTCAATCGGGCCAGCCCACCGGGTTTCGGGCCAACCCTATTCGGGTTGCGGGTCAATCGGGTGCGGGCTAATCGGGCTGTTGTTTTTCCGGGTTATAAAAGTTCAACCCTAACCCTAAAAGCTCGGGTTTCGGGCTAGCCCATCGGGTTAATCGGGTTGCTATCGATAAAATTAACATGCGACCAATCCAATAAATAATGGTGAAAATTAGTTATATTTATAAAATGTAAAATATTTAATTATTATAAATTTGAGATATATGCTTAAACTCAAACATAAACATGATCAAATACTAATATTTGAGATTTATGCAAAATAAAGCATAAACAAGAAATTTTAACGCATGTTTAGAAATTTAAATATATTTTTAGTGAATTTGAAGTTTCTAATTCATTTATCTATTATTATATTAATAAAAACTTAACATATAATTTATATATTTAATATATAAAATGGAAAGTTATTTTTCAGTAATCTATATTATAAAATAATCAATGAAGTGTCGAATTAGAGTCAAACAAATAGAACAATATAAATTTTATCGGGTTTCCGGGCCAGCCCATCGGGTTTTCGGGTCTGGCCCTAACGGGTTGCGGGTTAATCGGGTGCGGGCTAATCGGGCTGTAATTTTATCGGGCTAGAAATTTTCAGCCCTAACCCTATAAATTTGGCGGGCTATTCGGGCCAGCCCACGGGTTGCGGGCTAAATTGACATCCCTATTCATATATATGATATAAATATATGAAGTTAATTTTAAAAAAAAACGAAGGAATTATGGGCACAAGCGGCCGCCGAATAATCGAAAATATGTGAAAAATCGAGGGAACAAGATAAAAGACTTCAACTAGGGTGCATGTTTTTTTTATTTTATCTAATTGGAAAGTATGTTGATATATGTATTATTTAAATTCTAAAGGTGAGACTTCGCAAGGGAATCGAGATACCAAAGGGAAGGAAGTGTAGAGAATTAAGCAATTGAGGTGGGCTTCCTTTTTAAATAAGGACAAAAGTCCTAAATGTTTTATTTATGAGAATGAAAATGTGTTTATCATGCCGTGTTTTGCTTTAACGTGCCTATCTGATGTGGCTGTGGACAATATTATTTAAATCGAATTTGGGTCCTCGTAGGGTAGCAAACTGTCACGACCGCCCTTTAGGGTTAATACGGACGATCATGATTAAAAGAATTTAATAAACAGACGAAAAAGATTAGGGTTTCAACACAAGTTGGACCAACTATTAAAGTTGTCGGCCCAAATAGAAGTTGTCGGCCCAAATAAAACAAGAGAAAGAGTAATTTACTTGAATATTATCCAACAAGAAGTTCGGAATATCCATTATCCTAACAATTAAAGTTGTCGGCCCAAATAGAAGTTGTCGGCCCAAATATTATCCAACAAGAAGTTCGGAATATCCATTATCCTAACAATTAAAGTTGTCGGCCCAAATAAAACATGAATAAACAAAAAGTCACAGCGGAAACGACCAAGAGAAAGAGTGACGTCATGTGTGAAGACACAACGACACCCAAGGTTCAAAAACAACCATAATATCTTAATTTCACTTGCTCAACACCATCACATCCTCGTCGCCGCTCAACCTGCACATAAGGAAAACACATGCAGGGTTGAGTATTATAAGAATACTCAGTGGCTCATGCCGAAAATATTTTTTAATAAAGAGTAATTTATCATGCCATTCACAAGTAACCATCGGGGTTTAGCTTTAGAAATGTCCAAGGCACCAAAATCATTTCCATTTCAAACATCGACTGATTAGTCATTTTCCCATAGACGTTTACCATATCTGCCAATACATGACTTGGAATGTGGCCACAAACCAAGCCATTAGACCGGCCAGCCCGTACGCTAGCACACGATCTACCATAGGTTTACACTAGCCCAAGTAGGGTTTGCGGCCCTACAAGGACCCGAATTCGATTTATATAATAATGGCATAAAGCCCCATCAAATAGGCACGTAAAAATCAAACCATGGTATGATAAATACAATATCATTTCCATCGATAAAATATTTAGGACGTGGTCCTTATTTAAAAGAAAGCCCACTTTCTAAAACAAAGGGGAGGCCCAATTAGTAGCCCAAATCTTTCTTAAATGAAACAAAAGAGGTCCAAGCCCAATTTCCCTCCTACTATCTCCACGCCTTCTCTCATTCTCTCATTCTCTCTCCCTATTTCTCTTTCTCTCTCTCTCTCTTGTCTGAAAAAGGAACTCCCCAAATTTCCCGCTGTTCTTCTCCGATCTGGCGTCGCCTTCCACCTCCGCCGTCAGCCGCTGCTCCGTCGCTGCACCGATCGCGCCGTCGCCCGCTGAACCGACGCACGCCGTCGCTGCTGTGCGGTTCAACCTCCGCCGCGAAGGGTGCCGCCACCGGTCGGTCCCAGCGACGATTCGCACACCGTCGTCGCCGTCGGAGTGGAGGGACTCTGCCGCCGCTGCCGTCGTCCAATTCAGCCGAGCCGCTGCTGCCGTCGTCCAATTCATCCATCGTCCATCACCGAACTAACCCCGAACAACTCCGAACAGCCCCGAAACGACCCGAACAAAAACCGCGCAGTCCCGACTAACTCTGAAAGATAAGTTCTCATTCAAAGTATGTTTCTTTTCGTTCTTAGTTTGATTTTGATTCTCAAAAAGGTTCGATTGGTTTTGATTGTGCGATTTGATCGTTGATTAGTTCTTTGTTTGGGAGATTGATGCGGAGTATGTGATATATGAATGCAGAATGCAATAATTCATGTTTCCAATCTGGGTAGGAGATTACCTCTGTGAATGAGTTTGGGTTGTGAAGTTCACAAAGCTAAAAAAGGCAGGGTCTTGATGCCGAAAGGATTTCAATTTCTGTTGATAGTGATTTGGTGTTAGATTCCAAAGTAGGAGCAATTTAGATACAAATTGATAGGAATTAGTTTACCTTGAGTAGAAGTTGAAGGATGATTCTTGCTTACGGAGACGATAGGTGAGGAAAAGAAGTAATGGTTGAAGATTTAATATAGGGGAAAGGAGGTTGAGATACGGGAGAGATTTGTGGGATAGATGGGAGCGGTTTCAACGTGGGATTAGGGAATTTAATTTCAAATTCTCCCTTTTTTTTGTTAAACGCGATTTAGCTGAAATTATATTTGTTTTTGGTATTTTATTTGCAGATTACGGAGAGGAATATCTTTTCACGGAGTAGGAAAATCTGCGCAGAATCTTTAATTAAAATTGGAATCAAAGATGTTTTATTTTAATTAGTTTAGTTTAATTCATAGCCCATTGTATTTTATTTTAAATTGTGCAGTACACAATTTATTTATTACGGACTGGACTTTCATATTATTTATTTAATTTATCGGATCCAACATGGAATTGAGTCCAATAAATATTCCTCACGGAAAGGAAATTATTTAAATTCGCGATGTAATTTATTTCATAATTTCTAGCTCTCATAACAATTAATCGATTATCCAAAAACCTTTAATTTATCCCCGTATTCAATTATTCGAGCAGCCACGTCACATATTCAACACTGTTGACCCAATCAAAATTTCAACTCAAAATTAGGTCACGAAAGGTATCCAACAATTTTACTCGATAATTAATTCGCGAACCTCGCAATATCAAAAGCATTAAATACATGTACTTTAGGGTTCGAAAATTAGGGTTCAAAAAGTGGGGCGTTACATCCTACCACCCTTAACAGTAATTTCGTCCCGAAATTTGCTACCCTCAAGTAAAGAGTTGTGGGTACAATTCCATCATTTTATCCTCATTCCCCCACGTGGCTTCTTTATGCCCATGATTTTCCCATAGCACTTTCACACAAGCAACAGGTTTATTCCTCACATTCTGGATCTTTCGGTCTAAAATGGATTGGGGTCACTCCTCATAGCTCAAGTCTGGATTCAACGCGACTTCCTCAAAACGGATCACGTGCTTTGGGTCGAACATGTATTTCCGTAACTGGGACACATGGAAAACGTTGTGCACATTTCCAAGGTTTGGTGGTAGCGCCAATCGATATGCAACGGGGCCCACTCCTTCGAGAATTTCGTAAGGTCCGATAAATCGCGGCTTCAATTTTCCCTTGACGCCAAATCGTGTTATCCCTTTTGACGGAGATACCTTCAAGAAAACTTTATCGCCAGCTTGAAATTGTAAGTCGGTTCGTCAGACATCCGCGTATGATTTCTGTCTGTCTTGAGCTTCTTTTATCCTCTCACGAATTTGTCGAACGATCCCCACCATCTCTTCAACTGCATCAGGTCCGAGTATTCTTCTCTCGCCAACTTCATCCCAGTAGAGCGACGATCTACACTTTCTTCCATACAATGCCTCGTACGGTGCCATGTTTATCGTTGCCTGAAAACTGTTGTTGTAGGCGAACTCGATCAGTGGTAGTGCTGCCTCCCAACTTCCTCCTCGGTCGAGTACCACGGCTCTCAACATATCCTCGAGAGTTTGGATCGTTCTTTCGGATTGTCCATCGGTTTGCGGGTGAAACGCTGTACTGAAATTCAATTTGGTTCCAAGCTCTTTCTGTAGACTCATCCAAAATCTTGAGGTGAATTTTGGGTCACGGTCGGATGTGATAGTCACTGGGACTCCATGCAATCGAACTATCTCCCTTATGTAGACTTGGGCTAGTTTGTTGGACCCATAGCTTACAAGAATCGGAATGAAGTGCGCGCTCTTAGTGAGTCGGTCTATAATTACCCAAATGGCGGTGTTCACTCTCAGAGTCCTTGGCAATCCCGTCACAAAATCCATGGCGATGTGCTCCCATTTCCATTCAGGAATCTCTAGTGGTTGCAACTTCCCATACGGTCGTTGATGTAGAATCTTCACTTGCTGGCAGACTAGGCATCTTTCGACAAATGATGCTATGTCCCTCTTCATACCATTCCACCAAAAGGATTTCTTCAAATCTTGATACATTTTCGTACTTCCTGGGTGGGCGGTGTAAGGAGTTTCATGCGCTTCACTCATAACCTCGTTTTTGAGCTCATCGCTATCCGACATGCATAATCTTCCTTCAAAAGTAAGGGCATTGTCGCCTTCTTCACTAAAATTCCCAGATTCACCGGTTCGCACTTCTACACGAATCTCCTCCAACTTTGCATCCGTCCATTGTGCTGTAATAATTCTCGACCTCAGATCCGGTTCAACGGCTAAAGTGGCGATTCGTGCTTCCACTGTTTCAGGTGCTCTTACCACTTCCAAACACATCTTGCTGAACTCGCGAATCAGGCTTTCTTCCTTGGTGATAAAAGTAGCCAGCTGGGAATGATCTTTCCGGCTCAAAGCATCCGCCACTACATTTGCTTTGCCGGGGTGATAATTGATGCCACAATCGTAGTCTTTCACCAACTCGAGCCATCTTCTTTGCCGCATATTCAAATCTTTCTGCTCGAAGAAATACTTCAGGCTTTTGTTGTCTGTAAAGATCTCACATCGAACTCCGTAGAGATGATGTCTCCAAATCTTTAAGGCGTGAACTACCGCTGCTAACTCCAAGTCGTGGGTTGGATAGTTCAACTCGTGTGGCTTCAATTGTCGGGATGCATAAGCAATCACCTTGTTGTTTTGCATCAATACACATCCAAGTCCCACCTTTGAAGCATCCGTGTACACTACGTAGTTCACTCCAGGCTCTGGCACAGCTAGAATCGGTGCACTAGTTAGCTTCTCCTTCAATAGTTGAAAACTTGCCTCACACTCGGGGGTCTAATTGACTTTTACCCTCTTCTTGAGTTGTTGAGTCATGGGTCTCGCTATCTTGGAGAACCCCTCAATAAACCTTCGGTAGTATCCTGCCAAGCCTAGGAAACTCCGAATCGCGTTTGGTGTTGTAGGTGCTTTCCACCGTTGTACCGCCTCAACCTTAGCAGGATCCACTCGAATTCCTTCTGCCGTCACGATGTGACCAAGGAAATTTACTTCCTTAAGCCAAAATTCGCACTTGCTGAATTTAGCGTACAATTTCTCACTCCTCAATGTCTCCAAGGTAATTCGCAGGTGCTCTTCGTGTTCCTTCTCATTCCTCGAGTAAACGAGTACATCATCTATGAATACCAAAACGAATTTATCCAAGTATGGGTGAAATACTCGGTTCATCAAATCCATGAATACGACAGGTGCATTCGTCAATCCAAATGGCATTACCACGAACTCATAGTGACCATATCTTGTGCGAAAAGCACTCTTCGGTATGTCCTCTCTTTGGACCCTCAATTGATGGTAACTGGACCTTAAGTCCATCTTTGAGAACACACCAGCTCCCCGAAGTTGATCGAATAAGTCATCTATTCTCGGCAGTGGATATTTGTTCTTGAGAGTCATCTTGTTCAATTCTCTATAATCGATGCACATTCTCATCGATCCATCTTTCTTCTTCACAAAAAGCATAGACGCGCCCCACGGTGACACACTGGGTCTAATGAAACCTAAATCCATTAGCTCTTGCAGTTGTATCTTGAGTTCCTCTAACTCTTTAGGTGCCAATCGATATGGAGCCTTAGACACTGGTGCCGACCCTGGCTCTAGGTCGATCGTGAACTCCAATTGTCGATCTGGCGGTGGGCCAGGCAAAGCTTCAGAAAAGACGTCTGAAAATTCTCGTACCACCGCGACATCCTCCACTTTTCTTTCTTCCTTCCCATCTCCTTGTAGATAGACCAGATAGGCAGGACGCCCTTTCCTCAACATCGTAACGGCTTTAAGTGCGGAGATGATAGATGTGTTTCTGTTCATCGTGATCCCATGGTACACGATTGGTTCTTTTCCAGGGGCTTGTAATGTTATTTGCCTCTCCTTACATCGGATTGTAGCAAAATTCACAGTCAACCAATCCATTCCTAAGATTACGTCGACATCCTTCATGGCCATAACTCGTAAGTTGTGCGCGACTAGCCTAAGTTCTCCCATGGAAATTTCTAGGTTCGAGCATGTCCGTGAAATCTCTATTACCCCTCCCACTGGTGAGGTCACCATCATCTTATGTTCAGATTTATAAGCAGGCAAACTTAATGTGTCCACACATAGTTCTGATATGAAAGAATGCGATGCACCCGTATCAAACAACACAACAATAGGTGTATCGAGGAGTTCGCCCATACCTGCCAAATTTCCACTCTCGTGATTCCCTTGTTCAGTCTTGGGTTGTCTATAACTCAGCGCATATGCTCTAGCCTGGGAGGGTAGTCTCGGACGGTGAGGTTGTTGTTGTCGTGGAGGTTGATCACGATTCATCCTTGGTCCCGCCGGTGGTGCCCTCGTTTGCGGATGAAATCCTTGGTTGTTCGGCCTTGAACCCATCCCCACGTTCTTGCTCGGGCACTCTCTAGAGAAGTGACCATTTCCACCACAGTTGAAGCACTTGGTGGTGTTCTGCATCCTACACTCTCCGAAATGGTACTTGGAGCACACATTGCATTGGGGTGGTCTGGGTCGGAAGTCACCCCTTTGGCTAGCGAAATTCTGTCTGCCTCCATACTGTGGTCGGTTTTGAGTAGGTTGGTACCTCTTGTTGTCATAGTGGGTCCTGTTCCCATCCCACTTCCTCTTCTCCCAGGAATGATGTGATGGAGTTAAAGCCAGTGTAGTGTTCTCCGTCACCCTCTCCTTAGGCATAGCTGCCTCAACATCTAGCGCGAGGGCCAATGCCTCCGCATATGTAAGTCTTCCACGACTAGCCAAAGCCATCTTTATCCCATGCCTTAAACCCTCACGGAATTTTTTTGCCAGTTTCTCATCCGTGTCAACTTGTTCGGGTGCATACTGGGTCATATCACAGAGTGCGCGATCATATTCAGTCACTGACATGCGCCCTTGAGTTAAGTTGTAAAACTCAGCCGCCTTCGCCTTTCGATAGCTCTTTGGCACGTACTTGTTATATATCACCTCCTTGAAGTTCTCCCAGATCATTCTATTCACTTGATCTCGTGGCGTGGTCTTCATCTTGGTATCCCACCAGAAGTCAGCTGACCCAGTCAACTGAAAGGTCACACAAGCCATTCGCTCGGCATCGTTGCACATCAGATTTGTAAAAATGCGCTCAAATGCGCGTATCCAACTCTCAACCTTTTCCGGCTCTGCCATTCCATCGAAGACAGGTGGTTTCTGTTTCAAAAACAACTTCACAATTTCTCGGTCCACTTGAGGTGAAGGTGGTGGTGGTGGAGGTTGTGGGGTTGGTTGTGCCACACTCTCGACTTCCGTCGCCTGAGGTGTAGGCGCCCGGTTCGCATTCCTTACATTACGTCTTGGCGGCATTCTGCTTTATTACTAATCAAACGGGTTATTATCGCACTTATTCAAATCGATCAATAGTCATGTTGTATAGTTGAAAAGGTCATGTAATATGTCACAAGTGGGGATCAATGGACAATTGTACAACAAGACAAAATATAATTGTATCATGGATAGAGTAAGACCATTGTACCATGGATTAACAAAAGACATTTGCATAATAAGTTGGCACAAGGTAGTCGCACAATTGGATAGAGAAAGTCAATTGTTCCATGGTTAGTAATAGGTGTTTGCACAACAGAATAATAAAGGACGATTTCAAAATCAAATAGCAAGCTCAATTGCACAATAGGATGTCAAAAGACAATGGCCCAACAAGGTAGCAAAAATATAAGTTTCCATAGCCGTCAAAATGTTGCCTCCAAGAGGTCTTAGTATCAATCACAGCAAACGAAGTAGGAAAATAGAATGTGGAGATAAAACAATAAATAGTCTTAGCAAAAAAAACGGTATCAAAACAAAAGGGAAACTAAAATGAAGCAAACTAAACCATGACTATCAATCCCGAATTTCTCCTTCCTCCCACTCCTCCTCCTCCTCGGCCTCACCATCAGTCTCCATATGCGAGTTTTCTTCCTCCTCGAGAGGTTCCTCTTCTTCCTCGAGGGGTTCCTCCTCTTTCTCCTCGTCTTCTACTTCAATGCGAACTGGGGAAGGAACTGTCGTGATTATTTTCTCGACCTCCCTCTCTATTCTTAAAGGGGCCGAAGTGCGCATCCCGAGCCTTGTTCTTCGGGGCACACGTGAGACATGTGGCTCACTATCAGATCAAAACTTCCTTGCATGTGCTTGCTCCGGTGGATAAATCTGTGGTGGTGGATAACGTGGTGGTCCGTCAGCTGCCCTTATTAAGGCCGGAAGTAGTACTTCCACAAGACCGGGCAAGTCCCCACGAGGTGTGTATTCGGGCAGGCTATACCACGTAAACGATTCTGCCGCTTGAGCTACCCACTGACTCCAGAGGAGCGGTAGAGTGTGAATAAGCTTTGTGATTCCAGCATGGTGGGTGGATCCCCCGAACGCATAGGCGTCCATCCAAAGATTCCAAAATTCAGTGACGTAACTCATGAGGTCAGTCCTTCCATCCCATTCATAATCCATATATCTCTCCACGGGGAAATTTCTATTTTTGGCGTATCTATTATGCATCTGGGCAAAATATGATCCAGCCATCTACATAGAAGGAAAATCTCAACATCAGCTCAAAATGGGAAAGAACAAAGAAGATATATGGCTCTGAATGATGTTGAGAGTATGGAATGGGTACATATAGATGTGTATACAAGATAAGGGTATGATGATTGCATCATAACAAGAATAAACTTGGGTGCTCAAAGTGGATGGTGCACTCATTCTGTTTGATTTCGCATTTCATCATGTCACAGTATGTCGACTTTTATTTCACATAGGCTACTTGCCTCGTATTTCGTACTTCCACATTTATTTTTGTCGCGAAATTATATATTACGTATTCTATAGGTACGTATGGTTACACGCAAGAAGTTAATTGTCATAGGCATTGTAGTTCGTATCTCTATCTTAGTATCTATCAAAATCAATATTTCGTACTTGGCGTTTAATGACTCTCAAAACCACATAGAATTCCACCACATATAGGTAAGATACGAGTTAAATTCTTCCAACACTCGTGAAAGTTCAACATTTAATCACATATTTTCCTCATTTAGATATATACAATTTCTCATGCTTGACGGTATTCATGGTACTTAGCAAAATCATGCTTCACAGTCAAATAACATCCTCATATATGTCATCCTATATTTTTTATATATGCATAATTTTTTTCCAAAACTAACGTATTGACTTCCATAACCAAAATCAAAATTTTCCATTGAAACTCTCAATATTCAATAATCCAATCCCATAGTCACCAAAATACTTTTACCTCTTTCTTCGCGGTTGGGCGTGACGAGTCGTGGTGTTGAGCCTTCAATGTTTATACCTTAGTCAATTAATACAAGAATAGATTTTTGACTCAAAAAGAATCTTGGGTCCAGAGCGGAAAGAAACCTGGCTCTGATACCAAACTGTCACGACTGCCCTTTAGGGTTAATAAATACGGGCGATCGTGATTAAAAGAATTTAATAAACAGACGAAAAAGATTAGGGTTTCAACACAAGTTGGACCAACTATTAATATCCAATTAAATAACCAAGAGTTTAATATTATCCAACAAGAAGTTCGGAATATCCATTATCCTAACAATTAAAGTTGTCGACCCAAATAAAACATGAATAAACGAAAAGTCACAGCGGAAACGACCAAGAGAAAGAGTGACGTCATGTGTGAAGACACAACGACACCCAAGGTTCAAAAACAACCATAATATTTTAAATTCACTTGCTCAACACCACCACATCCTCGTCGCCGCTCAACCTGCACATAAGGAAAACACATGCAGGGCTGAGTATTATAAGAATACTCAGTGGCTCATGCCGAAAACATTTTTTAATAAAGAGTAATTTATCATGCCATTCACAAGTAACCATCGGGGCTTAGCTTTAGAAATGTCCGAGGCACTCAAAATCATTTCCATTTCAAACATCGACTGATCAGTCATTTTCCCATAGACATTTACCATATCTGCCAATACATGACTTGGAATGTGGCCACAAACCAAGCCACTAGACCGGCCAGCCTGTACGCTAGCACACGTTCTACCATAGGTGTACACTAGCCCAAGTAGGGTTTGCGGCCATACAAGGACCCGAATTCGATTTATATAATAATGGCATAAAGCCCCATCAGATAGGCACCTAAAAATCAAACCATGGCATGATAAATACAGTTTCATTTCCATCGATAAAATATTTAGGACGTTGTCCTTATTTAAAGGAAAGCCCACTTTCTAAAACAAAGGGGAGGCCCAATTAGTAGCCCAAATCTTTCTTAAATGAAACAAAAGAGGTCAAAGCCCAATTTCCCTCCTACTATCTCCATGCCTTCTCTCATTCTCGCATTCTCTCCCCCTATTTCTCTTTCTCTCTCTCTCGTTTGAAAAAGGAACTCCCCAAATTTCCCGTCGTTCTTCTCCGATCTGGCGTCGCCTTCCACCTCCGCTGTCAGCCGCTGCACCGACCGCGCCGTCGCTCGCTGAACCGACGCACGCCATCGCTGCTGTGCGGTTCAACCTCCGCCGCGAAGGGTGCCGCCACCGGTCGGTCCCAGCGATGATTCGCACACCGTCGTCACCGTCGGAGTGGAGGTACTCTGCCGCCGCTGCCGTCGTCCAATTCAGCCAAGCCGCTGCTGCCGTCGTCCAATTCATCCATCGTCCATCACCTAACCAACCCCAAACAACTCCGAACAGCCCCGAAACGACCCGAACAAAAACTGCGCAGCCCCGACTAACTCCGAAAGATAAGTTCTCATTCAAAGTATGTTTCTTTTCGTTCTTAGTTTGATTTTGATTCTCAAAAAGGTTCGATTGGTTTTGATTGTGTGATTTGATCGTTGATTAGTTCTTTGTTTGGGAGATTGATGCGGAGTATGTGATATATGAATGCAGAATGCAATAATTCATGTTTCCAATCTGGGTAGGAGATTACCTCTGTGAATGAGTTTGGGTTGTGAAGTTCACAAAGCTAAAAAGACAGGGTCTTGATGCCGAAAGGATTTCAATTTCTGTTGATAGTGATCTGGTGTTAGATTCCAAAGTAGGAGCAATTTAGATACAAATTGATAGGAATTAGTTTACCTTGAGTAGAAGTTGAAGGATGATTCTTGCTTACGGAGACGATAGGTGAGGAAAAGAAGTAATGGTTGAAGATTTAATATAGGGGAAAGGAGGTTGAGATACGGGAGAGATTTGTGGGATAGATGGGAGCGGTTTCAACGTGGGATTAGGGAATTTAATTTCAAATTCTCCCTTTTTTTTGTTAAACGCGATTTAGCTGAAATTATATTTGTTTTTGGTATTTTATTTGCAGATTACGGAGAGGAATATCTTTTCACGGAGTAGGAAAATCTGCGCAGAATCTTTAATTAAAATTGGAATCAAAGATGTTTTATTTTAATTAGTTTAGTTTAATTCATAGCCCATTGTATTTTATTTTAAATTGTGCAGTACACAATTTATTTATTACGGACTGGACTTTCATATTATTTATTTAATTTATCGGATCCAACATGGAATTGAGTCCAATAAATATTCCTCACGGAAAGGAAATTATTTAAATTCGCGATGTAATTTATTTCATAATTTCTAGCTCTCATAACAATTAATCGATTATCCAAAAACCTTTAATTTATCCCCATATTCAATTATTCGAGCAGCCACGTCACATATTCAACATTGTTGACCCAGTCAAAATTCCAACTCAAAATTAGGTCACGAAAGGTATCCAACAATTTTACTCGATAATTAATTCGGGGACCTCGCAATATCAAAAGCATTAAATACATGTACTTTAGGGTTCGAAAATTAGGGTTCAAAAAGTGGGGCGTTACTGACAACAATCATGCAAAATTGATTTCTATAGTCCTTCTGCACTAGACTACATCTATAAATAGAATATTTATTTCATATATATTCATATTTTTGCATAACATAAAGTATACGAAAATTTATCTGCGTTCACTATATTGCCATTGTTAAAGCTTTGTCCATGTCACTTCTAGTTCATCGGAGCTCGTACCGTCTCAATGATGCAATAAACGAGACGAACCTGATTTATCTTTGGACACAATTCTCCTAACCAAAAGCACTGTCAGGGCATATCTCATCTTACGAAAAGAGACGTCATCAACTCGACTATTATTACATATTTTTTGTTTAGTTTCTTTGTATTTATCAATTAAAATGTTATATTTCCGTTTATTCATTCTCCTCTCATAAAATGGAATGTAATTTAATTAAATTCTAGCTAGTAGTACTATATTTATACGTCGTCGTCGTCGCTCATCAACTTAAAAAAATCCTAAATCTTTCATGAATTTTTTTTAATAAAAAATAAATACTAATATTTATACGTCGTCATCACCCAACCTCGAGAAAGAACACGTATAATAATTTATGCAAAATACAATTCACGCTTCTGATATTATAAGATACTTTGTGTAGCTTATGATTGAATTTTTTAAAATGCAAACATTCTAATTGTTCTTTCTTTCTAAAAATGCCAATAAAAAAAGAAGGTAACGACGCACTGAGAAATCTTGAATTATTTTTCCAGAAAAGAAAGTGAGTAAATAGCGAAAACCATCAATGAATTCCTATATTTAATAAATACTGTATATATCCAAATTATGGAACCTAAAATTCTGTTATGATACATATTTTTCAAAATTTAATTATAACACATCACATTAAATATAAATAAAAACAGTGGGATTATTATAATTGAAAAGGATATGTAACTTATAGTCAAACTAACAGGATAGAGAAGACTTAGCAGTCGATTTAGAGTTGAGACGCATCGTTTCCGCTCCATAAATATTCATCCAAATACAATATCCCCACACCGCTAATTCTATCAATTTTCTGCTGCTTTTTTGCTTGCCTTCAAATGGTACCTATACATTTCCACACATTTATCAAATCACATATCATTACTAAAACCTCTTTTTTTTGCAGGATACCATTATATAAGTCTAATGTTCACGCTCTTATGATCAATTGGTTTTGGGATGGAAACCTATGGATTTGTATTGGTTTTGTTTAATTGATTGATTGGAACAGGCTGCGCCGCTCGACTAGTGAAGGCGGGCTATGAAGTGCACGGGATCGACTGCGAAGGCCATGGGAAATCCTCCGGCCAGCTCGGACTTGTCACCAGCTTTGACGATCACTTCACCAATATTTCCGGTCAGATTTTCTGACTTGTTATTATAGCATCAACTGTCGTCGAATTAGTTTTATTTATTCAAACCATTTGTGAAAAGTGAAAACAGAGAAGTACCGGTTGATCTGATTTGAATGTGATGATTATGCAGAGAGGAAAGAGAATAGGAATAAGCTGAGGATATCAATGGGAGGGGCGATGGTCCTACACTTGCATAGAAAAATGCATGCCTTTTGGGATGGTGCCATCCTCGTTGCTCCTATGTGTAAGGTCAAATTTATTCTCTTCTATCATAACAAAATCCATCAAGTCATCATATACTTAGTTGCTGTTCGATTTGTTATCATGAGATATAATCATAATTGAATTGTGAGATTGTTTCCAAACATTATACATATTTAATTCTGATATATAATCTTGCAAATCGAACAACCGCAAATTGTTGACGAGATGAAACCAAGCCCGATAGTTATCACTATTTTGATCGCTTTGGCTCGCATCATCCCTACGTGGCGACTTACTCCTACTCCAGATAAAAAGGGATCCACAAGTTAGACGAGGTAGTATTAATTATACTAATTGACATTTTGTTTTAAATTAAATTGCCGATTAATTAAAACCAACCTTGTATTAATGCTCACAGGTTAGGTCCAACCCTTACACATATAGAGGCCGACCGCGACTACAAACAGGCTACCAACTCTACGCAGCCAGCATGGATTTGGAACAAAGGCTTCAAGAGGTTTGGCCTTGTCTCTAACTATTTAATTTGTCTTTTTCAGCCATTAGTATAATTCAGAATTAATGAATTCTGATAAAATAAAATGGTAGGTTTCGTTGTCGTTTATTGTTCTGCACGGGGAAGAGGATAAGGTGACGGATCCATCAGTGAGCAAAACACTACATGAAACTGCACGCGCAACGGACAAGACGATCAAGCTGTATCCGGGAATGTGGCACTCGTTGTCGTACGGCGAGCTGCCGGAAAATCTTGACATCGTCAACTGGGTTGACCAAACATTGAGCGTCAGATTGGAAGAGCAACTCAAATGATCAAAATGCAATCCCATCGGAATCTGCTAAATAAAGATAATATTTCATGGAAGCCTCTTATGTTTTTTTTTATCATACTTTAATTTTTTATATATATTTTTTTTTTCAACCTAAGTTATTAAATACTACTACTATTCTGTAAAGATAGACCATCATTTCCTCCATTCTAATGTCGTCAATTTATTGAATGTATTAGCAACTTTGTAAATATTTATTCATTTTTCAAGATTTTTGGTTGATATAGCGCTCGTGACTAGGCGACCACAACTATATAAATAAAATATGGATAGGAACAAAATAAATTATTGACATGCGATGTTTGAAGTCACTATTTATGTCAATGGACCGCAACGTTAATAAATTGAAATATTGCTACCTAGAGGCGCATAAAAACAACTACTAGTACAATATACCAAACTAAAAATATATGTGTTTTCAAATATTGCTACCTTTAAAAATAATACCTCATGTCATGCAAAAAAAAATCACATTTACACATTACTGATTAATTATTTTTTATTTATAATATTTATCATTATTCTATTTTTTAATTTCGATATATTACAAATAAATATATCGAATAATTAGTATTTTTTTCGTATAATTGATTTACTTATAATGTTAGTTATTGTTAGTCGACCTTTCAATTTTGATTTTGTTAGGAACCAAAATGGATGACATACTTGAGAAATGACACGTGATTTTAAGAGATGTTGTTTTGTATATTAGGTAGAAAGAAAAATAGTATATTAGTATTAATGTTAGAGAGAGTTTTTTCGAAAAAAAAAGAAATGTGACATTTTTTGTGTGAAAACTAAAAAGGAAAAGTGTGACATCTATTATAAGACGAAGGGAGTATATTTTTACTTACCAAAATAATATTGATGAGATATACCAAATCAAATTGTCATGTGGTATAGCTCACTACAAAAAAAAGCGGCCGTTTGCGAGCACAATGGTGCTAGCAAAACTGTATTAAAGTGCTCGCAACAGTCAGTTTTGCTAGCAGATTTCGAGCACTAACTCTGCTAGCTATAGCGCTTGTAGCAAATTTGATAGCATTTTTGCTAGAAAAAGTTCTTTTCCAACCACATTTTTGCTCGCAAATGGGCGATGTCGACCAAGCTATATATGTGCTCGCAAAATTGCTAGCAACTCCATTTTGCTCGTAAATTTTCTAGCACTTCCATTGTGCTAGTAAGTTTTCTAGCACCTCCCTTGTACTCGCAAATTTTAGACTATTTAATTTCAGCTTTTTTTGGGAGCACAATGGTACTAGCAATTAGTATCCAGAATATATTTTTTGTTTGCAAATTCTAATATTATTTTTTTTCAAATTATTATCTGGATAATTTATTAAATAATTGTTTACAAAAATAATAATGAAACGAGAATGAAAAGTTATCAAAATTCAAAACTTACATAAAATTAATAAGATTGTTTTACACTGAGTTTTTAGTTATTCTATTAACCTTTTCACTAAGGGTAAACAATTGATCTAATACCCTCTCATTTTCTTTGGCAAATTTCGCGCGTAACTCCACATTTTGCCTCGCTAAATCAGCGTGTGACGCTACATTTTGTCTCTCCAGCTCTGCGCGCAACGCCGCATTTTGCCTGTCCAACTCCGCGCGCGACGCCTCTTCAGTCTAGGGCCAATAGCAGCAGATCAACATAAACTACAGAAGAATAACCAGATCAGTTAGAGCTTCAAATGTGCATTCTTCAGCATAAATAGTTCACAAGTCAAGTGCAAATGATTCAAAAATATGACTACAATATATGAGGAAGATGTAGATATATAATATAATGCCAGGCAGTTTAGTTCAACCTTAATTTCACACAGCCACTAAATGAGGTTAATTAATTAGGTACTGACAGAAAAACCATGTTAGCAAATTCTGAGGTCCCCCACATACACATAGATAATGTGCATTATTGGTGCCAGATGTACCATATAAACAGAGAAACATTTCGTATCTTATTCTGAATGGATGTTACTGACTACTTTTGAAAATAAAGCATATAAAGTAGGGCAACAGAACAAGCAAGTAGAGCAGTCAATGTAGAATTATCTTTTTTTATTATTATTACAAGATCGTATCCATTTTCCAAGGAGAAAATAAAAAAGGAAACAGCAATATACATTGCATAATAAGAACCATAATCAGCATGATTAAATGACTCATCAAGATCATAGCTAGAAAACTAAGAAGATGGGTGCAAAACATCAAGCTAGAGCATCAGACACTGTACGTTTCACTCTAGAGGAATAAATGTTTGTTAGTAACTTAGCATGGTAATCTCATTTAGTTAACCTAATAAGGCTAAGGACAGAACTTAATCTAATAAGTCTGTACTAGAGGATCAAAGTACATTGAATAACCTGAAATTAAACAACAAGAATGAATCCACTCTACTAGATATCAGTAACTAGATAGCATATACGCAATCCATCATAATTCAGAAACCACTGTATCACTTTTGTGCCTCTTCCCATGTCACTTCTCCATTTTACTAGTTCTGAACTATAAAAATCAATCTAAATAAAAAGTTCTAAAATTGCATAAAAATATTCAATGAATCGAACATCTAAAAATCAGATAATCTAAATTCTAACCTCGATTTTTATCAATCTTAAATAAAATTATACCTCAACCTAAGTTATTCAGGACAAATACAATCTTCCTAAAAAGTCTGAATAACATAACATTCATTACCAAACCAAACAAATTGATCCAATTTGACTTATGGTGTAAATTAAATGGTCCAAGGTTCTTGAGCCACCTTGAATGTACATTTAATTTTATAAAATTAAATGCAATAGCGATGATCTACTTTCGGAGTAAATGACCGTGATATATTCATTTTCTCCAAACCGATTCCCGGTGAGTGAGAAATTATGAATTAAAGATTGTCATAATTGTGAACTATAAAGAAGCTATGAGATAAAACCAAGGGATTAATTATAAGAGTTAATTATCTCATATTGGTGGAGAGAACCTTATTAAACATGTATTTAATAAGATGAATTATTACGTGTAATAATTATAGTGGACTAAGATGGGCAGTAGAGCCCACGCGTGCATGTTGCCTCGTCACGAGCCGCGAGCCGTGCTCAGTGCACCGTGTCTCGTGACCCGAGCCCGGCTCCCCCGTCTGCCGGGTGCCATGTATCAAAAGGTTCGCGATGGACCCGATGCACAACGGGTACTAAAAGGTCCACGACGGGTCCCGACACATAGCGGGTCTCAAACGGTCCACGTTGGACCCCGACGCATAGCGTGTGACAAAAGGTCCCCGATGGACCCCGATGCATCATGTCTCTCTAGCTCCCGTAACGGCTTGTAACCCCCGGCGGTTACAGCCAAGCCATCATGACTCACATAATAGTTGTTGACTCTATCAATACCAATGAGTGGACTTGGCCTATAAATAGGCATGCAACCATTGCATTATACACACAACATTGCAAACCAAGCATATCATTTGCATAGTTATCTCTCTCTCTTTGCATAGTCTTCCGTCGAATCTCTGCCATCGCCATCATCTAGTTCGCCAGAGTTTGTTCTGTTTGCGGTGCTGCAACAAACAAGACGAAGCATTTTATCTTTGGGGACGACACGTCAATCCGAGAGCACTACCAAGGTGTATCTCGTCTTGCGGAAAGAGGACTCCTCGACTTGGCTTACATCTTTACGGTTTATTGTTTCGAATTCTTCTTTGTAATTTCAATTCAGTTTATTTCCGTTTAATTTCTCCATTCTTCATTGGGTTGTATTACGCCCAGTTAGTGTATCTTTGTATAACAGTCAATTTTCAACCAACATGGATAGGGTCGTTGGCCGTGTCCCATTGGTATCAAGGGATGTCTCCCGTTCGTCGGGAGACATGAGGGACATTCAACTCCCGTCCGTGGCATGGGAAATGTTGGGAGACATTTCTCACACGTCTGCGTCTTCAAACTGTCGGGAGATATGGGGAAACATTTCGCACTCGTTAGTGCCTTAAAAAATATCGGGAGACATTTGGCACACGCCAGTCCCTTAGGAAATATCGGGAGTCGTATGACACACATTTGTGCCAGGGGAAATGTCGGGAGCAAATTTTGTACCCGTCCGTGTCTTAGGAGATGTCGGGAGCAAATTTTGCACTCATCGGTCTCTCATTCGTCGGGAGACATGGGGAGACATTTGTCTCCCGTTCGTGCCTTAGACCATCCACTACGCGTCTCGCCGGCGTCTCGCGTCCCTTCCCGGAGAGACGGGACCCCGGCGCGACGCGTTGCAGCTCGCCATCCCATCCCGCGCCGTCCCGCGTCGCGTCCCGTCGAGCCACGAGACGGGCTGTCTCGCCACGCGCCTAAGCGACGTGGCGCGACCCGGCGTCGTGCGTGACGCCCACTCGCCGGCCCGCGAGTGGGCGTCGTCACGTGCGAACGCAATAAATATTTTTTTAAAAAAATTCGAATTTTAAAAAAATAAAAGAAAAATAAAAGAAAAAAAATTTGTAACGGTAATAATACCGTTTTTTGTTTTTTTTTTAATTTTTAATTAATTTTTTTACTCTATAAATACTCCTAAACTCATTATCTTTTCACACACAACTACACATCTATTCTTCCTATCATCTAAATTTTCTCTCAAATTTTCATATAACAACTCAAGATGTCCGGCGACGGCGACGGCAACTACGGCGATTCCGGCTCCGGCGGGTGGGATCTCAACGCGTTCGGCGATTGGGAGACCATGATCAACACATTGGGCGGTTCTGGTTCGTCAACGCCGGGGACCCAGGGTTCGGCGATGCCAGGGGGTACCAACCACCCAATTTTGACCTTGATGCATATGTCCGTCCCTCCGCCCCGCGGTATTCGCATGGATTATCCCAGATCCGGGAGGATTTTCCCGTTGATCCCACGCCGGGAGTAGGCCGAGGCAGTGGAGGTGGCCGAGGCGGTGGAGGTGGCCGAGGCGGTGTACAACCCCAGGCGGGCGAGGACGAGGAGGAAGAGGAAGAAGAGGAAGAGGATCTAGGCCGGCATCCGTACAACAACCTCGAAACGCTGGCGGTGTACAACGCCTGGATCACTGTCTCGTACGATCCCATCGTCGGGAATCAACAATCTCGGAAGTGTTTCTGGGAAAAGGGCTGCGAGGTCTACCACCAGATAAAGCTGAAAGGCTCCCGCAAGCGCAAATTTAAAATGCTCCGCTCTCACTTTGACCGAGTCGACCGACAGGTCAAAAAATTCTGCGGCATCTACTCGGCCGAAGAGGCACGCTACCAAAGCGGCGCAACGGCAACCGGCATTTTGACGTCCGCTTTGCGCGCCTACTACCAGGACGAACGTCATCAATTCATATTTGTTGATGTTTGGCAGGCCGTCAAGGACGAGGAACGGTGGGCCGGTGGTTTTCACTCCAGCTCGGGCTCAACCTCGAAGCGCACGAAGCATACGGCGAGTGGCCAATACTCGTCTGGTGGTGACACCGCTGAGGGCATCAGCCAATCTGAGGCTGAATCCCAGGAGTTTGCGGGTACGGTCGGCGATACTGGAGGATCCGCGAGTGGGCGCCGTCGGCCGCAAGGGACGAAGGCGGCGAAAGCGGCTAGAGAAAGGAAGGGCCGAGGTGAATCAAGCCAGCCGGCCTCGTGATCGGGCTCGCAGGGAGCCTCGGACACACTTATGGTGGCGTACATGACCGCCACAATGGCGGACACTTCCCGCTTCTCGTACGCCCAATTCACGGCCTGGTGGAACGGAATTGTGTATATGGCAGCACAACTTGGCCTTCCGACTCCCCCTCAACCTCGACCGCCTCCGGAGGATGATTAGCCGGCGGTGTAGTTTTTTTATTTTTCTTTAAATTTGTATTTTAAATTATGTTGTGTGTTTTTTATGTTGTGTGTTTTTTTATGTTGTGTGTTTTTTTATGTTGTGTGTTTTTTAATAAAGTGTGTTTTTAATAAAGTGTGTTTGTTTTAATTGGATTGGGTTGAGAAAAAAAATAAAAAATGAAATTGAATGAATAGTAATTAAGGGACAGAATAAGGGACGGTTAAGGGACGGAGGGTTGCAGGTTCCGTCCCTTAGTTAAGGGATGGAGGAAAAAAGGACAGTGGGGCCCTCAAATAGTGGTCAAATAGTATTTAAGGGACGGTTTAAGGGACGGTATAGAGACATCGTAGTGGATGGCCTTAGCAAATGTCGGGAGACATTTGGCACACGTTGGTCCCTTAGAAATTATCGGGAGACGTTTGACACCCGTCCGTGTCTTGAAAAAATGTCGGGAGACATTTGGCACCCGCCCATTCCATGGGAGATGTCGGGAGACATTTGGCACCCGTCCAGATGTCGGGAGAAAGATGAAGTCACCAACCAAGAAGCTTGGTGGAGCCAACTTTATCAAACATGCCAAAGGCAAAATAGTCGCAGTGATAACTGAAGAAGTCAATCACGTCGAAAACAAAGGTGGTTGGTATATCGAAATGAGCGTCGCTGCCCACGTATGTGCCAATAGAAGTAAGTTCTACACTTACAAGACCGTTGAGGGGAGGAAGCTCAACGTGGGGAACCAAGTCTCGTCCAAATGTGTCGACGTTGGAGATGTGGTCCTCAAGATGACGTCCGACGTGACAATCACTCTGAAGAAAGTGATGCATGTCCCAGACATACACAAGAACCTAGTTTGGATCAATACTTGTAAATAAGGGTTTAAACTTGTATTTGAGTCTGATAAGTTCTATGTGTATATAGTTTGGAAAATTTATCGGAAAGTGTTATGTAACCGAGGGTCTTTTTAAACAAAGTGTATCGGTTATTCGCCGTGTTGAAAAGCCATTGGCTAATAATGAAAATGCCAACACTTCCTCCTATTTGTAGCATTATAGATTATGACATATGAATCCTAATGCTATAAAAGTTTAGTAAACTTGGATTTACTAAAGACAAAATAAGTCAATACCCAAAACAAATGTGAGATTTGTCTTGAGGCGGAAATAACTAGATTATCGTTTCATTCTATTGAACGAAACATGAAACCCCTTGAAAATTCACATTGATGTACGTGATTTAAAATTCGTGCAAACTAAAAGTGGTATAAAATATTTTATAACGTTCATAGATGATTTCACAAGATGTTGTTACTTTATTTTTTAAGAAGTAAAGATGAAGCAATTGAATTGTTCAAAAATTATAAGAACGAAGTCGGGAATCAACTTGGATTGTAAATCAAAATGATTCAAAGTGATAGAGGAGGCGAATACGTAGCCCCGTTTGAGGAATTATGCAACACAAGTGGTATAATTCTTCAAACGGTTGCACCATATTCACCATAATCTATTGGTGCTACAGAACGCAAGAAACTGAACTCTTAAAGAGATTATAAATGTGTTACTGTCCAGGGATGCCCCAGAGCAAGTGGGTGAAAGCTGTTTTGACAGCCAACTACATCCTAAACAAAATCTCACTCAAAAGTAAGGATTTCACTCCTTATGAGTTGTATAAGGGAAGGAAGTCATCCTACAAATACCTCAAAGTGTGGGGTGTTTGGCAAAAGAGATGGTTCATCCGCCCAAAGAAGTTACAATCAGTCCTAAAACGGTTGATTGCATCTTTAATGGTATGCACTTAATAGTAGTGCATATCGATTTGTTGTCTACAAGTCTGAAATACCGACTGCGACCGTAGGAACAACAATGGAGTCAAGAAATGTAGTATTTCTTGAAAATTATATTTCCTCGCAAAGACAAAGAAAATGTTGCATCCAATTCTGAGACGAGAATTGAAGATGAAGCCACTAGTTCTAAATCAGCGGATGAAGCACCAGAATCGCACATGCGAACAAGGCCTGATCCAACGATATAGTACTAAAATGTGGTAGTATGGCCAGAACACCAAAGACCTTCGGTCCTGGCTACATTGTTTTTATGTTGGATGAAAAAACAACATCAATAAAAGTAGCCTTTGTTGGCCCTGACAGGTTGCATTGGAGAAAAACTGTTCAAAACGATATTGATTCAATTTTCCTAAACCACACTTGGGTGTTGATTGATCTACCTAAAGGTGCTAAACCTTTAGGATACAAATGAGTCCTTAAAAGGAAGTTTAAGGACGATGGAACCGTTGATAACTATAGAGTCTGACTGGTAGTCAAAGGCTTTAAAGAAAAAGAATGATACATTTTGTTCGATACCTATTCACCTGTAACGAGGATTACATCAATTCGAGTGCTTCTCGCGATTGGTTCTATGAACAATCTTGAGATTCATCAAATGGATGTTAAAACTGCGTTTCTAAATGGTGGCCTTTAAGATGAAATCTATATGGAACAACCTAAATGTTTTATAGTACCTAGACAAAAGAGAAAGGTATACCAACTGGTTAGGTCCCTCTATGGATTGAAACAAGCGTTATTGCAATAACACTTGAAATTTGATAATGTGATGTTATCAAATAGATTTAAAATCAGCGAATGTGACAAATGTGTCTACATTAAGAACACTGATAATGGATATGTTATAGCGTGCCTCTACGTTGATGATATGTTAATCATGGATAGTAACACCCAAGTGATTAACGATACGAAAACCATGTTAAAGAGAAACTTTGACATGAAGGACATGGGTCTAGCCGATGTGATTTTTTGAATGAAAATTCTAAGAAAATTCGAAGGAATCATCTTCACACAATATCATTATGTTGAGAGAGTACTAAAGATATTCAACGCCTATAATGGCATGTTGGCCAAGACGCCTATAGAGCTCAATGTTCACTTGATCAAGAATAAGGGTGAGCCCGTTGCCAAGAAGATTATGCACGGGTCGTTGGGTGCATTATGTATTTGACTAATTGCACTAGACTTGACATTGCTTGCATTGTGAACAAGTTGAGTCGTTACACGAGCAATCCAAACAAGGAGCATTGGAAAGCTCTTGTAAGAGTTTTGAGGTACTTGAAATATACTCAAAATCACGGGCTATAATTCTCTAGATACCCCTTGGTACTTGAAGGGTACTGTGATGTGAACTGGATATCCGATAACAAAGACTCACTTTGAACAAGTGGATATGTCTTTACTATTGGGGGGCACTGTCTCGTGGAAATCCATGAAACAGACATGTATAGCCCGATCAACCATGTAATCAAAATTCATAGCTTTAGATAAAGCTAGTGAGGAAATCGAGTAGCTTAAGAACTTCCTTTAAGATATTTCATAGTGGTCTAAGTCAGTGCCTCCAGTTTTGATTCACTGTGATAGCTAAGCTGCTATAGGAAAGGCAAATAATGGCTTTTACAATGGTAAGTCTCGACATATTCGTCGACGACATAATATCATGAGACATTTGATCACAACAGATGTGATTACAATTGACTATGTGAAGTCATTAGATAATATAGTGGATCCGCTAACCATATGGTTAAATCGTGATCAAATGAATAAGTTGCTAGAGGGAATGGGTTTGAAAGCCACAAACTAAAGAATTGTCATAATGGTAACCCAACCATGATGACTGGAGATCCCAAGAAATTGGTTCAATCTGAAAACTAAGCTATGAGAGTTCGTGCGAAACACTCATCCATATCTATTCCCAAGAGAGCAATAGAGTGTTGAAAAACTTGCCTAGTGGTGAGGTTAAGTCTATGACTTTTAATGATTCCTAAAGGATCTCGAGGAGACTGAGTTCTCAAAGGAGACCGAGTATGGCAAGATACTCGACGATGAATCACCTATGTAAGTGTGAAGTGGGTCGATTCAAATAATACACTTGTGAATCCAAAGTGGTGTCCAAGGCCGCAATGGACACAAAACGTGAGAACGGATGAGGTTGGGGTGTTTAAGTGTTAAGATCATTGTCTCGGTGCACGCCGTGGAGGAATAATTCAAAGCATCGCGTTACTAGTCTGCCTGTGTATCCGATGGTGTTGATTATGGATGGTTCAAAGCCAAAAACTACATATCCTTATGCTTATATACCTCTTGATGGTTGAGCTAGTGTCTACATACATATGCATTTGGCAATTTTCACTCATGTGAGAGATTGTTGGAATCGTGTTTGGTCAATGGACTTTGACCAAGAATAAATGTGACGAGACATTTAATTTTATAAATTTAAATGCAATAGAGGCGATCTACTTTCGGAGTAAATGACTTTGATATATTCATTTTCTCCAAACCGATTCCCGGTGAGTGAGAAATTGTGAATTAAAGATTGTCACAATTGTGAATTATAAAGGAGCTATGGGATAAAACCAAGGGATTAATTATAAGAGTTAATTATCCCACATTGGTGGAGAGAACCATATTAAACATGTATTTAATAAGATGAATTATTACGTGTGATAATTATAGTGGACTAAGATGGGCAGTAGAGCCCACGCGTGCACGCTGCCTCGTCACTAGCCGCGAGCCGTGCTCAGTGCACCGTGTCCCGTGACCCGTGCCCGGCGCCCTGTCTTTCGGGTGCCATGTATCAAAAGGTTCACGATGGACCCGATGCACAACGAGTGCTAAAAGGTCTACGATGGGTCCCAACACATAGCGGGTCCCAAACGGCCCATGATGGACCCAGACGCATAGCGGGTGACAAAAGGTCTCTGATGGACCCCGACGCATCATGTGCCAAAAGGTCAACGATGAATCTCGTCGTGTAGCGTGTCCAGATGCATCATGTCTCTCTAGCTCCCGTAACGGCTTGTAACCTCCGACAATTACAGTCAAGCCATCATGACTCACATAATGGTTGTTGACTTCATCAATACCAATGAATGGACTTGGCATATAAATAGGCATGCATCCATTGCATTACACACGCAACATTGCAAACCACGCATATCATTTGTATAGTCTTCCGTCGAAGCTCTGCCCTCACCATCATCTAGTTCGCCGGAGCTTGTTCTGTTTGCGGTGTTGCAACGAACAAGACGAAGCCGTTTTATCTTTAGGGACGATACGTCAATCCAAGAGCACTACTGGTGCGTATCTCGTCTTGCGGAAAGAGGACTCCTCGACTCGGCTTACATCTTTACAGTTTATTGTTTCGAATTCTTCTTTGTAATTTCAATTCAGTTTATTTCCGTTTAATTTCTTCCTTCTTCATTGAATTGTATTACACCCGATTAGTGTATCTTTATATCATAGTCAATTTTCAACCAACCGATAGGCTAGAACAAGTAAAAAAAAACATCAAAGTAGAGCATGGAACGCCAGTTAGGACTGATATGATAACATTGTCTATTTAAAATTTTAAATTTATCGATCATTTGATATTTGAGCAATTAAGAAAAATAATCTGACCACTTTCATTTACCTAATACTCCCCCTCCGTCCCATGTTACTTGCACTATTACTTTTCGATTCGTCACAAACTACTTACACTATTTATAGTTTAAGTTAGAATTAATGCATTTAATTAATATGTTAGTTTAAGTTAAGAGCTCATTTATTAAGTGATGTCTCATTACACTTAAAATTTTAATTTAATTACACTAAAAATCAATCCTAAATTTACGGCCTAAAATGAAAAGTGAGAGTATATGGGACGGAGGGAGTAAGTAATTACCATTGTGTTTTGCGTTTCTTACACGTGAGCATTTCTCATGTAAGTGACCGGAACTGTTATCCATCAGTTTATCCCAGCCCAACAACGGCCCAACTGTCCACAGATGGGCCCACTACGCACGGAAGCAATTAGCGAAACGATACAGGTGAAACAGCACTGCCAAAAGCCCAAAAACATTTATAAAATTAATTGCGCATATTGATGATCCCCGAATAAAATAAATATGAAAAACAGCTACTCCATTAGAAAGTTAGAAACAATAACTCTAAAAATT
The DNA here is from genome assembly GCF_004379255.2 of Salvia splendens. NCBI lineage: Eukaryota > Viridiplantae > Streptophyta > Magnoliopsida > Lamiales > Lamiaceae > Salvia > Salvia splendens. Next base: position 30,712,163 of record NC_056033.1, on the reverse strand, counting down.
GAGAGAAAATAAAAATCAGAACATATGACGTTTTTCCCTCCACAGTATACACCTATATATATATATAAAGAATGATTGACACGTTATATTTATGGTCAAAATACTATCACTAGCGGTATAACGTTATGACTTGCGGCTTGTTTTGGTCTAAAATTTTGGAAATGAGGAACACGATAAAAATAAAATTCCGTGTCTATTAATGTCACAACCCACCATTACATATTTTACATATAACATGATAAAAAATATATATAGAGACATTACGGACACAATCCACAGAATAATGGTCACAGTCCACACGAGATCATCGTAATTGACTAATAAATTCCAAAATATAGTAGCATCGAAAGTGTTAAGTTTGTCCAAATCTATTTATTTTTACCCAAATATTAGAAAATTTACAGAAATAGTTCCCAAACGAAATAAAGGGTAGGGACTAGGGAGACTACAGACAACATTGACCGTTGTCACATTGACATGACTCACATCACTACTTCTTAACTTGAAAAATTTTAAATAATGAAATGTAAATATGATGAGAATCAGAACAAATAACTATAACAAATATAAAGATAGAATAAAGTTATGAAGAATCGAGCAAAGGAACTTGAGAACAACCCTTATGAGTTATGACCTCCAAAAATGAACAAAAAGAATAGACCTAATAAAGCGAAGATAATCAATCTTTCACCGGTAATGAAAGCATTCTGCTGAAATAAAGTCACCCACAACTATGTCACTAAAATTGTTCATTCTTTTTACATGAGTCTCACAATACATTCCAGCTTCTTTTTTTTACGGAGTATTTAAGAAACAACATCCACATTTCACTATGCCAGTTGGAAATTTAATTTTTAACTATTCATTTCTTATTTTAATTTATTTATTATATACTTCCTCCGTCCTCAAAGAATATGCACTTTGGGCTCAGCACGAGTTTTAATGTAAAATTGGTAAAGTAAGAAAGAAGTAGAGAGAAAAAGTAAATAAAGTATTGTTAGTGGAGAATGAGTCTCACCTTATTAGAGCATCTATAACCCCGGCCCGGATTCACGCCCCAAGTCTCCTCCACGTCATCATTCCTCTAAATTTTAGTCCCAGCTGTAACCCTGCAGGTCCATCCAAGCCCCAACTATTAAATTGCACTATTCACAACTTCAACCTATTTTACTTGTAAAAATTGAAAACGTTGAGCAATTATAACACGAGAAATTCATTTTTAATTCGAAAATAATAAATTTCCAAACATATAATTATAAATTATACTATAAATTAAAAAAAAATTGAAAACATAAAAAATAGCTCCCTCTTTCCGTCGACGCTCTCCCTCTTCTTCCTCTTCCAAACTGCACAAAATTAAAAATTGGGGCTTGCGGTCCGCCCGAAACACCTCCAATGCCCGGCAGGGACTCGTTGGGGCACGGCCCGGGCACCTCCAACGCACAGTCGGACCGGACCCTGGGCGCGGCCCAGGCCGGAAAAATGCTCCCTCCAACGCGCGAAGCCGCGGGCCGGGATCCCAAGTGCGGTCCGGCCCGCAATGTTAGTGATGATCTTAGAGAGTAAAGACTTTCTAAAATTAAAAAGTGCATATTCTTGTGGAACGTATTAAAAATGAAAGAGTGCATATTTTTATGGGACGGAGGGAGTACTATATTTTATTTAATATTTATTTTTTCAACAGCTAGAGTTAAAAAATTCTACTATTAGATTATAATGACCATATCCATATTTAATTGACGATTTTAATTTATTTATTATACTTTTTTATAAATAAATTATTTTTTCAACGGCTAGAGTTAAAAATTGTCTATTAGATTATAATGACCATATCCATATTTAAGTGACGACCCTACATTTTATCGAACTAGATATCAATCCAGACAGAGAGACATCATTAAATGATGGTGGCAATAGAGTTGTTTTGTAATGAATTTATTAAATCTTTTGAATTTAATTCAGGCATGCAGCATTTCTGCTTCATTAACATACAAGTTCATATTAATTTGTATTGTATTTTGTCACCCAATCATAATACTAGTAGTTGAAGACTTGAAGCCTAATAAAGGCCCAAGCGACCATACGTTGATTGGTTGGGAGATAAAAAGCGCAGAAATTTTTCATGGTACTAATAAGTGCACAAAACTAATGAACTCAAATTAAAAGATTTATATAATAAACACAAAATTATAGTACTACGACATTCGGTGATAGAATGTATCACGATCACAATGAAACTGAATAAAAAAGTTTGTATCAAGTATGTTAACTTGAAACTTTTGTTCTATCCGAACCAATGATAGAATTTTTTTTATTAATTACTCCTCTCTCGGCTGCATTTGAATCAATTGATACATTATTACTACTACAAAAGAGGTATATGTTTCTCCTTAATTTATTGTTGGAAAAATAGTACCAATCCTTTGGCAAAAGTAACTCTAAAACTTCTGGGGTCGTATTTTATTAATTGCTAGTACGGTTTTATAACCCATTTGGAACTTATTTCCCTCTCAATATTATGATTATAGTAAAAGCATTTTTGTCTACCATGTAATAATGCCCATTATTTCCACTAGAGAACTTTCCAATAATCAAACAAATTTTGGGGCCAAAAGAGAGAGAAAATACATTTGTAGAATTGAATCATTACGTGTGGGAGTTTTGGGATTTCTTTCTATGCACACTAGTGAAATTATTTTTTGCAAAAATATATTTTGACTGTGGTACTCCCCCCTCCGTCCCACGAAGATTGTCTCATTTTTCCATTTCTGTCCGTCCCATAAAATTTGTCTCATTTCACTTTTTACTATTTTTGGTAGTGAACCTCATATTCCACTAACTCATTCCTACTTACATTTTATTATAAAACTAATATATAAAAGTAGGACTCACATTCCACTAACTTTTTCAACTCACTTTTCATTATATTTCTTAAAATTTGTGTCCGGTCAAAGTGAGACAATCTTTGTGGGACGGAGGGAGTATATTTTGACTGTGGTATTTTTGGTATATAGAGGCCATAAGTGTTATAGTGGTATTAGTATTGAAAGATTTTTAAAAATAATGCTTAAGTTGTTTTGCAATAAATCTCCACAATCGAATACTTTCTCATTGTGCATAGAGAAATTCGATCGGTATCACAATAGGTTTATTTATTGTCTAAACTAGTTTGAACTGCAATGCAATTAGTGCATGCTCTACCATGTTTCATGAGTTATATATTGAAATTTAAAAAATTAAGTTTTAGAGAGTTGATTGAAATAGTTTCAAACTTTCAATAAATCAAAAGACATTATTGATTTAGGCTTTATTGAATTTAATAAAGTTGAAAAATGTATTTAATTAATTTTCGTAATTAGAACTAATTAGACCGATTGTAAACTGAATAAACTAATTAGTTTGTTTCCAAAATCGAAAAATGAAGAGAAGTAGTTATCATTTCAAATTAGTTTCTTGATTTTGAAAGTATATCGGTTTGTAGATATTACATCAACATTAATTAAGAATTTTACACTCAAGAGAAGGGGAAACATAAAATCACAATAAAAATATGTAGTGAAAATTCAAAAAATTAAAATTGGTGGTCCAAACTCCAAACTACTACTATTAGTTAAATATATGAGATTTTTCGGTATCAGCGTTATCGAAAGCATTTGTAACAATGGCAATGAGCGGTGTTAGAAAGAATTAATATACAATGATTGTATATTCTACTATCTTTAAAAAGAATCAGCACCTCATAGCTTAATACACTTTCTATGTATCACAAGTTCACAACACCATATAAACTAGACTTTCTTCCATGTATTCATAATTGATATTAATAACTCAAACTTTTACTCTTTTTGTTTCGGAATAGAGGAGTCCAATATTAACCCCACAGTCGTACGACTGAGAGTATGTTTTACTTTTACCCCACAACAACTACCTGCAACTACAAATTTTTCTTGATACACCCCGATTTAATGCTTCATAACTCTTCATAAAGAAAAGAAAATACTTAGATTTCTCCAAGGAGAATGAATCGTACAAGTATTCCAGATTCAAATACAAAACATAGATAGATAGATAGATACTAAATAAATTAATCTCAGTAACTCCCATCAACAAGAATCTTCTTCATGTTGGCAATGAGGTGCAGCATCTGATCCCGGGAGTGCAGCGGCGCCGGATACAAGCAGGCGCAGTCGAGCTCGCCGTTGCGGATGGTGTCGAAGATGGCGACGGAGGGCCCCACCCCGTGCGTGGAGGAGCAGCCGATGTAGTCCTCCACGCCGATCTCCCGCTTCATCTCCCTCGTGTTGTCGATTACCGGATCCTCGAACACCGTAATCAGCGACGTCCGCAGAGACGACGACGCCGTTAGGCTCGGATTCTCCATCGCCCTCCTCATCAGGAAGCTCAAGTCCGCCATGTCCGAAAAATGCGTGTTGTTTTTTTTGTCACGTGCGAATTGTGAGTAGCTCCTCTCGGCTAAGTCCCATACCTCTTCGCCGCCGTGTATGGTGTGTGTGTTCAGGATTGCCAGTTGGTAGTATCCTTGAAATAATAATAAAAAAATTAATTGGGAGAGAGATAAATATGCATAATTATTTATTTTTATACAGGATATATTTTTTCTTACCGAAATGATTAGTGGAAAGAGGTGGATGGAGAAGAGATCGGGTGTCAATGAGAGTAACGACGCCGTATTTCTTAGTTAGCTTGCCGGAGGTTGAATGTGCTGCGATTAGCCCGGCGGCCGCTAGGGCTCCGCAAAGTTTTATTCCTCTAGATTTGCAGCCCTTTGTTAAGAATATCACAAATTAATAAATAAATGTTGATAAAAAGAGTGACCACCATTAGAGCTTTTTTTTATTACGATGGACAGCACATACTGATGAATCAGTCATTTTTAGTTTCGGTCATGTATTATTAGATTAGTTAAATTTAGCCCAGATAATTCATTTTGATACCAGATAGAAATTGATAAGTTTCATTAATTCATTTTGATACCAGATAGAAATCGATAAGTTTCATCCTAAATTCAATTGGTGATATGCCTATTATATTACTCCCTCCGTTCCACGATTGTAACATCCTTGACCAAAGTTTATCTTATTTTATAATTTTATATATTACTTTGTCATTAGCATGGACATAACGTTTATAAGGTACTAGTTTTTTGATAATTTAGTATAATTAAACTAAGTACATGGAAAATATAAATGTGTATGTTAATTTAGAAAGGTAATGAATGTGCATACACTTATGTTGTAATGTGTTCGGGACTTTTGTCCAATATTTTAATAGAATAAGTATTTATACATATGTGTAGTTTATTTTATTATATAGTATATATATTACTTGTTAAGTTATGTAATAGTCTAATAGGACACTTTTTCAAGTAGATATATATGAATTTGAATTAGGACACGTATAAAAGAAAAAGAAAGGACATGGCACGTCTCATGCAATTGACGTGTGTAGTATATAGGTAAGGATGAATAAGTTTATGTTATGGAGGATAATATATAAAGAAAAGAAAATGATAATAAATATAGGGAGGAATATTAGAGAAGAAGTAGAAAAACAAATATGGTGGCGGGAGCGAAAGAAATGAGTTCGGCAAAGAAAGGAAAAAGGAAGAAGGTTCTAGAGTAAGCAAAGCAAAATAAACTTGGGATTTATGGGCTGCAGAATGGAAAGAGGAATTTGAAGTTCAGTTAAATTATCTATTTTAAATTGTAGTGAATATTTGAATTATATGATGTGAGTCTAAAATAGTTATGTGTTATTGACGGTGTAATATAATGTGGATATGTGATTTGTGCAATGGATATGTTTATCTATAGTATTGAAGTTAATTGATGGAATATATGGATATGTAATTGGTGCAATGGATATGTTTGATCGTATGGTATTGGAATAATTCGAATCATGAGATTAAATAGGATATGTGGCGGTCTTGTCCTGGATCTAATATACAATGGCAATAGATCTACGGGTCATATACAATGATAATAGACCTACGGGTCAAACAAAATAGCAAAGAGGGACCTTCGTGGAAATGTCAATATAAAGAGCAAAGAGGGGCTTTCATGGAAAGGTCAATACAAAGAGGGGCCTTTGTGGAAAAGTCAAATAAATAAAAGGGACCTACGGGTCGTATAGAATGAAAATCCCGAGCAGATATCAGACTTGATCCGTCACATAATAATAAAAAGGAACACAGAGGCATATGCATACAGATATGAAATTATTTATGATATATGTTTTGTATTGTGTATGATTATATACATTATTTTGTGAGTTTGATGAAGAGAGAATAAAATAATAGCGAGAAAAAGTTGTGTTTGTGTTGTTTCTATTTTATGATTTTTTATGGAATAGAAAGAATATTTATTTACTATAAATGTGTACGTGAGAGGGGTTGAGGTATGACTATAGTAATAGAGTCATTTTGCTATTTTTGGTACGTTCTATAGTAATATAGTCATTTTCATTTTTAGTAAAAGTCAACACATTTCTCCACACCTACTTTACTCTCTTTTACTTTATTCTCTCTTCATCTCTCTAACTTTTTCATTTTCCACTTTATTCTCCCTTTACTTAACTCACCTAACACAATTTTCTTAATCTCCGTGCCGAAAAGAAACGCTCTCATTACTATGAAACGGAGGGAGTACTCCTTTGTCCACCAAATATTATCCACATTTGACTCGACACGGGTTTTAAGAAATGTGAAAAGAAAAAGAGAGTTGAAAAATTTCTAAGAATGTGAGTCCACTTTTATATACTCCATCCGTCCACAAAAAATAGAGCACATTTACCATTTTTTATTGTTCACAAAAAATAGAGCACATTTAAAAAAAAGAAAGTTTTCAACAACTTCTCTCTTACTTTTTTTCCCTTCTCTATTACTAATAATATGAACCCCACATTCCACTAACACTACTTCTCTTACTTTTTTCTCATCTCTCTTACTTTACCAATTCCATATTAAAACTCGTGTCATTCACATTGTGTCCTATTTTTCATGGACGGAGGGAGTATTAGGTTTACAATAAAATGAGAGCGTAATGAGCTAGTGGAAAGTGAGATTCATTAATAAAAAAAAGGAAAAAAGTGAAGTGAACAATATTTTATGGACGGACCAAAATAGTAAAAGTGGACAACATTTGATAGACGTTTGAGAATATTTACACTAATTAATATATTGTCTTCTCTAAGGTGTTTCTCTTACTAACTCTTTCTGTACTTTTAACTATTTATAAATAAGAGTAAAAGATGAAATGGAGGAGTACTTTTTTATCTCAGTTTCAAAAAAATGTAATGGATGATTAAATGAAGCTGTTCTACTAAATACTTGCAGAAATTTACATCATTATATGCGGCATACAAGGACGGCTGTCATGTTATCGCATCTATTAAATAGTGTCCTAAATATAGCATCTCAACAATATATTATGTAGGACAGATTCCACATCTATGATCCATCACTCAGAAATAGGAGTAGTATTAATTCGAAAGTGAGACAGGTCGACTGGTTTTTAGGTCAAAGTTGTTGAGAAATCAATAAATGCAACAAAAAGGCAGAGAAGAGACATGAACTCACAGCAAGAACCAAAGCAGTTTGATGAGTGTCCATTTTGAGCCGTACAACCTCGGAATACCTGGCCACCTTTGTGTTCTTGAACTTCAAATTACTCAGCCTTAATGAGCCCACTGAGTACCCAAGCATGTCCACTCCGTGGGCCCACAGCGTCTTCCTCCCCGCCCCACGTGGCACCATCGCCTCGATCCCCGCGCTCCCCTCGCCGCCGTTGTCGGCTCCGGGGATCTTCCTGCCGCCCTCCGCCTCCACCGCGAGCTCCATCATCTCGCGCAGGACCGACTCCGCGGTGGTCCGATCGCAGACGGCGGCGTGGAGGCGCACCGCCGCGACGGACCGGGACTCGGAGAGGGCGTAGAAGGAGGCGTGGATGACGTGGCATGGGAAGGAGCTTGGGTGGCGCCATTGGGTATGGTTGAGCTCGTGCTCTGTGATGAGGTGGCAGGGGGGGAGGTCAGAGGTGGAGAGGAGGGCGGCGGTGGTGGGGATGTCGTGGGTGGTGATGGGGAGGGGAGGGGCGGGGGAGGGGGTGGGGAGGAAGGAGAAGGACTTTGTGGAGGGGTTGTAGTGGAGCATGGAGCGGAGGAGGGGGTGGGAGTGGAGGAGCTTTTTGAGGACTTGGTGGAGGAGGGGGAGTTTGGACTCGGGTTTGCCCATTTGGAGGGTCAGGACGGTGGAGCCCGTGCCGCACGCTACTGCACGGCACCAGGTTTGCTCCACGTCGCCGAGGGTTCGGGCGGGGCTCATCGGGTGTTGGTAGGAGGTGGCCGGAGGAGGGGAAGTGTTGTATGTTGTTGGATGGAAAACTTGCATGTTCAAGGCAAATAAATATATAGAGCTAGCTCCAAGGCATGAGTTATTGAATGCAAATAAATGGAGTGCTCCATAAAGCTAGGTGCTACTAAGGACATACTTGCTCCGTTCCTAATAGTATGTTATCATTTCACCCAGCACAGATTTTAAGAAATATAATAAAAAGTGCGAAAAAGTTACTTGAATGTAAGTTTTATACTAATAAAATGTGAGTGGGAATGAATTAGTGGATTGTGGGATCCACTACAAAAATAGTAAAAGTGAAAGTTAACAAATTTTTTAGGACGAACTAAAATTGAAATAAGTGACAAATTTTCAAGGATAGATGGGTAATAAAATTAGCTACTATTAGTATTTCTGAATAGTTAGGGTCCGTTTGGTGGCTATGTTACAGTTAGATAATTGGAGTAATCCGAATTTCATTTGCTGTGTGTGTGATAGCTATGTTACAAATTTACGTGACTCGTGTTTTATATATCCAGCACGTGCTAAGTTCACTCAAAAGATATCACATTTAAGATTATCAAACTAATCGAAAAAGTGATGTACATGTTCTTATAGTATTAACAAAATTTTAAAAAGATGGATAACTAAAGTTTGGGAATATTTTTCTTTTTCTAACTTAACCAAAACATTAAGACCAACTTGGGCTGATCAAATTTATTTGACGTCGAATTCGAGGGTGTAACTGAATCACAACTTAAATTGGATTGTTTTAGCTAAAATAAATTTCAACCTATATCTTAAGTATTGAAAAAGCTATTATATTTTCCTTAGTGTTGAATAGGGAGAATATATTCATTCAAGTATATGATCGGTAGGAATAATACATGCCTTAATAGGCAGAGGAATTTTTACATATGGTAAGATACAAGCTTGATTTGCCCTAGCTATAATTGGGGAGGAATCATTGTAATTGATCTCGTAATTAATTCCGTGAATATTTGCATATCTTCCAACACTCCCCCTCAAGTTAAGCAAGGGGATTTCCCATTCTTAACTTGCCCAATACTTCATTAAAGCTTCTTGCATCCACAGCCTTTGTGAGGATATCGGCTAGCTGATCCTTTGACCGGACATACGGGAGATCTATCACTCTTCCCTCTATGTTCTCCTTGATGAAATGTCGATCCACTTCAACATGCTTCGTTCGATCGTGCTGCACCGGATTTTCAGATATACTGATAGCTGCTTTATTGTCACAAAACAATTTACACGGCTCTTTTGACATCAAGCCGAGTTCTGTCAGTAATTTCTTTAGCCACAATATCTCTGTTATCCCACTTTTGATTCCACGAAATTCTGCTTCTGCACTTGATAGAGCTACCACCTTCTGTTTTTTGCTTCTCCATGTCACCAGATTACCTCCAACGAAGGTAAAATATCCGGCAGTTGATTTCCGATCATTTGGATTTCCTGCCCAATCTGCATCCGTGAACCCGTGTACTTCCAAGTTCCCGTGATTCTCAAACAGAATCCCGTGCCCTGGTGTTCCCTTCAAATAGCGCACAATTCTCAAGACTGCTTCCCAGTGATCAACTTGAGGTTTGTGCATGAACTGACTGACTATTCCCACGGCGTATGCAATGTCGGGTCTCGTGTGAGAGAGATAGATGAGCTTACCCACCAGTCGCTGATATCTTGTTTGATGTGTGAGTTCAGCTCCTTCGGTCAGTCGTAGACCGTGGTTCTGCATCATCGGGGTCTCTGCAGGCTTGCAGTCGAGCATTCCTGTCTCAGCTAAGAGGTCAATGACATACTTCCGCTGGTTGATAAATATTCCCTTGGCGGATCTCATCACTTCAATGCCCAGAAAGTACTTTAGTAGGCCCAGGTCCTTCATCTCAAACTCGGTGAATAGGTTCTCCCTCAACTGTTTGATCTCGTCCTCATCATCCCCAGTAAGAATCATATCGTCCACATAAATAATCAGACAGGTGATCTTCTCTTCCCTCCTTTTTATGAACAACGTATGATCAGAGTTACTTTGTTCGTACCCATATTTCTTCATCACTTCTGTAAATCTTCCAAACCACGCTCTCGGTGACTGCTTCAATCCATAAAGTGTCTTCTTGAGTTTGCATACTTCTCCCCTTCTGAACTCCTCATCGAACCCTGGTGGAGCTTCCATATAGATCGGTTGTGTTAGCTCTCCATGCAAGAACGCATTGGTCACATCGAACTGATGTAGTGGCCAGTTTTTTGTTGCTGCAATAGAGAACAACACGCGGATCGTGTTCATCTTTGCTACTGGTGAGAAGGTCTCGGCATAATCCACTCCATAGGTTTGTGTATATCCCTTAGCCACCAGTCTCGCTTTGTAGCGATCACCCGATCCATCTGGTTTCCTCTTGATCGTAAAGACCCAGCGGCACCCCACTGGCCTAGATCCTTCCGGCCTTTTACAGATTTCCCATGTCTTATTCTTCATTAGTGCCTTCATTTCCACGATCATTGCTTCCTTCCAATGTGGGATCTTTATCGCCTCCTCTGCTGTCCGGGGAAGTTCCTCTTCTTCGTATAAGGCAGTCATAAAAGCCTTAGCCATCTTGGTCAGATTTGCCATCGCGAAGTTGCCCACTGAATATCTGCTCTTCTTTGATATACGCTCGGGACTGTATCGTTTAGGTGGAACACCCCTTGTACTTCTTTCTGGAAGAATGTACTGTCCTGTGTCCCCATCAATTGCAGCATTCTCCGTGGGTTCTACACCAGCATCATTAGGAATAATTGTACTATTGACATTGGTTTCAGTGTTTACCTCGGACATCACTGGAGGAGGATGTTCAGATGTGGGTGACTGAGGAGGCTCTTCTGGTGACAAAACAGGCTCGGCGGCAGTGCTAGTTGACTCTGTTGGTTCCGCCACAGAGTCGCTTGGTGGTGGCACAAACCAATTTAGGGGTCCACTTGTCCTATCAATCAATCTACTCTCCCCCTGACCACTAAGATTGGTGTAGAAGTATTCGCATTCTAAGAAGTTGCAGTTCATTGTCGTTATAATCTTCCTAGACGATGGGTCATAACACCTATATCCCTTTTGATTTATTCCGTACCCCAAAAAAAACACATTTTATGGCGCATGCGGAAAACTTTGTTCGTTCGTGTTTAGGAACATGGACATATACCGAGCATCCAAAGATTTTAAGGGGTAGGGTAAGAGGTTCAGGCACATCGGCTAGGGAAGACAAGAGGTTCAACGGGGTTTTCATGTTTAAGATTTTCGTAGGGAGTCGGTTTACTAAATAAACGGACGTAGCAACAGCTTCAGGCCATAGAAATTTCGGGACTTTTGAGTCAAAAAACAACGCACGTGTAATTTCCAAAATGATCCTATTTTTTCTTTCGGCTACTCCGTTTTGTTCGGGGGTATAGGGGCATGAGGTTTGATGAACTAACCCGTTGTCTGTGAAAAAATTTGACATGTCTTTGTTAACGAACTCCCTCCCATTGTCGGACCTAAGAATTTTTATCGTGGTCTGAAATTGAGTTTGGATTAGTTTGTAAAACAGAACAAATTTTTCAAAGACTTCAGATTTGTTTTTCAAAAAATACACCCAAGTCATCCTTGAGCAATCATCCACAAATAATACGAAATATCGAAAACCATGATCCCCAGTAACGGGCGCGGGACCCCAAACATCAGCATGCACAAGTGAAAAAAGACTCTTAACACGAGTTTCAGTAGATTTAAACGATTGTCTGTGGCTTTTCGCCAAAACACACGACTCACAATCAAAATCCTTAATATGCAAAAAATTCGGGTAAAGAAGTTTAAGATAACCAAGAGATGGATGACCTAGACGTCTGTGCAACAACCAAGCGTCTCGAGTAGTAGATCCGTGAGCCAACATCGCGGCACTGCCTTGGTGAGCCATCTCGTCGACATAGTAGAGGCCTTGACGCTCAGTGCCACGCCCAATTATCCTCCTCGTCCTGATATCCTGTAAAACACAGAAATTGGGATGCATCAATAGTGTACAATTCAATTCCTTCGTGACATGACTAATTGACATCAATTTATGAGACAGCTTGGGAACATAAAGACAATTTGATAGTGTCAACGTTGGAGTCATTTCAATTGTTCCACTCCCCTCTACTGAAGTAAGTTCCCCATCGGCAGTCTGTATTTGGCTTTTCATAGTCCCACAAAATTCCACAAAATCCTGTCTATCATGGGTCATAGTATCTGTCGCCCCGCAGTCAAAAATCCACTGATTATCCTTTTTCCTAGACTTATGTTGTACCGCACATGCAATAGGCAGATCATGCAAAATATCAAAACTATTGGGGCTCACATACAAGTCATCACACACCATGGGGTCCTTTTTCAATTTAGCTAAAGTTCGGGGGGCAGGATGCATAACATGGGGTTTAATGGGGTTCTGTTTCGAATTATCCAAAGGTTTGGGGTCAGAATGCATAACTCGGGGTTCCAACTGCAATTTTTTTAAATTATGAGGACCAAAATTAAAATCAACATGATATGGGCTAGGTTTTAGAAACCCTAGCCCATTACCTCCTTCGTCGGCGCCTCTCTCCACTCCCCCGACTCGTCCGGCGAAAGCCGCCTGACCGACCCCTTCCGCTCGCTTATCGCCGCCGCCGCGTGGAGTGACGCCGTCAGTGCTTCGTCCGCGAGTGGTGCTCTCTGTCCCACCGGTTTCTTCCATCCCTATAGCCAATTTCGCCTTTCCCCGTTGGCTTTCGTCCCACCACTCCGGGAATCCGATCAATTTGAAGCAGTTCTCACGGGTATGTTTGTTCATCCCGCAGTTTGAACACCACAATTTCGTCTTATCTGGCTTGGTGGCTCCGCGGCGGCTATTGGTGGCTGTGAGCGGTTGGCTGGAGCGGGTCGGCGCTAGGTGGGTTGGTTGCGTCTGGAATCTGGTCTGTCGGGCTCCAAATCCGAGCCCCACCCCGTTAGCTGCTGTGGTTGTGTCGGGGTTCACCGATGGCATAATTTTAAGCCGAACGGCTTCCCGCTTGATCCAGCCATGCGCGACGTCCACTGGAGGGGTTGGACTCTCCTTGAGAATGTCTCGTCGAGTCCCTTCGAATTGGGAGTTCAATCCCGCCACGAACTTGTACAATCTTTTCTGGTTTGTAATTTCTCTATACTCACAGATTCCCTTATCGCAGCAGGTAATCGTTTTGGTTTGGCATCGATCAATTTCGATCCAAACCCCGTGTAGCGTCCTCCAGTACGTCTCCAGGTCCATGTCCCCTTGGACAATCCGGCTGACCTTGTCCTCCAAGTCATATATCAGGTAAGAATCCGACGTACTCTGGTACGTCACGGCCAGGCTATCCCAGATGGCCTTCGCGCTTTGGTGGTGTGCGAAGTCCGCCACAATCTCGATCTCCATGTTGTCGACGATCCATGAGAAGACCACCAAATCGGTCTCTTCCCACTCCAGATACTCCTTATCTGTTGGCTTCGGGGGTTCCGGCACTCCGGTGATATGCCGTAGTGCTCTCCGGCTTCCGATGGCTACCCGCATCAGTCGGGCCCATAGAGCATAGTTTCTTCCATTTAGTTTGAATGCAACTGTTACATTCTTACTTGCTTTCAACTTGAGATCGCCAGTCTTGACATCTTCGTTGTCTGCCATTTCAGGTCTTGATTCGTCCGTTACCGCCTTCTGGCCGGGACAGGTATTCGGGCGATGATGATATTATATTCTGAGCCTGTGGTAATTTGGCTCTGATACCATGTTGAATAGGGAGAATATATTCATTCAAGTATATGATCGGTAGGAATAATACATGCCTTAATAGGCAGAGGAATTTTTACATATGGTAAGATACAAGCTTGATTTGCCCTAGCTATAATTGGGGAGGAATCATTGTAATTGATCTCGTAATTAATTCCGTGAATATTTGCATATCTTCCAACACTTAGCATAACTTAGTCCAAAGAATCTAATTTATAAGCTACTACGTACTATAATTCGTTTAGATTCAGACCAAAAGTCCTTACGTGAATTTAAATACTAGTAGAGTTTATATACACGACAAAATCCTAACTTTTCATACAGACGAATTTGAAAGACCTAACTTGTAATATACCGACGAATTCAAATAGAGATAGATTATATACTAGTACTTCTACTAAAAACCTGCTTCCAGATGTTTGTACATTGTAAACTTTATTTTTTTCGTATATGTGAAGAATTTTATTTGATTATATTAGTTTGTTTTATATACTCCTTCCTGTTTCATAAAAATAAAGAACTCTTTCCATTTTGGTTTGTTCCATAAAAAATAGTCCATTTCGTTGTTCGATGTATTTCTCTCTAATGAGATAGACCCCATTCTCTACTAACATACTCCAATAACGTTTTATGTCTTTCTCAGAATTTACCAATTATATATTAAAATTTATGTCATTCCAAATATCTCTATTTTTTTAAAACGAAATGAATATTGTGTTGTATATTCAATTATTTTATAATTGAGCATTCAACTCTAGGTAATCTATATGCTAGACAAAGTGGTGTCAAGATCATAATCAAAGGCCTCCTAGTCGGTGTCTTGCACATGTAAATTAAGTTTCACAATCACGAAAAATTGGATGGTCAATCGTTAAATATTGTAGTGTCAGTATGAAAGCTGCTAACCTTGCAAGATTATATAGAGACATTGCATGGCACTGAATGGATCCACATTGAAATAAGTCTTTATTGCTAATTACGAAAAAATGAGATCTCAAGTACTCCTATTATTCATTTCTTAACCTTTGTATATGACATTGAACATACATTGTTAATTATGCACTACTACTTTGTAAGATAAATAATTGTGTTTGAAGATGACATGAATTGTATAAGTATAAACATGTGCAGTGGCTCAAAAAAATCTAAAAGGGCAAAAAAGTCATATAATAGTGAAAAGTCATTTAGTGATATTACATCAAAGGTCAGAGTTGTTTGGAGATATTTTTAAAGAATAAGAATCGTGCTAGATATTATTACGTAGTTTAGGGACTAAATTTGACATAAATACCCCTCAACTAAAAAATTGCTACCAAAAACACAAAAAATTCTTACAGCAAAATTACTCTCTATTGTACTGCATTTTCATGCTAAAAAGTGCTATAGTGTATCTAGGATACTATCAACTGTTTGAAAGGCCCTATACATATGCTACCTTCATTAAATTTAGTTTAATGATTTTTGTTGCAGAGACTTTCGCACATGTACAAATTAATTAAAGTGTTCTAACAATATAGTACTCCATATGTCAGTTCACGCCGAGCGATCGCCAATCGATGGTAAAATACTAAAATGAATATCAAATGCATATAAAAGTTGGCCTCGCAACAGATAATAATGCTAATCTCTTAATTAGTACTACTTTTAATGATTGGTTTCCTCCAATTTTGTTGATTCTATATAAAATGTTCAAACTAAAAAATGGCAAGCTAGCAGTATAAGAATAGTTCAAACTATAAATATAAAAAAAAGTATTATACCTAAAATGGAATGGAAGGGAAAAAAACAGAAATAAAATTAACTACACACATTAAGGGATTAAATGATAAAGCATCACAAACAAAGTTAAAAATGGATTATAATACTACCACATGACTTTGTCCAACTACTACTTGTGAGGCTACTGCTGTTATTTTTCTCTCTTTCTTCATCTATGGTTTCCTTTCAAAACCCTAATTCTACCTTAGCTTTGTCTCCCTTTGTGATCTTCCAGCATCACCAGTCCGGCTTCGCTCCGATCGGGGCTCCTCCTCTCCGATAAAAACCGAGTTCTAATCAATGTGTCATATTCTCCGTGACCATCAACATGTTTAATTTCCCAACTACTATCTATCTAATTCATTAAAAAGGGTCGTTTTCGATTAATTTACACTTCTATTCAACGTTTTTCATTTTTTTTACTAGCATGTTCTTCATTATTTAGAGGCTGAAACTCTTTTTCCATCACAAGCATGCCTAGCTATTCTCACAATAAATGTGATTGTAACTCCTCTTCAAAAAATATCACTAGTGGTTATAATATCATTATACTAGTAGTACTATTTTTCGACATGGTGCATGTTGTGTAGCCCCTAAAATTTTGGAGGGGAAATTAACAATAAAAATCATTTAAAACTCAACTAATAAATGTTGATCATCATCAATTGCATGAATAATAATATAATTCCATTATTAATTCATGAGTATAGTAGTATCTACAAAATTTTGGGTTCGTTGGCTTTTCCTGTTCTGCGAAATATTATGTAGGTAGGGATGCATTTATGTTTGTAGCACATATTTATATTTCAAGGGAGACATGTGCACATTATTGCTCCTTTTCTATATCTGTTTACGTTTTTTTTTCTGTGATTATTTATTTCAAGGGAGTAGTATTTAATATCTTCGTGAATAACCATTATAGTCACATGCTGTGAAAGTCGAGAAAAAATATCTACTCCTATGCAACCAACTCCTACATGAATTTTGCATATCATAAAAAAAACAATAGTTCAGATTGGCCTGATTTTAGATTAAACCATGATCGATGATTTTCCTATCATCTTCCAATATTATAGCAGAAAACCAAACGGTAAATAATATTATCATTAAACATCTTTTTAAGCACTCCCTACTCCTGAAATAATTTCGGTGTAATGAAATATCACCGCTTAATTAACTAGTTAATAATATGAAATCGTGTTAAGATGGTGATTGGGGAGATAAATAACTCTGCTCTCTATATGGTATTTCCAAATTAGTAGTGGATGTGTTTATTTTATTGGTGATGACTGATGAAGATGGGTAGATAAGCAGCTATACTCCACTATATGGTACTGATTCAACATAGAAACATTAGAACACGGTAAAAAAAGTTATTTATTCAACAAATTAAATCGAAACACGTATATGAAGATATTTCAGTTTAGGTGGCTCAACAGATATTTAAGTCGAATTTAGACGGTGTTGGTTCTACTGATTACAAGAGATAAAAGCCGGGTGTAATACAACCCAAAAGAAGGAATACAAAAATGAAACTGAACTGAATTACAATGAAACAAATAAACCGTGAATGTTTAGCCGAGTCGAGGAGGCCTCTTCCCGCAAGACGAGATACGCCCCGGTAGTGCTCTTCGGTTTGGCGTGTCGTCCCCAAAGGTAAAACGGCTACGTCTCTATTGATGCAGCACCGCAATCAGTAGAGCTCTGGCGAACTGGATGGAGGAGAGGGCAGAGCTTCGACAGAAGGACAATGCAGAGAGAGGGAGAGAGCTTATGATGATGCAGAAGGCTTGTAATAGTGTGTACTAATGCAGTGGTATGGCTAGCCTATTTATAGGCCAAGCCACCATGCAGGGAAGGCTCATCATGGCAGATTCGTAACCGACGTCGGTTACGAGCGTGTGGCAGGCGTGTGCCTTTCGCATGTGGAGCGTGTGGATTTCTCACGTGGCAGCCGTGACTGTGCCTCGCTTGACGACGTGTCAAGCCACTTGGATTGCTGACTCGGCGGTGGTCCAAAAAGAATAGTTTGGGCCAAGCCCCAAGCCCAAAGACCACCCAAAGACCAATTGCCAAGATCCAAGCCCAAGTCCAAGCCCAAGATCGAGATCGGGCCCGGGCCCGGGCCCGCGGCCCGCGCCCACGAGCACGAGCACGGGCTCGGGCGGGGCGGGCGGCGGCGGCGGCGCGCGCGTGTGCGCGCTTGTGGGCTTTTTCACCCATCTTGATCCACTATAATTATTAAGTAACATAAAGTCACTTAATTTAAACACATTAAAGATGTATTAATCTTCCAATGTGGGATAATTAACACTAGTTAATTATTCCCTAAGCACATGCTCCAAGCTTTAATTAAAAGCTAATTATGCCCAACTTTAATCCACTATTTCTCACTCACCGGAAATCGGATTTGAGAAAGTGAATATACTATATTTATCTACGTAAAATGTAGATCGACGCTATATCATTTAATTTCACAAAATTAAATGTCTCGTCACATTTATTCTTTGGTCAAAACCATTGACCGGGCATATTTAATCCATGATTTTTACAATCCCCCACATGAGTGGAAATAGCCAAATGCATATGCATGCAGACATAAGCTCAACCCTCGAGAGGTATATAAGCATAAGGATAGGTAGTTGTTGACTTTGAACCCTCCATAGTCGACACCATCGGATACACAGGCGGCTTAGTAGCGCGATGCTTTGAACTAATCCCCCACGGCGTGCACCGAGACAATGGTGTTAACGCTTAAACACCTCAACCTCATCCGTTCTCACGTTTTGTGTCCATTGCGGTCTTGGACACCACTTTGGATTCATAAGTACGTTTTATGAAGCGACCACACTTCGCACTTACATAGGTGATTCTTAGTCAAGTACCTTGCCATACTTGGTCTCTTTGAGAACTCCATCTCTTTGAGATCTTTAAGAACCATTAAAAGTCATAGACTTAGCCTTTACCACTAGGCAAGTTCTCCAACACTCTATTGCTCTTAGGGAATAGATATAGTTTGAGTGTTTTCCATGAACTCTCATAGCTTAGTTGTCCATTTGAACCAAGTTCTTGGGATCTCCAGTCATCATGGTTGGGTTACCACTGTGATAGTTCTTTAGTTTGTGGATTTCAAACCCATTCCCTCTAGCAACTTATTCATTTGATCACGGTTTAACCCTTTGGTTAGCGGATCTGCTAGATTATCTTGCTAGATTATCTATTGACTTCACATAGTCAATTGTAATCACTCCTGTTGTGATCAAATGTCTCACGGTGTTATGTCGTCGACGTATATGTCGAGACTTACCGTTATAGAAGCCATTGTTTGCCCTTCCAATAGCTGCTTGGCTATCGCAGTGGATCAGCACTGGTGGCACTGGCTTAGACCAACATGGAATGTCTTCAAGGAAGTTCTTAAGTCACTCGGCTTCCTCACCAGCCTTATCCAAGGCAATGAACTCCGATTCCATTGTTGATCGGGCTATACATGTCTGTTTTGTGGATTTCCACGATACAGCACCACCCCCAATAGTAAAGACGTATCCACTTGTTGAAAGTGAGTCTCTATTATCGGATATCCAATTGGCATCACAGTACCCTTCAAGTACCGGGGGGTATCTCGAGAAGCGTAGCCCATAATTTTGAGTATGTTTTAAATATCTCAAAACCCTTACAAGAGCTCTCCAATGCTCTTTGCTTGGATTGCTCGTGTGACGACTCAACTTGTTCACGGCACAAGCGATGTCAGGTCGAGTGCAATTAGTCAAGTACATAATGCACCCGATGACCCGTGCATACTCTTCTTGAGCAACGGGCTCGCCTTTGTTCTTGCTCAAGTGAACGTCGAGTTCAATTGGAGTCTTAACCGGCGCGCCATCATAGGCTTTGAATTTATTCAATATCTTCTCAACATAATGTGATTGTGTTAAGATGATTCCATCATTCGTTCTTAGAATCTTCATTCCAAGAATTACATCGGCTAGACCCATGTCTTTCATGTCAAAGTTTCTCTTTAACATGGCCTTTGTATCGTTAATTACTTGAGTGTTGCTACCCAAGATTAACATATCATCAACGTAGAGACACACTATAACATGACCGTTATTAGTGCTCTTGATGTAGACACATTTGTCGCACTCGTTGATTTTAAACTCATTTGATAACATCACATTATCAAACTTCAAGTGCCATTGCAATGGCGCTTGTTTCAATCCATATAGGGACTTTACGAGCTTGCATACCTTTTTCTCTTGTCCAGGTACTACAAACCCTTCGGATTGTTCCATATAGATTTCATCTTCTAGTTCACCATTTAGAAACGCGGTCTTTACATCCATTTGATGAATCTCAAGATTGTGCAATGCAGCAATAGCGAGAAGCACTCGTATAGATGTAATCCTTGTTACAGGTGAATAGGTATCGAAGAAGTCATGTCCTTCCTTTTGTTTAAAACTCTTTACTACTAATCGGGCTTTATACTTATCAACTGTTCCATCGGCCTTAAACTTTCTTTTAAGAACCCATTTGCATCCTAAAGGTTTAGCACCTTCGGGCAAATCAACCAACACCCATGTGTGGTTTAGAAAAATTGAATCAATTTCGCTTTGAACACCTTCTCTCCAATGCAGCCCGTCTGGGCCAGCAAAGGCTACTTTTATCGATGTTGGTTCTTCATCCAACATGAAAGCAATGTAGTCAGGACCAAAAGTTTTTGGTGTTCTGACTCTATTACCACGTCTTAGTACTGTATCTTTTGGATCGGGCCTTGCACGCTTGCGCGATTCAGGTTCCGCATCTGCTGATTTAGAACTAGTGGCTTCTTCTTCCACTTGTTTAGAACTAGTGGCTTCTTCAATTCTTGTCTCAGAATTGGTTGAGACTTTTTCCTTGTCTTTGCAAGGAAATGTATTTTCAAGAAATACAGCATTCCTCGACTCAATTGTTGTTCCTACTGTGATAGTCGATATTTCAGACTTGTGAACAACAAATCGATATGCACTACTGTTAAGTGCATATCCAATGAAGATGCAATCAACCGTCTTAGGTCCGATTGTAACTTCTTTGGGCGGAGGAACCATCACCTTTGCCAAACACCCCCACACTTTGAGGTATTTGTAGGATGGCTTCCTTCCCTTCCACAACTCATAAGGAGTGACATCTTTTCCTTTGAGAGGGATCTTATTCAAGATATAGTTGGCTGTCAAAACAGCTTCCCCCCACATGTTATGTGGTAATCCTGAAGTTAGAAGCAGTGCATTCATCATCTCTTTTAGAGTTCGATTTTTGCGTTCTGCAACACCATTAGATTGTGGTGAATATGGAGCAGTTGTTTGATGAATTATACCACTTGCGTTGCATAACTCCTCAAACGGGGCTACATATTCGCCTCCTCTATCGCTTCGAATCATTTTGATTTTACAACCAAGTTGATTCTCAACTTCGTTCTTATAATTTTTGAACGCTTCTATTGCTTCATCTTTACTTCTTAAAAGATAAATGTAGCAATACCTTGTGCAATCATCTATGAAAGTGATAAAGTACTTTTTACCACCTCTTGTTTGCACCATCTTTAAATCACATACGTCCGTGTGAATTAATTCAAGGGGTTTTGTGCTTCGTTCAACCGAGTGAAACGGCAACTTAGTCGTTTTTGCTTCAAGACAAATTTAACATTTATCTTGGGTATCCAATTCATTAGCCTTTAGTAAATCTAAATTCACTAATCTTTTAATAGCTTTTGAATTCACATGTCCCAATCTACAATGCCACAAATTTGAAGACTCAATCAAATAAGAGGAAGCAGATGCTTTATTCTTATTAGCCAGTGGCTTTGGAACACGCAGTGTTGCTACACTAAGCTTGAAAAGTCCGTCGGTTACATAACCTTTTCCGAGGGACTTCCCAAACTTATACAATGCAAACCTATCGGATTCAAATACAAGTTTAAAACCCTTATTCACTAGTATTGATCCTGAAACTAGGTTCTTCCGGATGTCCGGAACGTGCAGCGCATCCTTCAAGGTGATTGAGACGCCAGACGTCATCTTTAGGATTACATCACCAACTCCGAGGATTTCAGACGAGGCTTGATTCCCCATGTTTATCTTTCTCCCTTCAACGTTGTTGTAGGTGGAGAACATACTCCTATCTGCACAAACATGTGCAGTAGCGCCGGTATCAATATACCAGCCACCCTTGTTGTTGTTGACAAGGTTGACCTCTTCAGTGACCACAGCAATGAGGTCGTTCTCATCCCAGTCCTTGAATTCCTTCTCAATGACGTGGGCAGCCGGCTTCTTCTTCTTGCTGCGGCAGTCTTTAGCAAAGTGGCCTGGTTTGCCACACTTGTAGCAGTCGCCTTCAAACTTCTTTGAAGGCTGCTTTCCCTTCCCTTTGTCGTTTGGACGGTTTGGGCGAGGGCGTTTGTTGGAGGGTCCGCCCCGCTCCAACAGATTGGCTTTGGCCTCATTTGGGGTGAAGCCCTTAGCCTTTTGATCACTTTTGCGCACGTCGGCCTCGATGCGCAACTTCACGATCAAGTCTTCAAGGGTCATCTGCTTTCGCTTGTGCTTGAGATAACTCTTGAAGTCCTTCCAACTTGGAGGGAGCTTGTCAATGATCGTGCACCTTAGGAATTTGTCGGGCAAGGTCATCCCTTCAGCCACTAATGAGTGGATGATCATTTGGAGCTCTTGGACTTGCTCCATGACGGGTCGAGAGTCGACCATTTTGTAGTCCATATACTTGGATGCTACAACTTGTTCCGTCCCTGCAGCATTATCTATGCTATACTTCTTTTCTAGGTTTTCCCACATTTGTTTAGATGTGGTTACATTGGAGTATACATTATAGAGGCTATCATCTAATGCACTTAAAATAAAATTTTTACATAGATAATCCCCTTTTCTCCAAGCTTCATAGTCCGCCATGACTTCGAGCCTAGTCTCTTGGTCGCTTGGCGCGGGCGGCTCGTTCTCCGTGAGGAAGTTGGCGACGCCCAATGTTGTCAAGTAGAACAACATCTTCTGGTACCACCGCTTGAAGTCAGATCCTCCAAACTTTGGTGGCTTCTCGGCAGGTGGCATCATTCTTGGTGCCATAGGTGCCGCACTTGGTCCTTGGAATGAACCAATTCCGTTGCCCCCGAAGGAGCCAACAACATGGTTGGGCATAGAGCCCCCACCATTCATGTTGGGCATAGAGCCCGCCATGGTCGTACCAGCCCCGAAGGGACTAGTACCTGCATGAGACCCGAAGGTCCCAGCATTCGTGTGAGACCCAAAGGCCCCAACACCCGTGTGAGACCCGAAGGCCCCAGCACTCGATCCATTAAAGGACCCGAAGGAACCACTAAAAGTGGAACCAACCGACCCACTCGAAGTGGATCCACCAGTGAGCCCAAGGGGGTTAACGAACTCCCAAGGGGTTGTTGAGGAAGAAGGATAGCGCCCGGGAGTGGGTATCATCGTCGGAATCGACGACGTGTTGACAGGTCCAGTGGTCGCCATGGTTGAAGGAATGGCGGCGGTGGTGGCGGCAGCGGTGGTGTTGGATTCCGTCGACATCTCCAGCAAAGGTGTATTAAGTTTCGAAATTTTAAGTTCAGTTTAGAGGTCAAAAATCCCTTCAAAAGCAAGTTATCTCGTCTTGCGTTTGTTGGTTCTACTGATTACAAGAGATAAAAGCCGGGCGTAATACAACCTAAAAGAAGGAATACAAGAAACGAAACTGAACTGAATTACAATGAAACAAATAAACCGTGAATGTTTAGCCGAGTCGAGGAGGCCTCTTCCCGCAAGACGAGATACGCCCCGGTAGTGCTCTTCGGTTTGGCGTGTCGTCCCCAAAGGTAAAACGGCTACGTCTCTATTGATGCAGCACCGCAATCAGTAGAGCTCCGGCGAACTGGATGGAGGAGAGGGCAGAGCTTCGACAGAAGGACAATGCAGAGAGAGGGAGAGAGCTTATGATGATGCAGAAGGCTTGTAATAGTGTGTACTAATGCAGTGGTATGGCTAGCCTATTTATAGGCCAAGCCACCATGCAGGGTCAACCGAGCCATGAAGGCTCATCATGGCAGATTCGTAACCGACGTCGGTTACGAGCGTGTGGCAGGCGTGTGCCTTTCGCATGTGGAGCGTGTGGATTTCTCACGTGGCAGCCGTGACTGTGCCTCGCTTGACGACGTGTCAAGCCACTTGGATTGCTGACTCGGCGGTGGTCCAAAAAGAATAGTTTGGGCCAAGCCCCAAGCCCAAAGACCAATTGCCAAGATCCAAGCCCAAGCCCGAGATCGGGATCGGGCCCGGGCCTGCGGCCCGCACCCACGCCCACGAGCACGGGCTCGGGCTCGGGCGGGGCGGGCGGCGGCGGCGGCGGCGCGCGCGTGTGCGCGCGTGTGGGCTTTTTCACCCATCTTGATCCACTATAATTATTAAGTAACATAAAGTCACTTAATTTAAACACATTAAAGATGTATTAATCTTCCAATGTGGGATAATTAACACTAGTTAATTATTCCCTAAGCACATGCTCCAAGCTTTAATTAAAAGCTAATTATGCCCAACTTTAATCCACTATTTCTCACTCACCGGAAATCGGATTTGAGAAAGTGAATATACTATATTTATCTACGTAAAATGTAGATCGACGCTATATCATTTAATTTCACAAAATTAAATGTCTCGTCACATTTATTCTTTGGTCAAAACCATAGACCGGGCATATTTAATCCATGATTTTTACAGACGGCTCGACTGATATATATCTAAGCCAATTGATATATTCATATAGAGGTAAATGTATAGAATTTTCGCAAACATTTGTTTTGAAATTTAATGAAGTCGTTGGTGTTCAAAATGTAGTGCATATGGTTACATGCTCCTAGCCTCCATATTATAAAAATGTTACTAGTATTTTGCTGAGTGAAATGCGATTGAATTTATGAACGTGCATGCATAAAAGAATTACGCAAACTAACCGACCAGACGCGCTAGATAGCACTTAATTCAAATATTCTAAACCTTAACTTACTAGCTATAGTATTAACTAGCATAGGAGTATTTTTTTTAATTAAAAAAAATCAACAATGATTCTACATCTACCACATGATAACTCGAATTCTCAGCCTATTAGTTAGAGGGGAAGTACCAACTGAGTTGCAATTTATTGTCACATAGGGAAGTAAGTATCGATCCCACCAAGATGAATGGATTGCGAAACATGTGCAAGAACATTTTCGAAGAGGTTTGGCTACTACATCAAGAGTGGGATAAGAGCATCGTTAACGCCATGGGCCGGGCCGCAAATCGCGAGTCCCGGCCCGGCCTACGCGTTGAATGGAGGGGAGTTGCGGCCTGGGCCAGTCCCGGGGCCGCATTTGCGGCCTGAGGACGGTCACGGGGTTCGGCCTGGGCACGCGTTAGGTGGTTCAGGACAGGACGCAACGTGGCCCGGCCCAGGGTTATTTCGTGTTCGGGCCGGGCCGCAACTCAATTTTTAATTATTTTTTTAAAAAAAATCGAATTTTTTTTATAAATATTACTCCATCCATTTTCATACACATTCAACTTCATATCTCTTCCTAAAATTCGAAAAAATGCCTCCTCGTCAAAGATTATTCGAAGCTCAACTGTCCTGATTGTTAGCGGAGGCGGTACCGGCAATCCAAGAAGAAATCAACAACGAAGTGGAACGTTACCAAGCTGCTATTCAAGCTTGGAACGAACAACAAATCCGGGTACCACATACTCGGATGTATATTCACCGAGACCGTGAACAAGCTGCCTTGCGGCTTTTCACGGATTATTTCTCTAACGATCCGCGATGGAGTGATCAGATGTTCCGTAGCCGGTTCCGGATGCGGAGGCCTTTGTTCCTACGCATTGTCAACGCAATTGTACCTCGTGACACGTATTTCTGCCAAACCACCGATGTTGTGAGCCGACAAAGTATATCGACGTTGCAGAAATGCACGTCTGCCATTCGTGAACTCGCTTACGGAACTACATCAGATATGTTCGACGAGTATCTCCATGTAAGCGAGCATACTGGACGGGAGTGCCTAGCTAAATTCTGTCGGGCAGTCGTCGAAGCATTCAAGGATACATACTTGAGAAAGCCAACGACCGACGACGTTAGGAAGTTGGTCGACTTGCATGAGCGGACCCACAGCTTCCCGGGGATGCTTGGCAGCATCGACTGTATGCACATGCAGTAGAAGAATTGTCCAACGGCTTGGAGAGGACAATACACTAGCGGGGACAAGGGCACACATCCCACGATTGTGTTGGAGGCCGTTGCCGACCAACGATTGTGGATCTGGCACGCCTACTTTGGTGTCGCGGGGTCCAACAACAACCTCAATGTGTTGAACGAGTCTCCATTGTTCAACGACTTGTGTGTCGGGCGAGCGCCGAACGTAGAGTTCACAGCCAACCACCATCGGTATAGTATGGGGTACTATCTGGCAGATGGGATCTACCCTCGATGGCCCGTGTTCGTGAAGACTATCACATGTCCGACAACGGATCTGTCACGCCCGCATTTCCTAAGGATAGGAAGTACGGTGGACCGCGACTAGGGGAGGAGTAAAGAAGCGGGGAAGAAAGGGGGAACGAGAATATTTGACCCGAAAACATTTAGTAAAAGGAAATTCAATTCAAAACAAAGTACTGTGACGACATTCTTGAGTTAAAGTATTCAGAGTTTTAAATGAAAACATCATGACGGTTTACAAGCAGCGGAAAAGACCAAAAGACAGATGATGCCGGGTATGACGACACGACACCATCCAAAAGATAAAAACACCCTTTGGCTTTAACTGCTCAACATCCGTCCTCCCCATCGCCGCTCAACCTGCACATTAAGAAAACAACATGCAGGGCTGAGTACTTATTGCACTCAGTGGACACACGCCAAAAACATAGTTTGTCATGCCATAACAGTGTAACATTGGGGTTTTGAGTATAATGTAAATAACCCAAGTACACAAAATACATTTCATAAATTCGACTGCGCAGTCATTTTTCCGATATTGCCACCCTTATTCCCTCAATCATACACTATCTGATCCAAACCATGACAAGGGGCGTGGCCACACCCCAGGTCATCTAGACCGGCCAACTTGCTCTCAGATGGCACCCAGTCTCGTGTACACTAGCCTGAGGGTTCGCAGCCCAACAGACCCGAATTCGATTAAACATATGTGGTAAACCACTTCAGATAGGTTTCAAAACAAAATATTGGCAAGACAAACAGTTCACCTCCATAAACATTTCCGGAACAAAGTCCGTATTTAAAGATAACCCACTTAAAAGTAGGGTAGAAAAGCCCACCTCGATTGCTTAGCTTTTAAAATAATTCTCTTCAACCACACTTTCCTTGTAAACGATCACCCTTTTGAAAGATAAATAATATCATGATTAGAGTCAGAAGAGACGAGACTTTAAACGACAATGCATGATTCCTACGTGGACGACTTCAACATCTAGCACGTTACACGTACATACACTTAACAACATATTACAAAACAACCACACAAAGTCACACGTTCGAAACACACCCCGCACGCAAACGACGTACCCAAAACGCGCACACGACACACGAACACAGCACTCCAAGTCCTGGCATACCCTTACTGTGCAACGGCTCACTTGGCTCGGAAAAGGTTCGGAAAAAGCTCGGAAAAAGGATCGGCGTCTCGGCCTGGCTCGGTGTCTCGGCCGCCTGGCTCGGCACCTCGGCCGACCGTCTCGGCCGCCTGGCTCGGCACCTCGGCCATCTGTTCGGCACCTCGGCCGCTGGTTCCGTGTACACTCACTTTCCTTCAACTTCCGATTCTCAAACCCTATACGACATTCCCACCACGCATTCTACGTCCCAAAACACACCCAAACACCTGGGATCATCCCTTCCAGACTCTCCACAAATCTGCCCTAGGCTGAACCCAACACTCTCGGCCAACACACACGAAAACTCTCGAACCAAACACTGATTTCTCCGAGCCATCTCTTGGCCAAACACACCCACATTCAACACAAAAACATAACACTCAGAAACCCAACCATTGCACATGAAAACATCACCCAGAACACACCACACGCAGAACTGCGCAGTTTACTTGTAAAAATCATAGTAAAAACATACGACATCCAATGAAGCTGAAATTTACACACCACACAAAAGACACATTAACCCTTACACAGTTCAAAATTCGTACCCAACGGAGATCGTTTGCTTAGTTAAAAAGGGGTCGGAACCCACTGCCAGTTACTAACAAAAACATGTTCAACACAAGCACATAGCCACAAATCCTACTCAACATCTAACCCATCCAAAAACGTCCTATATGCATGAGTTTTCGAAAATTAACAAGGGTTAGGGGTTACCTTTCTCCGAATAGTTCGAAACGTAGGTCAAAGCTTCCCTACTCCGATTTCAAAACGGTACGCGAGAGTTTGCTACCTTAATGAAATCAGGAATCAATGAGAGGGAGTAAGAGGGAAGGTAAAAACCGAGAGGGAGAAGAAGGGAGACTTACCAGAGAGAGAGTAACAGAGAGAGCGAGCGAGAGAATGAGAGAGACCGAAGAGGGAAAGAGATTGAAAAAGGGGAAAAGAATCGGTTAAGAGGGAGTGGGGGAGGTTGAGAAATTAGTGGGGAGAGGGGGAGGGGTTTTTTTGAAAGGCCGAGAGAAATAGGGAGGGAGGAAATTAATTTGTTATTTAGGATTTTAATTCTAGCTTAATTAGTTAATCACTTTTAATGCTAGGTAAAAAAAACACCCCATCCGCAACAATAGTATAAATCAAATAATATTTCCACACCATATATTAAACACAAAACAAAAGACATTCATTAAATTAAAGAACCAAAAACCACAAAATCTCGGATATTACATTCCTCCCACCTTAACAAAATTTCGTCCCGAAATTTGTTAGATCACTCAAACAGCTCTGGAAACTTCTCTCTCATCTTATCTTCTGATTCCCATGTTGCTTCTTCGATTCCATGATTCCTCCACCGTACTTTCACCGAAGCGATTGACTTATTCCTCAATTCTTGCACTCTTCGATCCACAATGGCCTCGGGCTTCTCCTCATAGCTTAGATCGGGATTTAGGACCATCATTTCTTCTTGGTGAACGATGTGTGTGGGGTCGTATACATACTTCCTCAATTGTGACACATGGAAGACGTTGTGCACATTTCCAAAGCTTGGTGGTAGGGCCAATCTGTATGCTACCACGCCGACTCTATCCAAAATCTCGTATGGACCGATAAATCGGGGTCTCAGCTTTCCCCTCACTCCAAAACGAGTTATTCCCTTAGAAGGGGAAACTTTCAGAAAGACCTTTTCCCCGACCTCGAACTGTAACTCGGTCCTTCGAACATCCGCATAAGATTTCTGTCGATCTTGTGCCTCCTTGATCCTCCCACGGATTTGTCGGACAATCTCTACCATTTCTTCTACAGAGTCTGGTCCGAGAATTCTTCTCTCACCCACTTCATCCCAATAAAGTGGCGATCTACACTTCTTTCCATACAAGGCCTCATATGGGGCCATCTTGATAGTCGCCTGGTAACTATTATTGTAAGCGAACTCTACCAAGGGCAACACTTCTTCCCAACCTACGCCTCGATCTAGCACCACGGCTCGTAGCATGTCCTCCAATGCTTGTATCGTTCTCTCCGACTGCCCGTCGGTTTGCGGGTGGAACGCTGTACTGAAATTCAACTTAGTCCCCAACTCGCGCTGCAGGCTTGTCCAAAATCTAGAAGTGAATTTAGCATCACGATCAGATGTGATTGTCGCTGGGACTCCATGCAAGCGTATAATTTCCCGTACATATACCTTAGCCAACTGATCGGATCCATAAGTGGCACGAACCGGCACAAAATGGGCAGATTTGGTGAGGCGATCTATAATCACCCAAATC
The DNA here is from genome assembly GCF_004379255.2 of Salvia splendens. Taxonomy (NCBI): domain Eukaryota; kingdom Viridiplantae; phylum Streptophyta; class Magnoliopsida; order Lamiales; family Lamiaceae; genus Salvia; species Salvia splendens. Next base: position 30,682,339 of record NC_056033.1, on the reverse strand, counting down.
ACCGTGTTCCCTCGCTGGGATTTTGGCAGTCCTACCACAAAGTCCATTGCAATATGTTCCCACTTCCATTCCGGAATCTCGAGGGGTTGCAATTTCCCATAGGGCCGCTGGTGTAGCGCCTTTACTTGTTGACATGCTAGGCATCTCTCCACAAATGCCGCAACATGCTTTTTCATACCGTTCCACCAAAACTGTCTTTTCAAGTCTTGATACATTTTGGTGCTCCCTGGATGAGCAGCGTATGGGGTTTCATGTGCTTCTCTCATGATTCCCATCCTCAGGCCTTCATCCTTAGGCACACACAACCTTCCCTTGTATGTGAGACCATTATCCGCTGCCTCACGAAAATTTCCGAGTTCACCCGTCCTCACTTCTGAGCGAATCTTTTCTAGTAACGTATCTCGCCGTTGAGCTTCTACAATTCTGGCTCTTAAGTCGGGTTCCATCACCAACGTGGCTACTATCCCTTCCACAGTCTCGGGCATTCTCACCACTTCCAACCGCATCTTACTGAACTCTTGGATTAAACTCTCCTCGATAGTAAGAAAGGTGGCCAGCTGAGATTGAGACTTCCTACTAAGAGCATCGGCCACTACGTTTGCTTTTCCCGGATGGTAATTTATACCACAATCGTAGTCCTTTACCAACTCGAGCCACCTACGTTGGCGCATGTTCAACTCCTTTTGCTCAAAGATGTACTTTAGACTCTTATGGTCCGTGTATATCTCACAACGGACTCCATAAAGATGATGTCTCCAGATCTTCAAAGCATGTACCACAGCTGCCAGTTCCAAGTCATGCGTCGGATAATTCAGTTCATGGGGCTTCAATTGTCTCGATGCATATGCAATCACTTTCCCCTTCTGCATAAGCACACATCCCAGTCCCACCTTCGACGCATCCGTATATACCGCATAGTCAGTCTCTGGCTCCGGCACAGCTAGGATTGGTGCGGTGGTCAATTTCTCCTTCAACAACTGAAAGCTCGCCTCACATTCTGGCGTCCAAATCATCTTGACTCCCTTTTTCAGTTGTTGCGTCATTGGCCTTGCTATCTTCGAGAATCCCTCGATGAATCTTCGATAATAGCCCGCCAGTCCTAAAAAGCTTCGGATTTCGTTTTGTGTAGAGGGTGACTTCCACTCCTGCACCGCTTCTACCTTGGCCGGATCTACACGAATTCCATCTGAAGTTACTACATGTCCAAGAAAATTTACTTCCTTGAGCCAAAACTCGCATTTACTGAACTTGGCATATAGTTTCTCGTCCCTTAGAGTTGCTAGGACGGTTCTCAAGTGCTCTTTGTGCTCCTCCTCGTTCTTTGAGTAAACAAGCACGTCATCGATGAAAACCAGGACAAACCGATCCAGAAATGGATGGAACACGCGGTTCATAAGGTCCATGAACACTGCCGGGGCGTTCGTCAGTCCAAAAGGCATTACAACGAACTCATAATGACCATATCTTGTTCGAAAAGCTGTCTTGGGTACATCTTCTCGCCGAACCCTCAGCTGATGGTACCCAGACCTCAAATCCATCTTAGAGAAGACTCCTGCCCCTCGAAGTTGGTCAAACAAGTCGTCTATCCTTGGTAGTGGATACTTGTTCTTCAGCGTTAGTTTGTTTAGCTCCCGGTAGTCGATGCACATCCTCATCGTTCCATCCTTCTTCTTTACGAACAACACTGGTGCTCCCCATGGTGACACGCTAGGTCTAATGAATCCCAATTCCAATAGCTCTTGCAGTTGCACCTTAAGCTCCTCCAACTCTTTTGGTGCCATTCTATAAGGTGCTTTTGATATTGGTGCCGATCCGGGCTCCAGATCGATCGTGAATTCTACTTGCCTGTCGGGTGGGGGTCCCGGCAATGCATCGGGGAAGACATCGGGATATTCACTCACTATCGCCACATCTTCTATCTTCCTGTCTTTCTTCTCCTCCCCATTCAAATACACAAGGTACGCTGGACATCCCTTCCTCATCATTGTAGTGGCTTGCAGCGCAGAGATAATGGACTTGCGTCGGCTCATTGGGACTCCGTGAAACTTCATCGGCTCTTTTCCGGGGGTTTCAAACGAGATTTCCCTATCTCTACAATGAAGGGTAACGTGGTTCTCCGCTAACCAATCCATACCCAAGATTATGTCTACGCTACCCATCGTCATTACTTGCAAATTATAAGCCACTAAACTGAGTTCACCTATTCCAAAGTTCACACATGCACAAGATCGGGATATATCTATAGTCCCGCCTACCGGTGAGGTCACACTCATAGTGGGTTCGGTCTTAACAGTAGGTAATTCCAAAGTATCCACACAAGACGTTGATATAAAGGAATGCGACGCACCCGTATCAAACAAGACAACTATAGGCATATTGAGAAGTGTGCCCATACCTGCCAAGTTTCCTTGCTCAAAGGTTTCTTTCCCGTTTGCCGGCTGTTTCCCCTTCAAGGCGTAGGCCCTTGCTTGCGATGGTAATCCTTGGCGGCGTTGTTGCGGTGGAGGTGCAGGTAGTGCCTGGGATTGTGGACGGAAACCTAGCTGGTTCTGTCTCGTTCCCGTTCCCATGTGCTTGTTTGGGCAATTTCGGATGTAGTGGCCACTCCCACCACAGTTGAAGCACCTAGGGTCTCGACACTCCCCGGCGTGGTACTTGAAGCACCTTCCACATTGAGGGTTCCTCGGCGGAAAGTTTGCCCTCGGTTGGAAAGTATTCTGTCTCCCGCCATTGTAGGGTGGGTTCCTCATGTGTTGTGGCCTCTTACCACCATACTGAGCCTGGTCACCATCCCACCTCCGCTTCTCTTGGTGGCCCGGCTGAGCTTGTAGAGGTGTCGCGTTTGTTGTTGCCACAACTCTTGGCTTAGGGAGTGCATCTTCCACGTCCAGTGCACAAGTCAAGATCTCCGAGTAGGAGAGTTCTCCTCGACAGGCCAATGCGGCCTTTATTTCATCTCTGAGCCCGGCCCGGAACTTCACCGCCCATTTCTCATCGGTGTCCATCAACTCGGGCGCATATCGTGCCATCTGCGCGAGGGCTCGGTCATACTCGGTTACCGTCATTCGGCCTTGGCTTAGTGTGTGGAACTCTACCACCTTGGCCCGTCTGTACGTCTTTGGGACATACTTGTTGTCAATCTCCACCTTAAACTCCTCCCATGTTAGCGCTTCCAGGCGTGCAGGATTCATAGTCCTTTGCCGAGTCTCCCACCAATAATCGGCATCACCCGATAGTTGAAAGGTGGCGCAAGCAATGCGCTCCTGATCTGTGCACTCCATGACCCTGAAAATACGTTCGAGGCTGCGTATCCACTCTTCGGCTTTTGATGGATCTCCTTGTCCATCGAATTTTGGGGGATTCTGCCTGGAGAACGTAACTATGAATCTTTCCTGCTGAGGCGGGGGTGGAGGTGGTGGTGGCGGTGGTGGTGGAGGTGGTGCCTCCACGTGGGGTCCTTGTCGTGGCTGGCGTGCACGTCTTGGCGGCATTCTGATTCAATATCCAAAAAGTGTTACTACAATTCTCATCCAAAATTACCACTTTCTCAAAGTTTTCTTATAAAACCTTCATGTAGTATAAGATGCAACACATAGGATATAAACCAAAATCAAAATTCTCATTAAAAGAAAGAAGGCCAACATTGTTCCCAAGAGTAGATCGTACTGAAAGCAAAAACTGAAAAGACAACGAACTATTCTAATTCTAGACTACGACTCTATCATCCTCATCCATAGGCCCTTCCTCCGGGTCTTCGTCGTCGTCCTCCTCGGAGTTCCCTGGCAGAGCCTCCTCATAATCATCTTCATACCCTTGTTCACCCTCGTACATGCTCACATACTTGTCCTGATACACGACCCTCTCTTCCACCTCCTGTGGGGGCTGCTCCTCTCGAGAGTCCACCAGTGCACAATACACGGCTTTCCGAAAGCCAGCCATGTCACCCACCATGTCATCGGTAGCGGCTCATGCCACGTGTACCTCCTCGCCGTTCTTTCGGCCCACTCCTTCCAGCTATCGGGAAGCAAATCTATTAGCTTCTCAATGCCGTCATGCTCTGTCACTCCGAACTCCTGAGCTGCCCTCCAGAGGGTGTCGAAGTGTGCCACGAACTCGATCAACGGTACATGATCCTTCTTCCGGTACACTCTATAATCTCTGAGCACCCTCTGTGCCCTAAGTCTATCGCGATCACTCCGTCGCGGGGTTCGGAACATACGCGCCATCTATAGAGAAAAACAGAAACAACCGCCTCGCGTATAAAAACAGAGTACATAACCGAAGAAGAGAGAGAGAGAGAGTGTATGCACGTATCGCTGTTCTAACCCAAACCCGCTGGTGTTCAAAGGCCAAAAGCTCTTATCTATCATAGGTCCAAGAAGCACTAGTGAAATTCTATCACGTCTAAGTTCAAACATTCAAAAGGCCAACACATACTCACATAAAAGCTCACATCAACATTCACGTCATCAAATCATCACACATCGGCCACATGCTTTCATATAAGTTCATCATACATCAACAGTTCATAACACCATAACAGTTCATAACTCAAATAATTTCCAACTTTTCCACATCACTTTGTACCCTTCCACATATCTCAACATTTACTTAAACTTTACATAAAAATCATTTTCAACACCAAAATCACAATTTCCTCCACTTCCATATACTTTCCAAAATTTCGAAATTTTCATTACCTCATTTCAGGTTGAGTGCGATGAGTCGGATGTTGAGCCAATGACACTTTTGAAAACTTACTCCAGTCAGAAAAAAAAATTTTTTTTTTTGGGTCCAGAGCAGAAAGAGAAAACCTAGGCTCTGATACCACTCTGTCACGCCCGCATTTCCTAAGGATAGGAAGTACGGTGGACCGCGACTAGGGGAGGAGTAAAGAAGCGGGGAAGAAAGGGGGAACGAGAATATTTGACCCGAAAACATTTAGTAAAAGGAAATTCAATTCAAAACAAAGTACTGTGACGACATTCTTGAGTTAAAGTATTCAGAGTTTTAAATGAAAACATCGTGACGGTTTACAAGCAGCGGAAAAGACCAAAAGACAGATGATGCCGGGTATGACGACACGACACCATCCAAAAGATAAAAACACCCTTTGGCTTTAACTGCTCAACATCCGTCCTCCCCATCGCCGCTCAACCTGCACATTAAGAAAACAACATGCAGGGCTGAGTACTTATTGCACTCAGTGGACACACGCCAAAAACATAGTTTGTCATGCCATAACAGTGTAACATTGGGGTTTTGAGTATAATGTAAATAACCCAAGTACACAAAATACATTTCATAAATTCGACTGCGCAGTCATTTTTCCGATATTGCCACCCTTATTCCCTCAATCATACACTATCTGATCCAAACCATGACAAGGGGCGTGGCCACACCCCAGGTCATCTAGACCGGCCAACTTGCTCTCAGATGGCACCCAGTCTCGTGTACACTAGCCTGAGGGTTCGCAGCCCAACAGACCCGAATTCCATTAAACATATGTGGTAAACCACTTCAGATAGGTTTCAAAACAAAATATTGGCAAGACAAACAGTTCACCTCCATAAACATTTCCGGAACAAAGTCCGTATTTAAAGATAACCCACTTAAAAGTAGGGTAGAAAAGCCCACCTCGATTGCTTAGCTTTTAAAATAATTCTCTTCAACCACACTTTCCTTGTAAACGATCACCCTTTTGAAAGATAAATAATATCATGATTAGAGTCAGAAGAGACGAGACTTTAAACGACAATGCATGATTCCTACGTGGACGACTTCAACATCTAGCACGTTACACGTACATACACTTAACAACATATTACAAAACAACCACACAAAGTCACACGTTCGAAACACACCCCGCACGCAAACGACGTACCCAAAACGCGCACACGACACACGAACACAGCACTCCAAGTCCTGGCATACCCTTACTGTGCAAACGGCTCACTTGGCTCGGAAAAGGTTCGGAAAAAGCTCGGAAAAAGGATCGGCGTCTCGGCCTGGCTCGGTGTCTCGGCCGCCTGGCTCGGCACCTCGGCCGACCGTCTCGGCCGCCTGGCTCGGCACCTCGGCCGACCATCTCGGCCGCCTGGCTCGGCACCTCGGCCGCCTGGCTCGGCACCTCGGCCGACCGTCTCGGCCGCCTGGCTCGGCACCTCGGCCGACCGTCTCGGCCGCCTGGCTCGGCACCTCGGCCATCTGTTCGGCACCTCGGCCGCTGGTTCCGTGTACACTCACTTTCCTTCAACTTCCGATTCTCAAACCCTATACGACATTCCCACCACGCATTCTACGTCCCAAAACACACCCAAACACCTGGGATCATCCCTTCCAGACTCTCCACAAATCTGCCCTAGGCTGAACCCAACACTCTCGGCCAACACACACGAAAACTCTCGAACCAAACACTGATTTCTCCGAGCCATCTCTTGGCCAAACACACCCACATTCAACACAAAAACATAACACTCAGAAACCCAACCATTGCACATGAAAACATCACCCAGAACACACCACACGCAGAACTGCGCAGTTTACTTGTAAAAATCATAGTAAAAACATACGACATCCAATGAAGCTGAAATTTACACACCACACAAAAGACACATTAACCCTTACACAGTTCAAAATTCGTACCCAACGGAGATCGTTTGCTTAGTTAAAAAGGGGTCGGAACCCACTGCCAGTTACTAACAAAAACATGTTCAACACAAGCACATAGCCACAAATCCTACTCAACATCTAACCCATCCAAAAACGTCCTATATGCATGAGTTTTCGAAAATTAACAAGGGTTAGGGGTTACCTTTCTCCGAATAGTTCGAAACGTAGGTCAAAGCTTCCCTACTCCGATTTCAAAACGGTACGCGAGAGTTTGCTACCTTAATGAAATCAGGAATCAATGAGAGGGAGTAAGAGGGAAGGTAAAAACCGAGAGGGAGAAGAAGGGAGACTTACCAGAGAGAGAGTAACAGAGAGAGCGAGCGAGAGAATGAGAGAGACCGAAGAGGGAAAGAGATTGAAAAAGGGGAAAAGAATCGGTTAAGAGGGAGTGGGGGAGGTTGAGAAATTAGTGGGGAGAGGGGGAGGGGTTTTTTTGAAAGGCCGAGAGAAATAGGGAGGGAGGAAATTAATTTGTTATTTAGGATTTTAATTCTAGCTTAATTAGTTAATCACTTTTAATGCTAGGTAAAAAAAACACCCCATCCGCAACAATAGTATAAATCAAATAATATTTCCACACCATATATTAAACACAAAACAAAAGACATTCATTAAATTAAAGAACCAAAAACCACAAAATCTCGGATATTACAGGATCGTAGAGCATTGTTTGCCCAAAGGCAAGAGGCAGCTCGGAAAGATGTCGAGCGTGCATTCGGAGTCCTCCAAGCACGGTGGGCTATCGTGAAGGGAGCGGCCCGAGGTTGGCAGCGGTCACTAGTCGTCGACATCATGTATACACGTATCATAATGCATAACATGATCGTTGAGGACGAGGAAGACAATGTCACTTTGTGGAGCGACGATTTGCTCGCCAGCACCGGGAGTGACTATGTTGTCAAACAACCCCCCCCCCCATACAGGGTCTTCCTCCCGACATCCGCAATGTCATGGCCCGTTTAGCTGCGATGCGCCAAGAGGAACAACACACTCGCCTCCAAGCCGATCTAATCGAAGAGATTTGGACTCGCACCAACGTTTTCGAGCATTGACGTTTTATGTTTTTTATGGTTTTTATTTTGTGTTTTAGAATTTTTATGTTGTAATTTTCAATCTTCGATCGAAATTAAATTTTCCGTGTTATAAATTTCCGGCGTTTTTTATTTTACGTTTAAAATAGGTTGAAGTTGTGAATAATGTCATTTATTAGTTGCGGCCAGGGTTGTGGCCTGCAGGGTCAGAGCAGTTGGGGCCTGGGCCGCAACTGTAGAGGAATGATGACGTGGAGGGGACTTGGGGCATGAAACTGGGCCGGGGTTAATGATGCCCTAAGAATTACATTACTTTATTTCGACTGAAAACATGAGACTAAATTGATCAATTTGCCAAAAGGGCGACACAAAAAATATACTCCCTCCGTCCGCCATTAGGAGTCTCATTTCTTGGCGGCACGGGTTTTAAGAAATGTTAAGAAAATTGGGTGGAAAAAAGTTAGTGAAATAGGAGTCTCACTTGTATATATTAATTTTAAATGAAACGTGAATTGAGTGAGTTAGTGGAAGGTGGGGCCCTATTACCATTTATGGTAAAAGTGAACCGGGACTCCTTTCGCGGACGGAATAAAATGAAAAAACGGGACACCTATATATTCGCGGACGGAGGGAGTAGTAACTAAATTGATAAGAAAAGCAGGACACTGAACTGGACGGTTAGATTGAATACTGTAGATATGCTTAAACGATGCAGGAAACACAAAAGAGATTACCAAACACACCAAAGGAGACCAAAAAGCTTAAAAGCATGCATGGTACATAAAGCATTAAGTATTTTCAGATACAATTCTCTAATTGGTGTCCTACTTCTTCTCCAAGTAACAACTAAAGCCAGGGAATGTGAACGTCATGGATAAACACAAACAACGAGAACAAAGCTTACTAACAATTGCTGCAAGAGGGGAAACAATCGAGAAAAGAGGGTAACAAATAATAATGTCGATGAACTAAAATAAATTGATACTAATAAACTTAATAAATCGAAACCATCGAAGGAGTACATGATTCAAATGAAAATTTCTATTTTGAACTTAACTATAAAATGCAGAATACAAGAATCAAGCAGGGCACCAATAAGATACCTACTACCTCAATACCTAGCGGCACAAATTTGTAAATTTGAGATTCACTAACATAAATAAAATATTCCATTTGAAAAGCTTAATTATCCAAAGCATACTAAGAAATACAGTCACAATAGTGGACGAACAAACATCTTACGAAGAAAGAAGCCGCCCTCTACTTACATGCACAACACCAAATCTAGACCCCAAGGAACAAAAATTTTAGACCCGTTGCTCATGTGCATGCATCAGTCTGCACTCTTCTTCTTCTTCTTTTTATCTTTCTTAGCAGAAGCTTCGTTGGCACCGCCATCCTCAGTTTCAGCATGTTTCCTCTTCTTTTTCTTCTTCTTCTTCTCACTGGCATCAGCATCGCCATCTTCATCTGCTTCTTCAATATGCTTTCTCTTTTTCTTCTTCTCCTTCTTAGCTGGTTCAGTTTCAACTTCTGGCTCATCAACTACGTCTGGTGTGGCATCTTCGGGTTCACTCCTCTTCTTTTTCTTTTTCTTCTGCTCTTCAGCAACTACGAGTTCTGTTTCTTCTTTATCATCCTTGGAGAGTGATTCCGCAAGTGCAAGAATTGAATCAGCAGCCGGATTGTAAGTCTGCAAAATGAGACAGACTTTCAGATAATTGTACTTGAAAACAAGCATTAGGACACCATTGTATGATTAAAATGTTTCAGACCTTTGCGGGAGTGATCATCCCTCCTGATCCCTTCTTCTTGTCCTTGTCATAAAACTCAATCTTCGGTTTTCCTTTTACAGAACCAGCAGACCGACTTAGTTCTTTCCCTTCCAAGCTCTTCAATCGGGCTTCAAGCTATAAAAGAGTAACAATGGGTTACGAGAGAACTGGTGAAAACAAAAACATTCTTTACATACAAAGAAACGCAAAAATTACCTTGATTCTATTCTCCAAACCCATTGTGGCATCTTCGCTATCTCCAAGAGCATCACAACGGATAGCTAAAGCAGCTTTGGCAGCAAGAGAACGTGAAATCTTACCCTTGTGCTTAGGGGCAGCTTGACCAATAAGAGAAGCATGATAGATAAGCCCATACTTGGGAGTTGCATGCTTAGTCTTCAATGCTCTGAAAAGTGCCTTCTCTGCACCAAGAATCTGCACTGTACTTCCAGGTTGCTTGGCCAGATTCAACAAGCTGCCTCCATGAGCAATCAAGCGAGCACCAACAAGTTCGCCAACAAGTGCTGTTAGATTGGGAGCAATAGTGCTCATCCTGCTCTTTAAATAGTCGTACAGTTGAGCTCTGTACTCAGAAAGAGAGAGAACTTGGTTGCATAGGTCTTTTATGTTCTCCAAATCAAGATCACTAACTTCTGTTCCCATGGAGATCACTGCTGCCTCCTTTAGTTCAGCCTCAACCTCCTCTGGAAGTATCTATAATATTTATATTGTGAGTACTAGAAGAAAATCAAATCCTAACAAAAAACAAAATATAAATAAAATTTACAGGAAAGTTATTTTTATAATGAAATGTATTTCGCAGTCAGTACTGGCAAACAACCAAATGCCCAATTTCAAATTAATGATGTGAATGTAAAAATTTCATGAATGAACCTTCAAGCAATTAGATGATTGTTGCAAATTGTTTATCTCTTTCAAGCTTAAAGAGGGTAAATGGAAGCAACAGTTAAATCTCTATTCACATGTCTCTATTTATCAATTCACATTACTTACAGCTAAAAGGGGTGGGCAAATCCGCAAATGACAACATAACTAAATATCTACCTCAGAGAAATCAAGCTTGGCAGCATTGGAGCGGTAACCCATCAATTTCACAGACTTTGCATAGAGGATGTTGTCTTGCACAATCTTCGCAAGTTCGGGAAAATGCCATCCATACCACTCCCTGACCCTCATTGCATATGTATTCAACTCTTTGTCAAGGTCATCCAACAAGCTAATTGCTTGAATTATCATTGTATCAACCTAAAATATGAATCATGAGCAATCGTCAATGAAAGAAAGTCAGGGGCATAGATGCATTGTAACAATTAAGGCAGACAACAAATAAAACCAGTAACAAAAAATACATGCCAAAATTCATATTTAAATATTTTCCTTCCACATGTCTACAATGACAAAACTTTTTTAAGTGTACAAAGCATACAAGATTACATCATTTTTTCTAGCTTCTTTCACCTTTAAAGAATATAAAAGAGTTGCAAACTTGTGCACATCACAAATTAGAATGATGTATTAATATGATAGTTAAACTTTAACAAATACCGTACAATATTAGAATGCATAATAAAACAACAAAAGTAACAAAATTACTAACAAGCATAGTCTATTCCAGGCACATAAGTTGAACAACTCTGGCACCTTAGCCTTATAACTCACCTTGTCAGGGCTAAATTTCAACTTGTATCTGGAGAGGCTGTGAGATAAACCAAGGCTCATTGGAGCCATATCTTGTGCTGCCAGACCTGATATCAGTTCATTCAATTGACTTCTAACCCCTCTCATTAATTCCATGACAGAATTGTTGTGGACACATTCAATTTGCTGCAAATAAAAAAATAATCATATAAACAAACAATTTGATATACTAATATAACCAAATAACAAAAATCTTCCCACTTACAAGCTTCTCTTTGATTGAGTTCCCAAGTTTAGAATCCGCGACAGCTAAAATGTCTCCATCACAATGGCTACGCAGGAATTTCCGCAGGTCTTTGCTAGGTTTGCTATCTATCAGTTGGGTAGTAGCAGCCAATGCCTCCGCAGTATTCTCAAATTTAGAGAATGCTTTCAGCTTGACAATCTAAAGTGAAGAGAATTGTTAATTAAGCAGCTTCAATAAAAATCATCTACCCTACTTATTCATCACCAATAAAAATCAGCAAAAAATTAAGAAAACGGTATTCAGGGTCGATACCTGTCTAGCGGAGTCAGGGGAGGCAAATTCTTTCCCCAAATCCTGTAACAACAAAAAAATAAAATAAGAAATGAGAAAAAAAAAACTTCAGAAAGTCAAAAGATGAAACGAAGCGAAAACAGAGAGTCGGACGAAAATACCTCGACTTTGGAAAGTTTTCCCTCATCGAGAACCTTGAAAAGGGCAAAACCGGCCGGTGTTTCAAATAGAAGCAACATATTTGGTTGGCTTACACCAAAACTCCGTCGTACTGGACCAGAGAAGTTGTTTTATAGAAGTGGAGACTGCTCCGCCGCAACCTCTAGGGTTTTACAAGAGTGGCTCAACTGAAATTCTGCTTTAAGGGTTTTAGGGATGCCGCTGTATATATATATAAATGAAAGCGTATTGTATATATATATAAATGAAAGCGTATGTACTTTTAAATTGTTTATTATAATTTTTATATTTGCATCTGATGTTTATTTTATAGATATTGGAGTATTTTCCTAGATAAAATATCTCAAATCCAAAATTGTACTCCATATTTTAAAAGATGATAGTAGTATAATTTAAAATTAGTAAAATTAAAATAAAATATAAATACATTTTGATAATTTCAAACTATGTTTTAGAATTAAAAATATTGCTATAGCGACTTTGTCAATTCTTCTATCTATTACAATAATCTAAACTATATGCATACTACTCTCTCTCTTAACCCTGTTAAAATGACACATATATTTTTTTCACATGTTTTAAGAAATGATAATAAATAATTAAAGTGAAAAGAAAGTGAGACCGAGAATAATATACTAGTGAGAGTTTCTTCTACATTATTCATTATCTTATTTTACTTTTTATTCACTTTAACTATTTATTATCATTGTCTCAAAAGATGTGCAAAAAACAAATGTATCATTTTAATTTAGACGGAAGGAGTAATATTATTTAAAGATTCAATTTACTTTTATCAAAATCATCATTGATTGCTAAATTAATTGTGAGAATATACTGCAATAGTTATATCCATAGTAAACTCATCGGGCTAAACTATTAGATTTTAGGTTTAGCCCTACTCAAACTGCGGATTGATCGGATACGGAATGGCTGGGATTTTTTTTCGGGTTATAAATTTATAACTTTATCCCTATAAGTTTAGCTGACTATTCTGATTTACCCACATGTTTCGGGTTGCAAGGACATCTCTACCTATGATTAAGAGATTAATTAAGGCCATCGCGATCGGCCACCCCATCGGCTGTCATGGGCTCCCATTATGGAGCGGGAGCCGATCTCCAAAGTTCATCGCCTCTGCCCCGAAGCCGATCCACCGGCTGAGGCGATTTCATTTTTATTATTTCATTTTTATACCCTTTATATACCCCATTCTCCACTGATTATTCACATCTATCCCACTTCATTTTATCTCACTCTACATTTTACTCTCTCTAGTCATAATGTTTTCAATATTTTTATTAATGTTTTTAGTTTGTTTTTATCTATATTTTTTTAAGATGTACAATGTTTTCTTTTTAATGAATTTTTATTATTTGTCTTTATTTATTTTTCTTGTTGTTTTATATCGTTTTATTTCACACTAACAATTAAAAGTGAAAAATATAAAATAATGATGATGTAGAAATAAAATGGGCTTTGAGATAGGCCTGGGATGAGCTCTCGTTACAGAGAGATAGGCTCTGAGATGGACTGTTGATATAACATGAGGAAATGGAGATACAACTCTGAGATAGATTTCGGAATTAAGAGCACACACAACCGTGCTCTTGCCAGCGAGCACGATTATTGGCCCGACCCCACTTTTTCTGCCTGCTCTCTGGCAAGAGCACAACACCCACAGTTGTGCTCTTCCGTAAGGACGAGCACAATTTAATTTAAAATTCAATTAAACAAAAAACATTTCCATAAAATTAAAATTCATTAAAAAACCACAATAAATATTACAAATTACAAATAAAATAAAAAGACATAATTAAAATCCTAAAAATTAAAAACTACATAATTAAAATACTAAAAATACCTAAAAATAAAAAATTACATAATTAAACTCCTAAAAATTAAAAATTACATAATTAAAAGCTAAAAATACCCTCGTGGACGACTACTCATCCGGTGGCACTACCCCCAATTGTCTTTGGAGGCCCAATATGATGGCCTCGTGCGATCGAAGTTGCGAGGGGGTCATAGTGGACCTATCGGCCATATTAAGTTGGGTCAAAAGTTGCCACAACGAGTTGGTGGGGGGTGGAGGTGGCGCATATGGAACGGGAACGGGAGCGGGAACTGGAGCATCGGCGGTTGCAGCCGCGGCTCGACGGCGGTTGGCCGCCGCCTTCTTCCTTCCCTGCGGTCGGCATTGAGAACCGCTCGGGCCGGCGTCGGGGCTACCCAAGTTAGCTCCGGCGAGTTGGCTAGCCACTTCTTCGGAGCCGGCGTCGGATAGGGATACCGACCTTGACCGTTTGGAGGAGCCGCTAGAGGAGGATGTTACGCCTCCCATATACTTCGGGTGCGTCCGCGTCTCCTGCCAAACGTTGAGGTACTTGAACGACTTGTAGTTCATGGATTGGTAGGTGCTCAACGCGGCAGTGATGATGTCGACCTCGCTCCGGCCGCTCCCCGCATTCCGCTCTTCCTGGAGGAAATAGCCATTGAACTTTCCAATTTCATCGTTGGCTCGGTAGATGGCGTTGCGCACCATACTCTCGTTGCGCTCGATTGTTCCCGGCGCCGGTTTTCATTGTACCGGCGAGCGATGCGCCACCAAAAGTGATCGCCGGATTGGTTCGTGCCAACCACCGGATCTTCGAAGATTTCCAAGTACTCCGTGAACAATTTATCCATCTCCGCCGGAGTTTACGGTGTGCGGACACCGCGAGTAGGAGGAGTCGGAGTTTGGGAGGGGCGGTCGGCCTAGGCTCCGGTGTCCACCCGTATCGCCCTTCGGGGGCACCTTGGTCGTCGATTGGGTATGGCCGGTAGCCACCCGGAACGCCCGAACTTTGGGTTTGAGGAGGGGCCGAATATTCCGTTTTCAGACTAGGAAACAGTGAACCGAACCATTCGGGGTTCCAACCGTGGGAGGGCGGGTTGTCATCGCCTTGGCCGGACATTGTTATGTTGTAGGAGTGGAAGAAAGATTGAGAATGGAAATTAGAGAGTGTAGATGAGAATTGTGTAGTGTGGGGTGAATTTTTTGGTGTGAAAGTGGGGTATTTATAGATGAAAATGTGTATTTTTGGGGGAAAATAAATAATTTTTTTTAAAAATGATGGAAAACGGTAAAAAGAGGATATATTTTTTTTGGGAAGTGGGATTTTTTTTAATCGATTTTTTAAATTAAAAACCGATTTTTAATTAAAAAATAATTCAAAGGCAACGGCTATGCCGTTGTCCAATCGCGTGCCGCCACGTCAGCTGCTCGCTAACACGGACGTGCTCGATGTATCGAGCAGCGCCGTGCCAGCAGCGGTAGAGCTCGTCCTTGCCAGCGGCACGGACGGACGGACATTGTCCGTCCACCATTGCAGTTGCTCTAAGACCACCATTGTGATTCGAGAGTGTCCTAAGAAATAAGAGAACTTATTCCACACCACCACCAAAATGTGAGTTTCATACAGAGATGGACACCAAATCGACACACAAATTTTTAATTTGGCTAATGGAGAATATCATTAAAAAAAAGTATACTATTAGTTTGGAGCAACGCAAACCTTAGTATTCAAATTCAAGTTCTAAAATCTCAAGTCACTAAGTTATGGATTCTTAATTCATTGCTCCACAAATTTAAACATCAGAAGATCCAAAATCTAAAAATCCAATATATCACCAAACTGAAATTCTAAAATTCAGAACACCAAATGTCGTCAGTCTAAATCATTTCATGTTATAAAATCCAGAATCACTAAACCCGGGGATTGCCACAAATTTTTTATTCAAACACTCAGATCTTCGAACAAATGAACGAGAACAAACCCATAAAATTCACAAAAAGACAAGGCTCAAAATCGACTCTTAAACACAAGAATAAATAATACGAGCATATTCCTAAATTATCTCCATATATATCTTATTATTCATTTAGCATTGATTTATCTTATCTTTTCTATAGTTAGTTATTGATTCTCCATATCTTTTGCTTAGGATATTATTATATTTGATTTACTAGATTTTGGTAGGATATTATTGTATCCCCACATATTATAAATATGTGTAGGAGACCTTCATATTATTCATTAAGAAATATCAATTCAGTTTATCATTTATCGTTACTTTATCTTTTATTGTACTTTATTTTCCGTAAGTTCATCTCGTCAAACCCTAATTGACCGAGAACCTTAGGCTGCTCGACGGGAGGATCCCGCGAACGAACCTAACCCTTCTCTGGCGACTTCGCGCTGCCGGAACCGATACGAGTACCCTCGTATCAATAAACCTAGAAATTTATGAAAGAAAAAGATCATGGAGAATGTGACGTTTAAATCAGTGTAAACCATTTTAACATAAGGGTAAGGTATGGATATTGTATCCATATGAATTACGCATGCTTGTAATTAGTATATCAACATAGTGTCAGAGTTTAGTATACTAGTACAAAGCATCTTTCGAATTTTATAAGTAAAAACTCTTTATCCATATTTACCGATTAATGAAAATAAATATTTTTGTTGCAATATGTTTTGCTTAAAAAAAAACTCCCTATATGAAAGAGGAAATTACAATAAACTCCTATAGAAAGGAGAAATTACAATTGAAGGGCTCGAACTTGGCACCTCATACAATAATGTTTGAGCGTGTCTCTTATCCATCTCTTAATTACAATATTCATGGATTTCACATGATTTTTTACAACCCTTTATCTTTAAACCATCTCTTCTGTTAACTATTTATGAGTCCCACTATTTTAATTTTTAAAATTAAAATTTGCAACTAATTAAAAATCATTTCTTTTAAAATATTCAATTAAAAATATTGAAAATTACTCTTAAATTTCTAGAAATTAAAAATACATAATTTAAATTATAGAAATTTTAAAAATATTCTATCGGTGACTACAAAGGTTGTTGTTGTTGTGGAAATGGAATAATTGAAGTATTTGTAGATGATTTTAGGATGAATAGGAGGAAATAGAAAAAAGATGAAAAAAAGGAGAAGTTGAAAATTTTTATTATTTTTTTTACAATCTTGTTTTAAACAAATTAAACGGTCATAATATGGTGTCCAACACCAACGTGCCACGTTCTTGCTCCCTTCACCGAACCTCAGCCGAATCGAATACAAGTATACAATATTAGAGCATCTCCAATAGCACTGGACGTCAAATAGCCATCAAATAGCCTTCACACTGCCACATCATCAGCACTACAATTCTCCTGCCACATCAGCTTGCCACATCAACTGGACATCAAATAGCCCTCACATAGCCTTCACACTACCAATCCACATCACTAATAACAATTATATAATTTAATTTACACTCGTATCAACATACGGAATTTAATTTACGAGACAAATACGGGAAATTCGAATAATACTATTAAAATTTAGAAAGTACATTAATTTTAAAAAAAAGTACAATAATTTAAAAAAAGTACAAAAATTAAAAAGTACAATTAAAAAAGTACAATATTTCTATATGGAAACATAAAACATTCAAGGTTGTCTCTATAAAAGAGAGACAACCTAGAATGATTTTTGTCCCACATCGAATGTGAAACATAAAACATTCAAGGATGTCTCTATAAAAGAGAGACAACCTAGAATGATTTTTGTCCCACATCGAATGTGAAACATAAAACATTCAAGGATGTCTCTATAAAAGAGAGACAACCTAGAATGATTTTTGTCCCACATCGAATGTGAAACATAAAACATTCAAGGATGTCTCTATAAAAGAGAGACAACCTAGAATGATTTTTGTCCCACATCGAATGTGAAACATAAAACATTCAAGGATGTCTCTATAAAAGAGAGACTACCTAGAGTGGTTTTTGTCCCACATCGAATGTGGAACATAAAACATTCAAGGATGTCTCTATAAAAGAGAGACTACCTAGAGTGGTTTTTGTCCCACATCGAATGTGGAACATAAAACATTCAAGGATGTCTCTATAAAAGAGAGACAACCTAGAATGGTTTCATAATTCGCAAGCCCATTAAATATATATGGGCTATTACGAATTTCTTGTATAAATTTATTTGTAAAAATTGTTTTTAAATATTAAAAACAAATTTTATAAATAAATAGTATATTTAAATTTTTTTTTTAAATTCGAATTTTTAAAATTCAAATTAAAAAAAAAATTTAAATCCGACGTCGGTTTGGCGCCGATCCGGGACGCACAATGGCGCCCGTGAGGATCGGCGTCGGAACCGGCGTCAGCGCGGGAATCGGCATGGCGACGCCGATTTTGACGCCGATTTCGCCGACGCCGGTTCCAATGGTTCGGCGTCAAACCGGCGTCGGCGAAAAATCGGCGTCGCGGTGGTGACGCTGGTTATTGGAGATGCTCTTAGCAATTTGAGGCGCGAGAACTTATCCGCCGGTTGCTGTATCTTGAATTCTCAACCGTCGATCTCGAGGCTCCTCTAAAACTTCAAATTCTTCATCCGTTTCCCGCTCCTTTCCTAGAGTACTCAATTTCTTAATTCTCACTCACCACGCTCTATCTCTCTCACACACACTGCAGGAGATCTGATACTACTCATCCTCAATTCCTCTCTCTCCACACCCACAGTAACATAGACATTGCATTTCTTAATGAATTTTTTGAGTTTGCAGCCGTTCAGTAACGACAAGTTGCGAAACAATGGGCCGCAGGTCGTGTCGTGCAACGATTATCAGAGACAGTGGCGGATCCAGAAACTTCATATTAGGGGTGCGATAAAATAATTACACCGGCTTGAAAATTTGAAATTAAATTGATCTTTTTTCCTTTTGTTATTTCAATTATTTTTCCTATGAGTCACATCATTATACACAAAAAAATAGACTATTTTTAGTGTTATTACTTGATTTTTTTTTACTATCTCAAATTGATGTTCTAAAATATTTATATACTAAAATAAAATGCATGATATATCCGGTGTGATATCAAATATGAGCATAATTAGAATTAGAAATCATAATTAATAAAGAGTATAATTAATCATTATGTATAAAACTAATAAGAAATTTTTATATTTAATCGACATTACTCAGAAGCATAAATAGTACTCCCTACTACTAAATGATTCCATAACACCATAGAAAAACAAGACATAACAAAATACCAGAAAATGGCCTAAGGGGAGTTCGAACCTGGGGTGATGATATGACAAAGGAGCATATTATCACTAGGCTATTTACCACTTTTGGAAATACACTCGTACCCCTTTGTTGTTTACTAGATCCGCAAGTGATCAGAGAGAGGTACTGCTTTCACAGAACATCGCCGGGAAGCATATTGATCGACTATTTACATTCGATAAGGTACTGCTTTATTTCTTTTCGACTTATTTTTTACGCCGTGATTTAAATCCAGTGACATGGTTCCTTAAACACAACCAATTGCTCGTTAGGGTTTGAAAAAGGATTAATGAGAACAACTTCAAATTTAGGATTGTCCATATTTAATAAGAATAAATTGACCGTTATTCAAGGTGTTTGGACCTAAGAACACTAGCAATGGGGGCCGATCGCACAGGCTGAGCGATCGGCCCTCCCGTAGGCTCTCTAAGGCTCCCATTGTGGAGTTGTAATTATTCAATGTATGTCGTGCGAGTTGAGGATATATATTTTTCAAAAAAAGACTTGTATTAATTATTCAATGTATGTCAAAAATAAATTTTAATATCTATGGTGAATGATCCGCAAATCTTTATACATGCAAATTTTTCGAGATATTTCTATGTACAAATAAAAAATATTAACATGTTTTAAATTTTTGTTGTTGTTAAATAATTAGTAATATTAATTATATTTTTTTATAATTTCCAAGCACTTATATGATGCTCTGCATTTTCCAAGCACAAGTATGGTGGTCGGCATCATTACTTAAGAATATTTATATTATATGTTCAAAATAAATTTTAATATTTATGGTGAATGATCTGCAAATTTTTATGTATGCAAATTTTCCGAGATATTTCTATGTACTAATAAAAAATATTGACATGTTTTAATTTATTATTGTTGTTAAATATTTAAAAAAATTATAATTTTCGAGCACTTATACGGTGCTCGGCATTTTCCAAGCACAAGTATGGTGGTCGGAATTATTGCTTAAAAATGTTTATATTATATGATTAAAATAAATTTTAATATTTATAGTGAATGATCCGCAAATTTTTATGTAGGAAATTTGCCGAGATATTTTTATGTACTAATAAAAAATATTGACATGTTTTAATTTATTATTGTTGTTAAATATTTAAAATTATATTTTTTTATAATTTCCGAGCAATTATATGGTGCTCGGTATTTTCCAACCACAAGTATGGTGGTCGGACTTATTGCTTAAAAATGTTTATATTACATGTTTAAAATGAATTTTAATATTTATGGTGAATGATCCGCAAATTTTCTGAGATATTTCTATGTACTAATAAAAAAATAATGACATGTTTAAAAAAAATTTATAATTTCCAAGCACTTATACGGTGCTTGGCATTTTCCAAGCACAAGTATGGTGGTCGGAATTATTACTTAAAAATGTTTATATTATATGTTTAAAATAAATTTTAATATTTATGGTGAATGATCCGCAAATTTTTATGCATGCAAATTTACCGAGATATTTTTATGTACTAATAAAAAATATTGACATGTTTTAATTTATTATTGTTGTTAAATAATTTAAAATTATATTTTTTATATAATTTCCGAGCACTTATACGGTGCTCGGCATTTTCCAAGCACAAGTATGGTGGTCGGTAGCGCTCCGTTCTAAGGCCACCCGCAACGCGTTACGCGGGTGGCCCGAATTTTGTTCCTCCGTGACGAAACGGTGGCGGGACGCGTTGCAGCGTCCCGTCCCGTCACCATCACGCCTGAACGCCCGTCACGCCGAGACGTCTCGCCACACGCTCCCAGGCCATGCGTGACGCCCACTCGCCCGCCCGCGAGTGGGTTTCATCACGCTGACGCAATAATTTATTTTTTAAAAAAATTTGAATTAAATAAAAAAATTCAAAATTCAAAAACGGTAATATTACCGTTTTCGACCGTTTTCTTTTTTTATTATTTATTATTTTTTTACACCATAAATGCTCATATTTCATCCTCATTTCACACACAAACACACATCTAAACCTCTCAAATCCTCTCTCTCTTTCCTCTCCAATTTTCATCTCAAATCATCTCTTTTATTCTTCTCCCAAATTTAATGGATCCATATGAGCAAATGCGTCGAATAATGGAGGAAATGGAATCACTTGAAGAAGATCGACGCCGGGAGGCGGGAAATTGGTTCGACCCTGAAGCCTCCGGAAGCTCTACCGCAAGTAGTTCGCCACACAGTGAAGTGCATCCGTCTATATAAGAACGGTTGTCTATTCAGGCAAGGACATGTGACTCTTCCGCCCACGCCCAACTCAAAGATGATCTAATGGAGCATATTTGGGCAAAATTTGACGGAGAAGATTATTAAATTATGTATTTTTTTTTTTTAGGAAATTATTAAATTATGTTTTTTTACGAATTTTATGTTGTAAGTTTATTTTATTTAATGAAATGTGTTTTTATTAATTTAATTTGGTTGGAAATAAAAAAAATGAAATTGAATGAATAGTAATTTAAGGGACGGTTAAGGGACAGAGGCATGCAGGTTCCGTCCCTTAGTTAAGAGATAGAGTAAAAAAAATACTATGAGCCCATGAATAGTAATTTAAGGGACGGTTAAGGTACGGATAGGTGATAGCTCCTCGGATGGCCTAAGAGCACCTGCAACGCGGGCCGCCGGCGTTCCGCGTGTCGTTCCGCCGGAACGACTTTGCAGCGGGACGCGTTGCGGAGCATGGTTTCGTCGAGGTTCCGTTCCCATGCCGTGTCGGGTGCCGACGGCATGACTCGCGACACGGTCTGTGTCGCCACGCGCTTCGGCGACGTGGCTCTCCCCCGCGTCGTGCGTGACGCGCACTCGCCGGCCCGCGAGTGAGCGACGTCACGTGCTGACACATTAATTATTTTTTTTAAAAAAATTGATTTTATATATAAAAAAATTTAACGGTATTATTACCGTTTTTTTACCGTTTTTTATTTTTTTATTTTCTTATTCTATAAATACTCCTAATTCATCCTCATTTCACACACAACTACACATCTATTCTTCCTAAATCAACTTCATTTCCTCTCCAATTTTCATATTCAATCTCTTCACAAAATGTCCGGCTACTGCAACTACGGCGGTGGCGGCTCCAGTGGGTGGGATCTCAACGCGTTCGGCGATTGGGAGACCATGTACAACACACTTGGTGGTTCCGGTTCGTCGACGCCGGGCACCCAGGGGTCGGCGACGCCGGGTGGGTACCAACCACCCACTTTCGATGTGGATGCATACGCTCGACCCTCCGCCTCGCGGCCTTCTCAGGGATTGTCCCAGATTCGGGAGGATATCCCCGTTGAACCCACCCAGGGAGGAGGCCGAGGCGGTGGAAGCTCCAGGGCTGCGTCTGAGGCGGCCGAGGAGGAGGAGGAGGAGGAACCGGAGGATCTGGGCCGGCATCCGTACAGCAACGAAGAAACAAAGGCGGTGTACAACGCCTGGCTCACCGTCTCGTATGATCCCATCGTCGGGAATCAACAAGCCGCCAAATGCTTCTGGGAAAAGGTCCGTGATGTTTACCACCAGACTAAGCCGAAAGGGGCCCGGAAGCAAATATACAATGCTCCGTGCTCACTTTGGCCGAGTCGACTTACAGGTCAAAAAATTCTGCGGCATCTACTCGGCCGAAGCGGCGCACTACCAAAGCGGAGCTTCGGGCGCCGACATTCTGAGGGCGGCTTTGCGTGCCTTCCACCAGGACACCGGTCTACAGTTTAAATTTGTTGATATTTGGCAGCTCGTCAAGGACGAGGAAAGGTGGGCCGGCGGTGTCCGCTCCAGCTCGGGCTCAACCTCAAAGCGCACGAAGCACACGGCGAGCGGCAACTACTCGTCTGGTGACACCGGGGAGGGCAGTGAGGGTAAACCGCTGGTGTTTGCGGGTACGGCCAGCGAATACGGGGGATCCAGCCGTGGGCGCCGTCGGCCGCAAGGGACGAAGGCGGCGAAAGCGGCTAGAGCGAGGAAGGGCCGAGGCGAATCAAGCCAGCCGGCCTCGGGATCGTGCTCGCGGGGAGGCTCGGACACACTTATGGTGGCGTACATGACCGCCACAATGGCGGACACTTCCCGCTTCTCGTACGCCCAATTTGTGGCCTGGTGGAACGGAATTGTGCATATGGCAGCACAACTTGGCCTTCCAACTCCCCCTCAACCTCGACCGCCTCCGGAGGATGATTAGCCGGCGGAGTAGTTTTTTTATTTTCCCACGTTTAATTGTGTGTTTTTTATTTTTTTAGGATTTTAATTGTGTGTTTTTTATTTTTTTTAAGTTTAAGTTGTAATTTTTTTTAATGTTGTGTGTTTTTTAATAAAGTGTGTTTGTTTTAATTGAATTGGGTTGGAAATAAAAATAAGAAATGAAATTGAATGAATAGTAATTTAAGAAACGGTTAAGGAACGGCTAAAGAACGAAGGGTTGCAGGTTCCGTTCCTTAGTTAAGGAATGAAGTAAAAAAGTACAGTGGAGCCCACAAATAGTAGTTTAAGGAACGGTATAGGAACAACGTTGTGGATGGTCTAAGGAATTAGTAAATTGTTCTCCCCTCTTCTCCCCGTCATTCTCACAAATCTCCCTAGATTTTCCCTCCCGATTTCTCTTCCCTCTCATCTCTCCACCGTGAGCCACCTTCCTTCCACCGAGAGCCTCCCCGGCCAGCCAATCTCTCTCCTCCACACTATTTCTAAGGTGCATTCCTTTCTCTCTTGATTTTGCTTTTGCTTTTGCTTTTGCTTTGAGGATTTGGTTTCGATTTCATGTAATTTTGATGCGATTGTTGTCATTTGAGATGCAATTTGTATGTAATTGCTGTAATTTTGATGCAGTTGCTGTAATTTCAATGCAATTTACACGTAATTGTTGTAATTTTGATGCAATTTGTCTGCAACTGCTGTTTGAGACAAAGTAAATAATCCATGTGTGTATTTTATCCAAAAACAGATTGTCGACTATCTTTTGTGGAGAAGAAGAATATAAATTGATCTTCTCTGCTGTTAATTATTTTTCATCTTAAGTTGTGTTTCCATGGTGAATGGAGTGAGATGTTGCTCATTATTATTTGTCATTGTCACTGAATATTCGTTCTGTTGTTGTTGAACTATTGAATGTTTTTATTTAAATATTTCTCATCAAATTCATAATCTGATGTCAAATGTTGGTTTATGCACATACCATTCAATTTGTTTGTTTATCATGACATCAAGCTTGCTGCTTCCATCTCACTTCGATTTGATGCACATGCTACTTAGTATTGAACTCTTGATCTAGAAAAGAACGTGGATGGACTCATTTTAGGCATTGCATGGGCTATTGGCTGAGATTAATTTTGAAGAAGCTGATATCTATACAACTAAAATTATAGGCATTCCCGTATCTAACTCAAATCTTGTTTGAAAATTATATTTCTTACTTTCAGAATGTGCTGCTTCCTGAGTTTTGGTCTACAACACCATTTGATCAGGATTTTTATATTCTACCTGCAGCTCAAAGAAACATATGCCTCCACAATAATAATTTCTGTGATCACACCTCAAAAGTCCGTGCACGAGCCTTGGACAACTGGAACGGTCAGTAGTTAACTCTAAGATTTTGCAGGTTTTTTGATGATGATGATGATGATGATGATGATGATGATGATGATGATGATGATGATGATGATGATGATGATGATGATGATGATGATGATGATGATGATGATGATGATGATGATGATGATGATGATGATGATGATGATGATGATGATGATGATGATGATGATGATGATGATGATGATGATGATGATGATGATGATGATGATGATGATGATGATGATGATAGATAATAATAATAATAATAATAAGTATGGTGAAAATTTGGAGCGTTTGGTCAGTTGACTACTGGTGGAATCACTGATGCAGGTTTTGTGCTTGGTACTAGAAAGCTTTTGCTCAAGTTATTGAGCTGCCAACTGATATCATAATTCACAAGTCATTAGTATGTTTGTTTTCCTCATCAATTCGTTTGCAGGTCCCCCCCGACTCTGAGATTCGTATTGGATGGTGCAATGCCTGATTACGTGCTTGCGAAAGACTTGATTCTGCAAGTAAGTATATGTTGATGTGCCTAGCTTGTTATCATCATCTAGAGTTACAAGTTACAACTCCTTGAGTTTGATGACTTCGTTACTGGTTGTGTAGATTATTGGTGAAATATCTGTGGCTGGTGCAAGATACAAATCCGTGAAATTTGTTGGCTCTACTGTTATAAGCTTGACTGTAAGTTTACCTCTCAGAATTGGTGATTTTGTCTTATAAGTCACTAAATGTGTCTTTGACTGACTGTCTTTCTCCAAAGATGGAGGATAGATTACAGCATAACATTGTGCAACATGGTTATTGAAGCTGGGGAAAGAACGGCATCGTCCCTGCTGATGCAACAACCTTCAAGTATCTCCAGGTAGTGTGGCATATTTTTTTCTCAACTGCATTTTTTTCAGTCATGACCACAGAGCCTTGAAGTTGGGCCTGGCTCGTGATAGCTGATGCCTTCCTCCTCATCATGTACGTCTGGCTGGCATTACGAGACATTGAAGCGATACGGATTGAGATGCATAGCAAGGTTTTGCTGGCTTGGATTCTAGGTCTTGACCCAAGCTTAGTGCTTGTATATTCAAATTCATAAATTTTCAGCATTTCAATTCAATTCACTGTAAAACAATTTAATTTAATTTAATATAATGCAATTCCAGTTTTGTTTACTTTATTGATTTAATTAATATTAATTTTAAAAAATATAATAAACTAAAATAATTTATTAATAATTCATCAAAAATAAAATACAGGAAAATAGTAATATTTTTAGAAACCAGTTCCGAGCACCTAGGTATGTGCTTGGATTTCCGAGCACCTAAGTATGTGCTCGCCATGTTCCAAAATCTGAAAATCATGTAAGTGTTCGAAATATTACGAGCACCTGAGTATGTGCTCGCCATGGTTCCAAAATCTGAAAATCATGTAAGTGCTCGGAATATTACGAGCACCTGGGTATGTACTCGACATTTTTCGAGCACAATCGGGTGCTCAGATATCAGAGCACAATCGGGTGCTCGTCTAAAAATTCCGACGAAGCAAATACCGAGCACTCTCGGTGCTAGGAAAGTGCTCGGTATATCACGATTTTCTGAGCATTTTGCCTTATATTTCCGAGCACTTGGTGCTCGGTAAAGCCTGTTTTTTTTTTTGTAGTGAAGGGCCGATGGCCACTCACCATGGGCTCCTCTCCAAGGCTCAGCCGATCTCCTCCTTTTCTTTTTTTATTATTTTTTTATTTTTTATTTCCTATATATACCCCATTCCCCACCAATTATTCACATTTATCCCACTTCATTTTATCTCACTCTACATTTTACTTCTCTCCGGTCGCAATGTTTACAATATTTTTATCAATGTTTTAGTTTGTGTTTTCTATAATTTTTTTTAAATGTAGGAAGTTTTTTTTAATGAAATTTGTTTTTTTTATTGAGTTGTCTTTATTTCATGTTATTTTATCATTTTATTTAATACTAATTACACTTATTTAATACTAATTACACCAACAATTAAAAGTGAAATATATAAAAATAATGAGAATGTAGAAATGAGATGGGTTCTAGATAGGTTTTGGGATGGACTCGCAAGAAGATAGGCTGTGTATAACGAAGAAATGACTGACTTGTAGTCCAAACTTGTGTTGGAGGATAAGGAGAAGAAGCAGTTGCCGTTAATGGAGGATGGGAAAGGAGGTGTTGTTGTCAGAGGATTAGAAGAGGAATTTGTGGCAAATACCAGTGAGATATTATTCTCTTTACTTGCTTAACAAACAATCAAGGTCATTGCCATGTTCATAGAAATCCCTTGCATAGTTCTTTTGGTTCTCTGAAATAAAGCTGACATGATTGACCGAGCTGTTTGCTCTGGGGCATCAGTCGGTCACATTCTCTATTTTCCATAACGATACATATAAAGGAAGCAACTCCTGAAGGCGAAGAACTAATAAAATGTGGCAAGTTGATTTGGCTGGTTCAGAGAACATATCTCGTTCTGGTGCACGGGAGGTAAACTAATGACCCAGTGATAAAGTAGTTATTATCTTACAAAGTCATGTTATTGTCATTATGATTTATCGTTTGAGATTTAAAATCTTATCAGTGATATCCTGGCTTATCTTACGAGGTATTTTCAATGATCCCAACTTTCATCATTCCAGGGGAGAGCAAGAGAAGCTGGCCAAATAAATAAAAGTTTGCTGACACTGGGGCGAGTAATTAATTGGGTGGAAGAACTAAGACATGTATATTTGCACCAGCAGTGCACTGTCTTGAGGAAACCCTTAGCACATTGGATTATGCTCACCGGGCTAAGAATATTAAGAATAAACCTGAGGTTTGTTTGTTTCATATTTTGCATTTCTGACTGGCTTCATCATCTTTTTTCTTTTTTGCTATTTCTTATCCTTTATCCTGCGAGCAAGTTAGATTATTTTATCTTTGTTTTTTAGCAAATCGTATCCTAGTATTGGTAGCTACTCTTTTGCATAGTGTTACGTCTTAAAGCTCTATCATAATGTTCAATACCAACTGATAGCCTTATATATTGTTTTTGTTAACTTGTAGGTGAATCAGAAGTGCTGAAAGCAGGTAAGTAGGTAACTGTCTCTTGGTTTTGAAGTGCTGTTTTTGTATCATACTGATGCTCCTTCTTAATGCAACTTTACGCTACTTAACTTCCCCTCCCCCCATCTCCCTGGAGATTTATGTTTCAAGGGAGAAGAATGGGGTGTACGTCCGATACTATCACGAGTAGAGTGAGAGAAAGGTACTGATTATTAGATGTTTGCCTTCTTGGCAAGCCTAAAACACATAATTTGGTTTAAAGATTATGTGTGCTATGTAGTGCTCAATACTTAGTTTTTTAGTGAATTCATTTGTCTAACCATAATATATGTTTCCTTATTATTGTGAGCAATGGCCGATCAGATTGAACGAATGGGAGTGACAATAGAAAACCATCAGAAGGCCAACTTACTTGATGTTTATTTTTACATTACACGGCATGAAATTAAGTAGATATCTCAAAAATGCTTAATTGCCTGATGTATGATACGCAGCAAATAGAGGAACTGCAAAGTAAATATGATCTTCAGATTGAACAATGTACTGATCTGAGCAAAAAACTCGATGCCACTCAAGTAAGCAATACTCATTGCGAATAGTAATGTTTTTAAACTGTCTATGAATCTTAATTTGAGTTGTTTGCAGAAAGACCCGAACCAAACCAGCAAGTTGCTGGCAAATGTCAAAGAAGAATTAAAAGAATCCCAATATTGCCTCAAGGAGCAGGATTTTATCATATCTGAGCAAAAAAAGTCTGGTATACTACTTTTTTTGCCCTGCTTCATATGTGTATTTTGTCTTTATGTGGTGTCTAATCTTGTTTCTGAATAATGCAACTAGAAAATGCTCTGGTGCATCAAGCTTGTGTCTTACAGGCTGATTTGGAGAAATCTCAGAAGGATAATGCTTCTCTATTTCTTAAAATTGGTACATCATTTTGTTGCCTTTAAAACATTTATTCATCTGGGGAGGGGCATCTTTCACTGTTCTTCATTTCTATTGGTTTTCAGCCAGAGAGGACAGACTGAATTCTGTTAACAGATCAACTTTGGATATTTTTGGAGCTGATCTTTCCAAGCAGCTTCACACTCTTTGCCATTTGTTGGCTGGTTCTACATCTCGACAATGTAAATACCTCCAGTCTGTTGAGTTTTCTTGAAACTAACCTTAAGGATAATGCGGACATTTCTGCAGCTAAGCATTGTTTTATGGAGTTACTTTTACAGAATGGGTAAGGAAGCTGTTGTTACTGAAACATTCTTTGCCCATAATCCATTTGAATGGATTACTCAGCTTTGCTCCTCGTTCTCCGCTCCACAATGCCTATGGAGACCCTTGGAGAAGAATTCCGAGAAAACCATTCATTTATAGTAGGCAATGAAGTAAAGATCCAAGCTCATCGTTCTCCGCTTTCACAGATCAACTATGCCCTAAATTGTGTTTGTATTTGTCATATATAGCATACATATTTACCAAGGGAGATAAAGAACAAAATTGTTAAGTTCAGAAATGTTGTAGGTTTGTGACAAATTAAAGCTCTTTTGTGTATATATAAATGGTCTCTTGCCCTGGCCACTCTCATCAAATGAGATACCAATAATTAGTAGTAGTAGTAGTAGTTCACATTATTAGATACGAATCGAGTACGTATGCTCCTATTAGATAAGTCCAAGATGATACTACATGTTTATAAGAAACTATGTTAATCCTTGAGTTCCTGATTCATATGGTTGGGTTTGTCCATGCTCCATGCACTCAAGCTCTCGATTTGGACAGTTTCGGTTCCATTGTTGAATGCATACAAATGAGCGTCTCCATACAATGCCATGGTGGGATACACTCTAGAAGTAATGACAGTCTTTCCTCCCGCGGCAAAGCTCTCCACAACAGAGTTATCAATCTGCAAAAAAATACCTCTACCATCAAAATCTACCTTGATAAGAAAACACAAGAATGTGCATACCAAACTCCTAAGAGAAATCTTCATGTCTGTCAAGTCTACATAGACAAATCCTCCAAAAGAGGGCCTATATGCATCCTTCCCATTCACCATTTTGGTCTTGTCTTCCTCTATGGATGACCTGCATAAACACTTGGATCAGACTTCTTCAACATCAACAATTTAATTAATCAATCAAATATAAAAAATATTTACATGGATGCATCAGAACACATAAGAACTAGATGCTTGTCCTTATCCTTGAAGATTCTGAAGAAGACAGGAGTGAACTCCTCCAACTTCTTCGAAGCCAAGGTCGCCAGCCCAAACGGTCCCAATCCTCCTCCTACAGTTGATTTCTTCTCGCGACAGATCTTCTCCGCGTCATGCCTATCCCAGGTCTCGTTAAACGGCTCAGCCTTGTCCAAGCTATCAAACGAAAACGTCACCTCCACATCAGCCTACACCATTTTTTTTTACCTCAGTAGCCCACCTTTAGTTTTACCACCACAATAAACTAACTACAGCCACAAAACACGCACACTACACTACACACTACCTGTGCAGCCGTTATCTGTTCGATCTCGACCTTCTCTCCCTGCTCGAGCTCGAAATTGCCCAACTCCATGTTCTCCGCCCTCAGCGACTCCAGTTCTTCAATCGGCCACTGCAGCAGCTGCTTCCCGCTCGGATCAAGCACAATAGTGCGAGGAATAAGCTGAAACAACACAACAAATATTAATACCACAAATCATTTTTTTTTTAAATCGGCAACGAGGAATTATTTGGGGGTGCTCGAGCCCACCCAATCAAAAATCACCTGAATGCCAGCCCAGCCTTTCTCCACATCCTTATCAGTAGAATCCGACTCATTCGCCCAACCCCACAAGATCCTCCGGTTCTTACTCGGATCAAAGAAGGACTTGGACGCGTAAAAGTTGCCATAATCGAACCTCAGCCCCTTCCATCCATCGATCGTATCCTTATCGGGAACATACCTATCGCTCTCAAGATCATACGTCCCAATAGTGTAATACTCATATCTAGTGAGATCAAGGCTGACTTTGAACACATGCTTGACCTTGGGACCAATGGCAGAAGTGTCCAAGCCAACGGCGGCGTCTGTGGAGACGGGGAAAAAGTCCGGGCACTCCCAGTTGCCGGTGGCGGCCATGGAATGGAGGGGGTGCTTGGCCTTGGTCCAGCGGAAGAAGTCCCTGCTCCGGTACAAGAACGACATCCCCCGGTGCTTCCTCCGCCCCCCGATGGTGATCCGCCAGTGGCCGTCCGGGGTCATCCACGCGGTGGTGGGGTCGCGGAAGGCGGTCTTGTTGACGAAGTCGTCTGCGACGATGAGAGGGTTGCTGTCGGGCTTGATCCAGTGGCGGAGGAAGGGGTCGGAGAGGTTGGCGGGGACCGCAAAGTTCTGGACCTGTGATACAGACCAAACAATATAACTCAGCCCAAACACTACCTGTTTACACAGCCGCCGATGTGAGACATTGAGTCAGTAACAACCTGGGTGTCGTTGGAGTCGACGATGCCGGTGTAGAGGATGACGGGCTTGTTGCCGGGGAGGACGGTGGCGGAGCCGGACCAGCAACCGAACTGGTCGAAGGGCTTGGAAGGGAAGATGGCGGGCTCTAAGGCGTGCCAGTTTATCAGGTCTTTAGACACCGAGTGGGCCCACACGATGTTGCCCCACACTGCTCCCTTTGGGTTGTATTGGTAGAACAGGTGGTATATTCCGTTGAAGTACATTGGTCCTAATCATATATATCCATCAATTATATTTTATCTCTCCCATCATTCCAATCTTAATTAATTAGGCTCACTGAAAAATATGTAGCTTACCATTTGGATCTGAGATTTCGCATCACCCGCCGCGCCACATGAAACAAAAATATTATAAAGTCAATTCGAGTGAATAGTTGATAATTTTTTATGTTCAAATCTTCCCTTGTCGGAGAATTAGCAAATATGCAAACAATATATAAGTGCAACTCAGATCGACCCCGAGTGATTTGGGGTTGAGTTGTATGGACTCTATTAGTACTAGCTAAATAAATTTGAGAGTCAAAATTGAAGTATTTAGGGTGCAAGTTGTTTCATGGGGACCATGATGACTTCTTACTTCATTCAATTAATGCATGCACAAGAATTCACACCTCTTTTGGATTCCAGTTCGACAATATTTTGACATCTTTGAGTTGTAGCCAAATTAATATTGGATACATATACGTGGTTCATTCAAAAACACACAATTAGCAATGTTCATATTTTTATTAAAAAAAAGTTATCATCTACTGCAAACCCAATAGGTCAAAGATAAGAAAAGGGGCAAATTGTCTCCATCCAAACCCAAAAAGTATTTACCAAAAATTAAGAAAGGCCAAAATGAACATTTTTTTAGATAATTAAAGTTTGACTCTTCCTAATTGGCAAACCAATTGAAGAAGTTGAGATACGATCATTATACTAATAACCTCATGCATTCAAACTACATCATTGTCATCATTCAAACTCAAACTATATTCACAAATAGAGAGAGAGAGAGAGAGACCGTTTATCCAATGTTTGGGTGGTTGGAAATGATAAGCAGTCCTGCCTTGTTGCTTGACATCAACCACATGCTTGGATTTGGATTGTAAGTGCAGAAAAACATGGTGAGATGATTCGACGAAATTAAGGTTGAAAAGTGATAGCAATGAAAGTGCACAAACAAGGGTGTTGAACTTGAATATACCCATGAATATTCAACCAAAATGTGTTTACTACTATGTTAATTGAAAGGATCCAAGTGAGCGTTTTTATAGGAAAAACAAGATGGTGGATCCTTATAATCTATCAAGTGGAGAAAATGGATTTTTTTTTCTGGAGAGAGAAGAAGAGAAAAAGAAAAAAAAAACCAGAAATTGAATAAAAAAGATAATGATCCGTAATTTCGTGTTAATGCTCTTTAGGTTTTCCGAAATGGTCAACCGTTCCTTGGTTTTCTCTTTGGATAATGCTTTTTTTGTCGACGGACCAAATTAATATTTTCATTATTTTATAATTTTCTCTTCAATACGATTCAAATTCTAAAAACAAACGCGATTTCTTCTTCTTTTTAATTGAAAATAATACTCCGTACATGCTTATTTTCGACGAGAAATATCTGTAATATTTAATTTTAAGATAAGAAACTTACAATTGACTTACGTAACTGAATGTGGATAAAAAGATTTTTAATTATATTCACTTTTCAAAACTAGCAAAGTATGAGGTCAAAACTAGAGAAGTGAGACGGTTGAACTTGAAGCCAAAGACCATTGAATAAATCAATTTTAGTTATGGGTTTTCGGATGTCAAACTAGTTAAAAAAAAAAGCACATGTTGAGATTTTTGGTATTTCTTAACGTGAACAAATTGTATTTTTGTTAATTATAAACTTTTTATATGTCCTCTTGTGTTGGTGAGATAACAATTTATACAGGTGTATCAATATATATGATGGCGGTAGATCTAGATGATCAATTTAAGTTATTTAACCCATTCACGATCACGACAATAGGCAAAAAATGAAAATGATATATTATTATTATTATTATTAAATAAAATCACAGTAGATAATTATATGAGCTGGCCCTTTTGTGTAATTAATTCTGTCGGAGTATGAACACTATATGTTGACAGGTTGGACCAATGACTCTTCAATAACTGAGTAATAATCATAAATATAAGCTGAGTTTGACAAATCGAAATCATACCCAATAGTCTACATTTGAATTCTAGGAAAAAATTCCTCCTTTTACTCTTAATAAAGATATTCCAGAATCCAGAGTTTGACAAATCGAAATCATTCCTTCAATTTCTTATCGACAGTAAGAGAAGCAAAAAAACTTATCTTTAGCCAAATGTGATGTGCCATAGTTGATAGTATATATAAGTTAATTAGTTAATCCAATCCAGTTAAGCTTAGAAAATAGTACCCCTATTGAGAATTTTTTTGAGCAAGAATTAAGTTTATTTAAAATTAAAATGAATTGTTGAACGTGAATTCGAGTATAACTCAATCTTCTCTTTAGATTAGATTTATAATTTTTAATATAGGTATAACTCAATATTTTCTTTAGTACTATAACTCAATCTTCTTGTTGTTCGGTAAAGCCTTTCTTTTTTTCTTTTTTTTTTTTACTATTTGTAGTGTCATTCAAACTATTTCATTTCTTTAGTATTGGATACTTGATGGATTGTAGAGGCTTGTGCATAAGTTCTTGTCTATGTTTTTTTGAGGGTCAATACAATAAAACATCGATTTTCGCATTTTTATAGGTCACGTTGAAGGTTTTAAGCATTTTAAGTACTCTTAAAATCATAGTTACACCAATTTGAGCAAATGCATAAATTAATACTAGTACAAGACCGATTATCTTTCAAGTAATTACCTGAAAAAGTTGTTCATTATTCTCTTTTTTTTGTTAACTCAAAGTGTATAGTCCATTTTACACTTTAAGTGTATAAACTTCTGGGTAAATTACTAAAAATCATAAAATTTAGTCAAATTTAGGTTCGCATCACCATTTCAGAAATCAGTCCGAAAAAAATTAAATTTGGTTAAATTTTCAATTATCACACTAAGAAAAAGTTTGGTCACCTATAAGCTGTGTTTCTTTTAATTTCCCATAAATTCCTAGCTATCTCCTTGCGACCCCAAAAGTATTTTTAATGTACTAAAATCAATTCTACACCAATTAAACATGTTAACTTGATTGTTCTTTTTCTCTTTCATTTATAGTAAACATCATTTTAAGATTTCCAAGATCCACTTAAATTTGAAAGGCGAAAGCTGTTAATTTGACACGTCTTTTATTTTATTTTTAACATTTATTGTTGTCTTTGTTGACATATAGTATATACATAGTGCAGCTCAGATCCAATTATTTAGACGCCTTTTAGTTGTCATATAGAGAAATTATTCTAGGCGTTGACTACGACTTATATCAGCTCAAACTTCAAATTATTAGACATTAAAAGAATCATAGCATGTACTATAACAAATCTATGTTAAATGCTGTCGTATATTTAATTTAGCTCGTAGTCATGTGTAATTTGGGACGTTTCAGTGGTCAAAAAACCCTAATTATCTAATTTTGACATATCAAGAAACCATAATTTTCATAACTTGTTGGAACTTTATACTGCAAATGATGTACAATATATCAATATAGATATATAGGAGTATTATTTTCATCTTCTAAAAATAACTATTTTTAAAATTATACCAGTTTTAATACATAATTGGTAAAAAAAAGAATGAGAAAAGCTAGTAGAAATAGCGTGAATGGATTTTGGAATCCACCCTACTAATACTGCATGTCCTTTAAAAATGTATTAACTTTTGTACGAGCGCAAGTTTTAATGCATGGTTTGTAAAGTAAAAGAGAGATAAAAAGAAAAAAAAATGATTAAAATACTAGAATTAACAATTAAATGTGTTCAAAATTAAAATATCTTAATGTGATTGATGATCTCTACGGTTTGAGAAAGCTTACATGCATGCTTCTTATATATCCAAATAAAAAAATTGAATAGAAGAAATTATAACAATGATAAAAAAAATGATCGTTTCGTAATTTCGCACATGCTTTTTTAATTCGTGGAACTCATACATTGATAAATTGAGATGTAGAAAAGTTAGTGAGTGAACTTTGAAGGTATGATATTTGGTATCATTAACAGTACTAATACTATAGAATTAACAATATTCCATACACACATATATAACATATTTTTATATCAATGTGACGTCAATATTACGCAGCTAAGTCTATAGTATTTATATATTTGATCATAGTATAAGACAAATAGATTAAGTGGGGGTCCAAGTTTTACCCACTCATCTATATATAGGTTCTAGACTTAGATGACCACAAGTAAAATTCCTTCACCACTCTTCGAGATCATCTATATATGATATGATATGATATGTCGCATTCAAATTTTATTTATTGCTTCTAAATGGACTATATATATTTTTTGTGGGGTATATATATGTACAATACTACTAATAGACTATTTAAGAAAAATATAAACGAGATTTTTTAAAACTTGAATAACATCAATTCGAACTCTCAATATCACACTTTATTGAGCACTATGCTATAAGATTGTGGCGAGAACAAAACATCCTTTTAACAAAACAACCGCACAAAGAGGAAAGAAGTCATTCTTATTTTCTTGAAAAAGTGAAATCTACAACTATTATAGGGTTCTATGTATGTGTTTTGTTTCATGATTTTGGTGTGGAAGTTCCCCTATCACTTTTTAGAATTTACCTTCCCTTCAGTTTCATGTGTATAAGTATTTAACACCAAATCATGATGCCAAAAAGCAAAAAGATGTAAATATTCTAACATCCTAGTTGAAACTTTTCATACCAAAAGTAGAAAGTCCACTCTAATTCATTTTCTTTCACTTGTGCCTTTTGGGCATGGGGTTAAGCTTATGTACGTATTGAAGGTGTGGCACGTTTAAAAGTAATTAAAAATTGAAATTGCACGTTTAATAAGCTCTATTCTAGTATTATTTTTTATCATTATTATTCTTAAATTATTGTTGTTCTAAAAGGTATATGTATAGTATTTAGTACATCCGTTTTATTTGGCACACAGAAAGTAGTACTATTATATCTTCGATATGATATTTCAATTCATCCTTATTAATAATAATTAAAGACTATATACATATTTATGATATATGGTGTAAAAAAATATCTTGCAAATTTATTAAAGCAAATCAAAATCCTAATTGACTAAATAGTTAAATCATAACAACTTACATAAATAAATAAAAACAATAAAATTACTTTTAGTATAAATGGTTTTCAGTAAAACAAATAGGGAAAATTTATTTAAGTTTGAGTTTAATATAAATCGTTGGAGTAAAATTACTATTGTTGTGATATTTACACCAAAATGAATTATGTAGAAATGGTTAGAAGATTTTCAATAAAAAAATGTATTTACAGAACAATATTCGTATGGCATGCGTTAGTGTTGTGAAAAAGTTGATGTTGTTGGATTTTATAGTAGATTCCCTTGTAAAAGGCAAATTCGACAATTCGAGATAATAATGATAGAGGAAAATGTACTCATGATTCAATTTCCCTTTTTTTTCCTGTTTAGCTAAACATGATTAAATTTACTTATACTAGTAATTAATGCAAACGAAAGTACCAATACCAAATTCACAGATCTGTGAAAGAGTTACTATTTGATTTGGATGAGTGAGAAGTAGTTGGATCTCACTAGGAACTTAGTGGGATTTGAATGCCCACGCTTTTTTCATTTCTCCACTCCATCTTTTTCTTACACTTTTATGAACAATCGTCATCAAGCTAAATTTTGAGCAAATTAGAAAAGTCATCAGTTTTGAAATCTGGCCGAGTTCTTGGAAATGAAATAATACAATACAATACAAATAGAATAGTCAAATAAGTATTGACGAAACCATATCGACTTGCATTAATTTTAAGTCAAGAATACAAACTGATCCAGTGCATTTGCAGTTAATTGGTTGCCACCAAAATCTCATCTTGCTGCGTAATCTAAATTTGTATTTGACTATTTTCTTTCACACGACCTTAAAATCCTCTAGATTGTAGATAAACAACTGCTGGAGTGCTGCTGGTGTTCATAAACATAGTCTAGACATGTTTGTTAAAGTTAATCAAATAAATTCAAATACAAGGAATTACATTAGTTAGTAAAGGTTGCTCAATTAAGTCACTAATTAAAAAAAACTACCTTCAATAAGTAATTAACTTCTTCGGGGCACAAGATTTAATAAATACTACTTACTATTATTGAATTAAACCCATATAAAAGAAAAAGTAAAATAGAGGAGAAATAACATAGTACTACACGAAGAAAGGATAATTATACTTAATAGTTATTACTATTATAAATTGAATTCAATGAGTGGACAAAAAAAGAGAAAATCAATCAATTTTAATGAAACGTATTTTAAAGAACACTGTTTTTATTCAACGGTTAACTTATTTAATAGAGTGAATATACCTGATCTTTCACTTTCACAAATAAATGGTACATGGTTTTTATTTTATATCATTTTTAGTCCCTATAAATTACATTTTTGGTACTTGATGCATTTTTCACCCAAAAATGCCCTCTAAACAAATTCATTTTTCCATTTGTATATTTTAGGCACATTCAAAACTACTACCAAAAGTGATATTACTTCTCTCATTCTCCTCACTCTTTATACTATTATTATTAATCAATATTAATATTTTTATTTGGATGTTATAAATTAATAATTAATTTATTTTTAATATCATTCAAATATACTTAATTAAAATTATAATTATATTTAATTATTATAATAATAATAATATGGTTATAATACTAAAAAATAGTAATTAATTAATAAATAATTATAGTATAATTATTTAAATTATGAATCATATAATATCATATATAATAATAACTATTATTATTATTTTATATAAATTTAATAAAACTAATCAATTGTGAATGGTTAATAATAAAAATTTTAAATTGTGAATTGTATCCATAATGATATAAATAATTGAATATTTTTAATTAGGTGTTTCAACCCTAAAATGAGTATAACATAATTTAATTAAAAATAATCAATTAATTTAGTTAGGTGTTTTATTCTTGATTTATATTATGATTGCAATTAGATGTATGTATAAAATAAAAAAAGAAAGAAGAAAGAAGTGAAAAGAGAATATAGGAAACATAAATTAAGGATAAAAAAGAAATAAGAAAGGAAGATAAAATATTAAAAAAAAGTAAATGAAGAAAAAAGAAAGAAGAAGAAACTAAAGAAGAAAAAAAGAAATAAGAAAGGAAAAAAAATTACATATTTGGTACTATTTAATTGAAATTTCCAAAAATATCTTCCACTATAAAATATCACATATTTGGTACCTTGGGTTATTTTTGTGATAGGTACTATATAAAATAAATATCAGGTACCATTTATGTGCAAAAATGAAAAATCAGGTACCATTTATATAGTTCACTCTATTTAATACGGAGAGTAAATGTCAAAATTGGTCCTGAACATATGCCCGTTTTACGATTCTGGTCATAAACTTTATCTTTTGAATTTTTTGGTCATGTACATTTCAAATTGGATCACGTTTGGTCCTCCGTTTCCAATTTCGTTAACATTTAACGGTCAACGATTTAAAACAAAATTTTGACCAAGTTAAGCATGTTAATTGTGATTACCAATTCCCTAATTAAAACCTTAATTATTTTAATGATATATCATTTAAAATACCAAATGAATAAAATGAAAAAACAAAAGAAAGAGAAAGAAATAGTTCAGCCGTTCAGGCAATAAATTGAAAGTTCTCCCTCTCTCACTCGACGGCGCCTTTCTCCCTCTCTCACTTCGATGGCATCGTTTTCCGAGCGGAGGTCAGTGGAACGAGAGCTAAGGTTGTTGTCGTCTAACCCTAGTTTATTGGCTGAACGAAGAAACCCTAGATGGAGAAGGAGAACGAGAAGGGGGAGGGGAAGGGAAAGAGCACCTGCCTCTCAAAACCGAATCCGACTGAGAATCGATCTCAAGCACCGCCTCCTACTGAGAATCGACCGCAACCACCGTCTCCGACTCAAATTCCACCACCTGCCTCTCAAAATCTACCGCAACAACCACCTCCGACTGAAATCCCACCGCTTCCAAGACATAATGTATGGGCCCCGACCGCTTATTGTGGAGGTGAAATTTTAATTAAAAGTGCTTTTCATATAGATGATTAGGGTTGTTTCACTTGATCTGGGGCTTTACATAGATTTATGAGTTTGAATATTTTGGGGAAAATTTAGATTTGAGATTCTGGGGCTATATATATATATGCATGAGTATGAATATTTTTTTTGGGAGTGTGGATTGTGGTGGACCAGTGAACTCGAATTTGTTGTTGTGTGTGTGTATGGCTTGTCATGTGGGGTTTAATTTTAGGTGGTGAGGGAAAATGTGGTGTTTATTCTTTTGTTTTTTAGTGTTCATTGTATGTTGCTGGGGTTTACAAGACAACACATTTGAATTTGGATGTCTGGGGCATTTTATAGATGCAAGAGAATGAATATTTTTATTGGGGAATGTGGAATTGTGGTTTGACAGTTAACCCAACTTTGTATTTAGGATTTTGAGTTTTTGGGGAACATGTGGATTTATTGTTTTTTGTGGTCCTCAAGCATGAGATTTCTATTTATAGCTTTTTTTGGGTGTGTGAATGGTATTTTATTTATTGCAGCGTTTCATTGTTTATTTTGGCAACACAAGATAGTAAGTCATTTCCAGCATATTTTACATGATGCCTCCAGAGTTGTTAAATACTCTATTCGTGAACAGAAAAAACAATACAATTGCCTTATTTGGGTTCCACAAATAATAGTAAGTCATCAACAAAATTTCTACATATTGTGCCTTACGTGACTTTTTGATATATAAATTTTGATGTATACTTGTGTGACTTTTTAGCACTATGACTTGTTTATGTGCATTTGTTTGGTCAGTGTGTGTATTATTTGTTGGTGCTGTAAATTTTTAAAACTGATTTGATTTATTTGCATTACAGATGGGATCTTTACAACAACGCTTTATTACTCGGGTCAAATGGTAGAATCCAATGGAAAGCACTATGTGGGTGGGAAGGTACAACACATAGACAATTGTGACTCAGATAAGTGGTCTAAATTGGAGGTGGATGATGTATTGGAGAACTCAATTTTGAAGTGAGTAGGTTAGAATACTATTATTTGAAGCCTGGGATGAGCTTAGACGACGGGTTTATGAGGTTGTTTGACAACCACTCATCAATGGAGATGGCCGAGATTGGAGTTCAGAAGGGGGTTGTGGATGTGTTTGTGGTTGAAGCTAATGACTTAGTAGTTAGTCAAATAACACAGGAAAATGTTGTTGAGGGTGTGGGTGGTGAGTCTGGGGACGGAGTAATGGGTTCAGATGGTGTGGGTAGTGAGTCTGGGAAAGGGAAGGGGAAGGTTGCTGAGGATGATGTAGTCGAGGATCCTTCCTTCATTGATAGTGACTACGACCTCAGTGACCATGAGGAAGATGCTATCATGGCTGATCAAGTAGAAGGGTGGAAGAAGGTTGTGGATGAGATGGTGAATGACGACATGGGAGATACTAGCGATAGTGATCACCTTCCTAGTGAGTCACCAAGTTCAGCAAACGAAGAAGAGAAGGAGCATGATGACAGCAATGATAAACTTGTGTCGGGACGGTACAGGGCAACAACCGATCTCAATGACCCCAGATGGGAACTTGGGATTCGGTTCAATTGCAAGGAAGACTTTATCGACCTCATCCGTCCTCAAGGAGTATTGCATGGAAAGAGACTGAGATTGGAGAAGAATGACAAAATTCGGTGCCTCGCGAAATGTAAAGGGGTGATTAGGAGTAAGAAGAAACCTGCATGTCCATGGTTCGTACAGATTTCGTATAGAGGGGCAGCCCTTGGTTTTTGGCAGATTTCCCGGCTCCGCAATCATCACAAATGTGGCGGGACGTTATTTAACCATGGATGTGCGAATTCAAGGTATTTAAGCAAAAGGTACAAAAAGGATATCTGGGTGTTCCCTGGTATGTCTGTGGGGCAGTTCATCGAGAAGGTCCACTCGGATATGAAGATAACCATTTCTTCTTCAAAAGCAAAGCGAGCTATGCAACAAGCACGGAAGATGATTGAGGTGGACTTGGTGCGACAATACAAGAGGCTGCACGACTACATGGCTGAGATTTTAAGGAGCAACCAGGGAAGCACTGTTGTGTTATCAACCCACCGTCTAAGTGATGGCACTGACAAGTTCAAAGCCATCTATATTGCCTATGCAGCTTGCAAGACATCGTTTAAACGTCATTGCCGTCTCTTGGTAGGACTAGACGGGTGCCATCTTAGAGGTCAAGGCAATGGAATTCTTCTGACAGCCATTGGGCTTGACCCGAATGATCAAATTTTTCCTATCGCCCATGTTGTGGTACGCATTGAAAATACAGAGACATGGACATGGTTTCTCAGGCTTTTGGTGATGGATTTGGAAATTACCGACTCAAGCACATGGACGTTCATCTCGGATAAACAGAAGGTGACATAAATTGAACTTACCAGTTTGATGAATATATCATCGTCAACTCTCTTGTTTAAAAGTTTTAAGGGCCTGATGTGTTTTATTTTCTTTAGCATCAACCTTCCTGTTGTCTGTTTTAAGGGCCTGATGTGTTTTATTTTCTTTGATTTCGTTTCTTGGCAGGGGCTGATCGCCGCTATGAGGTCCTGCGTAGAGCATGCCGAACACCGGATGTGTGTATGGCACATGCATAACAATTTCAAAAAACAGTTTCCTTCGACCAAATTGAAGGATAAAATCTGGGAGGCGGCTCGGGCGACCAACACTTACGGGTTTGATAAAGCGATTCAGGAAATTAAGAACCAAAATCAGGGAGCTTACAAGTGGCTTATGGAGCATACAAGAAAGGAGAACTGGAGTCGAGCATTCTTTGGGTTCGATGCAAAGTGTGACATCCTTGTTAATAACATTTCTGAATGTTATAACAAGGTGATACTGTTCGCTTGAGAGAAGCCATTGTATGCGATGCTAGAGTGCATCCGCATGTACCTCATGGACAGATTTACGACAAGAAGGAAGATGGGTGAGAGAATGGAGGATGCCTTTGGCCCGAAAATCCATAAGAAGCTCGAGAAGGCGAAGGCCAAGATAGGCGAATGCATGGTCAGGGAGGCAGGGCAGTGGATCTACCAAGTCAACACAGCTCGGGATGAGCAGTTCGTGGTGGACCTGCGGAAACGAAGTTGCAGCTGCCGGCGATGGATGTTGACAGGATTACCTTGTCCACATGCGATTGCCTCGATAGAGATGACGACAGAGAACGTCAACAGCTTTGTTTCGCGAATATACTCCAAGGAAACCTTCCAACGAGTGTACGCACCCATCATCTATCCGGTGCAAGGTCCGCAGCTATGGACGAGGACTGCCCAACCAGATGTCGTACCACCTGAGCTGACCAAGCTGCCGGGACGCCCAAAGGGAGCGAGACAGAAGACCGTTCAAGAAGCCCAAGAAATTAACAAAAAGAAAGCTCGGGCAGCCCGAATTGTGCAAGTTAGAGAAGATGGTGAAGGATGCATGACTATGTCCCGGAAAGGGTTAATGTCGGACTACAAATGCCGACTTTGTGGTGTCGTCGGCCACAACAAAAGAAGCTGTCCGACGCGTGAGCCAGTAGCAGAACGCAGCGGCCCCAAACCTACCACAGGTATTCTTTTTGTATGAGTGTATTATCTGGATTATAATTCTAAGAAGCAGCCTAGGTCACAACCTTGAATTAGATTTGGCACCCTATATTTCATAGTCTAATTGTTGTTTATATAAGCATGGAAGAAACGCAAGCGATCAGAAGAACAACAAAAATGCGCATTGTGTCGCCAACCCGGTCACAATAGGACACGTTGTCCAAGTGCCATAACTGACATGTTTGCGGATCCGGCCTCTGCCTCGGTGGTGGGTGACAACATAGCCAGTGCATCGACTTAGAAGAAGAAATGGGATGTTTTGTTGTGTTCTTGTCTATTCAAACAATTTTCTTACTGCCTCGATACAATTGTGTTATAACTTGACTGTTTTTTGTTCATATTTTGGTTGGTTTGGGAGAGGGCAGTGCCCATTGTGGCTGAATAGAATATTGACAGGTTATTGGTGATGTATTTTGGTCCAGGCAGTGTGCCCATTTTGGCTGGGGCACTAGTCAATTATGTAAACTTTGGTGATCGTGGTATTTTACATCACTCGTTGTTCTATTTACATCACTCGCTGTTCTATTTGCTCATCGTTATATTTTACACGAGTATTGGAGTAAAACCATTTTTTTCAAAAAGGCATATTAAGCTTCACTATCACTAACACAATTACAGACCTAAGGCTGAGGCTGAGGCTGAGGCAGGACAATCACAGTATTAATAATTGACAATTCACAAAATATTTGCATGAGCTCGTTCTACTTTTGCAACTGAAACTAATTGTTACCTATCTGCTC
Organism: Salvia splendens; assembly: GCF_004379255.2. NCBI lineage: Eukaryota > Viridiplantae > Streptophyta > Magnoliopsida > Lamiales > Lamiaceae > Salvia > Salvia splendens. Next base: position 30,638,652 of record NC_056033.1, on the reverse strand, counting down.
ATATGTTGACAACACCCCTGCTTTGTCACTTCGCAGTGTCATCCTTCTACCAATAGCTATTACTTTCTATATAACATGGTGGTTCATTCATTTTGTGGATGGATTTTTCTCTCCTATATATGCTCAACTTGGAATTGGTATATCTGGTAAGCATACTCATGCTGAACTTTCACTTAAAGTCTGAAGCTAAATAGTCACAATTTATTACTGACTTATCTATCTGATGTATTAGGTTACTCATTATACAACTGTACATACTAGTATCAGTTAAGATATGGAATTATGTATCATAAGAGGGTGATGGAAAAACTAAAGAAACCGTCCGACATCGTAAGCATCACGTCGAACACATGCACAACACATACAGAAATAGGAAGAGGCAAACAAAAGATCAATTATCAACTCTAACTGGAGAATGATCAATTATCATTACAACACAATTTCCAGAATCAGTGCAACACAATTTTAGTTTATCACTTCAACATTACAATAACACATTTCTAGCAACAGATACTGCACTCGATACGACACTCCTATTGTTCATCATTTGAAATTCACTACTTGAACTTCAACATACAAACAAACATTACAAACATTACAATAACAAAGAACCCTAATCCATACATCACAACAATAGCTAATTTATGTATGGTCCGATTATTCTCATCGATCGATGCCAAAATCAACCCTAAAGTTTCCCCATCCATGTCGGCATGCATCATTGATGAATCCATGCCGTCTTCTTCTTCTTCCTCTTTAATTGGCTCGATTGGTTCGCACCATTTGAAAAAAGTGCACTCTTTTCTCTCATAAACAAAGTAGAGCTTCCCCCTGTAGGTTTGCTATGGCTTTTGACTATTCGGAGTGAAGCAAATTTCTTGCAATTGCAAGACTCGTACCTGAATCGAAGGTCACGTCGGCCACCACTCTCGCTGGACCTAGTCGCGGAACCTCTGCTGCAAGACGACCGCTCCAGCATGATGAAGTTGGGCGACTAGGGTTCTTTGTTTTTCTCAGCGAGGAAGAAGTCGCGTCGCTTCTAAATGAATCTCAGATTCATTTTTTCTATTATTCGTAAATAATTTATGATATTATTTACAAGAAAATAAATTTGATTATTAAATGATTAAAAATTACTTAACTTGGTCAAAATTGTGTTTTAAATAGTTGACTGTTAAATGTTAACGAAATTGGAAACGAATGATCAAATGTGATCCAATTTGAAATGTACATGACCAAAAAATTCAAAAGATAAAATTTATGACAAAAATCGTAAAACGGACATATGTTCAGGACTAATTTTAACATTTACTCTTAATACGGATAAAAAACTGGATGACAACAGATTGGATACATAAGGATTAAAAATATAATAATCCAATAGTAAATGTGGGCACCAAAACAGGTTAATTGTATGCACAAAGAATTATTTGCATATAATACCAATCTATTCAAAATTATAAATTATTTTGAGAATTTCAGGTAACTTTATTAACCCCTCCAACATCAAAGGATGGATTTAGACGTTTAAAGTAGGAAAGAACATTTTCATACAATGAAACAGTTACAAAAACTAAGCTAAGAGTTTAACCTAGAATAACTGTAATTAAAACAGGTTAAATCAATCATAATTAATCACTAATATGGTTTTTTTCTACGAAGCAACACATTTTTTGTGATAAAAATTTAAGGCAACAGTTTGTTTAAAAATATTACGCTCGCAACGGAGTCATATCGTACCATTATTGAAAATCAACTACAACAAAATAAAATTAGCTGACAAAGTTTAATGGATATTCAATATAGGGATTTATAACGTACACTCTGGCATTAAATGGCTACAGAGAAATAGTTATATAACACATTAATGCATGCAAGTAATATAAGCCAATCAAACAGAGAAGATAAAATGAATAGAACCCAAGGCAAAATATAACCCAACTAGAGAATAAATCCATAATGATCAAACATAAGATTTTTCATGTTTAAACTAAAATTGTTCAAAATCTGAATAACAAAATTTTCAACTTGAAAAAAAACATCCCAACCACATTTGCAACATACTCCTGATAACAGAGGACAGATCACAGCCTCCTTCCCCTTCTGCCTCCCTTTCTCCTGGTGCTGTCAGTTGGGATGGGAGTAACATCCTCTGGAGATATAAAAAACAGGTAAAATATATTAACCAATGAAATGGAAGGCAAAAGAAGATGAATCCACGATAATCTTCGACAAATAAAACTGCCAATACCTATACGACCAATCTTCATGCCCGAACGTGCAAGGGCTCTCAGTGCAGACTGGGCTCCAGGACCAGGCGTCTTGGTCTTGTTGCCTCCAGTAGCACGAAGCTTAATGTGAAGAGCATTGATTCCCAATTCCTGAAAAATTCAAGCTTCAGTAAACAAGTAATCACCTCAAACAAAAAGATGGCAGATACATATCACTTCCATGGAAATGTTAGTCATGTATTTGCAAAACAATATGATGTATAAACCTTGCATCTCTGAGAAATATCCTGTGCTGCAAGCATAGCTGCATATGGAGACGATTCATCCCTATCAGCTTTGACCTTCATTCCACCTAAACACAGAATTTTCAATCAAATTTCAGAACTTTCAAATTTGAAAAACATAGTAAATAGAAAAATATACAACATAACATAAAATTATGAAACTTTGTATTCAGCACTTAACATACAACACCACCTAGGGCATGGGCACAGCAATAATAGGAAACTATACTACTACTTGTCTAATAAAAGAATTGACGACTAAAGTGGATTACAGCAGGACATCAGTTCTCCAAGGTGATAAAGCATCACAAAGAAGGCTTCAGATGCACATTACCCATAAAAATGAGATTCATCCCACACCCTGTATGCCTAATTATGTACTATCAATTAACATGTAGGAAGTAAATATAGGAAGGCTACTTTCTTGCAAGTAGAAAAATGTTATATGGTCGAATTAATAACAATGTCAATGTTCCAAAGAACGTCTATATTCCAACAAATAAGGTCCAAAATAAGATAACAGGTATCAACAGCCAAGCCATACCAGTAATGCGGACCATGGTCTCACGCCCAGACAAATCTGTGACATGCTGCAACACAGATTTTGAAAGAATTACTTACTTTAACTATTTATTAGAGAAGAATGTTACCAAATTTTGATATGCACTTACAATGAAGGTGTCATTAAATGAGGCAAAAATGTGAGCAACTCCAAAAACCAGTTCACCATCTCTGGTAGCAGGTCCAAGGGTGACATTATCTTCCTTGGGCTCTCTGGTCTTTCTCTTCGACTATTATAGTAAAAGTAACATTATGTAAAAATTAGATATAGATCAATACTCTCTCGGTTCCATTTAGTAACGGAGGCGTTTTTTTTCGGCACGGAGATTAAGAAAAAATATGTTAGGTGAGTTAAGTAAAAGAAGAATAAAGTGAAAAATGAAAAAGGTAGAAAGATGAAGAGAGAGAAAAAGTAAGAGAGAGTAAAGTAGGTGTGGAAAAATGTGTTGACCTTTGCTAAAAAGATAAATGAATGACTCTATTACTATGGAATAGTACCAAAATGGCAAAATGACTCTATTACTATGGAACGTACCAAAATGACAAAATGACTATATTACTATGGAACGGAGTATAAATTATAGATGTTGTATAAAATAACATGGACTATATTATTCTTTAATAAAAAGATTTATTCATCACTAATAATCGCATAACACCAGAAACACCACTCAGTCGTTTAAATACTCCAGTGAAATAAACACATCATTCAAACTAAATAAATGAATATTTAAACATCAATTCATCATAATTCTTATCACTGCTACCAATGCATCACTAACGCCTCTAGAAACCTCGTGACAAAATAACCTACAGGCCATCCGTATGAACACGATGCTTCTCAAACTGATATCTAAACTCAATACGATGAAATAAATGAGCGAAATGGAGGAACAAAACCATCAATTATCAACATTCAAAAACATAAAAACATAGTTAAAGGGGAGGGGGAAACGTACAAAAAATTATAATCGATTAAAAAATACAAAACCGTCTGATTAACCTGAGGAGACAGTAGATAACGCGTTGGTTCTAAAACCAGTGTTTGGAATCGTAAATTGATTAACGCAACTGAAAAGTATGGGAATTAAAAGAAGTACCATGGCTTTCGGATGGGGGATGAATAAAAGTTCTGGGTGAAGCTGCTTCTCAAAAACCCTAATGAAAAGATGGGAAGAGATGAAGTCTCGAATATATAGCTAGGTTTTCAGGTTGTGGGTTGGGCTACAATTTTATTGGAATATTTTGAATCAATAATGGGCCTAATTGGTTATCTATTCTCATTAATTTAAAATTATAATTTCAAATTTATGAACTTGCAAACAATATTATTATATGAAGTTCAAAACTCACAAATGTAAATAATTACATTTTATTATAAAACAAACTTATATAAACAACTAAGTTTCGAAACAAAAAAATCACCAAAACACACGTTAGTTATAACATTTTTCGATATCTGTTGCTCCAGTTGTCTCATAATAGATGTCACACTTTTATTATTAATTTGTCTCACAAAAGATGTCATATTTTCTTTTTTTAAAAAAGCTCTCTCTACATCAATATATAAAAGTATATTTTCCCATTCCAAATAACACAGAAAACACATCTTCTAAAATTTCATGTGATTGTTCAAGTATGACATCTATTATGAGACGAATGAAGTATTAAAGTACAAGAATAAACACATGCTAATTTTTTTTAATGATATGAAATGCAGAAATTATTATGTATATTCATCATGCATGATTGACAGGAGCAAATCCAAGTTTAAATACTAAATTGTGCTTTAGTTTATTTAATTAATAATTAATTTAACTATAGATACTTCAATATTTAATATTTATTCCCTTCATTTGTGATCAAAAGTTTTCACATTCAGTATTTAAAAATTCGTTTAGCGTGAATAGTTACTGAATATCTACTTATGGGCACATACATATACTAGTTCTATTTCCAGTTACTTAGAAAATATTTAATGTTAGTATGAGTTTTTATTTTACAAACTATCACATTCTGTATCACATCATTCTATTTAAAAATTCATTTAACATGAATAGTTACTGAATATCTACTTATGGGCACGTACATATACTAGTTCTATTTCCAGTTACTTATAAAATATTTAATGTGAGTATGAGTTTTTATTTTACAAACTATCACACTTCTATATCATTGATAAGGCTCATTTCATGCATTTGTTATGTGGTTAAATTCTGCAAATTTAATAAACTAATAAGTGTTCATAAGTTCAGGTGCGTGTAAAATCTGCCGAACCCAGAAAGTGCATACAAATTACCAGGGGTAGAGGAAAAGGAGGAAAATGAAGTGAAAAACGCCAGCAATTTACCAGACTGAGGAAATGAAAAGAAACGCTGGCAAAATACAAAAAAAGGAGCTAGTATAAGGATCAAGGGCAAAAAAGACAAATTATAAATAATGAGTGCCATAGGGATCCGTGTCTATATAAAGGGACGACCCCTTTTGAAGAGAGAGCCTCTTTCATCACTTTTTATCTTTCACTCTTAGTCTTCTTAGTTTCATTTTCTAGTCTTAGCTCTTTTTCGCACGCACTTGGCACCGATGAGAGATTTTGGGCAGGCTTGGTGATAGTTAGTCTCTGTGGTGTAACACCGTCCTCACGAGGGGCGAAGATACAATCTGTTTTTATTTTTTGTCGTTTATTCCAGCCGTGAACTTCCTTGCCGGGAGCTCGGCGACTGCTTTTGTGTTTGAACCTTATTTCCGTGGTTATGGCAGTTTCTATTTTCTGTTTTACTTTGGTTTCTGATGTTTGATGTTGGTTTTACTGATTTTGGATGCTTTTCGCAATTGACTGTTTAATTGAGGTTGAGGTTGGTTGAATCTGAGTTTGTTTGTTGAGGAATTGTTTGAATCAGATTGGATGGATATGGATCTGGATGTTGTTGAGTTTGGATCGGTTGAATCTGGAGTTGATTGTGGTTTCGAGAGATGAATCTGATACGTACTTATTGGATCTGCATGGCTATGTCTGTTGCTTTTGATTTACTTGACCTGGTAGCTTAGATCTGATACTTTTCTGCTTAATCATAATGTTTGTCGTTCGATCTGAGTTTGCTCTGTTTTTGATGCTCTGTTTCGTTCATGTTCATGTTTATTTGCTGAAGAAGATGAAAATCATTGGTAGTTAGATCCAGATCTGTTGTTTGTTTGCTTTTGCAGTTTTACCTGTCATAGTAGCTAAATCGGGAATCGGTCCCACTATTTTTTCTTGCTTTGTTGTCTCACCGTTTTAGGATTTTTTTTTTACTTGACCCAGTAGTTTGATACAGGGACGGACCTAGCGCAGGCCAAGGCACCGCTCCAGCGAGTCTTGGCCAGCGCCGGACCAGTACCCCTCATGGCCGACCCCAAATGTGAGAAATCATGTCAGTCTGTGTCACTATGCGTAATGGCGAGTAGGGGTGTGCATTCGGGTTTCGGTTCGGTTTTTTACCAAAACCGAACCAAAACCGAAAAACCGAATTTAATTCAAAATCCAAACCGAACCGAACCCGAAAAACCGAAAACCGAATTTAAAAAACCGAAAAACCCGAACAAAACCGAAAAAAACCGAAAAACCTGAAAAAAATAAATATAATATAAATATTTATTTATATATGACTATTTTATTTATTTTATATATACTAATAGAATATTTATATATAATATAAAATTAATAATACATACTATAATATATATTATATAGTAGAATATATATTTTAAATATAATATAATATATTAAATTAATAGAATATATATAATTCTGTTTTTCGGTTTTTCGGTTTTTTTCTTCGCCCGAACCGAACCGAACCGAACCGAAAAACCGAAATTTTTTTATTTTTAAAACCGAACCGAACCGAAAAACCGAAAAAACCGAATTTCAAAATTTTGATTTAGTTCGGTTCGGATATTCGGTTTCCGGTTTTTTTGCTCACCCCTAATGGCGAGGAAGAAGAAAAACAAAAAGAAGAAAGAAGAATGGAAACGTGTTGAATTTACAAAAAGTTTAGCTAGTCTAGGAGAGGTACCTAGTATCTACAGTACAGACTACTCCATCCCACACCTTGTATTTTTATCTATTTTAAAAATCCAATTAGTTACCAAGTTTTTGTCGGCCCATAGCCAGTTTTTACAAAACTGCTTCAAATATTTTTTATATTATGATTACAATTTACAATTAATCGATTATATACATTTGATTGGTGACTTTATAATATTTTTAGTATTTAAATAAAAGTAACAAAGCAAATGAAAAAAATGCATTTGTCAAAATTACTTTTATTTATCATCCAAATTTATTTTAAATATAATTAAAATTTTGAGATTTATATGTGCTTATTTTTCAATTATTAGATGACCAATTATTTAGGGATAGTGTATCAAGGCTTGATAATTTGCTTTATAATTTAGAATTGCATTTTAAGAAATTATGATAGTGATTTGTGAATTACTCTATACTTTTGTTTGTTAATTTGGAATTAGATAGCTATGAATTTAGATTGGATTAGGAGTTTTAGTAATATATATAGTACATGATAATGGAGATTTATTGATTTTTTTTAATTACAATTATCATCTGGTGTCTCACAAAATTTGCAAAAATTTTAAATGTAAAATTAAATACAAAATATTTTACTTTAATTCAACACCGGCTTCTTCGAACTTCTGGTTCCGTCCCTGGTTTGATAAACCCTCTGCAATTAATTTCAGGTCTCGAATCATGCATGCACGTGTTCTTATTGTTTCTTAGGTCTAGTAGTTAGTTAGTACTAGAGTACTTTTAATTCTCGTGACCCAGTAGTTTAAAATTCTCGACTCACTTGTTGCGTGGCAGCAGTCAAACCCTCCCAAAACCCTCCAAATGCATGCTAACTCATCCTTTACTTCCATATACTAGCCAATAGTGTAGTGGGTTGAGGTTTTGAAGCCGGAAAAGTGTGTGTCCAACGACCAAATTCTGAAGGTTCCACAATCTCCTAAACCCTATGATCTAGCGCATCCTCCGGACCTAGGCGTTTGTGATATATCAATAGCACACACTCTCCTACTCACTTCAATCACATCATTCTATATCTAATAACTTTAAAGAATAATTTTGTCTCTGGAAATGCAACTAATTTTTCTAACATTATATCAAATCAATATATTTAGGGATCTCAGTCCAGCCCGCAACCTGTGAGCTGACCAGAGTAGCACGTCAAATTTATAGGGATAGAGTTGAAAATTTATAGCCCGATAAATTACAATCTGAATAGCCCGTACCCAATTAACCCGCAACTCGTTAGGGCTAGACCTGAAAACCCGATAAAATTTCTACTATTGTATTTGTTTGAGTCATAATTCGACACTTCATTGATTATTTTTATGATATAGATAACTAAAAAATAACTTTCAATTTTATATTAAATATCCAAATTATATATTTAATTTTTATTAATATAATATTAGATAAATAAATTGGAAACTTCAAATTCACTAAATAAAATATTTAAATTTCTAAAACATGCTTTAAAATATCTCGAAATATTATGTTTAATTTTGCAAAAATCTCAAATATTAGTATTTGATCATGTTTATGTTTGAGTTTAAGCATTTATCTCAAATTTATTATAATTAAATGTTTTACATTTTATAAATATAACTAATTTTCATCATTATTTATTGAACTGATCGCATGTTAATTTTATCGGTAGCAACCCGATTAACCCATTGGGCTAGCCCGAAATCCGGGTTTTTAGGGTTAAGGTTGAACTCGTATCCCGAAAAAAATACAGGCCAATTAGCCTGCAACCAAGTGACCCGCAGCCCGAGTATGGGTTGACCCGAAACCCGTTGGACCAACCCGATTGACATCCGTGAATATATTAACTGAATTTACTATTTTGTGATTTTCGTATTCATGCTTGTAATATGATATTATAAATAAATTATAGGACAAAATATATGCATGGTTGGGCAACAACAAAGAAAGTTGAATCTTCTTTTCATTTATTAAGGCATAAAAATGTAAAATTGGAAAAAATCTTTGCTAAAAAAATAGTAAAATTACTGACAGCAATTTCCGTCTGTAAATCCCAATTTTTCGTCGGTAAATGTGTTTACCGACGGAAATTTTCCGTTTGTAAACTTCACGTCAGCAATATTTACCGACAGAATACATTTCGTCGGTGTATTTTCCGACGGAATCTCCAACCAAAAGCCACTGTCGGTAAATTTAGTGCAACATCCGTCGGTAAATACCGACGTCCTTGTTCTCACAATTTCCATCAGTAATCACCGACGAGACTAATTCCGTTGGTCATTAACAAGTATATTTTGCAAATTAATTTAGTAATTTACAATGTGATACCTATTTTCATTTATACCATCAAATCACCTACAATAGCCAAAATAATTCTATTATAGCAACAAACCAATAATAATAGCCAAAATAATGAAAGTGTAATAGATAAATCTAAAGGTAAACACAACCAAAGTACGGATAAAAAAGAACACATAATAAGAAGTTTATATTTGATACTATGTAACAAGTATCAAGACTATGAAGCATAATCATCAATGTGACGTGAGAGATGGGACTCCTGGGACATCATGAACCGGTTCATCTTCTCTTCCATCGCTGAAATTTTCTCACTTAGCACATTTAAATATTGTCGCAATTCCCCCCTTATTTTCCCTCTTAATTCCCCCTCAATTCAACCATTATTTCATCCCTTATTTTCTCGTGCAATTCATCTCACAAGGAAGGATCCAAGGTAGTTGCTCTTGCAGATTATGTTGAGGTGTTAGCCACGAGGTTAGGTACCAAGTCATGTCCCAAACATCCTCTTCTTCTTGTCGAGCTTTCCTCCACATACATCATTGATGAAGATGTCACTCAAATTTTGATTTTCGCCATTTGTTGCTGCAATCGCTTGCACCATCCCCTAGATAATAAGAAAATTATACGCATAACTTCACCTCAAAACACATATTACTTGAATAATTGATAACAAAGAACCAATATAACAAATTGTTTATGAAAATTTCACCACACCTCTGCCCCCTGACCTCTCCTACCCCCTAAACCAGAACCCCCCACCACTCTTATCAACAGTGCCACACTCCACAAATTCAACCCTCAAATGCTCTTTATAGCCTACTTAGCTCTTAAATAACATTTCTGTATGGAAAAGAAAAAAAAATCATAACTAGAATTACTAGTACAAGGCAGTCATCGCAACTGGTACACTTAACATATTTATGCCTAAATCCAATAATAAGGCAATATTGACTCATAAGATGGCAAAAAATTTGGTCCGATAAGTATAACACAATAGCCAGCATCAAGAACAACCATAGACAAAGAAACTTTAGTCTAAGTGGTACATGCAAAAACTCCATCACATGTAAAAGTCTCACTTCAAATATCCCATCATAGGCAAACTTTGTTGATTTCCTTGTAGCTCCGAATAATACCCTATCTTAGGAAATCCCATACTATGCAAAACAATTTTACATTATGTTCCAATATACCATCCGACTATCTATTTACCTCCATATATCACTAATTAATGGAATTCATGAGATACTAAGCTTACTTTTAGCAACAATTAAACATGTGTTATTAAATAAGCAAATAAGGATATGAGCCATATAATTCTAAACAAATGAAGGTGGAGAGGAAGCACTGATCCTAGCAAGAAAGTCAGGAACAAAGTTCCTTGTAGTCCGTATGACTTGGCATAAATCAACTCTAAACAACAACAATGATATCTATATAGACTCAAGTTCCCTCAAAAGACACCAAAGAAGTACTTTCGTATTATCCATCTTATGATCAGCGGAATGTAAAGCAAACTTTTAATAGAGCATATTTTATGCCAACACATTACATATCCACTCACAATTAAAACACCAGTGTTTCCATACATATCTACTCACATTTAATTCTGCTAACACATTACAAAAACTACCTAAATATATTGATAATATTAAAAATAAAAAACCGTTATTATAACATAACATGTGAAAGGAGAAGAATGAAGAGTAATACCTCTATGAAAATGTGAAGTAAAAGAGTGATGGAAGAGATGGCTCAAATGAACCCTAGCACATCCAATTTAAGAAAAACTCAAAATTAATTGCCCAAAATCCAACCTAGACTTGCAATATATTTAATTTGCTCTCAATGATCCATGCCTAAAAGGTGTAATAGATAGGTAAAAACAAGAATCTCTCCTTAATTCTTCAAATACTAGAGGTTAAAGCTGTGGGCAAGGGTGGAGTCGAGAAAACAGATTTTCGGCCAGTTAAGGGAAGGAGACGGCATTGGTTGTAGCTCGGCGACACGGAAGGATGATGACTTGAGCAAACGATTGTGTTTTGGATTATTAAATTTAATTCTTAAGATTACTAACGGATTTAATTCCGGCGGTGATAAATTTACATTTTAAAAATAAAGAAAAATAATAAATTGCAGTATATATTCCGTGTTAAATAATAATGCTATTAAAATAGGGTTGAAAATTACCGACGACGGATTCCCTTGGTATCCCATCGGTAACACCTAGGGAGTCTTTTTCGTCGGTAATTCCGTCGGTAAATGACGCCTTTTTGTAGTGCTTGAGAGATTCTGTTTTTATGTTAAAATATTTTTTAACGAATACTCCTCCCGGCCCTAAAATTAGGCAGCATTTGAAATGACACGCGTTTTATTGCACCATTGGTAAAGTATGAGAGATAGAAAAAATTATTTGAAGTATTGTTAGTGGAAAAACAAAGTAGATAAATCAATGAAAAAACCAAATACTTACCACCCTTGACCATTTCCGTAGCAATGTCCCCTAAATTTCTTAAGGCAACAAATCGAAGATCACATCGTACATTAACAATAAAATTACTAAGTTGATGTGAAAACGTAAACAATCGCTTACATAGAAGTCCTCACGATATAAGGTAGTAAGACGGATTACTTGATCATCACAACACCGAGAGAAAGAATTTATTGGATTAAGACATGATATGCATCTAAGAAAATCAGTGCTAGCTTAAGAAAATCAATTACCGTCTCTTATATAGTTAAATCAACAACCTTGACATTGCAACTATAATAACATAAATTACGAAAAAAATATATATAATGAAAACATGAATAGAAATATTATAGTACCTGATGAAAAATCTCTACACAATAATGATGCAAATTCGTTATCAACTCTGATCCATACTTCTTATAACCACGACGTGGTATAATTTCATCAATATCAACTTGTGAAATATTATGCAATTCACAAAAATTTGTTGCTTGATCATGTATACCGCGTCCATCCTGGAGGTCTCGAGTTCGAACCCTAGGTGGCGTAATTTGTCTTTCCTCCTTGTTATAGGAGTTGATTTGTAATTTTCTCCTTCATATATATGATATAAATATATGAAGTTAATTTTAAAAAAAAAAACGATGGTGATCGAGAGAGGTGGGATATTGCATAATGGCGAAAAGAAGTGTTAGAGAAGAAGAATTGTGTATTTCTTGTATGTTCAATGATTTACATATCCCCTCAATTTATAGTAAAGTCTTCTCCCTATCTAGGTAAATATCATAAATTGTAACCAATCTATTCTTAGAGAATTATACAATTGAATCAATCACTGATTTTCTGTAATATTCTCTATTTGTGGGGATATCCGATGTGATTTGCTTCGACACTCCCCCTCAAGTTGAGAAACGGTATCTCCGATGCTCAACTTGCCCAAAATCTCTTTGAAGGCTTTCGGATGAACTGCTTTGGTCAAGATGTCTGCTAGTTGTTCTTTCGAACGTACAAATGGGAACTCAATGGTACCTGCCTCGAGGTTTTCTTTAATGAAGTGTCGGTCCACTTCCACATGCTTAGTTCTGTCGTGCTGCACCGGATTTTCTGAGATACTAATTGCTGCCTTATTGTCACAGAATAATTGACTTTTTCGCGTTGGTGGGTAGCCAATTTCTGTTAACAGCCTCCTTAACCACATGATTTCCATAAGTCCACTCTTGATTCCTCTGAACTCGGCTTCTGTACTAGACAAGGCAACCACCTTTTGTTTCTTGCTTCTCCAAGTAACAAGGTTGCCTGCAACAAAGGTAAAATAGCCTCCGGTAGACTGCCTATCGACGAGATTACTTGCCAAATCCGCATCGATGTACCCGTCGATTTCTAGAGTTTCTCTTTTTGCTAGAAGCACTCCATAGCCCACCGTGCCTTTCAGATATCGAACGATCCTCAAGACGACTTTCATGTGGTCGACTTGTGGTCAGTGCATGAACTAGCTGACTATGCCAACTGCATATGTAATAGCTGGCCGAGTGTGAGATAAGTAGATTAGTTTCCCTACTAGTCGCTGATACCGTTCGCGATCTGCAAGTGCAGCCCCTTCTTCTATCCTTAAGCCGTGGTTCAGGATCATAGGAGTTTCTGCCGGCTTGCACTCTAATAGGCCTCTCTCTGCCAATAAATCCAGGACATACTTCTTTTGCCTTAGAAATATTCTGTGTCTGGATCTCAACACTTCAATTCCAAGGAAGACTTCAATGCTCCTAGATCTTTCATTTCGAATTCCTTGAACAAATTCTCTCGCAGGCTTTGAATTTCCTCACTATCATCCCCCGTGATGATCATGTCGTCCACGTAGATAATTAGACACGTAATCTTGTCTCCCCTTTTCTTTGTGAAGAGTGTGTGATCCAACTGACTCTGTTTGAATCCTTGTTTGGACATTGCCTGGCAAAATCTTCCAAACCAGACTATTGGGGATTGCTTCAGTCCGTACAATGTCTTTCTCAGACGACATACTTGGCCTTTTCCGAATTCTGCCGAGCAACCCAGTGGCACTTCCATTTAGACTTCCTTATTTTCTTCTAATTCTCCATTTAGGAAAGCATTGGTGACATCAAACTGGTGTAAGGGCTAATCTTTACATGCTGCTACGGCTCGAACAGTGTTAAGTTTGGCAACTGGGGAGAAAGTTTCTTCATAATCTATCCCATACACTTGCGTGTATCCTTTCGCCACAAGTCTCGCCTTGTATCTCTCGATCGAACCATCTGCTCTTCTTTTAATGGTGAAAATCCATCTGCATCAAACTGGCTTCTTCCCATTAGGTAAGGTGCACTTCTCCCAAGTTTCGTTTTTTATCAGAGCATCTATCTCTTTCTTCATAGCTTCTCTCCAGTGTCTGTGTTTTGATGCCTCTTCAAAAGATTGAGGGATCTCCTCTTCTTCATATAGAGATGCTTCGAATGCTCGAGCCATTTCTGATAATTGTCCCTGTGTGGTATTTGCCACCGCATATATGCCCTTTTTTCCCTTCCAGTCCGGTGAGTATCTTCGAGGTGGGACTCCCCTCGTACTTCTTGGAGGTAGCTCATATGCTTGTGCTGTCTCTCCTTCCCCGCCATTAGTTTCACACTCGACTCCATTGTTCCTATCAATATTAGTATTCTCTGAAGATATACTATCCATAATCGAACTTTGTACCTCAGGAATCGAAGTCGGGGTTGATCGCTGGTCAATGTCACTTCGCGCCTCGTTCTGTATTACCGGCTGTGACGGCCCGGTTGTGCCGCTAACCTCCTCTGTTGGACCAACATCTGTGTCAGGACTTGGCTGTGGCTCCCCCCGAATGGTTTTCCCTTGTAACACTATTGGGTGTCGGTGTAGGCAACCAATTTAGTAGGTCACTATTCAGATGATTATATGATGTTTGTGTCTCCCCCTGACTACTAGATTGGTTATAGAAGTATTCTCCTTCCACAAAGTCACAGTTCATGGTTGCGTGTACCTGCGGGTGTTTGGGTCATAGCATCTATATCCTTTCTGATTTTTTCCATAACCCAGAAAAACACATTTAAGAGCTCATGGAGAAAATTTGGTAAGTTCGTGTTTAGGGATATGAACGAAGACAGTGCACCCGAATACCCTAGGTTCTAAAGATAAGGATGATGGGAGCTCGTAGTGTTTAGAAAAAATGTCTAAGGGAGATTTGAAGTTTAGGATTCTTGTGGGCAAACGGTTCATGAGGTAAACTACCGTAGCTACAGCTTCTGGCAAAAAGGATTTGGGTATTTTGGATTCAAGTAGAAGGGCTCGGGTGATTTCAAGGATATATCTATTTTTCCTTTCTGCGGCTCCATTTTGCTCGGGTGTATAGGCACAAGACATTTGGTGAACTAAACCCTTTTCCCTGAAAAATCTTGCATTTTTGTATTGACAAATTCTCCCCCCCATTATCAGACCTAAGGATTTGAATTTTTCGGTGATATATAGAATTCAGTGAATTTGTCAAAAACGTCAGACTTATGTTTCAAAAAATAAATCCAAGTCATGCGAGAATAATCATCAATGAATAGCACAAAATAACGGAAACCTTGTCCCCCAGTGACAGAAGCAGGGCCCCAAACGTCTGAATGTATTAAAGCAAATGGAGTTTTCATTCTCGTGTTGTTCAATTTAAAAGTATGTCTGTGGCTTTTGGCTAACAAACAAGTTTCACAAAAAGACAGTTAGATAGGCGTAAAGGTGGGAAATATTGATTGTGCCGGCCCCTTGGACCCGGGCTAGGTCCCCACTGGCTGTCTGGACATAAGACTTAGTGGATTTTGAGATAGTCAGAAAATCCGAAGCATCGAACGACATTGTATCAGTCGATCCGCAATAAAAAATCCAATGGGTATCTTTAGGGCCTATTTGGGACATGGAGGAACAAGCTAAGGCATCAAAGGAATTTTTACACGGTATAGTAGGTAGGTTTGTGAATTTTCTAGAACTTTGGGGTGCAATCTGTAAGGTTTTTTTTTTGTGTGGGGGTCGGAATGGAATATTCGCGACTTCTGGGGGTGAATATTGGGTGGTTTACGGATTCTGGGGTGGTTGTGTAATAAATGGGTTTTATGGGGTAGGATTTGGGAAGTCTTTTTGGCTCGGGGGTCAGGGTGAGATTTCGGAGAGTGTGGGGGTGCCGGCTGAGAGACAGATTTGGCTCGGGGGTCAAATTGTGGTTTCTGGATTGTAGCGGGGTCAATGTTGGGTTTTTGAGACTTGGGGGTTTTTAAGGCGAAATTTCTGTCTTCCACTCCAGGAACCCTAGTCGTCGTCGTTGATCCCTTTCCAGTGGGGACCTCGGCCCTTGCCGCCGTCTGTCTCTTGCCGGTGATGATTTCTCTCGTCACTTTACCTTCTGACCATATTCGCGCAACCGAGGCCACGACTTTCTCTTTAGGTACTGCCTTTTCTCGGTCGCCGCCTCCACTTATTCTGGTTGAACCGAAGCCGCCCGCCGAGGAATCGGCGTAGGTGGCTCAGTCTCCGGTCGTTACGGCTGCCGCTGCTCTACTGCCGTTCCGATTTGTGCCCCGGTTCTGACGAGCTTTCTTCATCTCCTCCCACCACTCCGGGAATTCGCGAAGATGAAAACACGTTTCATTCGTGTGTTTCTTCCCTCCACGGTGGGTGCACACCATTTTATTCTTATCTTCTTCCCGTCGGTAGGGTTTGGCAGACGGCGGAAGTGGTGGATTAGGGTTTTGGCTTCGGTCGAATACTCCAAGTCCGACGCCGATTCCTGGATCCTTTGATGTGGGATTCATCAGTTGCTCGTTGACACACTCTCGCCTGACCAGTCCATACGCCTTCCTTGTTGTTGGTATTGGGTCCAGGTTTAAAATCTCCCTTTTGATTTTGCCATATCGATCATCTAGCGCCCATACAAACTGGTATAACCTGTGTCGTTGAATGTGTTGGTTATATTTTTCAACGCTGGATGGTGTATCCATTGGATTTGGATCCCGAGTGTCGATGGAGATCCATAAATCTTGAAGTTTCTGCCATAGGTTTTCTAATGACAGATTCCCCTGTTTCAGACTGTAGGCTTGTCGGTGTAGATCGGAGATTTGAAATTGATCAGCGCCGCTCCCGTACGTAGTGGCCAGGCTTTCCCATAAGTCGTGAGCCATTGCGTACTGGGATACCTCATTTACAAGACTGGCGTCGATATTGCTGATTATCCAATTGAAGCAGCAATCATCTCATTGTTGCCATCGGTTGTAATTTGGGTCGGTTGGTCGTGGTGGGTCTGAAACTCCAGAGATGTGAGACGCCAAACCTTTTCCACCAATGGCCCGTCTCATTAGCTTTTCCCATAAGGGGTAGTTGTCCCCATCGAGCTTGGTGGTGATGTGTACTTCGCCTAGTGATTCTGGATGAGATGAAGGCTCCGGGTTTAACGGCTTTTGAGACCCATTCAGTCTCAGAAATTCAACAAATTGTTCTGCTGAGAGGGTTATTGATTGATTGTTGTTTGAGGGGTTTCAGGACTGTGGTCTGACATTTTGTTGGTTGTTCTGTTTGCAGGTTCAGAAGGTTGGGAAATGTACCAGGACTGTGATGATATTTTTCTGAGTCTCGATCCCGGGATAAACCCGCTCTGATACCATCTTAACGATGGTGATCGAGAGAGGTGGGATATTGCATAATGGCGAAAAGAAGTTTTAGAGAAGAAGAATCATGTATTTCTTGTATGTTCAATGATTTACATATCCCCTCAATTTATAGTAAAGTCTTCTCCTTATCTAGGTAAATATCATAAATTGTAATCAATCTATTCTTAGAGAATTATACAATTGAATCAATCACTGATTTTCCATAATCTTCTCTATTTGTGGGGATATCCCCTATGATTTGCTTCGACATTCCCATCCATTCACTCTAAACTTTGTAATTGATGTTTCACACTTTGGATCAATGATATGGCTTGAACAATATTATGATCTTTCCTTTATAACGCAGTGGATAATTCATTGGCTATTCCCAATAAATATTTCATCAAATACAAAGTGAAAACAAACTCGTAACTATCCATCATTTCGATCATTTAGTGGTACTTCTGTTAGTATGAGAAGTAGCATCGTCACATACAACTTCCAACACTTTCTCAACCAAAGACCACATAGAGTATATACGAAGCAATGTAAAGTAATTGAGCCCCAACGGGTGTCTTCATGTCTTACCAAACTAGTTTCTTGATTTTTGCCTATTTTAATTATCACTTTTCTATTATTAAGTTGTTCAATAAATCTGTCATGTTGCAACTGCCTAAGTTGGTCCTTTTTCTTACAAGATGCCCCAACCATATCCACAATCATGGAGACATAGCTAAAAACATCATTCATTACTCTAATACCCTTAGCAACCGCAACAACAATTAATTGGAATTGATGAGAGAAATAGAATTTTCTTGAAATATTAAAGATTACAATCCATTAAACTCACCCCGCATATTAGAAGCTCTGTCGTATACTTGCCCTCTCACTTTAGATAGAGATAAATATGCTTCGTCAATAGCGCATTTCAAAGAATGAGAGGATGTGTCGGTTACATCCACGATCCCAATAAATCGCTCAATCACATATCTCGACGCTTGGAAGAAGGTACATCATATGTTTAAATGGTCGGGATGCACCCAATCCTCCTTGGACTCCACCGATAAACGGTTGAGGTTGCTATCCAACGTCGGCGAGGACGAGGTGGCAAGCCAGCTTGCCAGAGCTCACTTGGATAGCTCCGCCGCCGGTCCGAGCCGTTTGCGACATCGTCTGTAAAGGACGAAGGCGGCAACGGCTAGCTGTCGTCGCTTAAAGAGCCAATCCTAGCCGACGGCTCCAGCTCCCGTGCCTCTCCTCCCTGCAATCCCTCCTAACCTGAAGACGTTGTTTAGGTATTTACCGACCTATCCCGTATGACTCCCGAGCAAAGAGTCACAAATACCAAGAAGATTAAAGCCCTCAAGGTGCAATTGGGTATATACTCCCCCTCCCACCTGCTTGCCGCCTGAGGTTTAGTCTTATTCCAAACCCGAAATATGTACCTTTTAATTTTTCGAATTTAAATTACGCAATTCTCACATTTTCATATATAAATTTAAATTTTTAAGATTTTAATTGTGCTTTTTTTTTATTTTTAGGAATGTGTGGTTGTATTTCGGGTTTATTAATGTATTTTATTATTATGGAAGTGTTTTAGTAATTGAAGATTTTAATTGAAGTATTTTATTATTATGGAAGTGTTTTTAGTAATTGATTGTAATTTTAAATAACCCATACGCATGCCTTAGCTAAGAGCACGATTGGGGGTATTGTGCCTTAGTTATGAGCACCAAATAAAAAATGAATAAAAGTTGGACGGTTGAGGATGCTCTCACAAAATTAGTCAAATCATTCGCAACAATTTATATATTATAAGGGGCACTAGTCCTAATTTAACAGGTTTCCATGATTCCACAAATCAGCAATTACTAGTGTTTTGAAATTGGATTGGACCGATTCTATCATTTATGCCGCAAACTGGTACCTGTTTGATCCAATTTAACATATAAAATCGTTTGATTTTTGAATAATTTTGAATCTGCAAAACCATTCGGATCGACCATAAACTACAGACCACTCTGACCGGTTCAAACTATTTTTAAATATCTTCATGATATCACTTAGGAGTCATTTGGTTATTAAGATATCCCAGGTTTATAATTTTTGTCTTAACTAATCAGGCTGTTTGGTTACTTATAAATATTATCTGGTGGCCCGTTTTTACAAGCGAGGCCCGCACTATTCATGTTGTTCTCAGCATATACGTATCAACATTTGGTGGGCTGTTTATTATCTTGTATCGAATTGAGTGTCAGATAAGCTCATTTTTTGTTCCAAATACCCTTCCTCAGTTTGGCATTTTGAATTTCAGAAGTGAGGTCAAAGTAAGCTACAAATCGCTACGACGAGAAAACTGGTCAGCGCTAAGCTACTCCATTTTGTCCTTGTGTTTAACTAGGTGAATTCTTGAATTTAATCCAATTTATGCAAATTTGTGAACTTATTTAATGGATGTTGGTGGATTCATTTTCTAGACCTAGTTTATGAAAATGAAATTCTTTTGTGGGTTTGTTATTTTGCAATTTGACAAATTAATACGATTTCAAAGTAGGCAACCTGATTTCATAAATTTGGGGGAAAGTTGCCAATCTTTTTCGCAATCTACTAGAGAAAATTTTGAGCTTTTGCTTAGTGTGGGCAATTATTCATTTTGTGCCAATTTAATCTTGGTTTTTTTTGCTGTGGGTTACCGCATTCACTGCGGGCCATTGTTCATTTCGTGCCACTTGCTTGCATTTGGTCGGAATTTTAAATTGTGTACTAATTTCTTTCTTCCGCCCTTTAGACATTTCTTAAAATTTTGTCTGTGCAGTCAATTCGAATTTTACAGAGGAACATGTTACCATTACAGAAAAACCAGAATGAAATTTCAAGTCGAAACATCATGATACGTATCCCGCAATGAGCAAAACAATGAAGGAAACACACAAAAATATCGACAACCTAGAATTCGTAACCTCGGAGAACCTTGCGAAGTCGCCGCTTTTTGGAGACAAATTTTACACCCAATGAAAAACCCTGCGATTTTGCTAAAAAATAAAGAGGGAACTACATTTTATATTGCTGCAATTTTGATATAAGAATAAAACCCTAAGGGCATAAACGTCATTACATCTTATGTATCTCCTGAAATAAGAATAAGTATTCATTAAATAAGTTAATGATGCAACCAAACAAGTGTTATGGTATGAATAATTGCATCTGCCGATTATAAACCAATTGGAAGCCCGACCATACTATAAACCCATGATGAGAACTAAATGACTCCTTAATTAGTTAGATTTTATTGTCCCTCCCTCCCTCCAACTTTCACGTCTATTCCAGTTTCTCTTTTTTCAACACAAGAAGAGAGAATATACTTCAATGAAGTCTTCTCCCTAGTAATAAAATATTATTTAACTCGAAACTTAAATATAAAAATAAAGTCTTTCACGGAAAACTCTCCCCAAAAAAAAGTCTATATGGCTTGAATTATGGTACCCTAGTTTTGACGAACATATGATGAATATTGGGTTCAAGAAGTCAAGATAAGATAGTTTTGTGCGTCTACATAAAATCCATGGGAATTGAGGGACTGAACTGAACTCTTACAGAACCTAGGGGACCTGAATGCAGTTCCTGTATAGATGATGGACCATTCTGCAGTTTCCAGAAATGTGATGGACTAAACTGTAATTTCGAAATATTGAGGGAATGGGTTGCAATTCTGGAAAACCCTCTTTCTTTATTCTTTCCTCGCGCGATTCTGATTCAGAATTCTCCACTGCCCTTTCCTCTTCTCTCCCTCCGTCGGAAACCAGCCGTCGTCGTCGCCTTCCGGGAACCAGCCGTCGTCGCCGCCTTCCGGGAACCAGCCACCGTCGCCGCCTGCCGGGGACCAGCCACCGTCGCCGCCTGCCGGGGACTAGCCACCGTCGCCCCCTGCTGGGGACAAGACACCGTCGCCGCCTGACGGACTGGCCGACGCCTTTCCAGCGGTCTCTCCCTCTCCGTCACCGGTGGAATTTCCTCAAAACTCGAAAATAGTTTCTTCTGTGAAGTCGCCAGTGACATTCTCTTCTCCGAAATCGACAATATTGGCAGCCTTCTCTTCTCTAAAATTGTTTCCCTCCATGGATTCCGGCAACATTCTCATTGCCATCTTCAACCGGTAAGAATTTTCTGGTCTGGTGTTTTATTTGCCTTGTATTTGGAGATTACGTTTCAGATTTTTTTTCAACTAGGATTTTAAGTGTTTGGATTTGGTTTCCCTCTGTTGTTAGGTTTATACTCTTATCTCAGCTACTTTGTTTTCTCCTTCTCTTTGTACTTTATTCGTTTCCTACTTTATTATTTACTACTCCTTAATTTAATTCACTAGAAACTACTATCAAAATTCCTATGCCAAAATAGAAAGTCTCACTTAGGGCTTAGGCTGGGACAGAGGGAGTACGTATCAATCTAATTTCGAATTTATTCCTTTCCTTTCTTCCGCAATTTGTTTCAGTGTTTGACAATGCATGCATATGCTCTACCTGCAGTTGTTAAAATGGCGAAGGCTAAAAAGGCAAAGAATGAAGAGCAGAGAGATGGAGATAGTAGTAATTCGGAGGCAGTTGTCAAGCATCAGAAGCTCTGTCTGTCCATTGACATCGACCGCCGCCGAATCTATGGGTCTTTCTCTTGATTTCAACTCTTTTTGTTGTTGAATTTCTTTGGGTCCTTAGGTAGCTTGTTTGGCATCTGATTCTGATTTAGTCGGGAACTCGAACTGTACTTTCTCCTTGAAGTTAATTTTTTTCTTATGAAAGAGAAAAAAAGAACTGAATGCGAACTGAGTGAAAATTTTAAGACGAAAAAGATTGTAACCTTTTTCTTTGTGTTATGAAATCTGCAAATTCAGGTACACAGAACTTCAAATAGCCATACCAGACAATGGAATAGTGGGTTTGCATGCTGATAATTTGGCAATCGAAAAGGTTACAGTTGATGGAGAGCCAGCGATGTTTGAAGTCTTCCCTCACTATCAGCATCTGGACTCAAAGGATAGATGGTCTGTGGTTTCCTCAGCCACTTCAGCTGCTGATGCCTCTGGGTCTGTTTACTTGTCATCCCTAGAGATCGAATTACTTCCAAATTTACTGATAATGTGTAGCAAGACCACTAAAACGGACAACAATCAAGAAGAATATATCCAGGTGGACAATGGTGAACCAACTTTGGCTGATGCTAACAGGTTTCGAAATTATAATTCATCTGATGCTTTTACTTTTTATATGGATGCTCTGTTCCATAATTTCTAATTCTTTAATGTGTGGATATGATCAAGTTGTATGCATGCCATGTGATGTGATCCTAGTGTGATCAAAGTCCCATTCCTAGTGCTTTCTGATAGATACTTGTAACGAGACAAAATAATAGATGAGATTCATGATAAATGTTTAGTCATAAAGTTCTAAAATGCATATATATTACTCTTTACATTATACGTTGAAGATACTTGGTTCCATATAGAGACTTAATAGTATCACCATATTGCATCAGCTAGATAAAAATATCAACTTATGTGCCAAATTGGTGCAACTGAGTTCAACTTGTGCTGTCTAGATTCTAATTTGGGCACTGGCTTTATAGGACAAGCAATCTATTTTTAGGTTAACAATTTTCATGTATGAATTAGCTGGTTTCTTAATAAATAGTTCTCCATGTCTCCACTTCATGCAAACAGTTCTAGAGTTTGTGTTCAAGTACATTGGTATGTTCTTTTTCTGATAGTCTTATGTGATTTTGTTGCTTCTTACTTATCACCTAGGCCGGATCAGAATGTGAAACTTGTGCGCATAGAATATTGGGTTGAAAAAGCGGAGACAGGAGTACATTTTAATGGCAATGTTTTGCATACAAATAACCAGTTGAGACGTGCACGGTGCTGGTTTCCTTGTTTGGATGAAAGTTTGCAGTGTTGCTGGTATGTGCAAGGCAGCCAAGGCTAGAAGTACTTGCCAGCTTAAATAATTTCAATAAAATGCATTCTAATGCTTACAATATATTATTCTGTTGTTCAGTTATGACCTTGAATTTACGGTGGCCAGTGATCTTGTTGCAGTTAGCTCTGGAACGTTACTTCATCAGGTGAAGGATAAATTGATAAATATTGAGGGAAAAAATTCAAAGAACTACGCATATTTCCTCTTTCGCTAGATAGATAAAAGGATGTTAATACTAATTTGGATTACTGGAAAATTTTAAATTGAATTGTTCTTTTCATTTATCTTGCTGTTGAGCGTCGGCTGTCGAGTGTTATCATATGGAAAAATGGGTAAGCTGGAGACATCTCTACGTCCCCAATGAGGGATTTTTATATATACTCTGCTAAGATTTCTGTCCATCTCTTTACATATGAGATGTGACTATCCTACCATTGAGCTTCTTATTACTGGCTATCATAGCTGTTCTGCTATATGGACTGGCATATTAGATGTTAAATTTAGTTGTTTAACATGAAAATTAAGAGCTTGCTTGGTGAATACTGCTGGGACAGGAATGGTTGTCTTGCGATTTTTGGGAATTATGAGATAGAAAAGTTTCTGCCTTTAGCATTTGACCCTTCATTTAACTTGTATGCTCTGAAATTGTGTTTGAACTCTGTTTTTATTTATATGGCATTCCCTTAGTATATGAAATTGCATTTCATATTGAGATATAGATTATATAGAATAGAGATATCATCTTGATGATCTAGTGGTTCTTCCTCCTTGCTTGAGTGAAAAAAACTTCTTTGGAGACTCGCTTATAATTCTTGAATGCTTTATGCTTTTACAGTGCCACAATATTTGCATTTGTTTAAAATGTTACTGATGAATCTTCCCTTGTAGGTGTTGACCAAGGATGATCCACCACAGAAGACATATATTTATAAACTAGATGTTCCTGTAGCTGCTCAGTGGATTTCTCTGGCAGTTGCACCATTTGAAGTTCTTCCTGACCGACATCGTGGGTTGCTCTCATTCTTTTGTTTACCTTCTAACTTGTCAAAGCTGCAGAATACAATGGTGTTTTTCCACAATGCTTTCAGGTATTGCCTTTTACTGGTCTTCGTTGTCTTGATTGTGGCCCCTTAATCATATAACCAGTATTTGAAATTCATTTATCTCGTCAGAGTTTGATTGCCAGTTTAAAATAATGTGAGTGTATTCGGCACTTGTAATTTCAGCCAATGTTATCTGATCCAATATTAATTTTCTTCGTACTTTTCACCAGCCACTATGAGGATTACCTATCTGCACCATTTCCATTTGGATCATACACACAAGTGTTCATTGCTCCTGAGATGACAGTATCCTTATGGAGTTCAGGAGCTTCTATGAGCATCTTCAGTTCTCATCTTCTGTTTGATGAGAAACTCATTGATCAGGTATGCTTATGCAATGGTTTCCTTGTAAGCTGCAAGTAATTTATACTATAATTTTGACCATCCCGCTTTTATTATGTTATTAGACCTTTTCTAGCTAATGAAAATCAATGGAAAGCCACTCTGATCAAGTTTTCACTTTTCCCTTATTATTTCTGTTTCCGGTGATGGGTCTTCTTCACAGACTATAGAGACAAGGATTAAACTTGCTTATGCTCTTGCCAGACAGTGGTTTGGAGTATATATCACTCCTGAAGCTCCAAATGACGGTGAAATACTAATTCAGTTATTTGTACCAACAAGTATGGAAAATCTCTATCTGATATGGTTGCTGTAATATTCCTGTCAGAGTGGTTGGTGGATGGTCTTGCTGGGTTTCTCACCGATTCTTTCATTAAGAGGTTTTTGGGAAACAATGAAGCGCGCTTTAGAAGATACAAGGTTCAATGATTCTTCAATACCACTTAAATTGAGATTATATGCTTTGTTACATACATAACTTATATGTAATACTAGGGGTGGGTTGATACGAGATATCGTATCGAAAACGTTGTATCGTATACCGTATCGAAAATATCAATATGAAAGAATTTCATATCGTTATCGTATCGAAAGTTTCGATATATCGAATTTCGATATGGATAATATCAATATCGTTATCGTATCGATATTTCGATATATCGTACCGAAATTCGATATATCGATATATCGAATTTCGGTACGATATATCGAAATATTGATATCGTATCGAATACCTGTATATCGAAAATTATAATTTCAAAACTTAAAATTCACACAAAAATTAATAAAACTTCAACACAATAAAATTAATAGTGTTCTTATCTCCATATCCATAATCAAAATACAATACAACCAAGGACAATTAAATGGATTTATATATATTTATAATTTTAAATTTTAATATGTATTGAATTTCAATATGTTTCGATATACACGATATATATCGTATATTCGATATAAAACGATATATCAAAAATATCGATATATATCGTATATTCGATATAAAACGATATATCGCGATATAAGGAAATTCATATCGTTATCGAAAACTTACGATACGGTATCGTATCGTATCGAAAATTACGATATATCGAAAATTCGATAATTTTTCGATATTTTTCAATACGATACGAGCGATATATCATTTTTTCGATATTTTTCCCCAGCCCTATGTAATACGATTGCAAAATGGCTGATAATGTGTTTCTATGACGGGGAACCTCTTACTTTAGAAGTAATGAAGCCCTGGAAGTCACAATGCTTCTTTTGTAAATTGACCAAGAGAAATGCCTATTGACACATGAACTCCCCCGAAAAGATATTGACTTTTACATGAAGGGGTGTCTGTACCCATAGCTAATAGTTGACAGCATCATTCAAATACATTTTTATCATTGTATAAATATAAATTCCAATCTCAAACTATCACATAATGTATACACTGTATTAAATTGGCCAATTTACAATATAATATTGCAGGCCAATTGTGCTGTTTGCCAAGCAGATGATAGTGGCGCTACTACCTTAAGCTCCAGTGCTGCTTCTAAGGATTTGTATGGTACCCAGTCCATTGGTTTTTATGGAAAAATAAGATCATGGAAATCTGTAAGTCCTATTTGATCTGTTAAGAGATATTTTTCATTTTACCTGTCATGCTTTTGGCTTAACTCTCTTTCTTTAATGTAGATAGCTATCCTTCAAATGTTGGAGAAGCAGATGGGTCCGGAGTCCTTCCGTAAAGTAAGAACCTGGAAGCTTGAAATTAGATATATGAAGCTCTGTCCCAGTAATTGCATGTTTGTGCTCTTTATATTTATTTTTGTTCAGCAATGCTTTCAATATGCATACTGACATACTTACAGAGACAAATGTTCCTTTGTTGTAGCATAATACCGACTGTCTCCTATGATACTATCTATCTTCTCAAAGCCATAAGTTTTGCTTGTGGGCCTAGATGTTAGGGTAATTGGTTACTCTCAGATAACCATATCCTAACAGATCTATAAACCCCAAGATCTGGTCTTCTTCTTGAGTATCTAGCCTTTCTTTATGTTCGTGAGTTTATGATAGTCTTCTCCATCCACAGATTCTGCAGAATATTGTTTTGAGGGCTCGAGATGGTAACCGCTCTTTGAGAACACTGAGCACCAAAGAGGTAACTTTATAGGCTTTTTGTTCTTATGTTATTGCTTTATTTGTTTTCATGCTCATTGCATTCAGTCATCGGATGGTGCAAGTAATTTATGTAGCGTAATATAATTCTTATCCTGGAGCACATGACTTCAAGGTTTAGTTTTTCCTCCTATCCTCAAACTAAGCTGACTTAAATACCATGTCTTAAAGCAACAAAATGTTAGTGCATCTTCTAGTGGATAGATGTTATAACGCTGGAGGAGAATTTTTAGCAAGCTGTTTGTTCTCTAGCTTAAAGGTTTCCCATCCAGTGTACTTTTGAGGATGTCTACTCTTATTAGAATACTCAGTTTCTGTTTTTTTTCCTAATCAAACATCTATCATATTAGTATATGACAGTTCCAGATATCCTTTCATGGCATATATCTGCAGTAAAATATTTAGATCCTATGTATTCTTTTGATTTAAGAATGCAAGCAAAACAATATTGCTTGTGCAAGACTTATTTCCTCTCCTTTCACAACTTGAACATCTGTCTTTTCTTTGCATGTACTCCCTCCCTCCGTGATCAAATGACCCAGTTTTCCTTTTACGTCCTCCCGCCAGCCAATAGATATCCCATTTCACATTTACTATTTTTGGCAAGTGGATCCCACATTCCACTGACATTTTATTATAAACCAATATATAGAAGTAGGACCCACCATCCACTAACTTCTTTTGCCCACTTTCTTTACAAAGTCAAATAATTTCTTAGAACCCTAGCTGGTAAAAAATGGGATATTTATTGCTGGGCAGAGGGAGTATGTTTTTAGTTATTGTTTGTACTACATTAAAACACTTGCAGCAGAATACTTGTGATTTACCGACTACAACTCATTGTTACCAATGCATCTTATTGTAACGAACATATCTTATATGTTAAAAGTGATTAATATGTTACTCTAAAGACTTTGGATTTGTTTCTATAATATTGCTTTCACTGCTTCATCTTGCTATATTATGATGGAAGTACGTGGCCAGCTTTCATCAATGTCACACATCTCTCTTTCATGTTTCTTAACTTCACATGTATATATGATTCACTTCTTGGGATCTTATTATGCTATTGTTGATAATTTTTATTCTGACATTGTTTGATGGCAGTTCCGTCACTTTGCTAATAAAACTGGAAATCTTGAGCGGCCATTTCTTAAAGAGTTCTTTCCTCGCTGGGTTGGATCTTGTGGTTGTCCAGTGCTGAAGTGCGATTCTTGCTGTATATGTACTGTTTTGATTGTATTTCGTCTGTTACTGATAGTTTTTTCTCTTAACTTCCCTTTATTCTACTTAGGATGGGATTTTCCTATAACAAAAGAAAGAATATGATTGAATTAGCTGTTCTGCGGGGATGTACTTCTAGACCTGATTCTTGGGTAGGCATTGATAATATTAATCATGATTCTGAAAATCGAGATGGCGTAGTTGGGTGGCCAGGGATGATGAGTATACGGGTGCATGAGCTGGATGGCATGTATGACCATCCTTTCTTGCCCATGGCTGGTGAACCGTGGCAGTTGCTGGAGATTCAGTGTCACTCAAAACTTGCTTCAAAGCGCTTCCAAAAAACTAAGAAGGGCACTAAGGCTGATGGTTCTGATGACAATGGTGATGCTATGCCCATAACTGATGTGCGACCAAAGTACGTGTATTGGTGTCTTATGCCTTTACGCAATCCTTTCTAACCCAATCCTACTGTGTGATATAGCCTCTTGCTAAGATTGTTTTTTTTATGGATACAACAGTTCCGAGTCTCCCCTATTATGGCTCCGTGCTGATCCAGAAATGGAATATCTTGCTGAAGTACATTTCAATCAACCTGTGCAAATGTGGGTGAGTGTAACACTCAGATCAAAACCCTTACTCCCTCTGTTCCGCCTAAATAGAGGCGTTTCATTTTCTGCACTCATTTTGAAAAAATAATAATAAATAGTTAAAGTAAGAGAGAGATTAATCTAGAGAAGTGTCTTTTAACATGTTAAAATCCTTCATAACCTATTCTTATATGTTAAATTATTCAATAAGTCAAGAATTATCAAATGTCATTCTTATCCAATGTCATAGTTATTTTTAGTAATTTTTATACTACTGGTAGTATTTAATCGTGTTTGAGTTTGTATATTCCAAAATTCTCCCAATTAAACATTTTAGAAATATGGGTGATTTTTCTCATCATGCATCCCATTTGAACTTCTTTTTGAAATGTATAGATGTTAAATTTTATGATGTCATATGATTTATATGGAGTATTCAGTTATTGTGCATGTATATACATTATAACTATAAGATCCTTAAAAGTACAACTTACGATGATAATTTTCATCTATAACTTTTTGTCCTATAGCCGGTGAGTTAACCTGAAACCAGTCTGTTTAAGGCCAGGGTTGGAAAATTGTAACCCGATAAAATTCCAACCCGAATAGCCCGCAATCCGAGTAGGGTTGACCTGAAACTCATGTGGGTCGGTTTGGTTGACATCCCTTGCCATTATTAGTACTTGTGTAACTAGTATGAACACGATATCATTCTCTGACAAGGTATCAATTATAAGAAATGTAAATCAGTTGCAAGAAAATTGGAATAAGCCTGTAATCATTCTGTGATATTTCTCTGATGCAGGACCTTAATGCTGTTTTATTTGCTGCAGATAAATCAGTTGGAGAAGGATAAGGATGTTGTTGCTCAGG
The DNA here is from genome assembly GCF_004379255.2 of Salvia splendens. NCBI lineage: Eukaryota > Viridiplantae > Streptophyta > Magnoliopsida > Lamiales > Lamiaceae > Salvia > Salvia splendens. The sequence continues at coordinate 30,608,845 of NC_056033.1, read as the reverse complement.
CACAAGCTATAGAAGTATTAGAAGCATTACCACAACTTTCTTTTTCTGTTGTTAATGCTCTATATAATTTTCTCTGTGACTCCAAGGTCTTTGTCCTTGTACCCCACTCCCATCTCTATTTTAGTCTATCTTTATCTATTTCTGCTCAACTGTCGTTTTATTTCTCATTCAGGCTTTCTGGAGAGTTCGCATACAGGCTGCATTTGCGTTGGCTGCTACTACAAGTGAGGTATTTTTAATGCCATTTCTACTTTGTGAAAACTTTGATTATTGACCATTTCTATGTATTGAACATGTATATGTCTAAACTTTTGAGATCAATGACTGTCAAGTTTCTTTTGCATGTCTTATGGTTATCCATATAATGTTAGTGGACTCCTATTAAATTCTTTTCCAGTGTCCTTATTTTCAATCTGTGCTTGTAGGAATAAGCTATTTTCTCATATGCTCTGTGTCAACTTCGGTTGTTCCATTTTGTAATGGAGCACATCATAAATGCAGGGTCTTGCTCTAAGTGATTGTGTTGTGACATTATATTATATTAAAATAACATTGATCATTTTTGTCACTGTTATTCTCTGGCAAGGAACGTAACTTGTCACATTGTCATTCTAATAAATAATTGGTTTTCTTTTATTAATTTTTGGTTTACTGTCTAATCAGGACACTGACTGGACTGGCTTGCTTCATCTAATAAACTTCTATAAAAGTCGTAGATTTGATCCAAAGATCAATCTTCCCAGGTATATTCTTTAAATTATATCAGGAATTCAAGTAAATTATTCAATTACCTGGTCAAATTGTTAATTGCATGCTCTTCTTTTTTAATAGGCCAAATGACTTCCATGATTTTCAGGAGTACTTTGTACTTGAGGTAATGCACTGAGGTAGGCTGTGATGTTATTCAGATGAAGGCACTGAATTTTATAGCAAATTAATCTTTTGTGCAACTAAAGCGAGAATTTATTTAAGTCACCATTTAAATATATTTCTCCTCTATGATGAACTCTTATAGTCCATTTTACACTACCTTTATATCCTTATTCTTTGCTTCTCTATATGATTCTTGCAAGTTTACTTGCACTGAGTACTCTCACAATCCAACATCTGGCCTGCTTATTTTTAAACCTTCAAGATTGTTCTATTCCAGTCTTCCATATCATTGTTGATCACTTGATCTTCGTATATTTTTGGCATCCTGATCAAGTTTGAAGTACATTAGGCATGGTTACAAAAATAAATGTAGGGCTTGCCTATTTACCCACCCTCTGTTATTCATATGTTTCCATTGTTTGGGGCAATTTATAAGTTTCAGTAACTCTGAGGGTTTTTTTGTTGCCCCTTAATTATGTCTATATTTCAATCATGGTTCTGTAAATGTGTCTCTATCAGATGAAGAGTTATCTATAATACCTAGGGTGCCTGTTTAGGCCAATCTATCCACCTCTTCTTTTTGAAAAATATATTGAAGTCCTTTTCTGTTTCTTATTTCTGTAGATCTTTCATGTGTTTTCTGGTTGCATATTAACTTGATGTTGACTCCTCTGTGGAGCAATGTTGTTTCTTCTCAGGGTTATATATCTGAGTCTGATTTTATCCAGCCGGAGAACTATTGAACACATATTTCTATTGAATTGAAGAAAATCTCCAACTAATCAATAAATGAAGAAAACCAATATCGCCTTATATTCCAATACAAATAATGCTGACAACATTTCATTATCCAATAAGACTCCTACTTATTTTTCAGGCAATACCGCATGCAATAGCTATGGTCAGATCGTCAGACAAGAAGAGCCCCAGAGAAGCTGTTGAGTTTATTTTGCAACTTCTGAAGGTAACACTGTCAAGAATATGCACAAGACTACTCTACTAGAATATCTGAACATTTGAGATGCCTATGTGCACTGACTGTGTGAATAACGTACTTATAAGTTAGTATATGGTTGTAAACTGGGAGAACTGAACTGTAGATAGTTTTGGATTATTGTGATTTTGATGATGAAATCAATGGCGTCTGACTTGAGTTTATGCTGATTGTTCCGATTATATTACTTTTTCCTGATTTTTGTTCCGGTTGTAGTACAATGATAACAGTGGGAACACATACTCGGATGTTTTCTTGGTAGCTGCACTAGTCCAGTCTGTTGGCGAACTTGAATTTGGACAACAGGTATATGATCTGATTCACATCAGTAATGTTGCTTTCTCTTATTGGAAATTTGATTTTATTTTTCCATCGTCTATGTTAATTTGTTCTGTAGTACTATTCTACAGTCTGTCTTCTGTATCTTTGTAATGCTGTTAATAACTAATTTAAGAGGGATGAGCAATACTTTGACTTATCTGCTTGATCTTGTACAGAGTGTAGTCTATTTACCCTCCTTGCTGAAGCGTCTTGATCGTCTCTTGCAATTCGACAGGTACAAATTATAGTTTGTTGGTTGCAAGATATCATTCTCTATTTATTTAATTAAGAATTGTGCTACAAGCCTAAACCCCTTTGTTTTTAATTTGAATAACACATTATTTGTTATAGACTGAAAAGTGCATGTTATATTAATTTTCGGAAATTTCAAACAACAGGTTGATGCCAAGTCACAATGGGATTTTGACAATCTGTTGTATCCAATCACTTACTCAAATGGCACTCAAACTATCAGAATTTGTTCCTCTTGTAAGTTTTTCCCTGCTATTTGAATACTTACCCTGCTATTTGATGTGTGCTTGATTTGATGTATTCATTGCTAACATGGCGTCACCGACTTATGCAGGAAAATGTCGTGGAACTAATTAAACCATATCGAATATCAAAGATGTGGGAAATTCGAATTGCTGCAAGCAGAGGCCTAGTCGAACTTGAATTTCAGTGTAAAGGAATAGATGCAGCACTGAACCTGTTCATCAAATACCTTAACGATGAGACATCTCTACGAGGTTCATGTTTTCTTTGGTTCTTTATCCTATGATTCTCTTGTTGTTTGTGTCATCTATCTATTCCTTATTTGACATTAGAGTTGTCGTCCTTGTGTTGTCATAGACACATAATCACATGCGTTAATGTTGGCTGTTTTTGTATATGTTCGTCAGGTGTGCATGGTAAGCATTCTGAATCTGCTCATATTATTTTTTACAGGACAAACCAAATTAGGTATCTGTGCTTTGCGCATATCGCAGATGATTAGTCAATCCAATGGTGACAAAGGTGTAAAGAGCGACACACTTGTTGCACTCTTGCGCTTACTTGAAAGTCCTCTGGCCTTTAACAATACTATGCTTCGTCACTACGTCTTCTGCATTCTGCATGTTCTTGCCAAAAGGTGGTCAAACTTGCATTCTAGTATTATAATAGTGAATTAAGTCTGGTATTTTGCTATTTTAAAGCTCTTTATAGCTAACACATGTTGTTGCTAAAACTGGTGAATGCCTACTATTTTAAGTACTTTAAAATAACTCAGCAACGGAACATAATGAATAGGAAAAAACACGGTTAATCTCTGAAAATGCCTAAAAATGAGGTAACAGCCATATGACCTCGCTGGTTAGTTGATATTATAAAACCTGCTATTTGTGGCATATAAGAAACTGCAGTATCAGCAAAGAATCAATTGGTTAAGGGCACTCATTACCTTAATTTCTTGTTTAGTGGAACACTGGTCGAGATGACCCTTTTCTCTGCATCTCGTCATCAATAATGACAGCGGCCAATAGGCCTAAGTGCTTGGGCTCTATCATTGGTTAGTCAATTAGATGAAATATTGAACATGGCTGTCTTATCGTGATTTATTTTCATGAAGAAAAATGAGAACGTCAATTACATGTTTATCATCCGCTGCTAATTTTCTACTTTTGAAACAAGAAATCACTTGCGTGATAAGAGAATCTTTGAGTTGTAGATTTATCTTGAAAATATTAGTCGTCTATGAATACGAAATAATGCTTTAAGTTATTCAAAAGCAATTGCCATCTCCAATTTGATGATTGATTAGTTGTTTTTTACTCATTACTGATATGATATCTTATATATTTAGGGCTCCAACACTTTACGGGGTTCCAAGAGACGAGACTCTCAAGATGGGACATACAAAGACCTGTAGCGAACTTAAGAGCATTTTTGCTGCCCTTATCAAGCAATCCAAGACTCCCGAGCCTTCGTCTGCCTCTGATATGCCGCTAAATCTGTTGGCTCCAGAAGGTTATACAGATGGAGACACTTTTGTGGAAAAACATCAACCGTTTACGGCAGTCCCAAATCCTGCAGTCGATAATTCTGAGGTTCAGGCTGTTCACCAGACAGCAGATCCTCCCTCTGATGCTCCTGAACAGAGGAACTCAGTATTGCATATTTCTGATGATGAACCCACAATGATGCCTACAATGCCCTTGCCCATTGAAGGTCATCAGCCAATTGAGCAAGTTCCCTTGCCCATTGAAGGTCATCAGCCAGTTGAGCAAGTTTCTAACTCTTTAGGCAACATTTTCATTGACACGGAGGAAAACACCAACAACTTGATTGAAACCGAGGCGTTGGGAAAACCAGATACTTTCTTTGATACTGAGGCTTCCAGAAGAGCCGACATGTCACTTACCAACCATCAGGAAACTGAACCAGCTGGCCTTGTCCGTCATGATAGTATGCCCACTGGAGATGCTACTCGTGGTCCTGATAGTGTTTCCATCAGTCGTGAGGTGAAGAAGCCAAAACTAAAGATAAGGGTCAGACAGTCTGCTGCATCTAGTCGGGCCGAAGATCCAGATAGAGCCTCTAGTCGGGCCGAAGATCCTGTTAGGAGTAGAATCTTGAATGCTCAAGATGGAAACAACGATGCTGATCATGGACCGAGCAGTTCAGTTTCTGTTGACGCGCCACATAGAAACTTTGGCGAAACTATCAGTACTGGAAATCAAAACTTTGAGGATGCCAATTCATGCCATGATGTTGGTTCACGAGTGACAGCCAGTATAGGCCGTGCAAAACCCACGACTGATGATGGAGAAGAACTTTCTAAGGAACTACAGTGTACTGCAGATTCAAGTAAAGTTTCTTTACCACTCGCTTTGGATGATCATCGCTCTCCTACCTCCACTAAGAAAAGTGATGGAGAGCCACAAGCAAGTGAGAACCATGTAACCGCTCGAGACTCCAGAAGGTACGATGGTGGAGGTAGTTCAGCTCCCACTGATATCCAATCCCATGGTAAACACAAGGAAAAGAAGAAAGACAAGGATAAGGACAAGAAGCGAAAAAAGGATAGGCACCACGATGATCCTGAGCGCAAGGAACAGAAGCGCCAGAAAAAGGAAAAGAAGCGAAAGGAGAAGGAAATGGCAAAACTTCTCGCTGAAAAACCCAAAACTATGCCTCCGATACAAGAAAAGAGAGTAGAAGGTGTGGATCATCACCCTGCCGGAGTGGAGTCGGTGAGTAAAAAAGAGCTGCCGGAAACTAGACAAGGTACAGTTGGTGGGGCAAAGGAAGTAAATAACAAGAGTGTGTATGCAAGTAATGTAGAGCAACAAGTGGCGGGTGTGAGCAGAAATGATGGGGGCTCAAGTTCAGCGCCGTCTCATAAAATTAAAATCAAGTTTAAGCGTAAACAATAACTTTGTAGATGCTGGAATCATTCATTTCCCCCTTTTTTCTAATGCAAATACTATCTAGATTTACAATGTATTGTTTCGGCAAATTATAACCTGTGGTCATTTTAGACTTTGACCACATAAGTAACAGGACAGTTAATGATTCTTCAAATATTGCAAACGATTACACACTTTGTTTGTTAAATGGCTCGTCTGTAGGAACTAGTAACCTATGAAGTACAGACGATGTTATTGTGCAGAGAATCAAATATGAAGACAAAATAAAAGATTCGGGAATAGCCAACAGATGCTATAGTTTATGCATGTTTAACAAATGCAAGATGCCTCTTAGAATAGGAGGATTACAATCTGTGCTCTATATGTGAAGATTCTTGCTACTTTTGTAAGACAACAGAATGAATGAATACAATAGAACTTTTTCCAAGCATCAATACATGTCTCTGTTGAAATTTTGGTCTGGACTATAATCAGTCAAATCCTCCAATACAAAACAGATCAAACCCAAAAAAGATTGAACATGGCATTTGTGATTTGTGTGTTGATTGTTGGGCCAACTAGGATAACTATCAAATACTACAGACAACGAGCAAAAATGACCGAAAGAGAGTATTACTCTGTACACATAATATAATTTGATAAATAGTAGTAGTACTATTAATTATGTATGATTAAACAGATGAAGTGGTATTGTTGAATGATGAGTCAGGGAAAGGCGAGGCGGATCTACTTTGTAACTACATATTCTCGCATTTAGTGGATTAGTTTTTTTGTGTTAGTTGACTGATCCGACTAAGAATAATCATGTCTTAACTTCCACCACATTCTCCACCCAAAATTTAAAATAGTTGACCCTAGTTTTCACTTTATCTTCTCGAAAATATTTGAACTTGAATATTTTACTTTATGAAACACAAGATGTTAATATCATACTCCCTCCGTCCAATAAAAATATGGGCAATGAGTATGGTACATGAATTAAGAAAAAATTGGTAAAGTAAGAGAGAAGAGGATAATGATAGTTAAAGTAGAGTTAATGGATAGTGAGACCTACATTATTTATAGGATATAACTTTTCAAAAATGAAATGCACATATTTTTGTGGGACATACGAAATTGGAAAGTACAGATATTTTTATGGGACGGAGGGAGTATTATAATAAAACATTTTGGGCATACGATATACAAAATTGTAGTGCATGCATGAGTTTATAAATTAATATATACTAGTATTAATTAATTTCAAAGATATTACTTATATACAAGTTATTCACTTGGTTGCCACTCTGATATAAAAATCAATCAACAGTCAAACATGAAAGCTGAAGTAGTTGTTTGAAACAGATTGATAATTCAGCATTTTGTAAAGTGAATGAAGAAATGGAAGCGAAGATAGCAGAAAGAAAGAGAGAAAGGAAAGATAAATCAAGGCTTTTGGCGCTGAAGAAGAGCGTGGCCATTTTGGACCTGGTCCTCCGCATAAGCAGCGCCGTGGCAGCGTTGGCCGCCACCCTCGCCATGGGAACCACCGAGCAGACTCTTCCGTTCTTCACACAGCTGTTCCAGTTCCGAGCCAGCTACGAAGATCTCCCCGCATTCACGTCAGTCTAACATTTTCATTCATCGAATTTCATCCCAAGATGAGTCATCTACCCTATCAAACATGCTTAAATTTTTTTTTTTGTTTTTTTTCAGATTCTTTGTGATAGCAATGTCAATTTCTAGTGGCTACCTTGTTCTATCAGTGCCTTTCTCAGTAGCTTGCGTAGTGCAACCCCTTGTTCCTGGGCCAAGGCTTCTCTTAATTATCTGCGATACAGTAAGTAATTATAGTAATTATTGAAAATTATAGTAAAACAATTTATTGTAAAAATCTAGTAATATAGTAGTAATTCTTTTCGGTTGTACTCCTAGTTTATAGTGACTTTTCTTACTTCGGCGGCGGCTTCATCGGCGGCGATAGTGTACCTTGCTCACAACGGAAACTCCGAGGCCAATTGGCTGCCGTTGTGTCAGCAGTTTGGTGATTTCTGTCAGAGGATCAGCGGAGCGGTGGTGGCGGGATTCGTTGCGGTGGCGCTGCTTCTCATCATGGTGGTGCTTTCCGCTCTCGGCCTAACAAAGCATTGATCTCTTCAAATTCATATACAAATGCGATTTACAATTAGTTTTGATTTACATTGTTTGTATGTATGTATGATGTAATTATCCCATTTTCTTCAATTCATATTTATGTTGTGTTCTCATTGATTCTTGATACTCGAAAATAGAAATCAAAACGAAATGGAAATCACATTTGTATATTTTCAGTGTTATTAACACTTTAATAAAATCTAGCAAAGACAAAATAAATATCCATCCAACGATGAATTGCAGTTCAATTTAATAAAACATTTTTCATCAATATTCACCAAAACTTATTTTTATTTAACAAAATTAACTAGACGCAAATTCGGTCCCAATAAATATGGAAATTTTACACAGGTAGGTTGAAATTACATAAGAACCCCATATTTGAGGAACCTAAATCCTAAAACCTCTGATAATTCTCCAAGAAATTGATACATAGACGATGAAGCCATCGACCATGGCGGCCATGAGGAAACTGTCAAATAATATAATATTTTCTTCTCGTCTGCCAAAATTCAGCTCTAATATTTTATCACCATCTTCAGTAGTTCCACCCCTCGTAATTTTCTCTAGAGGCATAGCATCCAAGCTCTTCGTTGGAGGTATACCTCAGAATTGGCAACAAATTTTGACCAAGTTGGGGCCTTTTTTTTATTTCTTACAGAATTTACGCAACTTTAATGTGATTCTTATATCAATCGCCTTTGCTTCGTTATATCCAATTGATTGGGGTTTATGATGGTTTCTCTAAAGTTCAATTTCGGAATATGTTTTATTTGTCTGGGGAATGATGATATAACTATAAATCACTAAGGACTCGACTCTTGTCTGTAAAAGCAAATTTAGGGAGGGATCGGTTCATTCCTTGAGGATTTGAAAAATGTCCTTTCTATATTTTTTTCAAGTGTATGTGACTTGGAGTTTTGGGATGGAGATCACAGCCATTTGTTAGATATATACGGTTAAATCTTGCATTCATATATGTATGTATAGTTCAAGAGTAATAGTGGAACTATAATACTCTACTCTAAGAGTCTAGTGGCTGGCAACAATGGGATTCGTTGCAGGTTGAAACTTTCAGTCTTTGTCACATTAGATGGAGCTTCTTGTTACTCTCTCAATTCTCTTTATTCTGTCTAGCGGCTTGATATGTCAAGGTTTTTCTTATATGAATGTAATACAATTACCTAGATTACACAAACAGCATGTAGTGTAAGCTCCTGGGTTAGGTTATCCTCGGATTATGGGTGTCAAATGCAAGACAAGCTAGTTTCCAATCAATGCACTTGTGCTTGAGCTTGAAACTATACATATATATAATCAACCGGGAGCTTGGGTTCAAGCATACCAGGTTAAGTGAAAGCCTGAAATTAGGTATCCCTTCCCTGCAAATTCCTAGCCATTAGTTACTTAATCTCATTGGATCAATCACTTGCAAGTTGCAACTGTTAAGCTCTTCTCGATGATTCAGCCACCAATTCTGTCCATCTGTCATCAATATAGTCCATGATTATCCACCCCAAAAAATCTAAATATCCCTTCTATGGTCAACAAATCCATTGGAATTAGTAATGCTTGCTGATTATAGTTCTGAAAAGTTCTCAACTTTTATGATATCTTCCTGATTATGATGGAATGAGACCTAGTCTTAATTTATAATTTGGTCAGATTAAGTGAAAGCATACAAGCATCAATAAGCTGTCAAGTGAAACCAGTTGAATCTAATTTAGGCTTGAGCCTTGTTCTTGGATTTATATGCAAATATTACTTGTTCATACTTTAGAATCTAGTAGGCGTGCTTGATTTCATCAATTTCTGTCCAGTAATATACTAAGTGTTTGTAAAGCGTTATGTAGTTGTACTCATGACATGCCTTGCTTTCCAGAGCATGGCCAAGTGTAACATACACTGAAAGTTGCTCGAAATATACCATGCTTATCACATATAAAAGCTCTGTGCCTAGTTGAGCATGTCCAAGTCCATTTTATCCTTAATATGATTAACTTATGTTAAGAATGTTTCAGACCCTCTTTGTTACTTGTGACTTTGATACACTTGGCTATAAGTTGTTTTTACACAATTGATAATTAATCTTGATGCCGTGTTGTTTAAACCAATTCCACCTAATCTCACTGGTTCGCACCTATAATTGATTCTAGTTTCCTATCCAAACAAAGTGTGTATGTGTGTGTTTTGGCAGGCCTTTCATTTTACACCACCGAACAGGGGTTGTCCGAGGCATTTTCTCAACATGGTCAAGTTATTGAAGGTATATTCTCTGTGACATTAGCTTAGCCTTTCCATTGGCCAGCACTCTTGACTTGATTACATTAATTTTTCCAGCTAAAATTGTGATGGATAGAGTCTCAGATCGATCTAAGGGCTTTGGATTTGTGACTTATGCATCGGAAGATGAAGCTGAGAAAGCTATTGCAGAAATGGATGGAAAGGTTGGCCTGGTCTCTCTTCTTTCTTTTTTCCCATTCCAACTTTTGCGGTTCAATTTTAACACTACTACTGCTTGCTGCAGGAACTCAATGGGCGCGTTGTTTTTGTGGATTATGCTAAGCCAAGGTCAGGGGGTTCCCGTAATTCGATGCCAATAGCTAGGGGGCCTCCTGAACCAGCACCAGAAAGTTGATCTCTCGATCAACCAATGTTATGTGACAAGTTAAAAGCATCAAACATTGTGACAATTCATTACAATACAAAGAACACGCCAGATAGTTTCGCAGTTATGAAAGCTGGTTTGGTTCCAGAAACTAAAATACAGCAATGTTGGTGATTGACAGCCGAGGTAACTTTAGATTGCTTTGTAAAATGTTTCATTTTCTTAGAATTTATTGATTTTGCAGTAAGAGACTACTCATTTTGGCATTCAGTTTAATGAGTTGGAAAGTAATACTACTAGTAAATGATACTTAGTATTTACGTTGTGAACTATGGTAGAGTTATTCCAGAAGTTGAGGTGATTTTTAATAATTTGCTGGCTTAGTCAAATTTGTTATTTGAAATTTGAGGATTTTTTTCAAAATTGTCGGTGCATATATTGGTCTGACTGTGGGGCAATTTTTTTTAAATATTCATGATATGCTGATACTCTATATGAGTACCGTAATCGTTTGATGCACATTTAGCATTGTATGTTTTGTTATATATTTAGTTTGATTCAAAAACCTTAAAAATGTTAGTTGACATTTTTAAATTTACAAAATTCACGAAAATCAAAGCTCGTTTTGTTTGTTTTCTTTATAATTTCAGATAAAGAATAAAATAACTAAAAATGAATAAACCGAACTTGATTTTTATGAATTTTATAAAATTTAAAATATTAATAACATTTTTAATGTAGTATTAAATCAAACTAAATGTATAAAATAAAAAATATAATGTTAAATGTATATCAAATGAGAATGATATTCACGTTAAGTATTCAAATATAAGGTGTTCACATAAAGTAGGACATTTCTCAGTCTCACTACTACTATATTAGTATCAAGTTGATTGAAGTTAATTCAATAGGGGTGTTCGGTTGGTAAGATTAAATCTCATGATTAAATATGTATCATGTTTTGTTCATATGATTGAACCTTTTAACTTAATTCTAAATGGATAGTCTCATGATATTAGTCATGGCAATCGAACGCCACCTTAATGAATGATGGGAGAGTGATTGATATTTGTGGCAAATAACGATGAAAATAAAATAAATGTATGTGTAGCATTTATTGGTGCGGTCCAAAACGGCCGATTATTTAGGTGAAACGACACCAAACGTGCATCCTTTTGTTTCTTATATTTAATAGTCCACTTTTTCAGGTTTCACATCTAAATCAATCTCTTAATGCTTTATTATAAGCTCATATACCGCTTTCTGACCCAAATCTTGCTTTTCTTCTAAGAAATGTGACATAATTTTGATAATGACGCAATAGTATTTAATAAATTGAATGAGCACGTATTGACTTCAAAACTTTGCAGGGAAATTGTGCTTGAATACAAGTCTATATTAAAAACGAAGTCAATTTATTAGGCAGTAATCTCTTTCATTGAGAGTGTGTGGGATGCTATCATAAAACATGCATATTTTGGGACAAAAAATTGATATATGTAATATAGTCAATAAATATATTGATCTTGTTTTGTATACATTCTTCTACAAAACTTATACACCTACCTATACATGGAAAATAATAAAATAGATGTACCAAACGTGACTAAAAATCTTCTACTCGCCCCTATAAATAAATAAATGAGGGAAAATGTGGCAGTAGGTGAAAGATAAACATCACAGGAATTTATAAAGTGCAATTAATGTTTAAACAAAAAGCCACAAATGCATCTATCAGGTTTTGTCTCTTATAAAGAAATAAAAAATAAAATAGTCCAAATGTAAATTGTATGTGTAGCAATAGAAATATCATGTTCTATACAATTGGCTAGTTTATCTTTACTTCAGCATAATCCTCTTTCCTGCCATATTTGTGATTTTCTTGAGCAATTCTACTGATTTTGATATGATGATGAATCACAATCTAAAAAAGACATGTCATTTAGAATTGTAGAAACGTTTATTTAGGTCTCCTTTAAAAGAAAAACTCAATTAAAACCCGAGAAGTAGAGAAAAATCATGGCCCCACATGAAATACACGTGTTGAGATATTAATGTATGGTTTGATCAAATAGAAGCTCATTATTGTTATTTATGTGTTGTAAGTAGTAGAAAATAAACATGATGTGAATCCGTTTCTTCGAAATTAGGCCAGTATTTCACTTTATCCAAATTCAATAAAGCTTTATCGCACTTTCAAACCAAAAAAACAATATTCCGTTTTATTTATTTATTTATTTATTTGGTAGTAATAGTATATTTTTGGAATCAACACCCACACCTACTTACTTTGCCGGCGGCTTCTTCTGTCCTATCATCCTCACGAGAGAAACAATTTAATCTGTTCAGTTTTTATTGCTTTGTCATTTTATAGTTTCAATATTCTCTCTTAGAATCTCAGTATCTTAAAAAGACTTCAATGGATTCAGAGTTCAGACCTTGCATCTCAACTAATAAATTCATTCTTTTATTACTTTTTGCCGTCCACAAAAAATTGTTGTGGACTAAATGATACGGGGTATAATAAAACATTAAAATGGCTGATAGGATCTGAATGAAGTAAGGATTTTATTTTAAATATGTAATCAATATGGTAAATTGTGTATATTATACTGGTGGTGGAAAAAATACCGAAATATCAATATATCACATTTATTATATAAAAAAATATCAAATTTTCGGTACATTGTAATTTCGTACTATCGATATATGAAAACTGAAAGATTTTCGTTAAGATAATGGCATAATTTTCATATACCGTGATATCAAAATTTCGGAATATATATATATACAGTAATTTATGGTATGTCGTGTATATACCGACATCATATATATAGTATAGACGTTATATACCGTAAAGAGAAATGATATGCTACATACCTTACATGACCTCCTTATGTGAGCACCACTTTCGTTTAACGTTGTTCGTTACGATTTATATATTTAATTTGATTGTAATGCATTAAAAATGTTATTGGAATTTTTAATTTCACAAAATTCATATAAATCAAAGTTCGATTTGTTCGTTTTCTATATAAATTCAAATAAATCAATAAACTAACAAATTAAGCTTGGAATTTTATGAATTTTGTGAAATTAAAAATTCCAATAACAATTTCTAATGTATTAGAATCAAACTAAATATATAAATCGAAACGAACAACGCTAAATGTGCGTTAAACGAGAGTGGTGCTCACATAAGGAGCTCACATAAGGTATGTAGCTTATCATTTCTCATACCGTGAATATCGAATATCATTACATACTGTATATAGAATATATTTATATATATGAATTAACTTAGTACTTTAAATGTGAGAGAGTATTTAAGCTGGAGCATAGAAAAAGTATTGTGGAATTCAATATCGAATATAATTACATACTCAATATATATGAAATAACTTACTAGGACTTTAGATGTGAGTGAGAGTATTTAAGCTGGAGCATAAGAAAGTATGAAACCTGATTGTAGAATAGTGAATTCTAATAATTAATTGTGACCTAAATGAATACTCTAATTAAGGAGTAGTATAATAAAATTCCAACTAATAGTATAAAATTAACTAAATACGCAAATTGAAATTGAAGGACTAATTTTATAGAACTGAAATGGACACAGATATGAGACACAATCGTATTGACATATGATAGGAAGTAGACTTCTTTCTTAGTTTATGTTATTTCTCCTCTTTTGGGATTTTCTGTTAGGATTCTTAAAGTGGACAAGTTTGAATATCTGGTTTATCCATTTCCCATTGTATGTGCAAGCCACCACTTTTTAAAGAACTTTGCAGCTGTTCATTAATATTTATATATATAGATAGTGGTATATATATATAAACAGTGACGTATCTACATAGGAACAAGGGGTATAGTTATACCCCAAAACTTGTTGTTAATACTATTATACTTAGAGATACAACCAAAATTTAATTATAGCCTAGTGGTCAAAAACCCAGTATTTTTACATAGAGAACCAGGTCCGAATCCTCTCTCTACCATTTCTTTTCCTTTAATTTCTTCCAACACTTTGTATGTATTCAAAGCAATATTTTTTTAACTCAATTTTTTTAATTCCTATTTAGTTTTCGTTTATTATTTATTTAATAGACTTTGTATGTATTCAAAGCAATATTTTTCAACTCAATTTGTTTAATTCCTATTTAGTTTTCGTTTATTATTTCATTTTTAATAAATATTCTCTCCATTCATTGCTAACAACTTCTCCTAAAATTTTGTATTAATTCAATACACTTTGACATACTCTTGTCAATTTTTATTTTATTCATTTATATTTAATATTTGATATTTACTTTGTTCTTAATAATTTATACAATTAACTTTTATATAATATAGTCTTAACTAACAAAGTATTTATGTGCATAATTCATTTTTTTAAAGAATTTTTTTATGAAAAAAATAAAGAAAATAATTATAAAAAAAACAAAAAAATTGTGAAAACAAAACAAATAGAACTAAAAGGATTAGCTTTGAAACTTTAAATCGTTATAACTATTTTTCGCACCTCATATCAAAAATCCTGGATACGCCGCTGTATATAGATTTTGTTGGTATGTCGCATCGCATCTCAATGATCTATCGAGATATTTTCGTTTTTGATATACGATTTGAGGAGAATTGATTGAGTTCGATGTACGCCTTTAAATTCTTCTGTATTTTATTTAGGATACAATATTTATTTAAAAAAAATACTTCTGCCACAAATTTAGGATGATTGTTAAATTTTCACAGCTGCTATAAAACAAAAAATGAAAGCAAAACCGGACTAGAATGATAACATCTGACTTTTAATGTAAGTCGTAACTTGTTTTTTTATTTATTGAGTCTCAAGTTTTAACTTATTTGGATAATTATAATTCATACAAAAGGTTGAAACCCCAGCCCAAAACTTATTTGGATAATTAGTATGCCTTAGGGCGTTAACAATGGGGAAGACAGGGTCACGCTTTGTGATGCGTTGGAGACCATTGGAGGTCAAGAAATCTGCACTAGCTATGATGCACATGTGGACGTCTCGGCTAATCACAACAAAGAATTAAAAATTAAGCGATATGACTCATAAATAATTGAAATGGAAAGGGATAGTGAAAAGAATATAAGTGTTAGTAAAAGATTAGGGAAAATAAAAGAGTTGTGTCAATGAATAATGCAATTAAAGTGATCAAATAATATTGTAGTTTTAGATGACCGTAACTTCAACTTACAAGTTCCCCTAAGAATTTAATAAAAGTTGGATAATGTCTACATAAACAAAAGGTGGAAACAGCATCAACATTCGACCCAACATTAACATGTACTACTATACTAACATGAAGACGAAATAAATGTTGCCAAATAAAAGAGGAAACAGACGGAATCCGTTTGTCGATAAGTGAGATTAGTGCAATGGAAAAAAATCTGGTATATTTAATATTTTTGTAATCAAATAATCTATTTACAGTTTAAAGTAACAATCTTCACCTAATTCCGAGCTTCCCCTTCTAAATCATAGTAAGACTAATTTAATTTTAGTTAAAAAGAAAACAGCAAAGAGCAACAAAAATGGAAACCCCAAACGCGACGCAGAAGACATCTAATGCCCCCTCCGTCCTCTGCTTTCTCTCCTTCCTCTCTCTCGTCATCTCGACAAACTCCGCGTACCTTCTCTGCCCCTCCTCCACCCTATTCCTTCCCGTTCCTTTTCTACCCTCCAACCCCCCTTGCAAAAAGACCAAACTGTCCTTCCCATTCAAATGCGTTCCATCCATGTCCTCCATCTCCAAACTCACCTCCCTCACCTGCATCTCCCCGCTCTCCGCCCCTCCGCACGTCACAACGATCGCGCACTGCACGCGCACGCCGTCCACGGCCAGGATCGATGCGTACCGCGCCTGCACCTCTCCGGTCAGCCAGTGCCGCTGCACCGCCACCGGCCGCTGCGACGAGAGGTTCGCCGCCCGCCGCCCCGCGGCGTCGATCAGGATCCAGCTCAAATTCATGTTCTCGATCATCTCCTTGCACTCCTCGTCCCCCTCCGGGTGCTTCATCGCCGTCGGAACCACATCTTTTGGCTCCAGCAGGTCGACTCTGAAAGGCGAGCACCGGAACCACCCGCTCTCGGTCTCGGTCTCCTGGATTTTCGTGAAAATTAGGTCGTTTTTGTAGTGCACGTCGACGGCGGAGATCAGCTCCGGCGGCGGCGCGGACTGGCTGCGGGCGAGGTTGCCTCCGCTGCTCGCAATCGGAAAGGCGTGGGAGAAGAATGCGCGGGGGCCGCCGCCGGGGAAAGAGGAGATGACGTGGCGCAGCCGTGACGTGGAGGTGGACGGCCACGTCGATTCGCAGATGTTTGACCAGAGGCTGTCGTCGTCGGAGAGGCGGCGGAGGGTGGGGGAGCAGCTGGCGGAGGAGCCCAGGGCTGGACCGTCCAGCCGGCTCAGGATGTGTGACTTAATGACATCGGGATGAAGATCGGAGAATCCGCCTGGCTCCGCCGTGGCAGTGGTGGTGGTTGGTGAGGCCATATTCATTGAGTGAAGCGTTGTAGAATGAATATGTATTTTGTACTCAGCTGTTTATATAGCCATGGGCGAATGAGTGGCTTGTGATGCAATTTACGTAATTACCCTTCACTTATGAGCGTGACGATTAAAATATTCAAGGGTACTTTGGTGTTTTCCGAAATTCAACAGGCACCAAAAAGTTATTCATCGTTTGCGTACTAGCTGGGGTTGAAATCTCTTAATTAGATGGATGGGGCCTACATTAAGAAATAAGAATACCGGCGATTCAACGCTAACCTTGAGTATCAAATAAAAAATTAGCAAGTCATTATCAAGTATGGGAATTTAATTAAATTAATGTGGGAAGGATTGACGCCATGGTGAAGACAATGTGATTTAACTCACTTTTTTGTTTGATTCAATTAATTTAAGATTAGATGCATGAAGTAATATTGCAAGTTTAAAACCGTGTTTCTTCGTGGGTCAAAAAAATTTAGAATATATTTATATAAGTCGACACTTAACATCATGATAATGTCATTTTCGGGATGTAAACTCATGCCCAACAGATAAGATTTGGATGGACAGAGTTGATCAATTTTACATAAATTTCGTGGATTTACTCATGGGTTGAATTATGCTCACGGTTGATTAATTCTTGATAATGACTATTATTAATTAAGATATTCGAATTGTAGGAGTTGAAAAGAATGAGTTTGGCCATTTACCCTTTCAAATGATTGATATTTAACAATGGCACTAGAAAAGTTAAATCTTCAATATGCTGGACTTATAGGACGGTTGGTTAGATTGAATTTGATAAATTAAAACCACAAATATCTCGTTCTCACTAATAGGACACTAAAATATGGATAATTGATTAGTATAATCATAAGGATAGATTTAGGGAATCCATGAATATTGCATACTTACCACTTATTAGGGCATTAAGACCTATTCAAAATGATGTGTCACCGTCACTATACAATGATTAATCTATTGATTATTTTATAAGCGCTAAATTATAAAAAATACCCATCCCATCTTTTTTATATTTATATTTGTCGCTCTATAATATTTCTCAGCGTTTAACACTAATTAACTCATTGCCTAGAGTCAAATTAAAGGCTAATGGAGTTCTTTAATTATAATTTTGCACAAACTTCCAAAACTATTAGTACAACGTTTCTAATATGATTATAGTGGTGTAAAACTTAATAATTCCTTCAAAGTACAGTCAACGAATCTTTCCCACTGCTGCAAAGTCAAAATACTACTATTATTTTGTGATAAATGCAGAATCACAGTGAAATTTGGGTCCCTTTTATAAGGGAAGCTTCAATGTGAAAACACCAATATTTTCCTTGGATTTAGAATCGCAAACATGGTTCGTATCATCGCCACTGACACTAATCAAAATTTTTTAAGTCCAAATCTAATTGACTTTGAAAATAAGAAGAGCTTCGCTGTATCCATTATAAAATAATTTGGATATAGAAAATGTAAGTTTTGGAGCACTAAATTTTAATAAAAACTTCAAGTACTTTGCCTCTGAATTGCATCCTCTGGCTCTTAAAATAGTAAAGAAAAACTTTATTCTGTTACCATAACCATTTACTATATTAAACATTAAGGACTAGACTGTTTGAAAAACAATGTGATATGTACGTACTATATAGACGTTATATTTCGTGCAATATTTTATCAATTTGAGGTCTGTTTAGATTTGAATCCCAACTTAAAATGACATTTTTGTAATTCAGTTGATATTTATAATTACAAACAAATTATTTAATATAAATTTGGATAAAAATATGTATTGAGATGTCTTGTACAGTTTCTTATTTATTTATTTATTTTAAAATTTGTGATAACCTGAATCAATAAGTTTACGTTAGAGTTATTATTTAGGCATATTATATGGTCTCAATTGATAAAATTTCTTAGTAAATATTCTTCTAAATTCCTTGCAATCGGAGTGATACAGACATGCATGAATTTCGTTTTATCTTTATTTTAATTTATAAAAAAATGGGGAATCTTTTGCCATAAAAAAGAAGAAGAATAATATGCTTCCAAAATTTTCTGTTTCCTCTTTTTCGTTTTTTTTTTCGGTGAAAACGTATGATTGATTAGTTAATTTTAATAGCAACGGTGTACGAATAGATGCTACTAGTCCAATAAACGTCACACTTTTATCTAATACGGATTTTAGAAATATAACAGAAAGTTGGTGAAAAAAAGTGGAATGTGAGTCTTACTTCTATATACTTTTATAATAAATTTGAGATAAATGAATTAGTAGAATGTATAGTTCATTATAAAAAATAATGAATTTAATTATATAAAATTTCACTTTTAATTTTATAAACAGACCCTTCCGTGTTTTGTACTCTAGAATTCCTCATAAGTGTTATCATCTCGGGTCAGTTGACTTGCTCATAGCCAGGTCTTGCCCTCGGTATTGAGTGTGACTTGATTTCAATAAATATGACTCTTTGATATTTCCTTCATCTCATAATAGGAGTTTATATTTGACTCATCACATGTTTTAGTAAATGTAAAAAATATAGTGGAAAAGAAGTTATTGGAATATGAGTCTCATTTTGTTTCATAAAAATATATTTTTTATTTTGGGATAGTCCACTTCTACTTTTGACAAGTTTTTTCTATTTTATGAGCTGGACCTTATCTCGACTAACAATACTTCAATCACTTTTTTCTTTTTATCTCACATACTTTATCAATTCCGCATTAAAATCTTTGTTGTCTCCAAAATTTTTATTTTTGTGGGACAGATAGAATAATAAAATGTGAGTAAAATGAGTTAATTGAATGTGAAACATACTTAAAATTAAAATAATTTTATATTATAAAAGTGAAAATAAATTTGTATTGTGGGACGAAGAACAAAAATAATAAACATAGACTCTTAAATGAAATACAGGGATTATTAATCAACAATATTCAACATTATCATATTCCATCATACTAGCTCTCCATACCCATTAACATATTATTAAAATTTCAATACTACAAATTAAGCATCTTCCAATTTAGCCTTTACAACTTAACCCACTTCCGTTTCGCCTGCTTCATCGACTCTTATGCTGTTATGTATGACTTTTGTACGGTGATAATTTGAGGCAACAAATAAATTTATCACTTACAGTAGCATATAAGACATTTAATGATTAGTAACTTATTTTGTCTAAATAATTATTAGCCGAATCTTTTTTAAAAAATACCAACACTTATCGACGCGTCTTACTATTCGATTATATAACTACATATGTAAAATAAAATGAAAATAAAATCGTTGATAGATCTCATACATTAAAATATTTTCTTCACAACATAATATATAAAGCACTAGAAGATCTTCTTGGGATTTGGTGTCGAAACTCTTGCATGGATAGTATATATATAGGAATGCATTCATTTTCTTTTTTATCTTTTGTTTTATTATTCTTTTTAATCTCAGTCCCACGATTTTGTCATCCGACGGTTAGATTGATGCCACGTGTCATTTAATAATGCAGATTTTTAGTTGAATAATACACACCGACTAATAATGCACCATTATAGTGTAATAATGCAGATTTTCAGTTGAATAATGCACACCGACTAATAATGCACCATTATAGTGTAATAATGCAGATCATCACAACCATCCAATTCAAGGATCCAAGGGTTGTGATTAAAAAGAAGCTTGAGCTGAAAAGCTGCGAAGGACCTTAACACACCCCTATATATATATATATATATATATATATATATATATATATATAGATGTATTCATTTCCTTTTTGGTATCTTTTGTTCTATTGTTCTTTTTAATCTCAGCCCCACGATTTTATCATCCGACGGTTAGATTGATGTCACGTGTCATTTAATAATGCAGATTTTTAGTTGAATAATGCACACCGACTAATAATGCACCATTAGGGGTGTGTTAAGGTCCTTCGCAGCTTTTCAGTCTAAGCTTCTTTTTAATCACAACCCTTGGATCCTTGAATTGAATGGTTGTGATTATCTGCATTATTACACTATAATGGTGCATTATTAGGCGGTGTGCATTATTCAACTGAAAATCTGCATTATTACACTATAATGGTGCATTATTAGTCGGTGTGCATTATTCAACTGAAAATCTGTATTATTAAATGACACGTGACATCAATCTAACCGTCGGATGATAAAATCGTGGGGCTGAGATTAAAAAGAGCAATAGAACAAAAGATACAAAAAGTAAATGAATATATATATAGGGATGTATTCATTTCCTTTTCCTATATTTCCTCCTTTTTCCTTCTTAATATCAGCCATTAGATTAGAGAAATGGACGGTCAAGATCAACATTGGTTAATTAATCTCGTGTTGCATTATTTGTCCTATTTTGTGCATTACGAGGGTACAATAGTAATCTAATAATGGCTGGAAACCGCTACGAATAATGCACCACATGGTCACGAGTAATGCATATAATTGCCTATATAATGCACAATATGTGAACTGCAATGCATACGAACAAGATGTGTTGTGTTATGATGTTTGACACACGTTTCTTGTTTCCCCTAAGGGTTTAATAAGCTTAGGGGCTAGGGTATAGTACGTAGACATGTATGTAATCTTCACATGGTAACGAGTAATGGATATATTTGACTATATAATGCACAATTTGTGAACTGCAATGCATACGAACAAGATGTGCTGTGTTATGATGTTTGACACACGTTTCTTGTTTCCCCTAAGGGTTTAATAAGCTTAGGGGCTAGGGTATAGTACGTACGCATTAATAACAAATTATAAAACGATACGAATAATTCACCAAATTGTCACGAGTAATGGATGTTATTAACTATATAATGCACAATATGTGAACTGCAATGCATACGAATAAGATGTACCATGTTATGATGTTTGACACACGTTTCTTGTTTCCCCTAAGGGTTTAATAAGCTTAGGGGCTAGGGTATAGTACGTAGACATTACTAAATGCACGTATGTAATCTTCAATCCGTTGATTAACCCATATACACAATACCTCTAATAATGCATAATATACTGAGATAATGACAATTAACAGCTACATAATGCACTACCTAAACCAAATAATGCACATACGTATATTCCAATAACAACAATTTGTTAGTAATGTATACGTACTATACCCTAGCCCCTAAGCTTTAGCATATTAAATCCCTAAAACATGCTTACTACGGAATTAGCCAGTTTACCTCGTTGATTCAATCAAGAATCGATGATGGCTTGCTCCGTCTCCACATGAAGATCTTCAGTACTCGACCTCGGATCTTCTGACTGGTCTCCCGGACTGTACACTGATATTTGTGTGGGCAAATCTCACCAGCGTACTAGGACTTAAATAACGAAGACAGAACTCTGCTCACGGAGGAAGCAATTTTGTTCTGCGTTTCTGTATTTAAATCTAGTTTTGCATAGATCAAAACCATATATATATATATATATATATATATATATATATATATCGGGATGTATTCATTTCCTTTTCCTATATTTCCTCATTTTTCCTTCTTAATATCAGCCATTAGATTAGAGAAATGGACGGTCAAGATCAACATTGGGTAATTAATCCCGTGTTGCATTATTTGTCCTATTTTGTGCATTATGAGGGTACAATAGTAATCTAATAATGGTTGGAAACCGCTACGAATAATGCACCACATGGTCACGAGTAATGCATATAATTGCCTATATAATGCACAATATGTGAACTGCAATGCATACGAACAAGATGTGCTGTGTTATGATGTTTGACACACGTTTCTTGTTTCCCCTAAGGGTTTAATAAGCTTAGGGGCTAGGGTATAGTACGTAGACACGTATGTAATCTTCACATGGTAACGAGTAATGGATATAATTGACTATATAATGCACAATTTGTGAACTGCAATGCATACGAACAAGATGTGTTGTGTTATGATGTTTGACACACGTTTCTTGTTTCCCCTAAGGGTTTAATAAGCTTAGGGGCTAGGGTATAGTACGTACGCATTAATAACAAATTATAAAACGATACGAATAATTCACCAAATTGTCACGAGTAATGGATGTTATTAACTATATAATGCACAATATGCGAACTGCAATGCATACGAATAAGATGTACCATGTTATGATGTTTGACACACGTTTCTTGTTTCCCCTAAGAGTTTAATAAGCTTAGGGGCTAGGGTATAGTACGTAGACATTACTAAATGCACGTATGTAATCTTCAATCCGCTGATTAACCCATATACACAATACCTCTAAAAATGCATAATATACTGAGATAATGACAATTAACAGCTACATAATGCACTACCTAAACCAAATAATGCACATACGTATATTCCAATAACAACAATTTGTTAGTAATGTCTACGTACTATACCTTAGCCCCTAAGCTTATTAAACCCTTAGGGGAAACAAGAAACGTGTGTCAAACATCATAACATGGTACATCTTATTCGTATGCATTGCAGTTCACATATTGTGCATTATATAATTAATATCATCCATTACTCGTGACAATTTGGTGAATTATTCGTATCGTTTTATAATTTGTTATTAATGCGTACGTACTATACCCTAGCCCCTAAGCTTATTAAACCCTTAGGGGAAACAAGAAACGTGTGTCAAACATCATAACACAGCACATCTTGTTCGTATGCATTGCAGTTCACAAATTGTGCATTATATAGTCAATTATATACATTACTCGCTACCATGTGAAGATTACATACGTGTCTACGTACTATACCCTAGCCCCTAAGCTTATTAAACCCTTAGGAGAAACAAGAAACGTGTGTCCAAACATCATAACATGGTACATCTTATTCGTATGCATTGTAGTTCACATATTGTGCATTATATAGTCAATTAGATGCATTACTCGTGACCATGTGGTGCATTATTCGCAGATACCAAAATGTGGCAGTTATTTTTCCGTCAAATGTCAATAATAACCCTGTAATGCATACAATCACCTTCTATAATGCAACACGGAACCAGTTTTATAGAATCAATCTGATCCGTTGATGCCTTAGATCTAACGCGTAATATTAAGAAGGAAAAAAAGATCTAAGATGTGAAAAGGAGAATAACGCTCCCCTATATATATATATATATATATATATATATATAGAGGTTAGTGATCAAGATATAACTAATTTTAAGTGTATAACTAGAGAACAAATCTCAGCCACACATTATCTTAATCCAATGACTAAAATAAGTAAACATTTTTAGTTAATAGAAATTGCATAGGGATATTTTAGGAAATAATGTGTTCAACTTCAACTTCAACTTCACGGGAGAGGAGGAGGAGGACTAAATTATGTTCTCGGTGCTGCCGTCGGGGATGGCGATTGCGACGCCGTCGATTTCTTCGTATTGCTGTGGAGTTCTGCTTCCTCGTCGATCCAGATTTCGATTGTTTTGTAGTACTTGAAATTATTTGTGATTGATTTTTTCCGGTGTCGAAGTTGATTTACTGCGGCAGAGATGATGGCGAAGGGCGGTTGGTGGTGGGAGAAGGTATGGAGAGGAGTGAGGACGGTTTATTTCATGGTGGCGATGGTTTCGTCGCTGGTGGTGGTGGCGTTGCCGGTGGTGGTAGCGATCGAAAATTGGGTATAGGACTAGTGGTCGCCGAGAATTCCAAATTTTGGGTGAATTGGATTTGTGATGATGTTGTGCTTAGTGAAAGAAAATTTCAGAGAAGTGGTGCAATTGGGAGAAAGAATGATGTGGAGTATGAAGATGAATTTCTGATTTTAAAAAAATATCAGAAGGAAGTGGATTGGTGTTCTTGGAAGGAGACATGGATGTGAGAATAGGCTATTGTTGTGGAGCGGTGGACTCCTATTTGAGATCGAGTCACTGAACTTGAAACCATAACCTCTTGATTTGTCGATGGAGAACTCGATGAATGCTCGGATTTAGAGGATCTCTCCCTCCTATTTAATTCATCAAAAATGTAAATTTAATTTCTTTACAAATGAAATTGTTTGATGGGTACATTTTATATTAATTACTTTTTTTGATAAATGTGGATTAATTACCTTTAAATAATCTAAAGTGATTATAACTCGTCTCAAACTTAAATCTATTTCGAAAAAAATCATTTTGGGAAAATAAATAATGAGATCCGAAATTGAAAATTGAGGCAATTAATTTGGAAAAGGTGGATTAGGTGAAATTTTAATTTTACTTATACTTCACTGTTGTTAACAAAACAAATCACTCTTAGCATGATTTTACTTCACCGTTGTTAACAAAACACATCACTCTTAGCATGATTTTACTTCACTATTGTTTACAAAATACATCACTCTTAGCATGATTTTACTTCACTCTTGTTTACAAAACACATCACTCTTAGCATGATTTTACTTCACTCTTGTTTACAAAACACATCACTCTTAGCATGATTTTACTTCACTCTTGTTTACAAAACACATCACTCTTAGCATGATTTTACTTCACTCTTGTTTACAAAACACATACTCTTAGAATGATTTTACTTCACTCTTGTTTACAAAACACATCACTCTTAGCATGATTTTACTTCACTATTGTTTACAAAACAATCACTCTTAGCATGATTTTACTTCACTCTTGTTTACAAAACACATCACTCTTAGCATGATTTTACTTCACTCTTGTTTACAAAACACATCACTCTTAGCATGATTTTACTTCACTGTTGTTTACAAAACACATCACTCTTAGCATGATTTTACTTCACTCTTGTTAACAAAACACATCACTCTTAGCATGATTTTACTTCACTCTTGTTAACAAAACACATCACTCTTAGCATGATTTTACTTCACTGTTGTTTACAAAACACATCACTCTTAGCATGATTTTACTTCACTGTTGTTTACAAAACACATCACTCTAAGCATGATTTTACTTCATTCTTATTTACAAAACACATCACTCTTATTATGATTTTACTTCACTCTTGTTTACAAAACACATCACTCTTAGCATGATTTTACTTCACTGTTGTTAACAAAACACATCACTCTTAGCATGATTTTACTTCACCGTTGTTAACAAAACACATACTACTTCGTAAATAAAAAATCTTAAACTGATTGGACCAATTTCTGCCATGCTATGTATTTAATGTAACAGTTAAATCGAATAAGAAGAAAATGACCACCCATCTAAAAGTTTCATTATTCTGCAGGCATCGGTATCTCCTTTACTTTGCACTTCTGCTAATACTGCCCATCTTTCCTCTGTCGTCGATGGCGGCGGAAAATGAACTGGCGAAGCTACTTCTCCCTTATCTTCAGCGGGCCGATGAGCTCCAGACACACGAACACCTCATTGCCTACTACTGTAAAACCCATCTCTCTCTCTCTCTCACTCCATTAATTTCCTTAGCCTTTGTTGTTGAAACAACAAAACGATTATGATGGAGAATCATGATTTTTATCCAATCAAACAACGTCATCTACCTTTTTTGTTATTTGAAATTATTTGATCAGGTCGATTGTACGCGATGGAACGAGGGTTACGGATTCCTCAGAGAGATCGCACTAAGATGACCAATTCCCTGATCTCCGCCACCCATTTCCCCCACTTGCACATCCGAATCCCGCGGTAGGGCTTCTTCTCCGCCGCCTGCTTCCGCTTGCTCGGAATCTCAGAGCTCAACGAAGAACGCTGGTTCGTTCTCATACGAATTGAATTTGTGAATTTGCCAATGACATAATTTTGGCTGCAATGACAATTATACCCCCACCTTGTTATTGTGGAGTAAATTTGTGAATGAGGGAACTAATTTCTCCTTAAATTCATGTATTAATACTAGCCCTTGATTTTCTTGATCTTGTGACTATTATTTGTTCTCTAGTTATTTGGTTAAGAGGTGTTTGCCATAGATCACTACCATATATATATATATTTATTTATTTATTGATTAATTTAAGTCAGCAGTTTAGAAAATCCAATTTAGCTGGTATTCTATATATAGTTGTTAATTGTTAATAATGCAACAAAAATTAAACCTATATGCACTTATCCTAAGCCCAACATCTTTTCTCCACTTTCACATGTCCAATAAAAATACTACAAATGCAACTCCTAAAATAGTTAAGGTTATTATATAAAATCTATGATTTATCTTGATTGGATTAGTCAGAATCCGACTCTTGATCACTGTCTGAATTCAAGATAGGTTGCTCATGCTGTTTTTGGCCCAAGTCAAGATCCTTGATAAATTTATTATATGATGTTTCCGTAGAAATTAAATTAAAGGAGGTGACCTTATTGGAATAAAAAAAGAAAAGAAAAATAGTAGTGGTGTGCATATTCTTATCACTTGTCTTAATGTGAAATTAAATTAAGGCAGCAATATACATGGAATAACACGTTTTCCTTCATCTTACTTGATTAACGTGTTAATCCTAAAAATTAAACGGAAGATGATTTCACCGAGATTACTTAAATAGGGAGTAATTTATTGGCGTATCCCATGCCTTTGGTGGTGTGCCCTAGTTGTGTTTATAATATTATTATATCAAGTATATGACTCGATTTTATATGAAAAATCATATATTGGGTTTTAAAACATCTAAAATGATGTATTATTAGCATAGAGTCTTGCTTTCATATTAGAAGCTCATTATTGAAAATTGAAAAACTGCTATTGTTCAGCACTCCTACAATTTAATATTACCAAGAAAACATATATATTGATATGTTCACTAGGTAAAATGATTTAATATAATATTGATGATATGATATTTATCGCATACAAAGTAGAAACAAAACTCACAAGACCCATTATTAGCATTTGAGTCAAATGTCTTGATTCCAGATCTTCATTTCATAATGAATTTTACAATTTAGTTGACTCTAGCTTATGTCCATGTAAAACTAATCCATCAACCAAGATTGTTATGAAGGATAAACAAACAAATGAGAAAATAAAAAATTGAATTAAATTAGAACATGCGTGCCATCTGACCAATTTTTGCGAAATTTGAGTAATTTATAGGAGTACTATATTATAGAGTTATGATAAAAAATAGTAACTAAATCCTAATATATAATAAAAGAATAAATCTAATTTATTGGAGCAATAATAAAATTGTATAAATTAAATGTAGAGTGAACTTTAAATTTAATATCTAGAAAATACTTTGTTAGGTCTCTGAATTAGGAAAAAATCGCTACAAGTCTTTGCAAAATGACCAATTTAATGATTTTGTAGATGACTTCTTCGATTCCACTTTTCTTGTAAAATATTGGGATTAATGTATAATACTCCCGCAGCTAATTACTTGCGAGTTGAGAATCGAATTTTTATTTCAAATTGAACAAACTAAGGGGTATTTGTCTTCCGGAATCAGGTGGAATTCTTTGTTTTCAGCTCGTGTAGATCTTACAACGTATTGAGTGGTTTGATTTATTGAATACATTTGTATGTTATAAACTATATATCCACAATTTTCTACAAACAGATTGAGCTAGTTTGATTGATTGCTTTAATGAAATACAAACCTTTTATTTTCTCCTAAAAATGCCAAAAAGACGATGAATAAATAGTCGACACTCTTAAAACCCCTTCAAACTTCTCCACAACAGCACTTTCCTCTGAATAACTAAAAATTGTTTACTCGAATATACTCACTCCGTCTACAAAAAGTAGTCCCATTTGTGGACGGTACCGGTTTTAAGGAGAAATCGATAAAGTAAGAAAGAAGGAGAAAAAGTAGATAAAGTAAGAGAGTTATGGAGAAAAAGTAAGTAAAATATGAAAAAGTTCAGAGATAAACTTTCTATTTTTAAAAATAAGACTATTTTTTTTAGATATAAAAAAGGACAAGATGAGATTATTTTCATGGATGAAGAGCGTATTTTAAAGTAAAAATGTATGAAAAAAGCATTATCCACGCGTGTTCTGCATCTAAACAATAGGTGCATCTAATTTTCATTTTGTGTAATCTATAATAATCTAATAATTTTTGTGAATTCTATAATAGTTGAATATCTAAAATTAATTTGGTAATATCCTTATAATGTCTACATCTGGCACGGTTTATTATGGGTCGAGCCCAGAGCGCAGTCCGAAATCCAAATCCTTAACGGCCCGGCTCACTTATATGTGATGAATTGCTTCCCCACGTATGCGGATAGTTCATCAACAACGGTAATTATTTCCGAACCCCAAAAACAAATGCTCTCATTTTTCTCCAAATTTTCAACTACTTCAGTCTTCTTCCGCTGCTGTTAATTACTCAAAATTTCTGCTGCTAACTGTAATGACTTTCCACGCGCGCCACGATAGCCTCATCTCATATAGGTATTTTTTGGTTTGTTATTTTTGTTTTCTTCTGTAATTTGAGATGAACTTTGATTTTCCTTTGATAGTATCCTGTATCTAGCTTCTTAGAAATTAGACTACTTGTTTTCCTCTGATTTCAAGCTATATGAATGACGAAATTAGTGAGGCTTTTTGCCCATGGCATGGGTGCCATCCGTATGTATCAGTGCTCAGAGTTGTTTCTTTTGTTTATTATCCGTTGATTTTGTTTTGGATTTCATAATTTTGCTGGTTTTATTTGAGCTCTATCGGGAAAATTTGAAGTGGTGTTCCAATTGTAGCTTTAAATATACGGAATGATGTTGTTAATAGTATGGAATTCTTATGTACGCTTTCAGTAAACTAGTCAATGGTAGTGGTTGATTTGTTTCAAAGAAATATAAATTGAGAAGATATATAGTTAACAAGAACCGTATGCATTGAAATGGACTTGGGCACTTGAGAATTATTGTGTAGACTCTAGATACTTCTCGCTTACAATTGGTTTCTGATACCAGACAAATATTCTCAATAATCATTTGCGAAAAATTCCAGTTGATAGTAGTTGAACTCAAAATGTTGGTTGTGTAGTAGATCTCTGAGTTTCAATAACAGTATAAAGACAAATAAATGTGCATAAAAGTAAATATAAATTGGATAATACTGTTTTGATGTATGTCACCTGTTAGGCACTTGAATTGAAGGTAAATGATGGATATGCTGTAGTACTTCTCGTCATTGTCCACTTTTAGGATACAGTTGGAGTTGTCCACTATGATGGCTGAAACAAATAGAAAGCAGATTGAAATGGATCTTTACATTGTGAAGCATGCTTTGGGAAAAAGCAGGACAAATAAACCATTTTGTTATTTCATTTTAATTTTTGGCTTTTAGTGGCAAACGATAGACAGATGTCAGTCTGATAGTAGTAGTACTATATCCAGTCTTGTTACGTTTATTATGCTCTTCAGCTTCCTCTTGAGAATGAAGTACCACTTCATCCCAAACCAAATTTCTTCTCATGATGAGCACATGAGGTCTTTATATCTGTTCAAAATCCATTTAGACACTATAATTCTATTCCTTGGAACGCTTATCTACTGGTGCTTCCCCCTTTTCTGAATATATATTAAATTAAAACATAACTCTTCTGTATAAAACTTGATGACATGAGTCTATAGAGCAGATTATGGTGAGAAGGCCTATTCAAGTTTATTAAACTTCTCATTAAGCTTTTGTTCAGACTTCAATGATTGTTGGCTGTTCAATTTGTAAGTAATGGTTTCTGTTGCTATGAGTTTATCTGGTCACTGGAATTAACTGTTGTGGATATAGGTGGCAGAGTACTCTGCCAAATGGATCCGATCTGGGAAAACTTGTTAGTTGTTACAATCAGTCTCTATTTGGTCCTATGAAACCAGCATGTCTGTATGAGAATATGATGCCAGATACCTGATGAGTTTTCAGATCATACATCACTTGAAATGATAATGGTGGAACTTGTTTGATAACGACAATGGGCCCCACACACCATACACATTGATTGAAATGTTTCGTCTCTATGAGCCATTCCGTAAACTTCTACCCCTAATCGTGTGGGCCTGTGGCCACTCACTGTTACTTATGAGTTATATGGCTTCAGAGGCATGTCTTTTTGTTGGTATTAATAATTGGCAGGCATTCACTTGCTATAGAATTATTGTTCTTAAAGTGTTTTGTGTTATCTGTAATTCATGATTGTTGTTCATCCTTTCACCTCCATTTGCAGATCTTCAACTCCATGGTCTCCAGTTAAACCAACCAAAGCCTATTTCTTTAGCAGAAAAATCACTGGCCTTGATCATCTGATCTTTAGTCATCCTTGTATAAGGAAGAAAGGCCGTGTAAGAATATCAGATCTGGAAAATGGTAGACATAGTGTTAGCTACATGTTCTCAAATTTACAGAAGCAGTCCATCATCTGTAGCAAATTGAGGAGGCTAGAACGTCTCCAGCCTTTGGCATCTGCTGATGATGGTGTGACAGTCAATGGAAGTTCTCAGTCAAGAACCAACAGTGATATGGAGGAAATAAGGTACAAACTGAATCAGTCTCTACAAGATGAAGACTACAATACTGGCTTGGTACAATTATTGCATGATGCTGCAAGGGTGTTTGAGTTGGCCATTAAAGAACAAAGCTCTTTGTCGAAGATATCCTGGTTCTCTACTGCCTGGCTTGGAGTGGACAAAAATGTTTGGGTTAAAGAACTTGCTTATCAGGTTACCATTATATTCTAATAGAAACTTTGGGTTTATACCTTTGGGAAATAGCCATATCGTTGCAATTTTGCTATTTGTCTTGATTGTGTGGCACGGATTAAGTTCCCCATATTAGCCTCGCAAATTTCTAAGTGTTTTTTTCCCCAGGCATCTGTATTCTCTCTTCTTCTAGCAGCAAGTGAGATTTCATCTCGAGGTGATGGAAGAGACAGAGATATCAATGTATTTGTGCAGAGGAGGTGCATACCATTTCAAGTCTGTTGCTTCTACATTTTTTATAGCAATTGTTTGATTTAAATCTAGGAACAGTAGGAAGGTCTTCATTTTTTATTGTCTTTATTGATTCTTTATTTAATGCAATAGTTTGCTCTTTCATGTTGTTTATCATGGTCGGTTGAGGTAAAAAGAATTTGACATTGTCAGATTCATTCTTTGGCTTTCTGTTATGTACTTTGTCTTGATAGTTCTAGTTCTGCCTGAGGTTGGTGTGTCATTGTGAGTTACTGGTTAGAGCTGTTTTTGTATATTACAAGGAACTCCTCTAACACTTATTTTTATTAGTGCAGCCTTTCAAAACAATCTTCTCCCTTAGAGAGTGTAATCAGGGATAAGTTGTTGGCCAAGCAGCCTGGAGCTTATGACTGGTTTTGGTCTGAGCAAATCCCAGTTGCAGTGACCAGTTTTGTGAATTATTTAGAGAAAGAGCAGCGTTTTTCCCCAGCCACTGCAGTGTACGTAAACTACCTCATTTCTCATGTGCTATACCATACAGTGATGTTAACATGCTGATTGATGTGGATCGCCGATCACCGATGATATTTATCTGTGAGATAAAGCAACTTTCCACTGGAATTTTACAGGTTCAGAACAGGCATGACCTCTGTTTCAGGCAGTTCAAGTGACATATCTCTTCTCATGCTAGCTCTTAGTTGCATTGCAGCCATCATGAAACTTGGACCCACAAAAGTTTCTTGTGCTCCATTCTTTTCCATTATTCCTGACATAACTGGTAGACTGATGGACATAATGGTTGAATTTGTTCCTGTTCGCCAAGCCTACCGTTCGATTAAGGAAATTGGTCTGCATAGGGAATTTCTCATCCATTTTGGTCCTCGAGCTTCTGCATGTATGATGCAAAATGAATTGGGTGCTGAAGAGATTATGTTTTGGGTAGGTCTAGTACAAAGACAGCTGCAGCGAGCCATTGATCGCGAGAAAATATGGTCAAGACTCACTACCCCTGAAAGTATTGAGGTCAGCCTAGAAAATTAGTTTGTTCCGATCACATGTCATACTACTGATTTCTAGAAATATATGTGATGGGTAAACAAGAACAAAAAAAAGAGACAACATATATTATGTTTTGGATCTCAAGAGCCTTTGTTGTTCAAGTATTGATTTTTTTTATTCTTCTTATTCTGTTGTGTTGGAGGTACTTGAGAGGGATTTGGCCATATTTGGGTTCTTCATTGCTCTTGGAAGAAGCACACAGTCATTTCTGTTCAGTAATGGCTTTGAAACCATGGATGATCCACTTCAAGGGTTAATAAGGTTCAAACTCTAAATTAAAGATTCAGGCCCCTTATTCATTTCACTTTTGGCTTTTTCTGTGCCTTACTATCTTCTCAAAGCAGGCATCTAATTGGGGGTAGTGTGCTATATTATCCTCGGCTTTCAGCAATAAGTTCTTACCAACTGTATGTGGAGGTTAGCCTAAAGAATAAATCAATGTTAAGAAAAAAACTACGTTTATGAAGAAACTAAAAAGTTTGTTGCGATGTAACAGGTTGTGTGTGAAGAGCTGGATTGGCTTCCTTTTTATCCAGGCTTCAGCAGTAACTCTAAACTCACATTTGGACACAAGCATATTGAAGGCCCCCCCAATGCTGAAGCTATTCCCCTGGTATTAGATGTGTGCTCTTACTGGATAGAGAGCTTTATAAAGTACAGTAAATGGCTGGAGAATCCGTCTAATGTGAAGGCAGCTAAATTTCTTTCTAAAGGGTATTCAACTTTTAGAATTCCAAATTCAATATGCTTGATATCCTAGTATTTTTTTTTCAGTTTCAAATTACTATAATTAAAAGTGCAGTTGTTTCCTTCACTTGTTTCAGTCACGAAAAATTGAAGATATGCATGGAAGAGCTAGGAATTCAAAGGTCAGTTGAAGGAGGGAACCCCATTGTGTTCCCCAACATTCTATTTGTCTATATGTGTGTATTCTTCTGCAATCGAAATGGGAGAAATTTTGCTGCATTAACTTTTTTTTTGTGGATTGTTTGTTGCATGCTAGCATTGATTTGGATGAATAAAAATTACCTTAGGTAAAAAAGTTTTGCAAGTTGGCTCATTGATAATTGCTTGAGATCAGAGTAAATGATATTTCGGTATGTTAATATAATTTGACACACTTAAATGGATGCCTTTGACATGATATTTTTCATGGGAATTATAGGAGGATTTTCCTAATGGCTCTTTCACTGGAATTAGTCTTTACTTTACCTGGAAAGGCATATATAATCAAGGCGAGGATGCATTATTTGCTCTAGTGTGATCATGGAATGATGAGACATGAATATTCTCCCTGTTATTAACTAGAGTAAATGTCAATTTTGGTCCTAAATATATGACCAAAATACGAATTTGGTCTAAAACATTAACTTTTTGAAAAACAGGTCCATAACAAATGAAAATGTCACCGAAGTAGTCCTTTTTTGACGGTTCCGTAAAAAAACTAACGGTCAACGCTAATTGCAAAGTGGCATGACCGTTAGTTTTTTGACGGAACCTTTAAAAAAGACAACTCCGACAACGATTTCATTTGTATGGACTTATTTTTCAAAAAGTGAATGTTTTGGACCAAATTCGTATTTTAGTCATATGTTTAGGATCAAAATTGACCTTTACTCTATTAACTATGATCAACTTGTTATTTTCCTCAAAAGATGTCGTCATGAATTCCAAGATTGTAAATTAAACTCTTGATGCAAAAAGATCAGTTGATGACCAAATTTGTTGACAGGAATCGTTCACCAGTGGATAAAGATTCACAATCATTTGATAAGGTAATTAGTACTCCCTCCGTCCCACACTACTTGCACTTATTTCCTTTCTGGGCGTCCCAAGTTATTTGCACTCTTTCCATTTTTAGTAACAATTTATACCTACAGCCGTAATTGTTGACTTTGTCTATTACTCATTCCTTAATCTCCGTACCGAAAAGGAAAGGTGCGAGTAGTGCGGGACGGAGGGAGTATTATGCTATATTGATCTAATTATTCGTATTTTATGAGTATCTTTGTTGTAAGCATTGGCAATCGAACTTTAACATCTTACTTTGCTGGAGAAGTTTATCATCGAAGATGATAAAATTTAGATGACTAACAAGCAATGTTAGTGAAAGAGAATCTAAGGAATAGAGGTTGGAGTTACAGAATTCACACAATATTGGAGAATGAGATCTGCTTGATGAATTTCTACTGACAAATGTTTGACAAAAGCATGAAATGACAAATTTGAAATGAGAGAACTCATGCCTTTGTTATTGAGCTGAACTGAATAAGAAAACTCAAAAGGAAATATGAATCCCCACACAAGAGGCCTACGACAACCGCCGTCCAGAAATTGACCTCGCACAAAGATACCCTATTTACCTAAAACAATCCCTATTTAATAGATTACTGCTAGAGTAATTTCTCAACTGAAAATAACTCGAATTATTTGAATAATTGAAAGATATTGAAAATAACTGAAAGGATAACAAATCCTTTATTTTCGAACTACTCCCATCCTAATCTTCCTCGAATCTGCTCTGCCACGTCCTCAATTCTGCAGCTGTGTTCACATCTTGTTGTGGCCATATTTTCTCACACTCCCCTCGTTTGTGAACTTCTGCATTCGTATCAGTTTCCTCGCCATCTGAGTTAACCTTGTCCGCAAGGTAGAAATAAGGTAATTGCCCCCCTACATCTGTGATGTTCATCCAAGTAGCCTCCTCAATTGCATTACCTGCCCATTAAACCAAAACTTGTTCCACCTCTTCGTCACGGAAATATAGCGATGATGAAGGACTATTTCAAGCAAGAACGGTGAATTGACAGTGACTAATTCATTTGGTCTCGGCGACTGCCCCTCCAATTGCTTTCTTCAAGAGTGAAACGTTGAATACCTGGTGAATACGAGCCTCACTAGATAATTTCAGTCTGTATGCTGCCGCCACTATACGTGGTTCGATCGAAAATGGCCCATAATAACGTGGAGCTAACTTCTGGTACTTGAAATAAGGTTTGCTGGCAATATGGTCAAAATTGGGGTATACTGTACCGAACTTATACGGTATACCGAAATAGACGGTATACAAAACTTCAGTATACTATATTGTTATACCGTACAGTTTCGTATAACTTTTTACCGAAAAATATATAAATAAATTCATACACTATTTATACCGTTATCGTATCGAAAACTTAAGGTATGGTATCGTTATCGTACTATACTTAAAATTACGGTATATATCCAAAAATTTGAAAGTTTTTGATATTTTTCGATACGATCAATATACCTTTTTTTCAGTATGTTTGCCTATCCCTAATCATATGATGTTGTGCATGCAAAATGTGTTGGCGTAAGTGGCACAAAAATAATCCATCTT
This sequence comes from Salvia splendens, assembly GCF_004379255.2. NCBI lineage: Eukaryota > Viridiplantae > Streptophyta > Magnoliopsida > Lamiales > Lamiaceae > Salvia > Salvia splendens. The sequence continues at coordinate 30,572,739 of NC_056033.1, read as the reverse complement.
CAATGCCGTCCTTGTTGCACGAAATCATTCTTTCCAAAAGGAACTAAGGACATGTTTGTTTGGCAAGAAAGTCATTTGATTCTTTGAATTTTAAATTTATGTGTTTGTTTGATTTTTAATCTAATTGGAAACCTAATTAGAATACTGAAATAAGAAAGTAGTAAAATAATCAACTTCTCATATGTATTCTCCGTCCCAGGGAATATCACCCCTTCCTTGGGCGGCATAAGAGTTTATGCATTGTTATTTTGGGTGTTGGTGAAGAGAGAATAAAGTAGGACATAGAATAAGTAGAGATTAAAATGTTTCAATTTTTAGTAATGGGTTATCTTGATTGGGACACACTAATGAGTATGTACTTGTTTTGGAAAAACGATAATAAGTAGTTACAGTGAAGAGAAAGTTAAGTAAGAGAGAATAATGTGAAAAGACTCTCCTCTATATTAATATCTCGCTTACTTTACTCTCTCTCCTTCAACTATTTATTACCCCCGTCCTACAAGAATATGCACTTTTGGTTGGGCACGAGTTTTAATGAACAATTGGTAAAATAAGAGATGTAGAAAGAAAAAATAATTAAAGTATTGTTAGTGGAGAAAAGGTCACACCACATTAGAGAGAAAAGAGTTTACAAAATTAGAAAGTGCATATTCTTGTCGGATGGACTAAAAAGGAAAAAAGAGTGTATATTCTTGTGGGATGGATGGAGTATCATTTTTCTAAAATACAGTATAAAAAAGAAACGTTTTACCTTAGCTGGGACAGATGGGGTATATTTTTATAACTTTATACAACTATTATTATTATTATAAATTATAATAATTTGTAATTTTTTAACTATAATTTAAAAATTATGAATCATATATATGATAATAATAATTTATAATTTTAGTAATTAATAATTTATTAATTATAATATAATTATTAAAATTATGAATCATATAATTAATATCATTATGTTTTTAATTGATAATTAATTAAGAAAATCTTATAAGTTTAAAATTATTAATTATTATTATTGGTTTATTAATAAAATTTTATTTATTATTACGTCTGGTTAATTGAGCTATTATTAAAAATTTAATTGATTAATATAACTACAAATTTTAACAACTTTCTTTCATATTTTTAAACACGTGATATGTAGTCTATTTACAAGTCTTAACTTTTTATGTTTATTGTCTTTACCTATTTAAGGATTATTAGTTGCTTATTTCTATATCTATTTTAATTAAATGCAATCAATAGTTTGAAGTACTATTGTGTTGTATTTTGTATATTTTCTTAATTTATTATATTTTCTGAATAAAGAATATCATATTTTTATTAATGAAATATTGAAAGTTAGCATTATTGTCTATAGAAAGGTGATAATATGTATCTTTCAGTATTTGTATATAATAATTTAATTGTTATATTTTTATTTTAGTGTTTAAATCAAATATAAAATTCAAAATCTTTATATATTTTCAAACTAATTTTATTAGGAATCATTTTCATTGTCAATTTTACTTTTTCGTTAAACAAACATGCCCTAAGGAAAATAGGGTCTCGATCGGATACTATCGACCACAGTTAGAGATGCCCACGGTTCCGTAACCGGCGGTTTCGGTTTTGAAAATTTCCGAACCGAAACCGAACTGCAAGGGTGTTTCACGGTTACGGTTCTAAAATCGCCGGTTTCGGTACCGGCGGTTTTTTACAGTTTCCGCTCTCTTTCACGGTTTTTCGATATTATTTTGCGGTTTCGGTTTGGAACCGCTCGGAACTAGCGGTTTCGGCACAGTTCCGGAATTTTGGAACTTGAACCGGCCCACGGTTCCAAAAGTGATGGTTTCGATTCCATTTAAGTCCTTGACGCAGGTGTAAAGAGAAAACGTAAACCATTATTTAAGTCCTTGTTGTGATGTGCTTCTTGTATTCTTCGGAAGACATGTTACTGAAACAGAAATAAAAGGCCTAGACTGCCCTGATGCAGAAAAAGAGGATGCCGTAGATGAGAAACCCTTTGAAGAAGGTGGCATGGCGATGAGATGATAGCGTGCTGGAGGTTAAGTGCTGTCCTATAGATTGAGAACCAGACAATTATTTAATGTGCAATGCCAATTGCAACGCATCGGAGTAACTGGTGATGCTAGGATCCTTCATATGCACCCTTATATGTGGGCGCAGGTTTGGCAAAAAGAAACCATGATATTGGTGATCCGTTAAATTAATCAACTGAGCAAGGTGGGATTCGAAAGCACATATTCGGGCGCAGATCTATCATGATGTGTCGCGACGAAAGCCTCGTATCCATCCAAGGCGGAAGTATTGCCAAATCGTTTCAATAATTCATCTGTAAAATGTTCTCATGACAAGTTCCCATGATAACGAGGGAATGCGACGAAGAAGGAGTTGGATCCAAGGCAACGAAGAACCTGATAAGTCGACCATAGCAATGCCCAAACGATCTCCAGGATAAGTTTTTGACACCAAGAAATATTTCTCTGCTCGTGAGAGCCACGCAAGAGCATCCATACCATCGAACGTTGGAAGTGTCATAGGCGGAGGCGTGCCCATGGAAGGCACAAACGCAGCCCCTTGGGCGTCAGAGGAACCCGATGAATGAGGCCCCTGGTTGTTGGCTGGCATCCCAGACGGGCGAGATGCTCGAAACTCCCCCATGTGGGCTTCCATTGTTTACTCAGCGCTGTAACCCAATCATCCGTTTTCTGAAATTGCATGTTCATTTCAGTGCCTGTTTTCGGCATTTTTTTCCAATCTTGCGACAACCTTGTCCAAACCCTCCAACCAAGTATCCGTATCCGTAGCACGTTCACGTGACCAAATTGTTAAGGAGTATAGGTTGAAGTTACAGATTTCACACAATAGAGGAGCAGGAGATCTGCTTGATGAATTTCTACTGACAAATACCCACGACGAATACCCACACACCCCAAGTGTTAGACAAAAGTATCAAATGACAAATACTCACGGCTTTGTTATTGAACTGAACTGAATAATAAAATTCAAAAGGAAATATGAATCCTCATGCAGGATATTAAGTTATAGAATAATAATCCCACATCGGTTATGTGGCCTAGTCTAGCTTAGTCTCTTGTACTATATACATGGGTTTTGTTAAGTAATGAAATGTACATACTACTTTTCTCTGCTATGTCTATATAAATTTCCACATATATCTGTATATTATTGTTCTACAGTAGGTAAAATATACTGAATGTGTATGTTCTATTAGGAATTGGAGAATGTTGAAGTTTCCCTTTTACGTCTCGAAGAATTGCTTCAGGAGCTGCATGTATCAAGATCCAGTTCTGGTAAGGAGCATTTAAAAGCTGCCTGTTCAGACCTTGAAAGGATACGGAGGCTGAAGAAAGAGGTTGAATTTCTTGAGGCTTCTTTCAGAGCTAAGGCTGCTTCTATTCAGCAGGTTTGCTGAAACTTCCTGAACCATACAATGACTTGATTTTTTTTGGGTGGAATTTGCAGCTAAATACCTTCAACACGCATGGCGTGAAAAATGTGGTTGCATTCTATTTTTTCTCTAAGTACCAGTCATTCTAGTGATCCCTTTGCTTTGTGAGTACATATTATTCTATTTTAAACTTCACAGTTCACAACATCATACCTCTTCAGATGTCTCTTATCTTGTTTCATTAGTGATATTGCATACAAAAATGGATTAAGGAACATGGACTGGAAATGTTTTGTTTACTGCTTTCTAGTCCTTGACTTGCTCACACGTGATATTATAGAACCATAATTTAACCAATAGTTCAGTTTCACAGAATATAACAGAATTACCTCTATTGTGTGCTACATCTGTTGTAGGGTCAACTTGTGGAACTTCTGTAGTGGATACAATATTCTGTTTTTATTTGCATGTTTTTGAGGGATTCTTTTAATGTCTTGTCTGTATATAATTTTTAACATCAGAAGTCTTCATGATTTTTTCTTGATTTAGAGCTACGATTCTTTAAAAGGAAAATTGACTGGAACCATAAAATTTGATCAAATTCTAGTCCATCTTGTGACTTTGAATATCGGCAGCAGAAACAATAAGATTTGAGTAAACTTCACGGTTTTTCCAGCAATTTGCCCACAGATTATTTTGATTGCACACTATGTTGTGATATTTGCTGTTGTACAAACTAGTGATATGAATTGAAATGTGAATTATGCTATGATATGCTCTATTTGTTATACTCAATAAGATCGAGGCCCCAAATTGATTTCCGTGGGTTTTTTCTAATCTAAAGGGAGATGACGGTGGTTCTAGAACTCCAGTTGGTGAGCAGCCACATTATTCCAGAGGGAAAGTTGGTGAAAGTTCTGTTAAGAAGATAGATAATCGTAGCGGGTACAGAAATTTTAGATGACATTACACCTCGTGTTTTATTTTCATTTAATGACCTAAATTTATTGCTGATCTTGTGGTAGTCTTTTCTGATGATTATTGTTTTTTTGGGGGTTACCTTTTCCTTCCTTCTCACTTGAGTTAGCAGTTCCGGTGGATTATGGGGTTTCTTAATAGGCCGCCCTAGCAAATCATCTGCCCTGAGATCTTCAACTGCCAATGACAGTGTATGCTCTGATTGATATTAGAACTTGTCGATTGCTTTTTCAATTACTTGGTTATTTGCTGGCTGCCTGGCTTGATTCCTTTTGTTTTGTCTGTTGAACCATTTAAGTTTGAGTATCAAGATTGTTGTTTACAATGCTGGGTGCATCAACTCACCAATTATCTACTAAATGCCTCTGTTACCATGCAATAGGGGCAGTGCATGGTACAGATGATGCCTAAACTCCTTGACATTCCTTAATCATCCATTCTGGATAAAATGTTATTGTAGTCTAATCATTTGGCATCTCTTAATGTTTGATTTACCCTTCTGGTATCTGCCACGATTACTTTTGTTTGTTCCCCATGGTTATCATCTACTGTTTTGCCTTTAGTAGCCAGAAAAATTATTCAATCACAAATATATCCATTCTCCCATTCATGTTTACTACATGGGATAAGAGGATGGAAAAACTAACCGTGTCCCATATTATATGCTACTGGAATAGATACTTGTTACAGTTTCTTATGTAGGTTGGTGTAAAAATAATATTAATACAGTGAACTATATATCTCATACCTGCACATGTAGTCCCAGATAGTTGTGCTTCTTTCTTTGAACTTTACTGAGGTTGTGTTTGTCGTGTGCTAATTTTAGTTTTGTCAAGAACTTATAATTTTTTAGATTCAATGGTTTATTACTTCACCCTTTTTGGCAGAATGATATGTTTTCTGAACAAGAAACTGCACGTGAAGAAACAGCTAATTCTGAGTCCAATGAAATTCAGAGATTTGAAATTTTAAGGAGTGAACTGATGGAACTTGAGCAACGAGTTCAAAAAAGTGCCGACCACTTTGAATTTGAAGAGGTACATTTTTCAGTCCTCTCTGAAAATTATTACCCTTTACCTTTTGTATGTTAGAAATATAGGTCTCTCTCACAAGTTGTACTTTTTCCTTTCTTTGATGCTACCGGACACTTAAAGTGAGTGTGCCTTTTTATTCGAAGCTGGTATGTTTTTGACATATAATCACGGGCATGACTTGCTTGCATGTAATCATGGACACTGTATGATCAAAGTTTTGATTCTTCTTTTGACGACTACTTGAAGACACGACAATTTTGTCAACTTGTTAAACTATGTTCGTGTGCAAACTAAATACAATATTTTCTCCTCGTGAAACTTTTACACACTGCTAAATTGTGGCTGGTCAATCTGCCCCCAGTCTTTTGAGTACACACCATATGCTCCATTTCTTGGGTATTCATTTTTTCAGCAAACTTTAGATTGCAAGATGAGCAGTGAGACTCGTGTAAAATCCCTTTAAACTGCTAATTGCAAGGAATTAGGATACTACTTTTTTCTTCCATACCTTTTTCATTTCTCATAAAATCACTATCATATGCTTGTGCAGGATGAAATTCAGGTGAAAGGTGATTTGCCCTCTTATGGAAATGATGATAAAGTGACCAAGTTGGTGCAGATTGAGAAGAAAGATGGTCTTATTGAGAAATCTCTGGATAAGCTGAAAGAAACAAGCACGGTTTGAATTTCTCAATGCTATATTTGACAGTTTGAGTTTGCTATGTACTTTGTTACTTGTTTCCATGTTAAAGATATGAGCTGATAATTTTTTATCCATTTTCCCTGTTGCACTCTAATGTCTGAAAATCTTTTTTGTCTATGAGCAGGATGTCCTGCAAGGAACTCAGCTTCTTGCAATTGACACTGCTGCTGCTCTGGGACTGCTTAGAAGGGTGTTAATAGGGGATGAATTAACTGAAAAAGAAAAACAGGCCCTTCGAAGAACATTGACAGATTTGGCATCAGTAATTCCGATTGGGGTTCTCATGCTCATTCCGGTAAGTTATGGAGACATTTTCCTCTTTATGATAATTTATGGAGTCAGGCATGATTAGAATAGTCTAAGTAGTTCATGATTTGGCTTTATTAATGAGAAGCCACTTTGCTGATAACTTATGTAGTCACTCACTTCTTTTACATCTTTATTACTCTGTCTATGCTCGAGATACATCTTGTGCTTGTTCATTGCCTTCTTATCCATTTGATTTGCCATTTATAAGTTTTCATGACTGATCAGAAAATCTTAACATGAAGGTTTTACAGTGTTGTTAGGTGTAGGGAGATTAAGTTACTCTAGATAAAAAGACTTTGCTGCATGATAAAAGATTCAAAAATCCCTTCAACTTCTCTTCGAGTTACTGATGATAATGCCTGACATATATCGTGCAGGTTACAGCAGTTGGTCATGCTGCCATGTTGGCTGCAATTCAGCGCTACGTGCCATCATTGGTATGTATAAATAAACCCTTACACTCTTTGATTAATGAAAAACACAGCCCGAGACGAGTTCTTTTGTCGCTTGTAGATACCTTCAACATATGGACCTGAAAGGCTAGATCTCTTGAGGCAGCTGCAGAAAGTGAAGGAAATGGAAGATGAAGTAAGTGTGAACGAGAACTCTGAGGAATAATCGCAACATAGAGACCTCCTCCTTCCGTTCTGCAAAATCAGCATTTATAGCAAATCTCGTTGCTTGCAACTCTTGGTATATAGAAGGCATACACACTCACTGCCTACTCCAGGCAAGGAAGGACCATATTACGAGTCCTAGATGACGTCCCTTTCAAAAACGGCCTGAATATTCGATGTTTGTAAACTGAGGCATCGTTATTTGTACTTTGTTGTATGGCTATCTTGTATATCAGTAGTACTATTCTTTTGTTCTCTCCCTATACCTCGACCTTGTATAGCATGTTTGTAAGATATTTGTTCTTATTTGGCCCTTACCATTTGACATGATCTATAATTGTAGAATTACCAATATGCTAGGGTAATGTATATATAAGCAACATAAACCTTTAAAATTTGTTTATATTAGTTTGTGTCAAGCTAGAGTGGTTTTATTTTGGTATATTATGTTAGTTCCATAAAGTTTCGGCCAATTGGTACCAAGGGAGTAATAGTTACGAATCAAGTTGGATCCTCTATTATAAAGCTGCTAGTATTATTTGATTGAGCTAGATGAGTTCTGAGAAGCGCCTTCCAAAATCTTTTTCATTTTCCTGATTGAATTAGTGGACACCATTTAAAACTTAACTAAAAATTTAAATCACAAAATGAATAAGAATAACTTGTTTAGTGATAACACAAGATCCAAGTATCTCTCTCATCATTTTAATGTGTGATCCGTACCGTTTTTCTTTCCCTTTTAAAATCACCAAATTTGTCTATGCTTCTTCTACATCTTTCTCCTCTTCCTCGGTCAATATTATCTACCAAGTTAAGAATTTCAGAATTGCTCTTTTTTTTTTAACTTGGAACAACTATAACTGATCGATTACTTCCACATCTCTCGATCGCAATGGCATTGGTGCGGTAGCTACTGGATCCAATTTCTGGGCGCTTATTGCCGATCCATTGATCGAGGAAATCGGTTGCTCAGGATCGCCCAATTTCAAATTGTAGGTTCAGTTTCACCCCTTTCGTCGCTTCCCGTCCTTTTAGATTTCTGAATTGCATTTAATTGATTACTTGCTCAGTTTCGGCAGGTTGTAGTTTGCACTCATTTAAACCCTGAAAAATCTTCTTTTCTAACTTTATCAAAATTCTGCATCTTATACACGATTTTCAGGATTTGATTTAGCAATTGTACGTATGTGTGAATAATGTACTGTTAAGAAATTTCTTAAGAGTTGTGCTGAATTCGGGCTTTTTATTGTATTTATCGTTGTTTATTCTGGTAGTTGATCCGTTTCTAGGCAAGAATGGCCACTACACCCACCCAGACCCACCTTCCTACCGGTGGTGTTCCTTGGAATCAGGATGCTGAGTCATTGTTCAGGATGAAGCCCATTTCTGAAATCCGAAATGTGGAGGCGACCACCAGGAAGCAGATCCAGGAGAAGAGCGAGGAGCTCCGCCAATTGGTTGGTAATCGCTACCGAGATCTTATTGATTCTGCTGATTCCATTGTCGCCATGAAGTCTACTGGTGAGTCCATTGCTGCGAATATCTCGGCCATCCACGATTCCATCCTCTACTCGCTGTCGTCCTCTGATGTTCCTAGGTCCCCACATGACTCTCTTAAGCCCGTGGGAGCCCATGATTATGGAATTGCCTGCCGTGTCAAGTACCTTGTGGACACCCCAGAAAACATTTGGGGTTGCCTTGATGAATCGATGTTCCTTGAATCCTCTGCCCGTTACATCCGAGCAAAACATGTGCATTTCAACTTGCTAAACTCTAGGGAGAAAAAGAATATCCAATCAACTTTCCCTCTGTTGCAGCACCAGTGGCAAATAGTAGAAGGCTTCAAGGTTCAGATTTCTCAGAGGGGTCGTGAAAGATTGTTGGATCAGAGTGGGGATCTCGGGATCCGGGCCTTTGCTGATGCATTGGCGGCTATTGCCATCATAGATGAACTTACACCAAACCAGGTTTTGACTCTGTTCATAGATTCAAGAAAATCAATCATGTCACAGAAGCTAAGTTCATGTTGTCGTGATGCCAATGCTGATGGCTCTGAAGTAATTTCTGTATTCTGTTACATTCTAAGGATAATTCAGATAACTATATGCCAAGTTGGGGAATTGTTCTTGCAAGTATTGAATGATATGCCTTTGTTCTATAAAACCGTTCTGGATACCCCACCCGCTTCTCAGTTGTTTGGGGGCATACCAAACCCTGATGAGGAAGTTAAACTGTGGAATTTATTCAAGGAAAAGCTGGAGTCGAGCATGATTTTGCTTGGTCGAGATTTTATTTCCAGCACTTGTTCTGATTGGCTGAGAAATTGTGGGAAGGAGATCACGAGCAAGATTAATGGATGTTACTTGATTGATGTAATTGGCAGTGGTTATGACCTCTCATTGGCTGAGAAGTTGATAAGGGAGACAATGGACGGTAAACAGGTTTTGGAAGGCAGTTTAGAGTGGTTGAAGAGCGTTTTTGGGTCTGAAATTGAGTTACCATGGAAAAGGACACGTGAGCTTGTACTAGGTGAAGATTCTGATATATGGGATGACATATTTGAACATGCTTTTGTTCAGAGGATGAAAGGGATCATAGACTTGCGATTTAATGAATTAAATGGGGATGTCAACGTCATGGAGTCTGTCCGAGCAATAGCAAAACCTTCTACTGATCATGTTGATTCTCAAGATTACTTGAATAAATTCCAGAATGGTGGTGGGGTTTGGTTCATGACACCAAATGGTAGAAAGCCAGGCTCTATTCAGGGCTCCAAATCACACCAGCCTCAAGAAAGTGATTTCCACAGCAGTCTCAGCACTTATTTTGGCACTGAAGTAAGCCGGATTAAAGTTGCTGTCGATAATTGCTGTCAAAATGTTCTACAGGATCTCTTAAGTTTCCTTGAGTCCCCTAATGCACACCATAGATTAAAGGACTTGTCACCTTACGTGCAGAACAAGTGTTATGAAAGCCTTTCAACCATACTAATGCAACTGAAGAATGAGCTCGACTGCCTATATGGTGACTTAGAAAATAAAAACAAAGATGACGCTTCCAAGCAGTCTCCTGCTATACTTGTTGAGAGATCGTTATTCATCGGGAGACTTCTCTTTGCGTTTCAGAAGCATGCTAAACATATCCCTGTGATACTTGGTTCACCTAGGTCATGGATTGGTGTAATAATGACTGCTGTCTCTAGTCCATCCCCCATTGGATTGAAACATGCTAGGGTGGCAACTGACTCAGAAGTGATAGATAGTCCTGGAAGAAGAACTCCTGATTCCAGCAGGAAACAGACTTCTCTAGTAGCGACCGCTTTATTTGGAACAGATGATAAGTCGAGCTCACAACTTCAAGAACTACGACAGACAAATCAAGATCTTTGTATCAGAGCTTACAACCTGTGGATATCATGGGTTTCTGATGAACTTGCAACAATATTCTCAAGAAACCTCGATGGGGATGATGCATTGTCATCAAATGCACCAGTCAGAGTAAGTGACTTTCTTGAAAACCATAACATCTGGTCCTCCTATTCAATGGGAAGTTTACATCTCTTATAGTTATAGACTTGTAGTCATGGGGCTTATGTGAATCTGCATTACATGAATGAATATTTCAAAACATGTAAATCAAAGTAACGTTTTATGTTAAAGATACAACATAAGAAGGTAGTTTGATGTTCTAAATTGTTTCCAATTATATGGCAGGGTTGGGAGGATACTGTAGTTAAGCAGCAAGAACAATCGACTGAAAGCCAGTCTGAGATGAGGATATCTCTCCCTTCGATGCCTTCTTTGTATGTGACATCAATTTTATTTTATGCATGTGAAGAGGTTCATCGTGTTGGTGGCCATGTGCTTGATAAGCAAATTCTGCAGAACTTCGCAAAAAGGCTTTTTGATAAGGTATGCAGTGACTCTTTTGTTAGGCTATAGATTTGGGGGAAGCTTTGTAGTGTAACTTTGGGATTTTGCCTTGTAAGAATCTATTATTTCTGAGGGGGAGAAGAGGACTAGCTCGAAATATCTATATTTGTTTAGCATGTTGCTCAAATGATGCGCAACAATACACTGCAGTCTTAGGCCTGTCCTCATCTGAATTCAAAATGATGTGACCTATTTGTGAACGGACTGGTTTCTATATGCTCATCTGCAAAATGACATGTCTACTTCTTAAATGATGCTTTTTATTTATTTATTTATTTTTTTATTACTGAGCTGTCATTGTAATAACATTCATTATTCTTGCATAGGTTGTTAGGATTTATGAGGATTTTCTTTTAGCCGAAGAAGGTCGTGGGTCTCAAGTATCAGAGAAAGGTGTTCTACAAGTTTTATTTGATTTAAAATTTGCTGCTGATGTTCTGTCTGGGGGTTATCTGAACCCAAATGAAGGGCTTTCTGAAACCGCAAAAACTCCTTTTAGAAGGAAGCAGAGAGCACCACAACCCAATTCAGTTGTATCAGAGCATACAAAACAGCTGGTTAACCGCCTTTCTCAGAGGCTGGATCCCATAGACTGGCTCACGTAAGTTGTAGGAAATATGACTTCTTTCCAAGGGATTTCCTTAAAATTTATCAAGAGTATTGAATTGTTTGCTTATCTCTTGTGGCCATTGTGATACTCACATTGAAATACTACATGGAGGAAAAATGTTTTTATTTATTTATATGATCTAAGCCATCAAACAATTTATGTATACAAAAGTTCAAATCATGTCAAGCAGGTGTGATTTTGTGGTGGGGATTGGGGGAATATATTGTATCATTCTGCAGTTTTTTTTTATCATTGTCACGCTTGTACAATTGAAATTTTTATGTGCACAAGAATCTGATACTTGCTATTTAGTACTACTCCCTCCGTCCCAAGGAAGATGACCCCCTTCCCCTTCCTTGGGCGGCATGAGATTTTATGCAGTTTTATGTTGTGTGTGTTGGGTGGAGAGAATTAAGTAAGAGAGAGGAAATGAAGTAGAGATATAGGGATTTCCAATTTTAGTAATGAGTCATCTTGGGTGGGACACACTTAAAAGGAAAGTGAGTCATCTTCAGTGGGACGGAGGGAGTACTTCATAGGACCAGGACTATGTTTTGTTTCTCCCACACTTGAATATTTCATTTTGTAATTTATACCTTTAAATATTGTCCTATCTTACTGAGTTATTTAAATTTATCGAAGGTATGAGCCATATCTTTGGGAGAATGAGAGACAGGCATACCTTAGGCATGCTGTTCTCTTTGGATTCTTTGTGCAACTTAATAGGATGCATATGGACACTGTGCAAAAGCTCCCTACCAATTCAGAATCAAATATCATGCGCTGCTCTACAGTACCTCGTTTCAAATATCTTCCTATTAGGTGGTCAACATTCTCTTTCATGAAATTACTTTACTTGTTCATGTTCATGGATCCATTTGCATCAATATTCATTTTCTATGATACTAAACTTAACTTTGACTAGTAGGTTTTATTTCAACTTGCCAACATTCTCTTGTTGCCTCCCAGTTTCTATTTGAATATTTCCCATAACCAATTGTTTACTGAATATTTCTAAGCTTTGTTTATCATGCAGTGCTCCAGCATTGTCTGCAAGAAACGCAGTGAGGACATCAGGATCAACATCTACGGACGATGTATACTCGAGAAATTCCTGGAAGAGTTTCACAAATGATGATATAACCCGGAAAAGTGATGTAGAGGATGACTCAAGTTTGGGGGTGGCTGCGCCGTTTTTGAAGTCCTTCATGCAGGTCCAGTTTCTAATCCTTGGTGCCTAGTCTTGGATAATGTGCATCATTATAAGAGTGTAATGCCAACGTTCCCCATGGTTTCGGCTGGGTAGTACTCTCTCCGTCCGCCAATATTTGTACACTTACTTTTTACTACTTTTGGTAATGAACCCAACATTCTACTAACTCATTCTGCTCACATTTTATTATGAAACTAATAGTATAAAAAGTAGGACCCACATTCCACTCATTTCGTTTATGTTTCTTAAAACCCGCGCCGAGCCAACTTGTGACAATTAATGGCGGACGGAGGGAGAAATAATTTTGGTCATTTGGACCTTATAATACACTTTGACACTAGTCCTTATAAGATGCCTCCATTCATCTAGAGTCTAGACTAGGCACTTACTGATGGACTGACATCAGTTGTTCGTTATAAAAATACTCCCCATGTCCCACAATAGGAGTCACTCTTGTTGTAGGCACGGGTTTTAAGAAAAGTAAATAATAGTGGATTGAAAAAGTTAGTGGAATATGAGTCTCATTCTTTTATATTGATTTTATAATAAAATGTGAGTGAAGTGAGGTAGTGGAATGTCGGACCTACTTACTATTTATGGTAAAAAGTAAAATGTGACTCTTATTGTGGGATGGACCGAAATGACAAAATGTAACTCTTATTGTGGGACGGAGAGAGTAATTTGCAAGTCTGATTTTCAATTCTTTCTGCAGCTATACATTGGTTTGATATATATTAGAAAGTCAAAACTTTCCCTATAAGCCACACTGTATTTAATACATTTCATGTGCTGTATACTTGAGCTAGTAATCAATGTTATTTTTTCACTAATTTCTATACATGTATAACACTTTGGTTTCACCTGATGCCATGTCTCTAATAACTCTTCTCAATAGACTTCAAGTTTTGCCACACAGTGTTAATTTGTTCTCTGCTTCTTTTGTGGTTGGTCTAAGATTTTGATTTATTAGAACTGATTTGGTGTAGCAGGATTTCCCTTCCTATCTGAGCTGAGGAAATTTATGTTGATTTTTTCAGGTTGGTAGCAGATTTGGTGAGAGCATAAGGCTTGGATCAATATTAACAGATGGGCAAGTGGGAAGGTTTGGTGACATGTTACCTGCCCAAGCGGCTGGGCTACTTTCGTCCTTCACAGCTGGAAGATCAGATTCTTGACTAATGCCTCCATGGATCCTCGAGAAGTGCCAATCAGACACGATTGTTTTACCAATTCTCGTCACTGGAGAACAGCATAAAGCTAATCTGATCCATTACAATGGAGCCCCATTAGTTGACAATTTCTGGTAAGTGATCAAAGTATAAATCATTTGAATGTCTGATGTTACTATCAAATGTCAGATCCATTCTATCCATGCTGTGTTTGAGATATACTATGGATTGAGTGACTCTAGTTTCGCATACATTTCACAACTTTCAAGCATGTAGAAGTACAGAACTGCTTGACTCTTGTAGTTAGTAGTCAAATGTAGTTCTGGCGTTTTTGTTATTTTTATTGTTTATTAGTATTTTTTTTATCACTCAGAGAGTCATGAAATGATTATTAGGTGTTGTAAAGATTGTTTCATGGCTGCAGTGACGTTTTTTATTCTCACACATCTATAGGCAAAAGCACCTATTAGTAAAAGAATTCTGTTTTAAAGAACTAGCTGTAACTCGTGAAATTCACTTTACATCATATTTTTATGATAGCAATAATATGAATTAGTATTTATTTGACAAAGTTTCGTGCAAAGTCAATGGATCAAAAAATTTTGAAAAATAAGAAGGAAAACAAAATATGTAATTTCCCTTTGTTCTGTATTTTGTTATTTTAGTACGTTCTATAATAGTGGAGTCAATTCATTTTCAAGTAAAAATCAATGCATTTCTTCTCTCTTACTTTATTCTTTCTTATTTTATTCTCTTTTCATCTCTCCAATAATTTCATTTCTTACTTTAGTTAACTCACTTAACATATTTTTTCTTAATCGTGTGATGAAAAGAAACGCATTCACTACTATGGAACAAAGAGAGTATATTATTTTCTTATTGTTTTGTAGTATAATTTAAAATTACATCTGTCGTTTGTAAAACCAAATGTTAAAAAACTATGGTATTTGATTTATGAGCATCATCCCTTAAGCTTAAAAATCATAATTTAATTTTTTGCATCATTTTATCTAGAGTTTATAAAATCGCAATTGACTTGTAACCACATCGTGTATAGAGCCGAAAAGATTGGAACTGACTTGAGAGTATTTTGTTTGGAGCTTGAAGTATCAAATTGGGTTATCATTATAATAATCTTGCATGGTGTTTGATAGAGAACTTTTGATTCATTAATATCATCTCATATGAAGTTTGAAATATTAGACGTGAATGCTTAGAAGTTAATTGTAAAGAAAATATAGATAGTAAATTAGAAAATCATATTGTTTGAACTGACGTATCAACTTCTATCATTTTATCTGGAGTATGAAAATTCAGATTTGACTTGTAAGCATCATCTTATTAAATGAAATTAATTTCTATTCGTTATCTCATCTGAAATTTGAAAGATAGAATCAGCATTACATCAAAACCTTGCGATATCATAACTAAATTTTACACATAATATCATTTGAAGTATAAACATATAGTCTTAAACTTTATACTATAAAATTCAAACATCCAAAACCTTCTAGAATATATATGCTCATATTCACCTTTACCCAGTTCAACGTACTAAGTAACAAGTGTCCATGCCCGAAGCTGAAACGGTATTTGTATGTTGAAATAATTGAATTGAGCTCATTATAATGATTGAAGTTGGGGTCTTCGCTCGACTCTAATGTCGAATGACTAGACTCAGGAGTAAGCGAGTGTGCACATATGAGGATTAATGCAAAGCTCGGTCCAGACACAACGCTCCTTAAATCCACTGGATCACTGGGTCCAGGAACTCTAGAGAACTACAGTGTTTTTGTCGTTGGACACACTCGACTCCCTTTCAAAAATAAATCCCTCAACCCGAATACTATGAATTAGTATAGGGAAGTGGGGTCGATCCCACAAAGATGGATTCGCAAAGTAGTGCTAAGAGACTATGGAAACAAACGGCTGCTGCCACACAAAAGGGTTGAGATTTAAACTACCACTAGATCTAGGCAAGAAATGTAAACGCTAGACCTAGGACACAGAAAACTTACTGGAATCAGACATCAATACCGAAAGACACAATTACTCCCTAGACTAAGTAAACGACTACCTAATCTAGATAAACAGTAAGCAACTAACAGTGGGGACCATATTTCCAGAAATAGCAAGTACGGTAAAAAGCTGCAGATAACCAACCCATGCTCCCACTAACTACGACATGCACCTTCGCAACTAAACTAAACTCGCAGATGAAGAAAACAGAGCACACTCATAAATTCAAACAGAATATAAAGATTTGGACGCCGGAAACTTGCTATGAATCGGAAACACATCAGATCTACATAAACTAGGCGAAATGAAATGAAAACACGTAAGCTAGGCATAAAATTAAAACACTCCTGCTCAGAATCACTTCAGACGCTTAATCCACTCCGGATCCAAGCCATCCGAACTCAACTACCAACAAAATCAACTCCATAACTCCGATTCTCACAGATCTGCTCCGATCAACTCCAAATTCCAACAATCACAAACAACTCCACAACATCAGCAAAACAAAACCCCGATTCATCCACAAACAAACTCCATTCTTCCAGATCTCACCATTAACCTGCAATAATCCAGAAAATAACCACGAAAACAACCAACTCCAACAATCCAACTCCAGAATTCAAGTAAACACAATCAATCAACAAAAATCATCACGATCTACGTAAGCGAAAACGAAACTTGCATAAAAGTAGAGAAATATCCAGAAACAAAAGAGGACCGAGCTTCGAACAGCGAAGCTCAGCGAATTCAGCAGAAACGAAAAGAAAACAGAAATAAATTGTTTTTTCGCCCCAGAGAAGGACGGTGTTACAACCCACAAACACTATCGGAAAGCTAAATGTGAACCCCAGCGCGAACCCGAGATCCTCCGCGAATTAGAACCAAGTATGTGAAAAGTGAACTGAGCAACAGGCTGTTCGTGAGGCCTCCACCGAGAAGGTCCCTCCAGCTTGCATGCTTCTTCCTTTTATAGATGCGGACATAGCCTTCTAGAGTCTTCGTAGAAATCCCTATTCTACCCTTCAACTCCGAGGCTTCCTCCGTCAAGCAATTTCTTTCATAATGTCCGCTCTTTCGCCAGTTTCCTAAGACTATGCAAGCGTCCTCTTCTTTTCCTGGATCTAGCGAAAACCTTCACACACCTGGCTTAAAACATGCGTTAGACCCAGTAATTTCACGAAATAAAACCCCTAGACCGATGCATGAAATTAGCCTTATCAAACTGCTCACACTTAAACCATGTTTGTCCTCAAGTATGAAAGACAAGAGAAAGAAATAAGACGAATTTCAATGCACGGTCCCCAAGAACGACTCTACAAACAAAAACAAAAACAGACTCCTGGACCTAGACAACTGGCAAAATAAAAAAACAGACTTATAAAAGAAAACAACACAAAGAATCAAAACACAAACAAGCATGAACTAGGTTCGACTTTTAGGCAACCGTCCCCACAAGCTTAAGTTCAATCCGATCGTCTATAGTCTTCAAATCTTCCCCCTTCCCTCTTATACCTAAACGGTCCGTCAGTTCGTCAAGATAGCCTATTGACACCCCAGCTGTTAGGTTCGCTCGATCACTCATTCCTCACCAGGTATGTTAGGATCAAAACGCTCTCCAGTTAAAGTTATGCCACTGATGCGTTGGGTTATGAGAGTTTTACCCTTCTTACTTCTCTTTTTTTTCCCATTGATTTTCTTGGGTCAGGTTGAAATTGCTTCCTGCCCTTGAGGATACTGATATTATATTTATTTATTTTTTTTATTTTTTCCTGTATTATATCCCCTTTTCCCCTGGACTTCGTCCAGCTTATACCTCAAATTTTTTTTTACTTCTTCCCTGGACTTCGTCCAGCTTATTCCACCTTTTCCTGGACTTCGTCCAGCTTATACCTCCGAAACCCATTTTTTTCTCCTTCATACTCTACTCCCTAAGCATCAAGTGACAGCCCAATTTACATGTTAGCACAAAAAAGTGTTTAGGCTTATAACTCGCTCTTATAGTAGGGCTGCACAGCTGGGTTATCTAAGGCTTTTTCCATCGTCCCAACTTCATTCAGACCGCCTTTGGCTTATTAAGGAAGAAGGTGTCAAAGTTGACATGCATTCTCTCTTCAATCGCTCTCACTAAGGGAATCCTGCCTTATTATCTCACTAGCTCATGCGAAACACACATCCTAAAGACTCTTAAAACAGAAAGAACACAAACACCATACTTACTCCCCCCCTCCCACTTCACTCAAGCTTGTCCCCAAGCTATCCTAGTGAAGGGGGGAAAAGGAAGTAAGAACAGCAGACAACAGACACAAACGCAAACAAAGCACAAAAACAAAACAAACTTCTCACACTTAGACCGAACATCGAGCTAAGTGGGAGAAAGCGCAACATACAAAATCAAAACAAAACAACCCCTTCTCACACTTAGACCAAAAATTGGGCTAAGTGTAGGAAGGTATAACACATATATACAGAACGATGTATGCTGGCACATAAAAACACAAGCGAAAGAAAAAAGAAAAGTAAAAGACAGAAAAGTAAAAGTTACTTGGTTCTGGGGGAAATTCAATTCGGGTTCTGGCCCCCGCGGGAGCCAGACTTGGGTGGCACTGTCTGTTGGGTCATTTTAACTTTCTTTCTTGCCGGTGACTCCGGCGTCTCCTTCTGATCTTCTGTGGGTCGGGGTACGGTTTTCTTCAAAAGCACGGGCCTGGAGGAAGACGGGGTGGTCTGAGGCCTTTGGGCTTGTGGCGGCTTCTGCACAGCTAGACTCCCTTGACCCGGCGTCTTGGAACCGCCGCTAGGTTCAGAAAGTCCCATCGGTGTCTCGGGGAACTTCGCTTGAAGCCACTTCGTCATCTTCATCATCAGTGCGACGACCTCCGCCATCTTGTCGGAACGCCTTGACGATTCTGCCAATAGGTCGGTGATACGCCCCTTCAGGGCTACGGCCTCCTCTCTACTTCTCCCCATTTCCCTCTGTATCTCCGTCACGTCTTTTCGTACACCGATTACCTCCTTCCTCACATTCTCTATTTCGTTTCTCACTTCCTCAACTAGCTTTCTGACTTCTGCATCCTCAGCACTGTCCCTTCCTTTACCCCGTAGGGCCACAATCCCTTCCAAAACCATTTTCATCTCTGACCTCATCCATCCAACCTCTTTCCTTACTTCTTCTACTTCTATCCTGGCTCCGGCTTCCATGTCAGCAGTATCCTTCGCCTCCACCATCTCAGGCTCCTGCTTCGTCTGCGCCTCCGACTGACCAACCTCATAAAAGCACACGTCCCTTCCATGTGTAATGAGCAGCCCCTTATTGAAAAAGTAGTCCACGTTGAACACCTCCGGGGGTAGACACATCTTCACTTCTCTGCAGGACTTGTGGATTTTCATAATAACGTTGCGTTGCAGGTAAGCCCCTAGAAGGTAGCATGTGTAAAGATGTCGGGAAGGGTTGGCTGTCACTTGATGGCAGGCTTGGGCTAACCAATAGCCCAAGTGAACACGTACTCCCTTGGCCATGCACCAAGTAAAGTACAAGTCGGGGGTCGTCAGAGCGTTGTTGGCTGTGCCCATCAGGTTGTAGCTAATGAAGGTCTGGGCGAATCGCAGGACCCTGTTCTCAATATGGTGGGCCTTCGACCAGCTGGTTTTGAACTGACCTACCCTAGGGTGAGCCACAAACTCCCATGCGTTCTGCGTCTTGAATCCCGGCGTCAGCTTCGGCGGACCAATCATCCTCTCGCTCCACAAACCCTCATCATCCTCTGTGCGCGTAAGCAGTCCCATCCGTAGAGTCCATTCACGGATGCTCATCACATGCTCTTCATTGAAGAGCCGGAATTTGATGGAGTCAGCATTCATATCGGTGGTGGACTTAAATCAGAAGGTGGAGAAGAATTCCCTTGCCAGGTCGATTGGAACTTCGGCGGTGCTGTGCTTGACCAACCAATCAAAGCCGATTGCGTCGATATAAGTTCGGAACTCATCATTGCAAGCGATCTGCTTGAGCTCCGATGAGCTGTACATTTTTCCAGACTTAGCGTACTTACCCTGGGCACTCTTCTCCTTGTGGATGGTTGCGCGTTTCGGGTCGTCAAACTTTCTCATCTCGTCCAGGAGCTTGCTTGTAATCCAGATCTCAGTTGGCTCAAAGTTGAGCTCCTCTTCTTGTTCTTCTTCAGAGTCACTAGACCCAGCAGAATCCTCGGGCTCTGCAGCGTATGGTACCTTGGCAGGTCGAGGAAGTGGGGATTCAGTGGATTTCCCTTTCGCCTTCTTGGTCTTGGAAGGAGCAATTTGTTTCCCCTTCCTTTTCTTCTCGGCCGCGTGGCGGCGCTCCTCTGCATCACTCTCCCCTCTGCTCGGTCTGGGAGATTCTGCCTGCTCAAGTGTTGTGGCTTCTGGACCCAGCATTTCTTCCTCCGTCTGCTGGACGGTTTCATCTATCTCATCAAGCAGGCTCCGACGAGCCTGTCTCCGCGCTTCCCTTGCGTTAACCGGTGAATCGGTCCCTTCGGGGACATCAGTCAGATCCACTATCAAATCCAACCCGACATCGACGGGTTCTTGGACATTCTCAGCACCGAGGGCTTCTCATTCCTTGTTCAACAATGGGGTTGCCCCTGAAAAATAAACAGGGGTCTCTATCCCCTCCAAACCTTTTCCAACGTGGGTTTCTGTACCCGCAGACTTCTCAGGGGTTTCCCCCTCTCTGACATCTTCCTCAGTAATTAGGGCTTCGTCGCCCCCAACCACTTCTGGGGTTTCCCCCTCCACATCTCTTTCAGCATCTAGGGCTTCGTTGCCCTCTGGAATTTCAACTCCATCAACAGGGGTTTCCCCCTCAACAAACTCCTCCAAAACAGGGGTTTCCCCCTCAACACGGCTATCAGTAACAGGGGTTTCCCCCTCAGAAACACCAACCACTCTATCCTCTAAAACAGGGGTTTCCCCCTCAGTGGCAGATCCTAACCTAGGTGCACTTACGGCCAACAACTCCAACCCCGCGGCCAGATCTGCTTCGTCTTCGCGAGTTTCTGCAGCGGTTGGTTCTGAAACGACGGCAGTGGGTTCTGCGACGGCCTCCGGCTCAGCGGTGGTTTCTTGAACGGTCTCTGGTGGTGGTGCGGAGGATGTTGAGGCGGTTGGTACGGATTTCCCCATTACAGCCGCGAACATGGCAAACGCCTCCATCGCCTTTTCTGGTCCCCCAAATTTTTGTAGCATGTCTGCCATAAACGCCGCCGCACTTGAATCGGCGGATCCTGAGGTGTTCCCGGCACTTTGCTTGTTATCCATGGAGAATTCTGCAGAAAATTTTTTTGACAAAGACTTGGACGGAAACTTCTTTGATTAGGGTTAGAAAAGAAAACCTAGAGAGAATTTGGGATGTAGAGAGAGAGAGTAAGTAAGTGGGAGGGGGGGTAAGTAAGTAAAAAATAAAAGAACACGGTTATTATCCGATAAGTATGGGCGAGGACTGTTTTTGCAGGCGGGTTGCAGGCATGACGCCAGCGACTGTACGCCTCCCATAAAGGTGTCTTTTGAAATCCGAACGGTGCCAACTCCCTCCAAAATTTTACTTCTCAATTCCCTGCCCAAGTAACTTCCTTCTGCAGAATCACACTTAGAGAAAAACATTAAACTAAAAAAAAATGAAACGCCAGACTCCCCGGGTCTAGGGTATGACAGTATCAAAAACATTCCTTAAGGAGTCTAGTATTTCGAAAATATTTTTGGAAGATTATTTTTTTCTGATTTGTTTGGGTTTTTCTTGATTTTAAAGAAAGCGATTAAATATTTACATTTTATGTTCAAGTGTTCTCAAGATTCCCTAGGTCAGGACATGTTAAAACTTCTTGGATGCTGGACATAGGAAATTCTCTAAGAACACTCACTTCCCAGACCGATTAGGCGATATTAGGGAGTGCGCGTAGTGGCATTTCGTCCACTACACACATCTCCGAATTATCCCTAAATACCTTCACCCTATGGCCATTGACAAGAAATGGAGTAGAGTTTGGAGCACTTCCCTGGATCTCTACTGCTCCACTTGCACGAAGACTCACAACAGTGTATGGTCCGACCCATTTGGACTTCAGCTTACCAGGCATCAACTTGAGCCGGGATTGGAATAGGAGAACTTTTTGCCCAACTTGCAATTCCTTGACTCGGAGGTTCTTGTCATGCCAAAGTCTTGTTTTCTCTTTGTACCACATTGCCGATTCATATGACTCCAGCCTTAGCTCCTCCAACTCCTGCAGCTGCAATTTCCTCTCTTCCTCGCAAGATTCGGGTCTCATGTTTATCTCCTTGACCGCCCAATATGCTCGGTGTTCTACTCCCACGGGCAAGTGACACATTTTGCCGAACACAAGCCTATATGGTGACATCCCAATAGGCGTCTTGTACGCCGTCCGGTAAGCCCATAGTGCGTCTCCAAGCCTCTTACTCCAGTCTTTTCTAGACGGATTAACCGTCTTTTCCAGTATCGCCTTTATCTCTCTGTTGGATATTTCCGCCTGGCCGTTAGATTGAGAATGATAAGGTGTAGACAGTCTGTGGTGGACGCCATACTTTCTCATCAAAGCTTCAATAGTCCGGTTGCGGAAATGCGTCCCATTGTCAGATATTATAGCTCTGGGCACTCCGTACCGATTGAAGATATTAGCTCTAAGAAACTTCGATACCTCCTTAGCTTCGCAAGATGTGGTCGCCTTGGCTTCTATCCATTTCGAAACATAATCCACTGCCACTAGTATGTATGTATTCCCGTATGAAGATGGAAATGGACCCATGAAGTCCATTCCCCAAACATCGAAAATTTCACAAACGATCACCGGGACTTGCGGCATTTCATCTCTTCTGGAGATTCCCCCAGTCTGTTGACACCTCTCACAATTCTGACAAAACTCGAACGCATCCTTATGCAATGTAGGCCAGTAAAAACCACTATCTAACACCTTCCTTGCGGTCTTCCTAGGTCCAAAGTGACCTCCACAAGCTAGGGCATGGCAATGATTCAGCACATCCCTCTGTTCCCACTCCGGAATACACCTCCGGATTACTTGGTCGGCTCCCATTCGCCACAAATACGGGTCATCCCAGAAATAGTTCTTGGCCTCGCTTTTCAATTTCATCTTCTGGGCCTGGGAAATTACTTGCGAACTGGGCACCTCTCCAGTGACTAAGTAATTTGCCAGGTCTGCGAACCATGGCTCAGCGTTTTGATGACATTTCCCTTTTTCGGCATCCCCTGGACCTGTTAACACCATAATCTCTTCCCAGCTGATAGGTCGATGAATTTTTTTACGTAGTACAAATGTTCCTCTGGGAATGCATCCGGTATTGCTTCCTCGGTCTCCCCTTGAAATATCCTGCTCAGATGATCGGCTACTTTATTTTCTGTTCCCTTTTTGTCTCTGACTTCCCAATCGAATTCCTGCAAAAGCAACACCCATCGGATTAATCTCGGCTTGGATTCTTTCTTTGCCAACAGGTACTTTATAGCCGCGTGGTCGGTGAAGACTATCACCCTCGACCCAAGCAAGTACGGGCGAAATTTCTCAAATGAGTATACTACCGCCAGCATTTCTTTTTCAGTAGTGTCATAATTTCTCTGAGCTTGATTCAGCGTTTTTGAAGCATAAAAGATCACATAGCTTTTCCCATCAACTCTTTGACCTAGCACCGCTCCCACGGCATAATCGCTTGCGTCACACATAATCTCAAAGGGTAGATTCCAGTCGGGCGCTCTAATAATAGGCGCAGATACTAGCCTGTCTTTTAACAACTGAAAAGCCTTTTTGGATTCCTCATCAAAGACAAAATCAACATCGTTATGCAGCAAGTGGGTGAGTGGCTGAGCAATTTTTGTGAAATCTTTTATGAACCTGATATAGAATCCTGCATGCCCTAGGAATCCTCTCACCTCCTTCTGATTCGTCGGGTAAGGCAGTTTTAAGATCACCTCAATCTTTGCTTGGTCTACCTGTATACCTCTTTCCGAGACTACGTGCCCAAGGACAATTCCCTCAGGGACCATAAAGTGGCATTTCTCGAAGTTCAAAACCAAATGTTTTTCCTGGCACCTTCTCAATACTATATCCAAACTAGCCAAACATGAGTCAAATGAATTCCCGTACACAGTGAAGTCGTCCATAAAAATCTCGATGCAGTCCTCCAAAAGATCCGAGAAGATACTCATCATACACCGCTGAAAAGTGCCTGGCGCATTGCACAGGCCAAACGGCATCCTCCTGTAAGCGTACGTGCCGAAAGGACACGTGAAAGTTGTCTTCTCCTAGTCCTCGGGATCCACATAGATTTGAAAATACCCACTATACCCGTCTAGGAAACAGAAGTATTGCTTGCCTGCTAGACTCTCCAGCATCTGGTCAATGAAAGGTAGAGGGAAATGGTCTTTCTTGGTCGCTTCATTTAACTTCCTATAATCGATGCACATCCTCCACCCAGTAACTAGTCTGGTGGGAACCAATTCATTCTTGTCGTTCTTGACCACCTGTATTCCTGACTTCTTGGGTACCATATGGACTGGACTCACCAATTCACTGTCTGGTATGGAATAAATGATTCCTAGGGAGAGTAGTTTCAATACTTCTTTCAGCACTTCCTCCCTCATGTTAGGATTCAATTTGCGTTGAGGATCTCTGCAGGCTTTTGCTCCTTCCTCCAAGCGGATGTGATGCATGCACAAATCTGGACTAATTCCTACCAGGTCAGAGAGTGTCCACCCAATAGCCTTCTTGTTTCTTCGGATTACCTTCAGCAGTCCCTCTTCTTGTCCCCCGGTCAAGCTGTTGTTGATAATCACAGGGAAAGTTTCGTTCTCCTCTAGATAAGCATACTTCAGGCCTGGTGGAAGTGTTTTCAACTCTTTCTTGGGAACATCTTTGTCCTGGGGCAAGGGATTTTTCTCTATTACTTCCGTTGTCATTCTCTTCCTCGACCCAGCAGAACCTTCCAAACTCGCCACATAAGGTGTATTCCTTGACCTAGCTAGCTCCGGATTTGCACAAAATTTTAGAATTGCTTCAGCTAGCTCCTCATCTGATAACTCGCTTGTGTTCATTGCTTGACACCAACTGGCCACTTCTCTATCAATGGCATGACTCATCCCGGAGTTCTCAATCTGTTCCTGCATTAATTCCGTCTCAAGGTATTCTTGGACCAAAGGGTTAATAACATCTATAGCATGCAAATTTTCAACGTCAAGAGGTTTCTTCATTGCCTCATCAATGCTGAATGTGTATTTCTCCCCATTATAATCAAGGCAAATTGTTCCATCAAAAACATCAATGATAGTCTTAGCGGTACGTAGGAAGGGTCTCCCTAAAAGTACTCCGCCCGACTCTGCAGATTCATCATCACTCATCTTAATCACATGGAAATCAGCAGGGTACAAGAAGTCATGTACCTTGACTATCACATTCTCAAGCACCCCTTCAGGACAGATGCATGACCTGTCCGCCAGTTGAATCACAACCCTCGTGTCTACCATGCCTACCCCCACTAATTTCTTGTATATGGAAAGTGGTAACACATTTATCGACGCACCCAAATCACACATAGCGTGCTCGATTCTCACATCACCAATAGAGATGGGCAAGGTGAACATACCTGGGTCATTGCATTTTGAAGGCATCTTCCTCTTCTGAATCACTGCGGAGACGTTCTCGCCTATCAGAATTTTCCCACTGGGCCTAGCCTTCCCAGCTATAAATTCCTTGATGAACTTGCTAAAGACTGGCATCTTCAGGGCTTGTAAGAATGGCAGATTGATTTCCAACTTCCCAAAAATGTCCATGAAGTCTACCGGTTCATCCTTCTGTTTCTTGGCTTCCCCCCGACTCGGAAAGGGTTTCAGTCGCTTCCCTGCTCCGGTAGAACTTTCAGCTGATAACTCTCCAGTTTCTTTTCCCACTGCCTCATCTTCCAACTCCGGCTCTGGATCGAGGAAGAATGGTTCAGTTGATCTAGGCAAAGGTTTCTCTAAATCTCCCGTCTTAAGGTCATCCTTGACCAAGGGACTTCCTCCCTCCAAGTGTCTTGGCCTAGGAATTGTATCCTCTTCTTCCCTGTCTTCCTTGGGATCTATCACCTCATTTGTTCTTACCACTGGCCCATCATATCCCTTCCCGGATCTCAAGGTAATCTGACTTATATTAACTCTGTCCGGTGGCCTTACGGAGGCGGGAATCTTCCCTTCATTTCCCTTCATATCACGCAAAGAAGTAGCTATCTAGGACAATTGCTTAGCCAGCATATCCATGGCTGCTTTCTGCTCCTGTTGAGCATCTTGAAGCTTGTGCACTACGTCATTGTTCGATTGCAGGTTGTTTTGTATATGTTGCTGAGAACTGACGAGGTCGTGCACCATATCATCGATACTTTTTGGTGGTTTCGGTGGCTGACTGGGTCCTGGGCCGATACTTAGAGTCGGTCCACTTGCTTGATTCTGACGAGCGTTTCCTTGACCGCCTGAAGAGTTATTGTATTGATTTCCTTGGCCCTGGTAATTGTTCTGAAAATTCCTTTGGTGTGGGGGTACATAAGAGTTCCCTTGACTGCTCTGATTCCTGTTTCCCCAGCTCGAGTGGTCTCCTTGGTTCCGATTAATCCAGTTGCCCTGCCCCTCTTGATTCCTTCCTGACCAATTACCTTGTCTTTCTGGCTGAGGTGCAAACTGCTGACTTTGTTGCGGTGCCGGCTGATTCTGTTCATTGTCAGTCCATCTGAAATTTGGATGGTTTCTCCAGGGCGCATCTCTCTGTCTCCCTGGATTCCAGCTCCCATCAGGATTCCAACTTCCCATTACATTGACCTGGGCCTGATAATCTCCTTCCTGGGTCCCGTAATATTGTTGAATTTGATTATCTCCTGGACCAGGAGATTTCTCATTCCCTTGTGAAGCCAGTGGAATCGCCTTTTCAATCGCGTTCAAAAGAGCCTTCTCGAGCCTATCCATCCTTGCTTCGACTTTGTCATCTTCTTGTTCTCTCACAGCATGCACCGATCCTCTTCTCACTGCATTCCTAGGGTTATCGTACGCCTTCTTAGCGTCAATCAACTTCCCTAGGATCTCTCTTGCCTCACTTCCCCTTTTTCTTGTGAAATTTCCCCCACTCGAGGAGTTCATTAAGTCCTTTGACTCGGGAGTGGCTCCTTCGTAAAACAGAGAGTAGGTCTCTGCCTCTATCATTCGGTGATTCAGGCATGCATCCAACAACCCCTTAAATCTCGACCAATACTGACTCAACGATTCATCGTAATCTTGCTTACACTCTAGTATTTCTTTCTTAAGTGCATTCGTCTTGTTGGATGGGAAGAAATAATCTAAGAATTCAAACTTGAAGTCCCTCCACGTGCGGATAGAATCCGGAGGCAACCTCAATAGCCACGTATTAGCTTCCCCCTTCAAGGTAAACGGAATCGCTCGTAGGCGATAATCCTCCTCTGTTGCATCATTCGGCCTCTTCTGAATACCACATAACTTACTGAATTCATTTAAGAACTCATACGGATACTCATTTCTACGCCCAGAGAACGTCGGCAAGATGCCGAGTACGTTTGTCTTGATCTCGATAGTCCTCTGGCGTGGATTCATCACTATAGCTTGAGCTGGTTCTCCATCTAAATGGGCAGTGAGAGAGCCGATTTCTGGATCCGGGTCTACCACCTGCGCCATGACTACTTCCTCTGCTTCCCCTGTTTCTGACTCTGTTTCTGATTCGGGTGGTGATTCTGGATCTTCGCGTCCTGATGACGTCCAAGATTCGTCGCTAGTGGATTCACTCGGAAACGGACCTCCCGTGGTGAACCCTGATCTGGTGGTCACAGTAGAGACTGTACCCTTAACCCGCCAATCAAACTGGCCGTGTTTCCACCCAGATGAGTTGCTCCAGTAGGTAGATCTTGAGCCTCTGCTCATAAACTGCAAACAAAAGAGAAAGAAAACAAATCAAAACTATTTACACCACAGACTCTGAACACTAACACTAAGCACGCCATCCATCCCCGGCAACGGCGCCATTTGAAGTTGGGGGTCTTCGCTCGACTCTAATGTCGAATGATTAGACTCAGGAGTAAGCGAGTGTGCACATATGAGGATTAATGCAAAGCTCGGTCCAGACACAACGCCCCTTAAATCCACTGGATCACTGGGTCCAGGAACTCTAGAGAACTACAGTGTTTTTGTCGTTGGACACACTCGACTCCCCTTCAAAAATAAATCCCTCAACCCGAATACTATGAATTAGTATAGGGAAGTGGGGTCGATCCCACAGAGATGGATTCGCAAAGTAGTGCTAAGAGACTATGGAAACAAACGGCTGCTGCCACACAAAAGAGTTGAGATTTAAACTACCACTAGATCTAGGCAAGAAATGTAAACGCTAGACCTAGGACACAGAAAACTTACTGGAATCAGACATCAATACCGAAAGACACAATTACTCCCTAGACTAAGTAAATGACTACCTAATCTAGCTAAACAGTAAGCAACTAACAGTGGGGACCATATTTCCAGAAATAGCAAGTACGGTAAAAAGCTGCAGATAACCAACCCATGCTCCCACTAACTACGACATGCACCTTCGCAACTAAACTAAACTCGCAGATGAAGAAAACAGAGCACACTCCTAAATTCAAACAGAATATAAAGATTTGGACGCCGGAAACTTGCTATGAATCGGAAATACATCAGATCTACATAAACTAGGCGAAATGAAATGAAAAACACGTAAGCTAGGCATAAAATTAAAACACTCCTACTCAGAATCACTTCAGACACTTAATCCACTCCGGATCCAAGCCATCCGAACTCAACTACCAACAAAATCAACTCCATAACTCCGATTCTCACATATCTGCTCCGATCAACTCCAAATTCCAACAATTACAAACAACTCCACAACATCAGCAAAACAAAACCTCGATTCATCCACAAACAAACTCCGTTCTTCCAGATCTCACCATTAACCTGCAATAATCCAGAAAATAACCACGAAAACAACCAACTCCAACAATCCAACTCCAGAATTCAAGTAAACACAATCAATCAACAAAAATCATCACGATCTACGTAAGCGAAAACGAAACTTGCATAAAAGTAGAGAAATATCCAGAAACAAAAGAGGACCGAGCTTCGAACAGCGAAGCTCGGCGAATTCAGCAGAAACGAAAAGAAAACATAAATAAATTGTTTCTTCGCCCCAGAGAAGGATGGTGTTACAACCCACAAACACTATCGGAAAGCTAAATGTGAACCCCAGCGCGAACCCGAGATCCTCCGCGAATTAGAACCAAGTATGTGAAAAGTGAACTGAGCAACAGGCTGTTCGTGAGGCCTCCACCGAGAAGGTCCCTCCAGCTTGCATGCTTCTTCCTTTTATAGATGCGGACATAGCCTTCTAGAGTCTTCATAGAAATCCCTATTCTACCCTTCAACTCCGAGGCTTCCTCCGTTAAGCAATTTCTTTCATAATGTCCGCTCTTTCGCCAGTTTCCTAGGACTATGCAAGCGTCCTCTTCTTTTCCTGGATCTAGCGAAAACCTTCACACACCTTGCTTAAAACATGCGTTAGACCCAGTAATTTCACGAAATAAAACCCCTAGACCGATGCATGAAATTAGCCTTATCAATGATTGATAAAAAATAATGGAAAAGGAGCATATATAAACTATAGAATGGAAGAGTACCTTGATCTATATGAAATTGAATGATGGAATTGTTTTATAGTGCTGCTATGATCTTCTAGATAATCAGAGATTTTCTTATCAAAAAGCAAAAATATGGAACATAACCTTAGCTTATATTTATAGAGTATCTAAGACTCTTTACTTTTTATTTGGTTACTTTATAAATAAAAATTTAATATGGTATCTATATTTATTTGTATAACAAAGTAAATACATTTTTAGCTCAAACTTAATCTTTAATCAATCACTTTTATTGGATAGCCGAAAGATAGTCATACCCATTAAATTAATTATATGGAAGCTCAAAATTCAAAGACTGTAATTCCATATGATAGAGATGCACAAATTCTCCGATGTTCATGTGGCGCGTCTTGTTTATATTATCAATGGTGTATGGTCCATCCAGACCCAGTCTCCAACTAGGGGAGGCTACTTAAATAAGTCACCTCTAGCTCTTTTAGATGGCACTGGTCCATGCACTCTCTAATCAATGGAGTCTTTATCTTTGTTACGCATTTGCCGAGCTCTTTGTCTATTGGCTGAATATGCCTTGAGTTACTTACCATCAAGGTTACTTGGGACATACTGTACTACCAGTTTTGACTTCAAATCATGGAGTATCATGCTATTCTTAACCTATATGTTTTATGCACTCTATCGTTCCGGTTAAAATGACATACTCCCTCCGTCTGCGAATAGGAGTCCCGTTTTTTTATTTTAGTCCGTCCACGAATAAGAGTCCAGGTTCATTTTTACCATAAATGGTAATAGGGTCCCACCTTCCACTAACTCATTCCACTCACATTTCATTTAAAACTAATATATACAAGTAGGACCCCTATTCCACTAATTTTTTTCCACCTACTTTTCTTAACATTTCTTAAAACTCGTGCCGCCCATGAATGAGACTCCTAATGGCGGACGGAGGGAGTATTTTTTAGTTGATACAAAATTTTAGAAGCGGTTGGTTAATATGTTTAATTGAAGAGAGAAAATGTGTGTATAATTATTAAATGAAGAGAGAAAGAATGGTAAATATTTTTAATTGAAGAGAAAAAAATGATTAAGTGGATTAATCGGAGAGAAAACTATTAATTCTTTTAAAAAATAAAAATATGCCATTTCCTTTAAGATAAATTAAAAAGAAAAACATATTATCTTATTGGAAGGAGGGAGTATCGCCACTACTTGCGTTGTTGTTCCCAAGGCTCTAAGGGCACCCCCAACGCGTTGCGCGGGTGTCCCGCGTTCCGTCACGAAGGGACGGGACGGCGGCGCGACGCGTTACGACGCCCCGTCTCGTCCCCAGCCCGTCCTGATCCCGTCCCGCGTCCTGTCACGGCGTGACGAGTGACGAGCCGTCTCGCCACGCGCCGAGGCGACATGGCGCGCCCAGGCGCCATGCGTGACGCCCACTCGCCGGCACGCGAGTGGGCATCGTCACGCTGACGCAATAAATCATTTTTTTAAAAAAATTCAAATTTAAAAAATAAATAAATAAAAAATGTAAACGGTAATATTACCGTTTAATTAGCCATTTTTTATTTATTTTTTATTTTTTATATTTTTTTACCCTATAAGTACTCCTAATTCATCCTCATTTCACACACAACTACACATCTTCTCTCCCAAAATCATCTCCATTTCCTCTCCAATTTTCATCTAACATCTCATCACAAAATGTCCGGCGACGGAAACTCCGGCGGTGGCGGCTCCGGCATCCGTACAGTAGCAAAGAAACGATGGCGGTATACAACGCCTGGATCCGTGTTTCATACGATCCCATCGTCGGGAATCAACAAAGCCAGAAGTGTTTCTGGAAAAAGGTCTCCGAGGCCTATCACCAGATTAAGCCGAAGGGGTTCCGCCACAACACATATAAGCCGAGTCGACAGAGAGGTCAAAAGATTCTGCAGCATCTACACGAACGAAACGACTCAGTACCAAAGCGGATCCACGGGCGCCGACATTCTGAGGTCGGCTTTGCGCGTCTACCACGACGACACCGGCAAACAATTCAAATTTGTTGATGTTTGGCAGGTCGTCAAGGACGAGGAAAGGTGGGTCAGCGGTGTCTGCTCTAGCTCGGGCTCAACCTTCAAGCGCACGAAGCACACGGCGAGTGGCCAATACTCGTCTGGTGACGCCGGTGAGGGCAGCGGCGCACAAGAGGGTGCCTCGCAGGAGGTTGAGGGCACGACCGGCAATGCCGGGGGATCCTCCCATGGGCGCCGTCGGTCGCAAGGGACCAAGGCAGCGAAGGCGGCTAGAGCTAGGAAGGGCCGAGGCGAATCAAGCCAGGCTGGCTCGGGCTCGGGCTCAGGGGGAGGCTCGAACTCCCTTATGGCTATGTACATGACCGCCACAATGGCGGACACTTCCCGCTTTACGCCTGCCCAGTACCAAGCCTGGTAGAACGGAATTGTCTTTATGGATGCATAACTTGGCCTTCCACCTCCTACCGGCTTTAGTACACCTCCACCGCCTTCGGAAGATGATTCGTCGGCGGAGTAGTTTTTTTTTCTATAAAATTATATTTTAAATTGTGCCACGTTTATTTTTTTAGGATTTTAATTGTGTATTTTTTTAATTTTTTAACTTTTAAGTTTATTTTTATTTTATGTTGTAATTTTTTTATTGTTATTGAAGTGTGTTTTTTATTAATTGAATTTGTTGGAAAAAAATAAAAAAATGAAATTGAATGAATAGTAATTTAAGGGTCGGATGGTTGCAGTTTCCGTCCCTTAGTTAAGGGATGGAGTAAAAAAGTATAGTGGGGCCCGTAAATAGTGTTTTAAGGGACGGTATAGTGACAGCGTTGTGGATGGCCTAAGAGCATCTGCAACGGTGGACGGACGGCGTCCGTCCGTCCGTGACAGCGGCACGGAAGACCTCGTCCGACGCTGCGCTCGCGCCGCTGGCACGGCGCTGCTCGATGCATCGAGTACGTCCGTGCCAGCGAGCAGGTGACGTGTCGTGCTGTGATTGGCAACGGCATAGCCGTTGCCTTTGAATTATATTTTTAAAAAAAAATAAGTTTTTAATTAAAAAAACCTATTAAAAATAAAAAAAATATTTTTCCACTTCCCAAAAAAAATATATCCGCTTTTTACCGTTTTCTACCCACTTTTTTTCCTCCAAAAATACACATTTTCATCTATAAATACCCCCCACTTTCACACCCAAAAATTCACACCACACTATAAAATTCTCATCTACATTCTCTCATTTCCATTCTCATCTACATTCTCTCATCTCCATTCTCAATCTTTCTTCCACACATACAACATGACAATGTCCGGCCAAGGCGATCACCCTCCGGGCTCCCACGGTTAGAACCCCGATTGGTTCGGTTCACAACCGTTTCCTAGTCCGAAAACGGAATATTCGGCCCCTCCTCAAACCCAAAGTTCAGGCGTTCCGGGTGGCTACCGGCCATACCCAATTGACGACCAAGATGCCCCCGAAGGGCGATACGGGTGGATACCCGAGCCTAGAGCGAGGTCGACCCCCCTCCCAAACTCCGACTCCTCCTACTCGCGGTGTCCGCACACCGTACTCGTCGGCGGAGATGGAGCAATTGTTCAAGGCGTATTTGTCAATCTTCGAATATCCGGAGGTTTGCACGAACCAATCCGGTGATCACTTTTGGTGGCGCATCTGTCGCCGATACAATGAAAGCCGACCGGAGGGAACAATCGAGCGCAACGAGAGTATGATGCGCAACGCCATCTACCGAGCCAACGAAGAAATTCGCAAGTTCCAGGGGTATTACCTCCAGGAAGAGCGGTCGGCGGGGAGCGGCCGGAGCGAGGTCGACGTCATCTCTGCCGCGATGTACACCTACCAATCCATGAACTACAAGGCGTTCAAGTACCTCAACATTTGGCAGGAGACGCGGTCGCATCCGAAGTATAGGGGAGGCGCAACATCCTCCTGTAGCGGCTCCTCCAAACGGTCAAGGTCGGTATCCCTATCCGACACCGGCTCCGAAGACGTGGTTAGCCAACTCGCCTGAGCTAACTTGGGTAGCCCCGACGCCGGCCCGAGCGGTTCCCAACGCCGACCGCAAGGAAGGAAGAAGGCGGCGGCCAACCGCCGTCGTGCCGCGACTCCATCCGGCGATGCTCCCGAACCCGCTCCCGTTGCCGTGCCTATGCGCCACCTCCACCCCCACCAACTCGTTGTGGGGGATTTTGGCCCAACTCAATATGACCGATATGTCAACTATGACCCCCTCGCAACTTCGATCGCACCAGGCCATGATATTGGACCTCCAAAAATAATTGGGGGTAGTGCCGCCGGATGAATAGTCTTCCACGGGGATATTTTTAGCTTTAATTATGTAATTTTTAATTTTTAGTATTTTAATTATGTAATTTTTAATTTTTAAGATTTTAATTATGTAATTTTTATTTTTTAGGATTTTAATTATGTCTTTTTTATTTTATTTGTAATTTGTAATATTATTTCGTTTTTTTAATGAATTTTAATATTATGAAAATATTTTTATTCAAATTGAAAAATAGAATGGTGGGACCCTTGTGCTCGTCCTTACGGAAGAGCACAGCTGTGGGTGTCTTACTCTTGCCTAAGAGCATGCAGAAATAGTGGCGCCGGTCCCACAACCGTGCTCGTTGGCAAGGGCACGGTTGTGGGTGCTCTAAAGACCCAATTCTAAGAAAAGGAAAATTGAGATTACTGGATGAACGGGGCACTTTTGTACTTTTACTAGGCGTTTATTGACAGGAGTAGCTAGGACAAATATTGAGATGAACAGTAATGCTGAAGATGGCTAATCTTCTTTACTTATAAGTTCTGGGTCCACAGAATAATAACACTCATATTTTGACTAACTATTTGGATCGTCCTATAATTATTTATTTAGGATTAAATTATAGTAATTATTTTAGTTGAAAGAAATAATTATTATTATATAAAATCCATCTAAAATTAATTTTTTGACTCAATTATATAAACTAAACATAATATACATATTCAATTATTAAAAATAGTAGTATAATCTTTTAAACTGAACAAACTCTACGGGTTGGAGTTATCTTTGGATCATGATGAATCGTATAAAGCATAATAACAATTAAAGACTTAATCACGTACTTAAAGATAGATACGTGGCAAAAGATTGTAGTTCTACCATTCTATTTTAGTCTAATGTAAATAATTACAGACATACATGCTGAGAAAAATACAGAAATTTCCAAAAACAAAGGTATCAAGTTATGGTAGAGGGCAGAAAATGTTAATTCCCTCCCCATGTTTGCAACCTACATGGCCATATCCATCCACTTCTAAGTTATGATGAAAAATCTCCATCCAAAATCACTAAATTCCCACATCATCTGCTCCAATCTTCACTTCCTTGATTGCAATTTTGCAAATGCATGCCTCTTTCTCTCTCTATATATATATATATATATATATACACTTATATAGAGTGTGTGTGGGAGTGGGACCCATTCCAATTCCAATCCCTCATCTCTCTAGTCTCTTTCCATCTTTACTTTCTCAATTTTGAGTTTTCGATTTCCACCTCTCAGGGTTTTCAGATCACTTTTCTAACATACCCAGAAAATCTGGGGATGTTGATCTTTTTTTTTTCTTTTCCAATTTCCAAATATTGTTGAGGCGACGTCACATCATGGAGATCTTATCCTTGCCGATATACCTGCTGAATCCATAAAGGTATCATTATTACCATAGATTTCTATTTAATATAGTACTCCACCTAGCTATGACATGATAGTCTTTTGATGATAAGCATGCAATTCAACCCCATACCTGTGGTGGACGACCACACAAAAATTTAACACATATTCCTATTAAATTATACTATATGCACTTAAATTCATGCCAAATATCTCACTCCACGTCAAAAATGTTAGTGAATGTCAAGTCGTTATTATCATTGCCATGTAATTAACATAAGAATTATACTCCTTAGATTAAAATCAAGAAAATACATGACTCAAAACTCAAAATGATATCCTTCGTGTCACACTTTTAACTACTTAGAAATTTCAAAAAGACCAAGAAAAAAGTTATACGTTGGCTTTATCTAGTTATTCTATATTATATTATACTATTATATTATAATAATGGTACACGGAACCTAATTTTAATAAGGTTGAAATATAGGTAAAGTAGACAAGTTGTGATATATTTATGGTCCATAAAAGTGGCAGATCTGTTGACCCATGGGAATGGAATATAATATTAATATACATATATATATGTATTGGGTTTTCTCAAAGTATGAGCCTAATTTCCACCATTTCTTACGGTGGACCACAGGCCTAACACGCTGCAACATTTTCCACACAATTGATGTGATAATACAAAACAATCTTGAAACATTTGGCAATCACATATAAATGCATTCACATTTAGTTTACCCTTTTTACACGATTCCTCCTCCTCCTCATCCATTATTCATATGTACATATATATGTCTATTCTCTTTTTAATTAATTAAATGCTTATTTATGGGATGAAACAGTGCAAAAGCCTATCTGAATTTGGACTAATTCTCTAATAAAATGAACTAGGCAGATGGGAATTCAGAAATTAGCGTGGCTGTTCCAGTAGAGGAAACAGCAAAATCAAAGTGGGAAATTGGAGCATTGACATCTCATATTCTCATATACAATGTAATTAATATTTAATACTAATAAAATATCTGGCTCACCATGTGATTATGATTTGAATAATAATCGAATTGTTGACCCTGGCTCGACCCAACCTCCTCTGATGCTGATTCCTCAGTTTGGCACTCCAAGTTCACTCCGAACAGCCTCAACGTCTTGGAATTCCCATTCGATGTCTGCTGCTTCTCGTGAAATCCACCACCTGTGTTCATTCATAATCAATTTCACACACATTCATTCCCACGTGTGTGCTTTAATTTCCACACCAATCCATCTATCTCTACATGCATGTGCCACTCTCTGTTACACAGGTTGATGCTGATGGAATGGATGCCTAATTTCAATTTCAAAAAAATTTGTGAAATTAGAGAATGATGAACAATCACCTTGCGATTGGAGATGCATTGAATCAGTGTGTTGTTGGATTTGATGATAAGGATGAGCAGGGTAAATCATCCGACAGCCAGGGGCGGGCGGCTGAGAATCGGAGCTCCTCCGGCGCCAGCCGATGAAGAAGCGGCCGGTGTCGAGGCGGTGGCGCGCGAAGACGACGACGTCGCCGGAGTCGAGGCGCTTCTCCTTGACGAAGCGGCTCCAGCCCTTGGTGAGGACGTAGCTCTGGCTGCTGTTCCAGTACGAGTAGCGAAAGCGCCACGATTTCCCCAATTCGTCCTCGAACCCTAGCAGCAGGCCGCTCTCGCCGCTGCTGCTCAGGGGGAAATGCTTCTCCGCGTGCTGCTTCGGTATCACGAGCCGATTCAGCTTCCCGACGTCGCTCGGCGTCAGCGGCTTCTCGAACAGCCGCTCCTTCGGGATCTCCGCCGAGGATTCGTGGTGGTCATTGTTGAGGTCGAAGGGTGCAGCGCGGTAGTGGTTGATGGAGATGGAAGGAGATGAGGCTTTTGGAGGCGGTGAAATTGAAATTGAATCCGCCATTGTGCAGTGTGACCACCAATGGGGCTCTGGAAGCAGCTCTGCAGAGAAGCGGTTCATTGACATTTTTAATTACTCCTTATGTCTTTTGCGTATGGTGAAGACTGAAGAGAGTATATAATGATAATTGGGGGGGAGGATTTGTTTTGTTTCTCTCTCTCACACACACACACACACACACACGCACTCACAAGCGTGGGAGTAATAAGATCTTGTTTTGTTCTGATGTGGAAAAATGTGGAAGGAAGGGTGATTGGTGATTTGTATAGTAGTAGTAGCAGCAATTCTGAATGTTGGGGCGGTGGGGTGGGTTTAAAATCAATCATTAAAATCAGTGCAATACAGTGTGTAACTTTACAAGGCAACACGGAAATTATGTCATGACGGCCTGCACGCCTATCATATAATCTAGGCAAACAACTGATTTTGTCAGTGCTTTATGTTACTACTATTCCTATAAATTAAAATTAATATCCCCAATTCTACGTTAAATTATTGCTATTTTTAATCCATAAACCAGCGCCTACTATTCCATCCCTACGACCACTTGCCATGTTACTGTGTTACCAGATCCAGCGCTGGCCCCCACCTCAGAGCTCCAAACCCTCCTACTTCTAGAGGTCCCCAATCCGAACCGAACCGGCCCGGAACCGTCACCGGCGGTTCCGAACCGGCACCGGAACCGCCGGTTCGGCCGGGCCGGTTCCGGTTCCAATTTTTCGGTAACCGTAACCGGCGGTTCGGAACCGCCGGTTTTGCCGGAACCACCGGTTCCCGGCACAATTTCAGGCCTACTCCTAGCCTTTTCAGAAACCGGGCCCGCGGCCGCCGGATTTGACCGAAACCATGGGCGGAAACCGCCGGTTCCGCCGAAAACCGACGGTTCTGGCGGCAAACCGGCGGTTCTCGCCGTTTTTTCCAAATTTTAAAAATTCAAACGGACGCCTAAACCGCCGGTTTCATCCGAAAACCGGCGGTTCCGGCGGTAAACCGGCGGTTTCCGCCGTGTTTTTCAAATTTTTTTTTAAAAATCACAATTTTCCCCTATAAATACCCCCAATCCTCTTCATTTCTACTCACCCCATTCTTGTGTAACTGTGTTAATAAGAATTTCTCTCTCAATCTCAATTTCTCTATTCTCCATTTGATAAGTATCTTATTGGTGAAAAAAGTGGGTATCTTTGGGGCAGATGGTACTGGAACACAAATTTATATATGGAATCTGGATGAATGGGGATCAGATTATAGTTTAAAATGGGAAGCTGGGTTCACTGGCGGGAGTTCGTTTCATCAGGCCATCAGGGTGGTATATTCATCTGAGTCCGACGATGAAACGAACTCCCGCCAGTGAACCCAGCTTCCCATTTTAAACTATAATCTGATCCTCATTCATCCAGATTCCATATATAAATTTGTGTTCCAGTACCATCTGCCCCAAAGATACCCACTTTTTCACCAATAAGATACTTATCAAATGAGGAATATCTTTTAATGATCTTCTAAGTCTTTTTTGTCAACACTTGTAAGTTGTAAATTTGTAATTGTTGTAACTTGTATTTAAATTTTTCGGTTTGTAATTAATGTAACTTGTAATTGTTGTAACTTGTATTTAAATTTTTCGATTTGTAATTGTTGTAACTTGTATTTAAATTTTTCGATTTGAAATTGTTGTAACTTGTAATTGTTGTAAGTAACTTGTATTTAAATTTTTCGATTTGTAATTGTTGTAATTTGTAATTTTAAAGTTGTAATTTGTAATGTTAAGTAATAAGTTGTAATTTGTAATTTTAAGTTGTAATTTGTAAATTTTAAGTTGTAATTTGTAATTTTAAAGTTGTTTGTAGTTTGCAATTTTAAAGTTGTAATTTGTAATTTTAAAGTTGTAATTTATAATTTTAAAGTTGTAATTTGTAAATTTTAAGTTGTAATTTGTAATTTTAAAGTTGTAATTTGTAATTTTAAAGTTGTAATTTGTATCAATAAAATTGCATTTGAACATCGCTTTATTCTAATTTTATTTATGCAAATATATCTACATATTTTACTTGAATTACAAATTTAAAATGCAAAAAAAAAAAACCGCCGAACCGGATGAACCGGCCCGGAACCGGGCAAACCTAGGCGGTTCCGCGGTTCACGTGAACCGGCGGTTCACGGTTCCGGAACCGGAACCGCCGATCCTTGGCCGGTTCGGTTCCGGTTCCATTTTTTTTCGAACCGGAACCGGCGGTTCCGAACCGTGAACTGCCGGTTCCCGAACCGTGGTGACGTCTACCTACTTCTAAGTTTTACTCCCTCCTCCTAGCTAATTTATCCAAGTTTCCATTTTGGTATGTCTCGTATAATAATTTATCTCATTTCATTTTTACCTTATATTCCACTAACTCATTTATACTAACATTTTATTATAAAATTAATATATAAAAGTATGACTCACATTCCATTAACTTTTTCAACTCATTTTTCATTACATTTCTTAAAACCCGTGCCCGATCAAAGTGTCCCAAATTATATGGGACGGAGGGAGTAATTACTAATTAATCTCTTCTCCTTGTTTTTTCTGTTCCTTTTGTATTTTCGAATTACTGATCGATAAAATAATGTTTAGCTTTGTTTTACTATTCAGTATTCAGGCTAGTGAATCTCTTTTTAATTAGTGAGTGAATCAATTTCTAAATACAGATCAAACACGATCTGGTCGAGAATTGGAAAACGATACTTAGGGCACCCAAAGTGGGGCGGACGATAGGCTGCCCGATGCCTCGGGCGCGCATCGTCCGCCACTGTGGGTGCGCGGACGATGGACCATGCGTCATCCTCGCCCGACAGATAGTCCGCAGAGGAAGCGCGGACAATATGGCATCGTCCGCGCCATCATCCGCCCACTGTGGGCGACACGGACGATGCAACGCGTTTTTGTTTTTTTTTTCGAATTTTGTCTATTTATTAAACCTCATTTCTCATTCTATTTCTCATACGAACATTTCTCGCATCTCTCATTTCTCTCATCTCTCACATTTCTCCATCTCTCACAAAACAAAAATGAACCACGACGACGACCGAAGTTCCTCGGAGGGCGGTAGTCCGACCTTGACTCAAGCCTTAAATGCAGTCGTTCAAGACGCAATGTCGGAATGCTTAACCGAAATGCAGCGTGAGGAGGCGGAGGCGGCGGAGCAGATCCCCAGGCTTATTCGACGTCGGACGTTTGTCCTCTGCGAACACACCGCAGCTCACGAACTTCTAGTTGCAGACTATTTTGCCGAGCAACCACGGTGGGGCCCGACTGTTTTTCACCGCCGGTTTAGAATGTCTCGTTACCTTTTTCTCAGCATTGTCCAGACGTTGGAGTCACGTGATGAATACTTCCAATATCGGGAAGATGGCATCGGCAGACCCGGAACTACGCCGTTGCAGAAGTGCACGGTTGTACTCCGTCAGTTGGCATACGGCACCACAACGGACATGTTCGACGAGTACCTCCACGTCGGAGAGACAACAGGCCGCGAGTGCCTGAAAAGATTTTGTAGGGGAGTTGTGGATGCTTACAACAACACATATTTACGAAAGCCGACTGCGGTAGATTATCAGAGTTTGCTAAAGCCGCGAGTACCTACATATATTTATGTAGTGGTACTATTCTATGTTACTCGATTATTGGAACCATTAAATACTGTGTAACAGTAATTATAGCTAATTTTCTGCACATTTGGAATTAATGTATTGAACTACTACCTTAGTAGAATTTAACGCCTAGGCCTTTTTAGTCCGAAGTGCATTCTACTATACGACATCGTATAAAATTTAATTTGACCACGTGACCACGTCCAATTTTAGGCCATCCACTACGCTGTCTCTATACCGTCCCTTAAACCGTCCTTTAAATACTATTTGACCACTATTTGAGGGCCCCACTGTCCTTTTTTCCTCCATCCCTTAACTAAGGGACGGAACCTGCAACGCTCCGTCCCTTAACCGTCCCTTATTCCGTCCCTTAATTACTATTCATTCAATTTCATTTTTTATTTTTTTTCCCAACCCAATTCAATTAAAACAAACACACTTTATTAAAAACACACTTTATTAAAAAACACACAAGATAAAAAACACACAACATAATTTAAAATACAAATTTAAAGAAAAATAAAAAAAACTACTCCGCCGGCTAATCATCCTCCGGAGGCGGTCGAGGTTGAGAGGGAGTTGGAAGGCCAAGTTGTGCTGCCATATACACAATTTCGTTCCACCAGGCCGTGAATTGGGCGTACGAGAAGCGGGAAGTGTCCGCCATTGTGGCGGTCATGTACGCCACCATAAGTGTGTCCGAGCCTCCCCGCGAGCCCGATCCCGAGGCCGGATGGCTTGATTCGCCTCGGCCCTTCCTTGCTCTAGCCGCTTTCGCCGCCTTCGTCCCTTGCGGCCGACGGTGCCCACTCGCGGATCCTTCAGCATCGCCGACCGTACCCGCAAACTCCTGGGATTCAGCCTCAGGTTGGCTGATGCCCTCAGCGGTGTCACCACCAGACGAGTATTGGCCACTCGCCGCATGCTTCGTGCGCTTTGAGGTTGAGCCCGAGCTGGAGCGAAAACCGCCGGCCCACCGTTCCTCGTCCTTGACGGCCTGCCAAACATCAACAAATCTGAATTGATGACGTTCGTCCTGGTCGTAGGCGCGCAAAGCGGACGTCAAAATGTCGGTTGCCGTTGCGCCGCTTTGGTAGCGCGC
Organism: Salvia splendens; assembly: GCF_004379255.2. Classification (NCBI taxonomy): domain Eukaryota; kingdom Viridiplantae; phylum Streptophyta; class Magnoliopsida; order Lamiales; family Lamiaceae; genus Salvia; species Salvia splendens. Next base: position 30,530,697 of record NC_056033.1, on the reverse strand, counting down.
CTCTTCGGCCGAGTAGATGCCGCAGAATTTTTTGACCTGTCGGTCGACTCGGTCAAAGTGAGAGCGGAGCATTTTAAATTTGCACTTGCAGGAGCCTTTCGGCTTTATCTGGTGGTAGACCTCGCAGACCTTTTCTCAGAAACACTTCGGAGATTGTTGATTCCCGACGATGGGATCGTACGAGACGGTGATCCAGGCGTTGTACACCGCCAGCGTTTCGAGGTTGTTGTACGGATGTCGGCCTAGATCCTCTTCCTCTTCTTCCTCCTCGTCCTCGCCCGCCTGGGGTTGTACACCGCCTCGGCCACCTCCACCGCCTCGGCCACCTCCACTGCCTCGGCCTACTCCCGGCGTGGGATCAACGGGAAAATCCTCCCGGATCTGGGATAATCCCTGCGAATACCGTTGGGCGGAGGGACGGACATATGCATCAAGGTCAAAATTGGGTGGTTGGTACCCCCCTGGCGTCGCCGAACCCTGGGTCCCCGACGTTGACGAATCGGAACCGCCCAATGTGTTGATCATGGTCTCCCAATCGCTGAACGCGTTGAGATCCCACCCGCCGGAGCCGGAACCGTCGTAGTTGCCGTCGCCGTCGCCGGACATCTTGAGTTGTTATATGAAAATTTGAGAGAAAATTTAGATGATATGAAGAATAGATGTGTAGTTGTGTGTGAAATGAGGATGAGTTTAGGAGTATATATAGAGTAAAAAAATTAATCAAAAATTAAAAAATTAAAAAAAAAAACAAAAAAACGGTATTATTACCGTTACAATTTTTTTTCTTTTATTTTTTATTTTATTTTTTTTTAAATTCGAATATTAAAAAAAATATTTATTGCGTCAGCACGTGACGACGCCCACTCGCGGGCCGGCGAGTGGGCGTCACGCACGACGCCGGGTCGCGCCACGTCGCTTAGGCGCGTGGCGAGACAGCCCGTCTCGTGGCTCGACAGGACGTGACGCGGGACGAGACGCGGGACGGCGAGGGACGGGACGGCGAGCTGCAACGCGTCGCGCCGGGTTCCCGTCTCTCCGGGACGAGACGCGAGACGCCGGCGAGACGCGTAGTGGATGGTCTTATAGTACTACTTCTTTTATAATTACTACTAGTATTTTCTCCTAAATTACTAAGTTAGTTTGAATTAAGCCTTAAATAATTATGTATATTGATATAAATAACTAATCTCCAATGGGAAATGAATCACATGCCTAGTACAATTGGTACTCCCTCGTTCCGGTATAATTAGACATTTCTTTTGGACCCAAAAATAAAAAAAGTATTTAGTTTATTAATTAATAGAGTGAGAATAAAATAGATAAATAAAAAGAGAATAAAATAAAACAATTAAAGAAAGAGTAAAGTAGAAGGAAGAACAAACTAAAAAAGTTTATAAGATATGTTGCCTTTTAACAAAATTATTTATGCACAGTGGAATAATCCAAAACGGAATAGAGACGGAGAGAGTACGTATATGTATATGTATATGTGCTTATTATAAAAGTATAAAACTCTTAAAAAAGTTATCGAGTGTATGTGTAACATATAGAGAAACACGTATATATCGTATGAGTGTATGTGTAACATATAGAGAAACACGTATATATCGTATGTATTTGTGTGTGCTTTCAAATATATGACGTCACCAAACCGAACCGAACCGGCTGAACCGGCCCGGAACCGTCACCGGCGGTTCCGAACCGGAACCGTAACCATCGGCGGCGATTCGAACCGTGATCGGAACCGCCGGTTCCGCCGGGCCGGTTCAGGTTTCAATTCTAGGCAAACTGTAACCGGCGGTTCCGAACCGCCGGTTTCGTCGGAACCGCCGGTTCAGCGGTTCCCGACAACTTTTCAGGCCTATTTCCGACCTAACCATAGGCTTTTCAGAAACCGGTCAGAAACCGCCGGTTTTTGTCAGAAAACCGTTGACGAAACCGGCTGTTTCCACCGAAAAACTGGCGGTTCCGCCGGATTTTCAAAATTTCAAAATTTGAATTTTTTTTAAAAAAATTTAATCACAATTTTCCCCTATAAATACTCCCCTCCTCTTCATTTCTACTCACCCCATTCTTGTGTTAATAAGAATTTCTCTCTCAATTTCTCTATTCTCCATCCTCATTCTCTCAAGTTGTTTACGTTATTTGCGCTCATAATTTACACACGTTGTTCACGTTATCATCTTCACACAATCACACTACTCTCTATTCTCCACTTTCAATTTCCATAAATATTTATATCATGTCTTCATCTCGTCGTGGTGGTGATCGGGGCAAGGGAATTGCCCAAGATCAAAGTGATACTCGTCGTCGACGTGCCCCTTCTAGAGCACAAGTTGCGGAGGAGGTGGGAAGGCTAGCCGCTCTTCGAGCTCAAGTAAGTTATAATATGTTTTAGTTTTTTGTTAATTTATTTTTATTAAATTCATAATTTCATTTTTCAACATCTATGTGTCTATGTGTTTTTATTTTTGTGTTAGTATTTTTACTTAGTTGTATAATTTTCGTAGGAGGAAGAAGATCGAAATGCGGCCTTGTTACTTGCCCTCGCCGACGACGACCAACAAGGGGGGCATTCACATTCGGCTTCGCGTTTCGAGTACGATGTGAATCTATCGTCGGACGAAGGTGATGATGGATCGCATCAATTCCCCCCTTCTAGCACCGGCCAAGTTGGCGACAATGATGAGGGGGAGGCCAATGCTCCTCCTCCCGCAGGACGACAAAAGAAAAAGATGCCTCCCAAGTTGAAATTCGAGATTTTCACCAAACATTTCAAGCCCGGTGGTAATTTCAAATCCTAATGACCCGACCACTACCGTTGAGACAAGTGAGTTCAAAGTATATTGCAACTATTGCGATAAAGTCTATCCATTTGTTATCGGTGGGGGATATGGTACTCTCAATCGCCATTTGAAGGCAAAACACCCCGTGGAATATGGGCATTCTAAGTCCCAAAGCCAAATAAACTTCCCCGCTGGCTCATCGTCTCAAACAGGTACGCCGCTATTTAAATATGATCCGAAAAATGTTACCGATGCTATGGTAAGATGGGCGGCAATGAAACATTTGCCGTTCAATTTTTTTAATGACAAAAAATATGAAGTTACTATGCAAACCGCTTTTAATGTTGCTACAAAGAGAATTCCCCCCTCTACTGCTTAAAGATCTAACCGTCAGTTTTTTGACAAAAAAATAGAGGTTGGAAAATTTCTATCCACCTTGGGGCACAAAATTAATATTTGCTCCGATGTGTGGACGGATTCTTTCCAACGAAATTCTTACATGGGAATTTCATGTCATTTTATAGACAATAGTTGGTCTTTAAATAAACGTTTAATTGGTTTTAGACAATTTCCTTCCCCACACACCGCACAAGTAGTTGCATCTTTAATTATTCAAGTTTTGAATGAGTATGAGTTATGCAACAAGATATTTTCGGTTGGTTTTGATAACGCAACCGCTAACACCGCAAGTATATCCGATTTAATTGCGGCTTGCTCCCCGGCGATAAGTGGTAAGTATTTTCACCAACGATGTATTTGTCATATTTTAAACTTATGTGTACAAGATGCTTTGTCTTTATGGCAAAGACATATTCAATCTATTACTACAGTTGTATCCTTGATCCACTGGAAGCCTCAAATTGGCAAGGCGTGGAAGAAGTATTGCCACACGAAGAAAATAAGGTACACAACTTTTACTTTAGACGTGTCTACTAGATAGAACTCTACATACGATATGTTGCATTCTACATTGGAGCATATAGAATATTTAGTTGATTTTTATAGAACTTACCCTGTTGATGATTTATATCTAACATCTTCTTGTTGGGATCAATGCATGAGCTTGTTTAAGTTATTCAAAGGTTTTCGAAATGCCACTATTGAGTTATCGGGTGCGTATTATTGCACATCCGTTCGTATTTTAGAACATTACATGATCATATCACTTGGTTTTAAAACTGCAATGAAAAATTCCACAAACAATCTTGAGTTAATGTGTGTTTTATATTACATTGTTGAAAAATGGCTCAAGTATTTCAACGAGATCCTCACGGTTTTTTTGCTTGCCAAAGTTTTGGATCCAAAGTGGAAACTAGTTGGTACTTTCAAAATTTTAGAAATTTATTACAACAATTTGGCTTCTATTGATCTTGAACCACTCCGAGCTTTGCAAACTGACAAGGACGACAACTACATAAACCTAGCCCAAACATTCCAAATAAACCTCTCCCACCTCCCAAGCCTCCAAAGAAGTTTTGAGTTCGACTTGCGGGCTCTCTTTCACGATTACGAAGCCAAGTACAATCGTACCCACCAAGTGAGACCTAGACCCCCCGTCAAACACATAACTTTGGCTTCTTTCAAGTTGATGACCCGATTGGTCATCCAATTTTTGGGATGGGTTTATTGAGTCTAGATATCGCCACCGACTTGATGGAATGATCTAGAGTGATAAAGATGAAAAGTAAAGTAATTAAAAGTACATTAACCGACGTAGAAAAGATATTAGTATTATTATATTATTAAGAATGGGCTAGAATGTAGCTAGAATGATCTAGCTTTGTAATGTCTGTCACTAACCGACTTAGGTTAGTCTATAAATAGGCAATCAGTGTGTAGAGCCAAGTGTGTGGTTGAGTGAGTACACAAGAGAGTTAAGGTGTGAGAATAGTGTAGAAGAAGATGTGCGTGGAGTGTGTACGAGGTGTGTCCTCGGGAGTCTTGTGAGGTGTGTCCTCCAAGAATTATAGTGTTGTGTTGGTATTGTGTACATCATCGTGTTGTGTATTGGTGTTTCGTACACTGTTATCGGGTTTAATAAAATTCTATTTGCGTGTGTTTCTATAATCGATCCTGGAGTACCCCTGATACCAAACAGGTCTCGTGGTGGGGGACCTAGATTTGTCTATACTACTTCAATTTACATTTATTTACACGCTCTATCACTTATTCATTCACTACTTTTAAATTGAGATATTTGTTTTCTTTTATCATATAGTAAATGAATATGGTCATTCTTAAATAAATGGCTTAGTTCCCATTGTTTCCCTCGCAAGATGCATCTGAATCTTAATCTAAAATTATTTTCACTACTTTTAAATTGAGATATTTGTTTTCTTTTATCATATAGTAAATGAATATGGTCATTCTTAAATAAATGGCTTAGTTCCCATTGTTTCCCTCGCAAGATGCATCTGAATCTTAATCTAAAATTATTTTCTGATGTTACTAATTCATCTTTTTTATACTAAATACACACTCAAATGGTGACGCCTACTTACACATCAACATATTACCTAAGTAGCTAATTAAAAAGATAATATTGTCGATGCATGTTATAGTTCTTTTTAATTTTACATTTAATGATATTTGTTAGAGTATTACTCGCCCATTTTGATTTTCAATATTATTCGGATTTTATTTTCACCCAATTCCAGTGATGATTGCTTACTTTAGCAATAAACAAAAAGTTGTCACTGACACCGTTCCTAATTTAATCAGATAGACAATGAAAAAAAACTATGTAATAAGTCGACAAAAATATAAATAAAGACAAAACGAGAATCCGTATTAATTAATTAGAAAAAGAGATAAGGATGTATACAAATAAACCGAGGGAGGAGTCCGCCTGCCCTTTTATATAGTGGTACTATTTTTTTTATTACTATTTATGTGTTCGTGTTTAAATTATGTCCTCACAATCTTAAATTTTAATTTCCATGAGCCACATATTTCTCTGTCATCTTTGATTAACTACACGCACTCTCATCTCTGTCTGTCCCCATTTAGTGTTTATTTTGTGGTTTTATCATTTTCATTGGATACATCCAGCTATTATGTTATGTCCAAGTACAAGCTTATTCATTTCAAATAGTTGCAATAATTTATTATCAAAATCTATTTGTAATGACGATACGTAATGCCAGTTAATTAGTGCCTAGTGGTGTTTACTATTCTGATTCGTTTGGGAGTTTTTTTGAAATTAATACGATGAATAAAATATAAAAATACCATACAACATCAAATTTATAATAACAATAAATAGTATCCCCTCACTCTATGTTAAATAGTATCCCCTCACTCTATGTTCACGAATATGAGTCTCGTTTTCTCATTTTAGTCTGTCTGCAAATAGGAGTTGCGGTTCATTTTTACTATAAATAGTAATAGGGTCTTACGTTCCACTAACTTATTCTATTCACATTTTATTTAAAACTAATACAAGTGGAACTCATATTCCACTAACTTTTTCCACCCACTTTTCTACACATTCCTTCAAATCTGTGTCACCAAAAAATGAGACTCCTAATAGCGGACGGAGGGAGTACTTCCTTCGTTCCGTCTTAAATGCGACGTTTCATTTTCGACACTTATTTTAGAAAAATAATAAATATTCCATAAATAGTTAAAGTGGAAATAATTGACATCCGTACCCTTATTAACCGTGGCATATGTGACGTGTGTCACTTAAATGTGATCTGATAGAAATGGTCGCTTCAATTTTTTAAATAATTGTTATTGTAGATAGAAATTTCTTATAAATATGTGTTTACATAATAAAAAAGAAAACAAATTTATGTATATTAACATATCTGATACCAGATCATATCGACTAAATATTCCTCACCTGCCGCACATTAGTATCTATTAATTTTGAATCATTAAATAAGATACTATACGTAAAACTACGTGGACCAAGTTTTCGAAACCAATTATTTGATGTTTCACAATAATTAATTGTTAGGTGGTACTCCATTAGTGCAACAGTCAACAGTGCAATGTACTAACAAACATTGGTTAGAGAAAAAAAATATAAATATAATACTCCACTAGTATGTAGTCGGGACCAAGAACAATGTACGTAATCCAAAGGCTGATTTGCATCCCCACTTTTTAATGTATAAAAAAGTACGATATTTTGATTAATAATTCCATAATTAATTGCAGGGAACATTAGAGTATTTTTTATTTAAGGTGCCACTAATTTCGGGATTCATAACTGAAATGATATTCAGTGTCAACGATTAATTGATACTCCATATATATGTAGAGTCTTGGTGTTTCGCACAATGCCTTTTGGGGTTGTTAAAATATTCACTCTTATATATAACTTACACACGTCTTAATATCTTTATTCACTCTGATATTATAAAGTAAATCTTAATTAGACGAAAAAAATGAAATATTTTGGTTGGGTGACGCTTAAATAAGTTATGCTTATGATGATATGATTAGGGATGTCAATCGGGCCAGCCCACCGGGTTTCGGGCCAACCCTATTCGGGTTGCGGGTCAATCGGGTGCGGGCTAATCGGATTGTTATTTTTTCGGGTTATAAAAGTTCAGCCCTAACCCTAAAAGCTCGGGTTTCGGGCTAGCCCATCGGGTTAATCGGGTTGCTACCGATAAAATTAACATGCGATCAATCCAATAAATAATGGTGAAAATTAGTTATATTTATAAAATGTAAAATATTTAATTATGATAAATTTGAGATATATGCGTAAACTCAAATATTAGCATGATCAAATACTAATATTTGAGATTTATGCAACATAAAACATAAACATCAAGAAATTTTAAAGCATGTTTAGAAATTTAAATATATTTTTTTAGTGAATTTGAAGTTTCTAATTCATTTATCTATTATTATATTAATAAAAACTTAATATATAATTTATATATTTGATATATAAAATGGAAAGTTATTTTTTCAGTAATCTGTATTATAAAATAATCAATGAAGTGTCAAATTAGAGTCAAACAAATAGAACAATATAAATTTTATCGGGTTTCCGGGCCAGCCCATCGGGTTTTCGGGTCTGGCCCTAACGGGCTGCGGGTTAATCGGGTGCGGGCTAATCGGGCTGTAATTTTATCGGGCTGGAAATTTTCAGCCCTAACCCTATAAATTTGGCGGGCTATTCGGGTCAGCCCACGGATTGCGGGCTAAATTGACATCCCTAGATATGATACGATTCCACTTGACAAGACAATATCAATCCAAATATAATATTACACAATTAAAACTTGATATTCTGCTATCACACAATTAAAGCATGATAATACTGCATAACATTATTAAAACTTTATCATGATTTAAATTTAAATAATAAAATAAAAGTATAATATTTTTTATATAATAATATTAAATGGGTTTTTCAAACCTAACACGAACTCAATCCGAAATCATCATATTCTTATTAGGATATTTAAAAATATAAGTAATATTTTTTTAAATAATAAAATTGTCAGCCTACTAGTACAGTACTCCTATATATTTTTATATTACTAGTTAACCTTCTTTATTAAATAATAGGAGTAATACCAATAAATTGTTGTTTAAAATTGGTTTCACGATAATTAGACAACGATAAGTGTTGTTTAATACTCATTCTATCAAAAAAAGAAGAAGACTAGTTTTAGTATTTCGAGGTGTTCACCAAAATTATACTAAATCTAAAAATGAAAAATTTTCAACCAATACTAACCACACATGTCATTCTAATGTAATTGTAAACCCTATAATCCACTAACACTCATTCCACTATCTTTTTCTCCATTTACTTTTACTTTAATAATTATATATTAAAATATGTGTAATTCACAATCTTATCTATTTTTCGTGGACGGAGGGAAAAGAATATATAGTTATCTTTGTGGTAGTGGTACTAAAAAACAGTAACTTCGTTCATACAGTAGGACATTGTAGATAGGAGGGAAGGACTGTCTTCATTTCTAGTAATAACCATATTTCATTTTTTCCCACATAATGTTACTATTTCTCACAATTTTCTTTCTTCCCTAATGGCTTAACTAAAAATTTTCTCTAGAGCGCTTTGTTTTTTGTTTTTTTATTCATTTTTTGTCTTGTCTAGAGTCGCTTAAATTAGTTGCATAGATGGTTTTATGGCTAAAAATTGTATTCAAATGTATAACCATACCTGCTTGAAAATTGTAGGAGTACTCATTGTTTAATTTGGACTTTAGAAAAAAACAAATTAGTGTGCATAAATCACAGGTCAACTAAATGAGAGACACGTGGTGCCTAACATTATTAGAAAATTTGCGCCGACAATTTAACCAATATAAGAAATTATAAATCATTTTCAGACTTGAAAAGTAGAGGTGTCACCTTTGCCCTACTTCCAGTGATACTATATAAAATATATATTTGACTGGAGAATTAGTAACTTGTTTGTTAATGTTTTCTTGCATAAATATGAAAGGACTTCCTCTTTCTGCATTTTAATACTCTAAAATTATATGGAAAGATATAATAGGATGATGTGTAAGTTCCATTCCCGCAAAACTTCGAAGAATTGAATACTTTATATGTTGCGATGACATGCGACAACAATTTGTGGTGTATCATGAATGGAAAAAAAATCATAATTTTAGATGTAGTGTTAGTAATGATTCAAAATCTAGAAAAAGTTGTCATCTGAGCAGAATAAATTAAATATATTAATCAATACTATTAAAGATACTATGCTATGAGAATATCTATATCAATATAAATAAACTTTTGTAAACTTGACAAAATGCAAAATTATACTACTAATACTATTCTGGCTCACAACTAAGAGTCATATCTTTTTATTTTGGTGTACTAATAAAAATTAACTTTCTTCTATATATAATAGGTTTCCCTCTCTAATGATTCTTCAGTCATTTTGTTTATTTATCCTGTTCCCAATTTATTACTCCTATTTTGCATTAAAGTCGCGGTATTCACTACTAAGACTATTGATAGTGGACAGTTAAAAACCCACTTTTTCCAAAGTTTATGTTTGTTTCCCCTTTTAGGTTTAATTTAAGTACTAATATAGGTCATAATTAACTAGTGGTGTATATAAGGAACCGATGAAAGACATGTCAATTTATCTCTGTAATGTCACAAATAATCAAACAAAACAAGATTCAATATGCATTTAATTTGGCCACTATCTAACATATATATAGTCATGATAATCTATAAACCCTCTATAATATAAACTATACAAATTTTAGGGGTGACATTGTTGACATTCCTCCCAGTAACAGAATTTGTATTAGGCGTTGACATTGACATTCCCCCAGTGACAGAATTTGTATCAGGCGTTGACATTGACATATGAATCCCATTGCTAACCATTGATTATTTACAAGAAATGTGTAGGATTAAAGTTTGTAGTTTGTATTATAGATAAGGGTTTGTATTTGATAACACACACACACACACACACATATATATATATATATATATATATATATATATATATAGGGATGTATTCATTTCCTTTTCCTATATTTCCTCCTTTTTCCTTCTTAATATCAGCCATTAGATTAGAGAAATGGACGGTCAAGATCAACATTGGGTAATTATTCCCGTGTTGCATTATTTGTCCTATTTTGTGCATTATGAGGGTACAATGGTAATCTAATAATGGCTGGAAACCGCTACGAATAATGCACCACATGGTCACGAGTAATGCATATAATTGACTATATAATGCACAATATGTTAACTGCAATGCATACGAATAAGATGTACCATGTTATGATGTTTGGACACACGTTTCTTGTTTCCCCTAAGGGTTTAATAAGCTTAGGGGCTAGGGTATAGTACGTAGACACGTATGTAATCTTCACATGGTAACGAGTAATGGATATAATTGACTATATAATGCACAATTTGTGAACTGCAATGCATACGAACAAGATGTGCTGTGTTATGATGTTTGACACACGTTTCTTGTTTCCCCTAAGGGTTTAATAAGCTTAGGGGCTAGGGTATAGTATGTACGCATTAATAACAAATTATAAAACGATACGAATAATTCACCAAATTGTCACGAGTAATGGATGTTATTAACTATATAATGCACAATATGTGAACTGCAATGCATACGAATAAGATGTACCATGTTATGATGTTTGACACACGTTTCTTGTTTCCCCTAAGGGTTTAATAAGCTTAGGGGCTAGGGTATAGTACGTAGACATTACTAAATGCACGTATGTAATCTTCAATCCGTTGATTAACCCATATACACAATACCTCTAATAATGCATAATATACTGAGATAATGACAATTAACAGCTACATAATGCACTAAACCTAAACCAAATAATGCACATACGTATATTCCAATAACAACAATTTGTTAGTAATGTCTACGTACTATACCCTAGCCCCTAAGCTTATTAAACCCTTAGGGGAAACAAGAAACGTGTGTCAAACATCATAACATGGTACATCTTATTCGTATGCATTGCAGTTCACATATTGTGCATTATATAGTTAATAACATCCATTACGCGTGACAATTTGGTGAATTATTCGTATCGTTTTATAATTTGTTATTAATGTGTACGTACTATACCCTAGCTCCTAAGCTTATTAAACCCTTAGGGGAAACAAGAAACGTGTGTCAAACATCATAACACAGCACATCTTGTTCGTATGCATTGCAGTTCACAAATTGTGCATTATATAGTCAATTATATCCATTACTCGTTACCATGTGAAGATTACATACGTGTCTACGTACTATACCCTAGCCCCTAAGCTTATTAAACCCTTAGGGGAAACAAGAAACGTGTGTACAAACATCATAACATGGTACATCTTATTCGTATGCATTGCAGTTCACATATTGTGCATTATATAGTCAATTATATGCATTACTCGTGACCATGTGGTGCATTATTCGCAGATACCAAAATGTGGCAGTTACTTTTCCGTCAAATGTCAATAATAACCCTGTAATGCATACAACCACCTTCTATAATGCAACACGGAACCAGTTTTATAGAATCAATCTGATCCGTTGATGCCTTAGATCTAACGCGTAATATTAAGAAGGAAAAAGAATCTAAGATGTGAAAAGGAGAATAACGCTCCCCTATATATATATATATATATATGATAAGGCTAATTTCATGCATTGGTTAAAGGGTAAAATTCATGTGTTTGCGGGGTCTAACGCATATTTTAAGCCAGATGTGTAGAAGGTTTTCGCCAGATCCAGGAAAGAAGAGGACAATTACATGGTCCAAGGAACTGGCGAATAAGTGAGCAATTTGGAGGGGAAACGACTAGACGGATAAGATAACGAAGCTGAAGGGTAGAATGAAGATTTCTACGAAGGCTTCTAGAAGATCAACTCCGCACCTATATAAGGAGGAGAGCATGCAAAAAGAAAAAAACTTCGGAGGGTGGAGGACTTGTGACCAGATTGTGGCTCGTAGCTCACTCACTTTTACACACTTGAGGGGGAAATGTTCGGGAGATCGTAGGGTAGTTTTCGGGTTACTTTGTGCTATTTCATAGTTGGGCAACACCGTCCTCACAGAGGGCGAAGAAACAATTTAATCGCTTTCATTTTAATTTCCGTCGTGAATTTCACCGAGCTTCGCTGTTCGAAGCTTTGCTTTGTTTTCCATTGAATTTCTGTTGGTTTATGAAGTTTCTGTTTTCGTATTTGAGTTACTGTTAATTTCGAGCATGGATGCAATTGGTTTTAAGTTTGTCGAGGTACTTTGATTTTTGCGTTGTTCTACTAAGTTTGCGCAGAATTGTTGAAGGCTTGTGTTGATCGGGATAGATCGGTTGAATCAGAAGTTATGGAGTTGAATTTGTTGATTGATGGGTTCGGAATGCTTGGATCCGGAGTGGATTAAGCATCCGACGTTTGGATCTGAAACAGGGTGATCGGAGTTGATGCCGGATTTTCATGTTTTCATTTCATTCCGTCTAGCGTATGTAGATCTGTTTTATTTCCGGCTAATTGCAAGTTTCCGACGTCCACACTTTTACATTCTGTTTGAATCTAAATTTGTGCTCTGTTTTCTACATGTTCGCATTTGATACAGGTAATGAGATGTGCGACAGTGTTGGTTAATCCTTTAGTTGTTATTTGCAGCTTTAATACCGTACTTTCTGTTTGCGGAAAATAGTCTCCACCATTTTCCTGCTTTCTGTCTAGTTAAATTAGGAAGTTGATTGCTCAGTCTAAGAAGTTAGTTTAATGTCTCGCAGTTATGAGAAAGTTTAATGTCGGCATGATGTTTTCAGTTTCCTAGGTCCGGTGTTTACTTCGTTCCTAGGTCTAGTAGTAGTTACACCTCAACCCAAATTTGCGTGGCAGCAGCCGCTTTCTAATCCAGAATCTTCTAAATGCTTTCTTACGCATCTATCTTCATGGGATCGACCCCTTGCTTCTCTATACTAGTCTATAGTATAACGGGTTGAGGGATCTTTGAAAAGCGAGAGTTGTGTGTCCAACGACCGAGTCTTCTATATTCCCCTGAGTTCCTAGACCGAGTGATCTAGTGGGTTCATTGGACTTAGTAGCTAGACCTAGAACAGTAGAACGCCCACACACTCTACTACCGCACACTTCAAATGGCGCCGTTGCCGGGGATGGAAGGCGTAATTTGTGATTGTGTTTAGAGATTTTGACGTACATAGTTTTGATTTGTTCTTTTCTTTCTTTACAGATTCAGTTTATGAGCAGCAACTCACGGTTTGGATACTAGGGTAACTCGTCTGAGTGGAGGAACGATCAGTTTATTTGGCAAGTCAAGGACACAGCATCTACGGTCACCACCAGATCAGGGTTATCTACGGGAGATCCATTTCTGTTTGGTTAAGGAAGCGACGAAAGTTGGAGTTCGTCAGGAAGGGAGGATCCTAAGTCGTCTTCAGAAACAAGTACAGATGAGGCAGAAATCGGGGACATGGCACACGTAGTCGATCCAGATCCGGAGATTGGTTCACTCACTGCCCATCTAGACGGTGAGCCAGCCTAGGCTATAGTGATGAACCCGCGTCAGAGAGCCATAAATATCAAAACAAATGTGTTAGGCATTTTACCAACATTCTTTGGACGGAGGAACGAGTGTCCGTATGAGTTCTTAAATGAGTTCAGCAAGTTGTGCAGTATTCAGAAAAGGCCCAACGACACAACAGAGGAGGATTACCGCCTACATGCTATTCCGTTCGCCTTGAAAGGAGAGGCCAATACCTGGTTACTAAGGTTACCTTCGGATTCCATTCGTACATGGAGAGATTTAAAGTTGGAATTCCTGGATTACTTTTTCCCGTCAAACAAGACAAACGCCCTCAAAAAGGAAATCGTGGAGTGTAAGCAAGAGTATGACGAGTCTCTGAGTCAGTATTGGTCGCGGTTTAAGGGATTGTTGGATGCCTGCCCGAATCACAGAATGATCGAGGCAGAGATTTATTATTTGTTCTATGAAGTGGCAAACCCCGAGTCGAAGGATTTGATGAATTCCTCGAGCGGGGGAAATTCACAAAGAAAAAGGGGAGTGAAGCCAGAGAGATCTTGGGAAAGTTGATTGAAGCTAAAAAGACATACGACAGCCCGAGGAATGCTATGAGGAGAGGGTCAGCAAATGCGCTGAGAGAGCAAGATGACGAAAGAGTTGAGGCGAGAATAGATAGGCTTGAGAAAGCACTCCTGAATGAAATCGAGAAGACTAATTCAACAGCCTCACAAGAAAAAGAAAAACATCTTGGTCCAGGAGAAATTTCATCCCAGCAATACTATGGCCCTCAAGAGGGAGATTACCAGGCCCAAGTTAATGCGATGGGAAGTTGGAACCTAGATGGAAGTTGGAATCCGGGGAGACAGAGGGATGCATCCTGGAGGAACCATCCCAATTTTAGATGGTCTGACAACGATCCAAACCAGCCACCCCCACAACAGAACACTCAGTTGACACATCAACCAGAAAGACAGACTAATTGGTCTGGGAGAAATCAGGAGGGGCAGAGCAACTGGAACAACCGGAACCAGGGAGACCACTCTAATTGGGGGAATAGGAATCAGACTCAGGGAAACTCTTATGTGCCGCCACACCAGAGGAACCACACTGGAAATTATCAGAATTCCCAACCACCTTACCAAGGGAACCAAGAGCCAGGAAATCAGTACAACAACAATTTAGGGGGTCACGGAAACTTTCGCCATAGTCAGGGAAGTGGACCACATCTGGGTTAAGGACCAAGTTCAGGCCAGTCGAGTTCTAAAACACCAAGGAATCTAGATGACATGGTACATGATTTAGTCAGTTCTCAACAGCATATGCAGAACAACTTGCAATCCAACAATGACGTAGTGCATAAGCTTCAGGACGCGCAGTTGGAGCAGAAGGCAGCAATGGATATGTTAGCTAAACAAATGTCCCAGATCGCAACATCCTTGAGCGAGATGCGAGGAAACGAAGGGAAGATTCCTTCCTCAGTAAGGCCGCTAGACAGAGCTAACATCAGTCAAATCACTTTAAGATCTGGGCGAGGTTATGAAGGTCCAGCGATGAGGAAGGAGGAAGAAACGCCTTCCGTGAAGGGCAATGAAAAGAAGGATCTAATTCCTGAGTCCAAGAATTCGGAAGCAGAGGGTTCGAGGAATAGAGATGACCTTCAGGCAGGTGATCTGGGGAAACCGCTACCTAGAGAAACTGAACCATTCTTCCTAGACCCAGAGCTGGAAGCAAAGAAGGAATTAGCAGAGGGAAATAATGGACTGGTTTCCAGCTGAAGGATCTGCAAGACTAGGGAGGCAAGTGAAACCGTTCCCGCACCGAGGAGAGGCTAAGAAGAAAAAGGATGAGCCTGCGGATTTTTTGGACATCTTTGGAAAATTGGAGATCAACCTACCATTTTTGCAAGCTTTGAAATTGCCGGTGTTCAGCAAATTCATCAAAGAGTTCATAGCGGGCAAGACCAAACCCAGTGGGAAGATTCTGATTGGAGAAAATGTATCAGCAGTAATTCAGAAGAGAAGGATGCCATCGAAATACACTGACCCAGGTATGTTTACCTTGCCTATTTCAATCGGTGATGTCAAAATTGAGCATGCCATGTGTGATCTAGGGGCATCGATAAATATTTTACCGCTGTCCATATACAAAAAGTTGATAGGAGAAGGGATGGTGAGTACAAAGGTGGTGATTCAATTGGCGGATAGATCGTGCATTTGTCCAGAGGGAGTTTTGGAAAATGTTATAGTCAAGGTGCATGATTTTCTTTATCCAGCCGATTTCCATGTTATCAAAATGAGCGACAATGAGTCTGCTGAGTCTAGCGACGTACTTCTAGGGAGACCTTTTCTCCGAACCGCTAAGACCATAATTGATGTTTTTGATGGAACCATATGTTGGGACTATAATGGGGAGAAGTATACGTTTAGCATAGATGAGGCTATGAAGAAACCTTTAGATGTTGAAAATTTGCATGCTATCGATGTTGTTAACCCCCTGGTCCAGGAATATCGTGAGATGAAGTTAATACAGGAACAAATGGATAATTCAGAGTCGAGCCACTCTATCGACAGAGAAGTAGCTGGATGGTGGGAGGCAATGCACACAAGGGAATTATCGGATGAAGAGCTGGCCGAAGCTATTTCGGAATTCTCCATGAATCCGGAGGCAGCAACATCAAGAGGATCAGTTCATGTGGCTAGTATGGAAAATACTCCAGAGTCTGGGAGAGGAATGAAAACTGCTGAAAAAATGATCCCTTGCCCCAGGAAACAAGCACTCCCAAGAAGGAATTGAAAATGCTTCCACCGGGACTCAAGTATGCCTATCTGGAAGAAAACAAGGCATTTCCAGTAATCATCAACAACAACTTGACCAAGGAACAGGAAAAGAAGTTACTGGAGGTAATCGGAAAGAACAAAAAGGCGATAGGATGGACTCTCTCAGACCTAGTAGGAATAAGTCCGGATCTTTGCATGCATCACATTAGACTAGAGGAGGGAGCAAAGGCATATAGAGACCCCCAACGCAAGCTGAATCCAAACATCAGAGAGGAGGTTCTGAAGGAGGTTTTGAAGCTGCTATCCTTAGGAATCATTTACTCTATTCCAGATAGCGAATGGGTCAGTCCGGTTCACATGGTACCTAAAAAGTCGGGGATACATGTAGTTAAGAATGATAAGAATGAATTGGTGCCGACTCGACTTGTCACTGGGTGGAGGATGTGCATCGATTATAGGAAACTGAATGAAGTAACCAAAAAAGATCATTTTCCTTTACCTTTTACTGATCAGATGCTAGAGAGATTGGCTGGAAAGCAATATTTTTGCTTCCTTGACGGATACAACAAATACTTCCAAATTTTTGTAGATCCCGAAGACCAGGAGAAGACCACATTTACGTGTCCCTTTGGCACGTATGCTTATAGAAGAATGCTGTTTGGGCTGTGCAATGCGCCATGCACTTTTCAACGTTGTATGATGAGTATTTTCTCGGATCTACTGGAGGATTACATTGAGATCTTTATAGATGATTTCACGGTGTATGGGAATTCTTTTGACTCCTGTTTAGCAAGTTTGGATATAGTGTTAAGGAGATGCCAGGAAAAGCATTTGGTCCTGAATTTCGAAAAGTGCCACTTTATGGTCCCTGAAGGAATTGTCCTAGGGCATGTAGTTTCAGAGAAGGGTATACAGGTAGACCCAGCAAATGTCGGTGTGATTTCAAAACTGCCTTACGCTACGAATCAGAAAGAAGTTAGGGGATTCCTAGGGCATGCTGGGTTTTACAGAAGATTCATAAAGGATTTCGCGAAGATTGCTCAGCCGCTCACCCATCTGTTGCATAATGATGTTGATTTCATTTTCGGCAAGGAGTGTAAGGAGGCCTTTCAACTACTGAAAGATAAATTAGTATTTGCCCCTATTATCAGAGCACCTGACTGGAGTCTGCCGTTTGAAATAATGTGTGATGCAAGCGACTACGCAGTAGGGGCAGTGCTAGGTCAAAGAATCGATGGTAAAAGTTACATGATCTTCTATGCCTCGAAGACACTTAACCAGGCCCAGAAGAATTATGACACCACGGAGAAGGAAATGCTGGCGGTCGTGTATTCCTTTGAAAAGTTCCGACCATACTTACTGGGGTCGAGGGTGATAGTTTTTACCGATCACGCAGCTATTAAGTACTTACTGGCGAAGAAAGAATCCAAGCCAAGGTTAATCCGTTGGGTGCTACTCTTGCAAGAATTTGATTGGGAAGTAAGAGACAAGAAAGGAACGGAGAATAAGGTAGCGGACAACCTGAGTCGGATTTTTCAGGGAGAAACAGACAAAGCTATACCTGATGCATTCCCTGAGGAGCATCTGTACTACATAGGAAAAATTCCTAGACCTATCAGCTGGGAAGCGATAATGGCGATAACAGGTCCAGGAGATACTGAGAGAAGGAAATGTCATTTGAACGCTGAACCATGGTTCGCGGACCTAGCAAACTACTTGGTCACTGGAGAAGTACCTAGTTCTCAAGAAATCACCCGGGCCCAGAAGATGAAGCTTAAAAGCGAGGCCAAGTATTACTACTGGGACTACCCTTACTTGTGGAGAATGGGAGCTGACCAGGTGATTCGGAGATGTATCCCTGAATGGGAACAGAGGGACGTGCTGAATCATTGCCATGCGTTGGCATGTGAAGGTCATTTTGGACCAAGGAAGACTGCGAGGAAAGTTCTAGACAATGGATTTTATTGGCCTAAGCTACACAATGCCGCTTTTGAATTCTGTCAGAACTGTGAAAGGTGCCAGCAAACAGGAGGAATTTCTAAGCGAGATGAAATGCCGCAGGTCCCAGTGATTGTCTGCGAGATTTTCGACGTCTGGGGGATGGACTTCTTGGGTCCATTTCCATCTTCATATGGGAATACTTATATCCTTGTGGCTGTAGATTATGTTTCGAAATGGATAGAAGCAAAGGCTACCACTTCATGTGAAGCCAAAGAGGTGGCCAAGTTACTTAGAGCCGACATCTTTAACAGATACGGAGTGCCGCGTGCGATTATTTCTGACCAAGGGACACACTTCCGTAACCGGACGATAGAAGCCTTAATGAGGAAACACGGGGTCCACCACAGACTTTCTACCCCCTGTCATCCCCAGTCTAATGGACAGGTGGAGATCTCAAACAGGAAAATCAAAGCAATACTGGAAAAGACGGTGAATCCGTCAAGAAAAGACTGGAGTAAGAGGTTTGGAGATGCGTTGTGGGCCTACAGGACAGCCTACAAAACGCCCATCGGAATGTCACCTTACAGGTTGGTTTTTGGCAAGATGTGCCACCTGCCCGTGGGAGTGGAACACAAAGCATATTGGGTGGTCAAGGAGATTAATATGAGACCCCAAGCTTCGGAGGAAGAACGGAAGTTGCAACTTCAGGAGTTGGAAGAGTTGAGAGTGGAGTCATATGAGTCCGCAATGTGGTACAAAGAGAAGACAAGGCTCTGGCATGATAAAAATCTCCGGGTCAAGGAACTCCAAGTAGGGCAGAGAGTGCTCCTTTTCCAATCCAGGCTCAAGCTGATGCCTGGGAAGCTAAAGTCCAAATGGATTGGGCCATACACTATTGTTGGCCTTTGAGCAAACGGAGCTGTGGAAATTCAGGGCAGTGCCTCAAACTCTACTCCTTTCCTTGTAAATGGTCATCGGGTAAAGGTTTTTAGGGATAATTCTGAGTTGTGCGTAGTGGAGGAAGTGCCACTACGCGCGCTCTCTGTTTTCACCAAATTGGTCTAGTAAGGAGTGCTCTCGAAGAACTCCTGGGTCAGGTAAATGGGAATGCATTTTTAATCTATACACTGAACCAGGGGATCTCGAGGGTACTAAATTGAAAGTGTAAACATTTGGTTGTTTTTATAAAAGAAAAAAATACCAAACAAAGAAAAAAAATTTAATCTTCCAAAAATATTTTCGAAACACCAGGCTCCTTGACCTGGGGACCTGGCGTTTCATTTTTATTGTTTTTATCTAAGTGTGGTGTTGCAGAGAAGAGCGTTTACATGGGGCAGAGAATTTGAGTTTAGGAGGGAAGTGGTACGGTTTCGAATATCAAAATCACACTTTATGGGAAGGCGTACGGTTGCTGACCTCATGCCTGCAACTGCCTGCTGCAACCGTTCCCATCTAATACCTATTTTCCCTCCTTATTCATTATTTCTCAAACTAAACTCACTCTCTCACTCTAAAAAATCAAAATCTTCTCTCGTATTAACCCTAATCGGAAATTTTTCTTCCAAGTTTTTGTGTGATTTTCAGAATCAGATCATGGAGAACAAACCAAGTGCAGGGAGCCCCTCCGCATCTGCCGGCGCGGCGACGTTCATGGAAGAATTAATGCAGAAGTTCGGCAGTCCAGAAGAAGCGATGAAAGCCTTCGTTATGTTCACGACGGTGATGGAAGGAGCAAAACCTGCCGCGTCGACAACCACCGCACCACCACCACCGCCGATTCCGGAGGATTCGACAGCCCAACCTTTTGACGTACAAGCCGCAGCCGAACCGTCTACCAGCGCACCCGAGAAAGACGCCACGGTAGACGACGAGAAGGGACATGAGGCGGATCTGGGTGCAGGGTTGGAGCAGAGGACGGGTATTGAGGGGGAAGCCCTAGTTGCTGTTGAAGGTGTGTCGGAGGGGAAAACCCCTGTTTTACCTGTGAGTGTTTCAGAGGGGGGAACCCCTGTTCTTGTTAACAGAATTTCAGAGGGGGGGATCATTGTTCTTTCTGAAAGGGTTGTTGAGGGGGAGACCCCTGTGAAGATTGTGGGCGGTGAAGCCCAAGAGGAGAAACGGTTGGAGGAGGGGGAATACCCTATTTACATTGAGGGGGCAACTCCTGGATTGTCTGAGGAGGCGGTGGCCCCCGCTACTGAAGAATCACTGGAGCCTGTTGATGGTGGGGTGAATCTGGTGGTAGATCTGATAGAAGTCCCGGAAGGGACGGGTTCGCCGGTAGATACACGGGAAGCTAGGCGGCAGGCTCGACGAAGCCTGTTGGAGGAGATTGATGATACAACCCAACCTACTGAAAGAGAAGTACTGGATCCAGTGGCTATGGAAACAGGGAAGGCAGATTCTCCTGGATCTAGCAATAAGGAGGAGCGCCGCCAGGCAGCGGAGAGGAAAGGGAAAGGTAAACATGCAGCTACTTTCTTGGTCAAGAAATCGAAGAAGCCCGCTAAGGGCAAGTCTGTCGAAACCTCACTTTCTGCGCCCGCGAAAGTACCGAACGCGGAGGAGCCACTTAACCCTGCCGAGTCCAGTGACTCTGAAGAGGTCGAGATAGAAGAGCCAGATGAGTGTTTAAATTTTGAGCCTGCAGAAGTCTGGATCACCAAAGGACTGCTAGACGCAATGAAAAAGTTCGATGATCCCAAGCGGGCGGTGACTTACAAGGAACGGTGTAGCACGGGTAAGCTTGCAAAATCTGGAAAGCTATATGTGCAGGAAGAATTGGGAGAAATAGACTCCGAAGAGGAGTTTCGTCAATACATCAGCGTGATTGGGTTTGACTGGCTCTTGAAGCATAGTGAGGCAGATGTGCCAGCTGCGTTGGCCCGGGAGTTCTTTTCCACGTTTCGCCTGAAGTCCACCACAGATCTAGACGCGGATTCCATCACTTTCCGCCTTTTTACTAAAGAACATGAGATGAGTCTTAGAGAATGGTCCCTCCGGATGGGCTTATTCACGCGTGCTGAGGATGACGATGGCATATGGAATGAGAGGATGGTAGGAGCCCCAAGGAACACACCCGGATTCACACCACAGTCCGCTTGGGAGTTCGTCACGCACCCCGAAGGTTGGACAGTTTAAGACCAGTTACTCAAAGGCGTTCAATATCGACAACCGGATCCTGAGGCTTGCTCAGACGTTTATCAGTTACAACTTGATGGGGACCGCAAACTCAGCCTTGACCACAACCGACTTATACTTCACATGGTGCATGGCCAAAGGAGTGAAAGTGCATCTGGGCTATTGGTTAGCCCAGGCCTGCCATCAGATGGCCGCAAACCCTTCCCGACATATGTACACCTGTCATCTCTTAGGTGCCTACCTTCAACGAAACTCTATAATGAAGATTGCCAAATCTGCGCCGGAGATAGTAATGTGCGAGCCTCCAGAGCTTTTCAGTGTGGATGATTTCTTCAACAAAGGCTTGTTATACATGTCAGGAAAGGATGTGTGCTTCTACGAGGTCGGCAGGTTGGAGCCCTAGGTGAAGCCCGAGCAGTGCAGAATTGAAGCAGTGGCCAGTGTTGGGTACGAGGAGATGAAAACGGACGTGGGAGTAATGCACAAGGAACTGGGTGCAGTTCGACAGGAAATGAGTGTAATGCATACGGAGCTCAGTGCTATTCGGAAGGAAATGACTGAGATGCGGAAAGAGTTTGGCGGAGTCAGGGAGGAGATGCAGGCCCTCAAGGGGCGCGTCACTGTCTTGGTGGGAAAGTCATCTACACAGAACGATCGTATAGCGGAAGCCGTCAGCTTAATGATGATGATGACAAAGTGGCTGAGGGAGAAATTCCCCGAGCCTCAAATGACATTGCCTGCTGGACCTAGCAGTGTGCCCACGCAGCCAGGGCAATGAAGTTCTGCCCTCCAGTTGCCCCCACCAGCATCCAAGCCCTTGATCGCCCCTTCCGCATCAAAGCCCGTGTCATTAAGAAAAGCAGTGTCTACGAGAAGTGCGAAAGAGGAGGATAAGCCGGAGTCACAGGCGAGGAAGAAAGCAAAAGTCACCCGATCCTACGTTCCACCGCAGCTTGGCTCCCGCGGGAGCCAAGCCCCGAATTGAGTTCCCCCTTTGACCAAGTAACTTTACTTTCAGTTTTTCTTATGTTTTGTGTTAGTTCTTTTTCCAAGCATGCCTTGTGATAAATCTGGTAGTCTGCGTTTTTTTATGTCTTCTCCCACTTAGCCCGTTGCACGGACTAAGTGTGAGAAGTTTGTGTTGTTCTTGGCATGTTTTGTTTTTTGTCTGTTGTCATTTCTCCCACTTAGCCCGTTGCTCGGTCTAAGTGTGAGAAGTTTGTTTTTGTTAAATGCTTCTGTGTTTTGTTGGGAGCTGTTATTACTTCCATGTTTCCCCCATTCACTAGGATAGCTTGGGGACAAGCTTGAGTGAAGTGGGGGGGGGGGATGGAGTAGTACAGTCTGTGTGTCGCATGAGCTAGTGAATATAATACGGCAAGATCCCCTTAGTAAGAGCAATTGATGATAGGATGCATGTAAACTTTGAGGCCTTTTTTTTCCTTAATAAGCTGAAGTCGGTTTGAATGAAGTAAGGACGATAGAGGATGCCCTAGATAACCTAGTTGTGAAACCCCTCTATAAAAGTGAGTTATAAGCCTATACACTTTGAGCTAACTTGTATAAAAAGGGGATCGCCACTTGATGCTTAGGGAGTAGAGTCAGAAGGAGAAAATAAAAAAATAAGAAGAAGAGGAAATAAAAAATATAGGTTCTGGAGGTACAAGCTGGACGAAGTCCAGGAAAAAGAAGGTATAAGCTGGACGAAGTCCAGGGAAAAGGAGGAACAAGCTGGACGAAGGGAAAAATTAAAATAATAATAATAATAATAATAATAATAATAATAATAATAATAATAATAATAATAATAATAATAATAATAATGTATCCTAAGGGCAATGAGCAATAGTACCCTGACCCAGGAAATAAAAAGAGACGATAGGAAGGAAAAACTCTCATAACCCGATGCATCAGTGGTATAACTTGGACTTAAGAGTGATTCGATCCTAACATCCCTGGTGAGGAATGAGTGATCGAGTGAATCCAACAATTCAGGAGTCAAAGGGCTATCTTGACGAACTGACCGACCGATTAGGTAGAAGAGGAAAAGGGAGGATTTGGAGACTGTAGACGAATCGGATAGACCTTAAGTTTGTGGGGACCGTTGCCTAAAAGTTGAAGCCAGTTCATGCCTTTGTTTTTTTTTTCTTTTTTTTCTTCGTGTTTTTCTTTAAGTGTTTATTTTCACTTTGTTAGTCTGTTAGTGTGACTAGGTCTAGGAGTTTGTGTTTTTGCTTTTGTAGAGTCGGTCTGAGGACAATCATGCATTGAAATTCGCCTTATTTCTTTTTCTTGTCTTTATACTTGAGGACAAGTATGGTTAAAGTGTGAGCAGTTTGATAAGGCTAATTTCATGCATTGGTTAAAGGGTACAATTCATGTGTTTGCGGGGTCTAACGCATATTTTAAGCCAGGTGTGTAGAAGGTTTTCACCAGATCCAGGAAAGAAGAGGACAATTACATGGTCCAAGGAACTGGCGAATAAGTGAGCAATTTGGAGGGAAAACGACTAAACGGGGGAGATAACGAAGCTGAAGGGTAGAATGAAGATTTCTACGAAGGCTTCTAGAAGATCAACTCCGCACCTATATAAGGAGGAGAGCATGCAAAAAGAAAAAAACTTCGGAGGGTGGAGGACTTGTGACCAGATTATGGCTCGTAGCTCACTCACTTTTACCGAGCTTCGCTGTTCGAAGCTCGGCTTTGTTTTCCGTTGAATTTCTATTGGTTTATGAAGTTTCTGTTTCCGTATTTGAGTTACTGTTAATTTCGAGCATGGATGCAATTGGTTTTAAGTTTGTCGAGGTACTTTGATTTTTGCGTTGTTCTACTGAGTTTGCGCAGAATTGTTGAACGCTTGTGTTTATCGGGATAGATCGGTTGAATCAGAAGTTATGGAGTTGAATTTGTTGATTGATGGGTTCGGAATGCTTAGATCCGGAGTGGATTAAGCATCCGATGTTAGGATCTGAAACAGGGTGATCGGAGTTGATGCCGAATTTTCGTGTTTTCATTTCATTCCGTCTAGCGTATGTAGATCTATTTTATTTCCGGCTAATTGCAAGTTTTCGACGTCCACACTTTTACATTCTGTTTGAATCTGGGTTTGTGCTCTATTTTCTACATGTTCGCATTTGATACAGGTAATGAGATGTGCGACAGTGTTGGTTAATCCTTTAGTTGTTATTTGCAGCTTTAATGTCGTACTTTCTATTTGCGGAAAATAGTCTCCACCGTTTTCCTGCTTTCTGTCTAGTCGAATTAGGAAGTTGATTGCTCAGTCTAAGAACTTAGTTTAATGTCTCGCAGTTATGAGAAAGTTTAATGTCGGCATGATGTTTTCAGTTTCCTAGGTCCGGTGTTTACTTCGTTCCTAGGTCTAGTAGTAGTTTGATAAGGCTAATTTCATGCATTGGTTAAAGGGTACAATTCATGTGTTTGCGGGGTCTAACGCATATTTTAAGCCAGGTGTGTAGAAGGTTTTCACCAGATCCAGGAAAGAAGAGGACAATTACATGGTCCAAGGAACTGGCGAATAAGTGAGCAATTTGGAGGGAAAACGACTAAACGGGGGAGATAACGAAGCTGAAGGGTAGAATGAAGATTTCTACGAAGGCTTCTAGAAGATCAACTCCGCACCTATATAAGGAGGAGAGCATGCAAAAAGAAAAAAACTTCGGAGGGTGGAGGACTTGTGACCAGATTATGGCTCGTAGCTAACTCACTTTTACACACATGGGGGGGGAAATGTTCGGGAGATCGTAGGGTAGTTTTCGGGTTACTTTGTGCTATTTCATAGTTGGGCAACACCGTCCTCACAGAGGGCGAAGAAACAATTTAATCGCTTTCATTTTAATTTCCGTCGTGAATTTCACCGAGCTTCGCTGTTCGAAGCTCGGCTTTGTTTTCCGTTGAATTTCTGTTGGTTTATGAAGTTTCTGTTTCCGTATTTGAGTTACTGTTAATTTCGAGCATGGATGCAATTGGTTTTAAGTTTGTCGAGGTACTTTGATTTTTGCGTTGTTCTACTGAGTTTGCGCAGAATTGTTGAACGCTTGTGTTTATCGGGATAGATCGGTTGAATCAGAAGTTATGGAGTTGAATTTGTTGATTGATGGGTTCGGAATGCTTAGATCCGGAGTGGATTAAGCATCCGATGTTAGGATCTGAAACAGGGTGATCGGAGTTGATGCCGGATTTTCGTGTTTTCATTTCATTCCGTCTAGCGTATGTAGATCTATTTTATTTCCGGCTAATTGCAAGTTTTCGACGTCCACACTTTTACATTCTGTTTGAATCTGGGTTTGTGCTCTATTTTCTACATGTTCGCATTTGATACAGGTAATGAGATGTGCGACAGTGTTGGTTAATCCTTTAGTTGTTATTTGCAGCTTTAATGTCGTACTTTCTGTTTGCGGAAAATAGTCTCCACCGTTTTCCTGCTTTCTGTCTAGTCGAATTAGGAAGTTGATTGCTCAGTCTAAGAACTTAGTTTAATGTCTCGCAGTTATGAGAAAGTTTAATGTCGGCATGATGTTTACAGTTTCCTAGGTCCGGTGTTTACTTCGTTCCTAGGTCTAGTAGTAGTTACACCTCAACCCAAATTTGCGTGGCAACAACCGCTTTCTAATCCAGAATCTTCTAAATGCTTTCTTACGCATCCATCTTCGTGGGATCGACCCATTGCTTCTCTATACTAGTCTATAGTATAACGGGTTGAGGGATCTTTGAAACGCGAGAGTTGTGTGTCCAACGACCGAGTCTTCTATATTCCCCTGAGTTCTTAGACCGAGTGATCTAGTGGGTTCATTGGACTTAGTAGCTCGACCTAGAACAATAGAACGCCCACACACTCAACTCCCGCACACTTCAATATACATATAGAGTTGTGATCATATGATAACCCCCAAATCACGTAATAACTCTATAACAAATCTGAACCACACATATTTTCTAATCTTGTGGCTGAGATTCAAACTTAGATTTACTTCATAAAAAAGGCGCAGAGGGTAAATATGTCATTTACCTCATTTAATATCTGAATTTCGCTCCATTCTTTCACTCTCTCAGTTCGATTATCTCTTCTCAGCGATTTTGTTTCCATATTTCTCGCCTATTTTATTTACATAGGCTCCAGATTTTCTTCCGATTTGGTTCATTATTCCATAATCTCCAGATTTTGTTTCCATATTTCTCGCATAATTGTGACTGGGAAGATGTTTTCAATTTTGCATATAAGTTGATAAAATGACACTTTAACCTGACAAAATGACATATTATGCATTGCCGATTATGTGTTAACATGATACTTTTGGCTTATAAATGTTAGGTTAACTGCATAGAATGATAGTTTTACCGGATAGAATGATACTCTGAGTTGATAAAATGATAGTTTTGCCGGATAGAATGATACTCCGAGTTGATAAAATGATAGTTTTATTGATTTGTAGGTATGTACATTCCTGCATATAATGATAGTTTTGCCGGATAGAATGATACTCTGAGTTGATAAAATGATAGTTTTGCTGATTTGTAGGTATGTACATTCCTGTTTGTGATGATGCTTTGAAGCCATTGATTGGTATGAAATTCAATACATTAGTAGAAGCAGCTGATTTCTATCCCTAGTATCATTTTATCATTTGAAACTATCATTTTATCCCCTAAAACTATCATTTTATAATTTAAAACAATAATTCATCATGGAATAAGGTATGAATTGATGATACAAAACCAAGTATGAAGTAAATTCAAAGTAAATTCATCTTGCTGTCATATGTAACTCTAAATCTACACTAAAAAACTATAGAATCTAAAAAAACGAGAATCTCTGGCAAAATGATAAAATCGAGCAAAAACAAAAGTGAAATAAGTAATAAACTTCATCCAGCC
This sequence comes from Salvia splendens, assembly GCF_004379255.2. Lineage (NCBI taxonomy): Eukaryota > Viridiplantae > Streptophyta > Magnoliopsida > Lamiales > Lamiaceae > Salvia > Salvia splendens. Next base: position 30,503,163 of record NC_056033.1, on the reverse strand, counting down.
TTCCTTCGATGATGCTTGAGCGTTTTCCTTCGACATATTCCAGAATTTGGATGATTTTTTCCTTCGAAACTGAAGAAGCAAGGGTTTGAAATGCGATTCGGAGGGTTTGAGTGTGAGAGAAATTGAATGCAGTGTTTAATTCACGTTTTCTTCTTACCCACCCAATTTTATAACGAAAGGACAGTTTTGCCCTTAATATATCCGAAATATGATAGTTTTATTTGATAAAATGATAGTTTTGTTAGATTAAATCCAGACCACACATTTTTAAAATGTGTGGTGGAAATTTAGTTATAGGGTTTTCACATAAATTAGAGTTATCATTATAATGCACCTATATATATATATATATATATATATATATATATATATATATATATATATATATATATAGGGGTGTGTTAAGGTCCTTCGCAGCTTTTCAGTCCAATGTTCTTTTTAATCACAGCCCTTGGATCCTTGAATTGGATGGTTGTGATGATCTGCATTATTTGATGAAAAAATTGCATTATTAGTCGGTGTGCATTATTCAACTGAAAATTTGCATTATTAAATGACACGTGGCATCAATCTAACCGTCGGATGACAAAATCGTGGGGCTGAGATTAAAAAGAACAATAGAACAAAAGATACAAAAAGGAAATGAATACATCCATATATATATATATATATATATATATATATATATATATATATATAAAGATTTCCTTTGACTCAGCTGTCGATCACATTCAACTAATTATTTGACGAAAAGAACTATAAATTTCAAGCAATAACTTGATTTACAATTCAGAACACTTTCTAAATTAAGCTACCCAAGAAGCGATAGAGCACTTGAATAGTAATTCAACATCTAATTTTGTGGCATCAACCTTGATTTTGACATAGGACTTAATTAGAGGCCACCATAAAAACTAAATAAAATATCTTTGCAGGTCTAATTTCAATTAACTACTTGATCTGTGAACTCTTACCAATGAACATGAATTTCATAACAAATGGAAGGAAGAGGGGGGGTCCACATTAGGAAAACGGAATCTTCTTTTTTTTTTATCATAAAGTAAATCATACTTATATATTATAAAAATTTATAATTACACGTCTGTCCAAATGGATGTAGAAGAAGCCACGTCTCAACCCCAATTAATTAATTTATTAATTATTGAACGAGGATGCAAATGGAAGCAGATGTACTCTCAATTAGGGCCCACTGGATCTAATCAACAGTTGGCCCCAATGGTTCAGATATTTTTGTAATAAATGAGGATTTGTTGTCATTTTCCATCCTGTTTCTGATTGTATGTATTTTGGAGACATATTTTTAATTCTCAACTTACATTCGCCCACTACTTTTTTTTTTTTTTTCTTAAAATTAACTTCATATATTTATATCATATATATATGAAGGAGGAAATTACAAATTAACTCCTATAATAAGGAGGAAAGTCAAATTACGCCACCCAGGATTCGAACTCGAAACCTCCAGATGGACGCGGTATCCAGCACTCTTTACCGCTAGGCCAAGGGGCTATACATTCGCCCACTACTTCCCGTGTCAAATTTTAATTGAATTGTTTTAAATCATTATCCCAATTTTTGGGCATCAACGCCTGTCTCCGAATCAAATCTACAATTAGTAACTACTCCTATAATGACAGAAAATTGTACTGGGTTCGACAGAAAGAAACATGCTTTTTTATAGAAAAATTAGCAATGTGTAGAAATTGAAAGAGTTCGGCGTGATCAATGAAGTGTGTTTAAGACAAATTTAGTCAAAGTATATATTAGGTCCTAAGAGGATTCCTACTCCATTGCACCTTCTTCCTTTCCTTTTCTGCCATCTTGTCTATTAGATCTTGATTTAACCTATCTTTTTGTGTTAATTAAGCTTCGGTACTTGTGCTAACAATTCCATAAATAAATGCATGAAGATCCAAATCATTTGGTATTTGTTCTTATTCTGATAAATAACTGGCCCAAATCTCCTTTGTTTTCCTTGTTTAAATGTGTTTGTTTTGTGATCGGATAACCGATTGATCAACTGTTGTTTGATGTAGCCGAAATTTGGTGTGCGTGATCTCTGATATGTGAGCTATCTCTCTACAAAAATCGAGAAACAAATACGTTGATTTGATTAGTCAATTGTTCGTTTGAAAATATGTGACCTGTTTTTGGTATATCAAAGAAGAATCATACGACCATCTCCAACCATGCCCTAAAAATGAGTTTTGGTGTAGAAATCTTCTCCAATCATACACCAAACTCAAATTTATTTTTAGTGTTTTTTGTGAAACAACACCAAATATGGTGTTACTGCAAATATTTTGTATGACAAAAACTCAAAACTGGTGTAAATTTTGAATTTGGTGTAAATGATTGGAGTAAAACTAATTTTTGGTGCGACATATACTCAAAAAATGAGTTTGAGTTTGGTGTAAATGGTTGAAGATGGTCTTAGAACCATCTCCAACCATACCCAAATCTCATTTTTGATGTAGGAAACTTCTCCAATCATACTGCAAACTCAAACTCAGTTATGCGATTTTTTACGAAACAACACCAAATATGATTGTGTACCGTAGCTACTGCAAAAATCTATGAGACATACTAAAAAAATAGTGTAAAATTTGAGTTTGATAAATAATTGAAGCAAATTTATTTTTTAACGTAAGATTACTCAAAAATGAATTTGAGTTTGATGTAAATAGTTAGAGATTGTTTTTAGTTGGCAAATGAGTGTGCGGGGATTATTTACTCGGAATCTAGACTTGTTACTGGAGTCCCTTTCAGAATTTCATCCAATATGGATACTGTAAACCACCTTTACAAAATTCCTCAAGGTCATCAAAATTAAAAAAAAATGTCACCATTTTTAATTTTTTTAGTCTCTTTCCTACTTAATCTACTTTTTCTCTTTCTCAATTCTACTTTATCAATTGTGACGTCCATTTTTATTTTTTTTAGTCTTTGTCCTACTTAATCTACTTTTTCTATTTCTCAATTCTACTTTATCAATTGTGACGTCTACGCATGAGACAATTTTGGTGGACGACGAGAGTACTATTATATATTAGTAGATCAAATCACATATACTATGATGTATTGTGGACTGACCGAAAAGTCTATACCTTTAAGATCAACCCAAAATAATCGAGCCAGAGCCCGCCCATTTCGATGCTCTATATTGATTACGAATGTTAGCAACAAGTGCCAGTAGATTCATACAGTATACAAAATTAACCAAAAAATTGACAACCATTACCAACAATAACTTCTGAAAAAGCACAGCCCTTTTTTCAAATATGCTTTGAATGCTTCCTTCATATCTTAATTTCATAACAATTGTTACACTTAATTCTGTTCAATCCAGTGTTGTCAAAATGTCGTTCGGGTCGCCTGGGTCGAGACCATCACCGCCCCAACATGGGTGGGTTGATCAAGATACAGGGTCGCCGTTGGGTCGCCTGTGTCGAGTGGGTCGCCTGGGTCGCCCTAAACATACGCTATCTTCTACTCGTGTATCTCTTGGAAGTACTACACCGACTACAGCATTTAACTGAACAGACATGCATGCATGTATGTGATATAAGCCATGAGACATCACGTCGAATGACATAAAATTCACATTCATATTATATTAGATTTGTGAAATCTTTTGCAGACTTCTAACATACATGTAGCAAATCATTCAACATGGAAAAGTTTTCTATTTCTAAATCATCAGTTCCCCATTCATTGATTCTCTTGATAACAGATGCACTATTCATATGCTAAGATGTTTTTACTAATTAGTAGCAGCAAAAGAAAGAATTAAACTGAATACGAAATAACTTCTGCAAGCAGCTATATAGAGCTTACTTCATTTGGCCGTAATCAGGCAGGGTTTTGGTGCATTTGAATCTCTTGGAGCAGAAGCAACCGGGCACGATTGATAGCAGCAAAACACAAGAACAAATGCTCCTCCAGATCCACAAGCTGTTGAACAAAATTAGGGCGGTTTCTTTGGAGCTGCTTTACTATCTCTTGAATGCTATACTTGTCTCTTCCTCTCTCTAGCCCAAGATGAATAAGAAGTTTGTCGTTTTCAACTGCTGCACACAGACGGGCTACCAGGCGATCAATGGTGTCTAGATCGTTCCGAAGGACATAAGCACCCTTGGCAGCAGCATCAAGCTGAGATAGATGGATATTTTCTTTCTTAGTCATATTTGAAGGGAGAATGGCATGGCATATTGGGCATGCGACAAGGGCAACGAGAGCATGAGTAGCTATAGTCACCGCTGACACAACCACACCCACAGTGGCAGCTATCAAGCAAATCGCAGATCCTCTTGAGCAGCGACGTATTAGGTGAAGTCTCGATTGTGACTTTTTGAGATGATGGTCCAGCTCTTCTCTGAGCTGGGTCAAGCGCTGACGCGTATTAGTGAAGCTGTGTGAGTCGGGGGATAGGAAGGGATTCTCAGCGCAGTCAAATTGGAGAAACACGTTAAATGCTAAATCACATTGGGAAGGAGAGAGTGAATAGTAGTCAGAGTGGATATCTACTGGAAGTTCATCGAGAAGGTTATGCATAGGGGTATAGAGGAGTCGAGTATTACGAATCCTCTGATAGAGGAGAAGGTATAGACGGGAACTGTGCTCACTATGATCAAAGTAGGTTGCAGCAATATGAGTAAGGGAGTTAGGCTTAATAAGTGTGAGTGCCTCCTGAAGACTCTCACGGCTTGGTCGAAGAATATGTTCCAACAGCTGAGGCTCCTCAAAGACATCCACACGTCCTACACTTTGGTCGAGAGGACCACTGTAGAATTTTCTTCGGATCTCACTATAAGAACTGGTCTGAACCGCGAGGTAGTATTCTCGAGAAAGGTTAACAGTTGGAGAGAGGTGGACACTTGATGTCGGCGTATTATCTGCAGAATACACTGCATTAGTTTACATAATCAGGGGCTGAAATAACAGTTCTCTTTCCTCAGAAGCTTACCCTGTGAAGCAGGGGCTGAAATACCACCGTTTGTTGATAAAGGAGGGGGAGGCTTCGGACAGGATATTGATGTTTCTTGCCCTGTCATGTGGGATAACCGGCAAGGACCAAAACCATATCTACATAAACACAGACGTTTCGTAGTCCACAAGGACGCATGTGACCTGCATATTCTTCCAATGTCATAAAAACAAAAAGAGACGAGAGAGTAACAGAACCCGATAAAGAGCATTTTCTACCCAGACAAGTCGAGATCACTGCTTTGCAAGTTATCTCCAGAAAGCAATTACAAAACCATTCTCTTCAATTTCAACAGCAAGCATTCATTTGTTGAAGCAACAAACATAAGCATAACTAGGAAAATGCATAGAGAAACTACATCTTCATTACTAATCAATTCAAAACATCTTGAATAACTCACAAGAAAACATCATACACTCCAATAACAAAACCTACAAATAATAATGAACCAAATAACAAACATACCATGTTTATGGAAGGGGAAAGATGCAGACAAGATTCTAGGGCTCTCCTCAAGGGCTTTTGAGGCACTAAAGAGAATGAAAAATCTTGGGCAATCAAAATTACTAATATGTCATGAAAAGTACTGCGAACTAAAGACGGAATCTTTTACCGTTGAGGAAAATATCCAAGTCCGGATGATTAACTGTATCAGAACTGAAGAACAAAATAAAGTTGAACAAAAACGCAAGCAACATAACAATTCTAGTAACACATTAATGAGGCGTACACGGATAATCTTTGTTAATATTGCAAAATGTTATCAAGACCCAAATCCTTTTCAGGATTGTAACAAATTTCTACACACAAAAACTATAAATTTCAAGAAAAATTAAATCTTTAGAACTACCCTAAAGTGTGATAACATAAAGGAAAAGCCAGCAAATGGAACAATCAACTAAATTGCTGCTAAACCACAATATATAACAATCTCATCACCAAGAAACAAACAAGCAAAAAACGCTAAAAAAAAAGGTTCATGCAAAACCCAAATAAGATGCAAGAAAAAATCGCACTTCGCCGTTTACAAATTACAATCATATGAAAAAAAAAACTAAATTACGCACCTTTGGGAAAAATCGAAGCATTCAAGGTTGTGCGGTGACTGAACATAAGGAAATTGAATTCCTGAAGCTTGGAGTCGACGAGTTGTGATACGCATAAACTTAGTTTTAGCTCTCAGGGAGAGATTTTGTAAGGCGGGCTTCGCCTTATTTTTTTATGGGCCACCAATCGGGCTTTCAGAGGCCCTGTTAAGGATACATTCAATACCTAATTTCCATAAATGTACATGACATAATTGATAATTCAGTGTAATCAATTATTCATAAAATTATTTAATACTGGATGCTGTCCACTGTCGTCAACATAATTTTTACCGGGATTAGATTTGTATTAACTGTATATTTTAGAAATTACTAAGGGTGTCCACTATAAGGCGGACACGCCTAATAGCCCCGCCTCAGTTATTGTCCATAGCCCCAATTTTGTTGTTCATAGCCCCAAAATTCTATTTCCGCCACTATAGTGGACACCTCCAATAGTCCCCCAAATTTTATAATCAATTTTCATTTTTAAATATTTTTTAGTTTCAATCAAGTGTAATTTAAATAATCGCAGTGTAAATAACTAGAATACGAGGTAATTAGGGCAGAATATTCGTTGTATTGCAAACCGGTAAAATTATACAACGAATAATTAAAATAAAATACAACTACAAAACTTCGCCACCGTCTACTCGGTGTCGGAGTCGGCTTCCTCGTCTTCCTCTTCTTCTTCTTCTCCTCCTCCTCTCTCGCTGCTGCCGGCCGCGGTATCCCCAGGCGCATTATCAACCAACCCCAGTCGACTCTCAATCGGAGTGATGAGCCTCTTGTAGACGTTCCTGACGTACGGGTCAGTTTCCCCTGCGTATTTGCTGCATACGTCTTGCAGTTGTTGCATCAACTGCACGTCTATGGTATTGAATAAAACCTCGTGGGGTTGCACCGTGGGCTGTGGGATTGGGGCGGATTGGTGGATGCGCGATCCGGACGCGCCCGCCGATAGGCGGGAGCCACTTCTACCCCCTCTGGCGCTGCGGATAGAGGCCTGTTGTCCCATGGGCCGTCGTCGCCTAGTGTGAGTATCGGCTGGCTCTTCGACTTGCTCGTCGGACTGCTCGAACTCGTGCGAGCCGCTTCCACTGCTGTAGTCGCTGGCAAGGTTGTGCCTTGTGCGCTTTGGCCCAGGAGCTGTTCCCACCTCGTTCGCCACGATCGACCTGAATTTCGGATAATCCGCGAGGACAAGATACTCTTCCCACAAGGTGAACTTCGGCCAGCCCTCCGTGTGGTATTGGCCCTCACACAGGTTCTTAACATCTGCTGCGCTGCGACCACTCTCAGCATGGCGAAGGTTGTTCTCGTATATGGACGCGAACCGCTTGGTCGCATGGAGAATCCTACCCCACTTTTTCCGGAGCTGTTCTGGGTCGCGCCTCTCGGCGCCGGCGGGTTTGAACTCCTCGTATGCAAACATGACGCGCCTCCAAAATCTCCCCTCGGCCTGATCTGTGCCCACCACGGGATCTGAAGTGATAGCATCCCAAGCCTTTGCCACGACAATGCTCTCGTCTTTGGTGTATGGCTTGCCCCGGTTGGACCCAGAACCAGAGCCACCACTACAGCCAGTGTCACTGCCCTCGCCACTCGGAATGCCGGCCCCGCTGCCCGTGCGCCCACCGAAGTGGCCGGTGCCACGACTGCCTCCTCCGCCCCTTCCGCCTCCGCCCCGACTGCCGCTACCTCCTCGGGTCGGAACGGGCGTTTCCACTCGTGCTGCCGGCGTATCTGGGATGCCAGAACTGAGCAGACCCATCATTGTATCAAACGCGTCTTGATCTGCCTCGGTGAACGGAGATTGGCTGGCTTGGAAAGGGGAACCCGGACGCGGCTGGTGAAGCGTATGTAGGTTGGGTCTGTAATCTCCAAATGCGGAACGACTCAGATTCTGCTGTAAAGGTGGCGGAGTTGGAGAAGACCTCCACGACTGAGATGGAGGAAGGGGTGGACTCGATGCCCACGGTGGGGGAGATTGATTCCAAGTCCAAGGCTGGGACGGAGGCACATATCCGTCAAAGCCCGACGGCTGAGAAGCATGTCCGCCAAAACCCGATAGCTGCGAAGGATAGCCCGAGGGGTTTGATGGATTGCTGCCATATCCCGATTCCTGAGAGTCGGGTGATTCGTCGTCTCCTCGGTGCATTTTTTAGAGAGTGGTTGTGTAGATAGTGAGTGGATGGATTTTGTGAAAATGGTGAAAAATAGGTGGTGGGGAGTGGTATTTATAGAGGAAAAAAAATTAAAATCACGCCGCAATAGCCACGGCGGATAGTCACACTATAGTCGCCGCGCCTATAGGCGCGGCTATGTCCCCCCCCCCCACCGCGTCCTCGCCCCGCTGCCGGCGATCGCCCGTCCGCCCACCCCGCCCACGTCCGCCGCATCCGCCTCCGGGGCGGACAACTCCCCCACTATAATTCGCCCGCCTACCGCCCCAACCCGCGGCTATAGCCGCGGGCGTCCCATAGTGGACACTCTAAACGTCGCAGGCGCGAAGCGTGGTAGGCCTGCGCCGGGGGAGCATAGCATAGGGAGGAAAGGGAGACCAGATATTTATTAATAAATTCTCTATGGTGATTGGTGAGTAATAATTTTCTCATTTTGTTCCTCATTAATTCTTTTGGGGTAATGATCAAATTAATTAGCAAACCCAAATTAAGATCAAAATCTTAGTCATTAGATTAGGAGATCTAATGGTTGAAATAATGACACATCGATTATTTTTAAAATAAAATAATTATTAAATAAATTTAAAGAGTATTTATGTCAATTTTTATATATGATAGTTAAAATTAACTATTTTCTCCCTCCTCAAAATTATCTTAAAATTTTAAATTTACGTAACTCTCTCGATTTAAATGATCGGATGATGAAATTTTATAATTTTAATTTTTGTAAATGTTGATTAACACTATGTTGATATAAAAAAATCTGTGAAAATTATTACGTTATACCAGATTGACTATTTTACCCTTTTGTTGATATTTTATATATTATTTATTGAAATTATATGCATTTTAACATGACCCTTGTGTTCGGGAACTCGTATATCCTCAACAACTGCCGTATTCTGTAATCTATATGATGTGTTTGCATTTTTGTTTCAAAGCCATTGAATTTAACAAGTACTCCCCCAGCAAACACTAAGAGCATCCGCAACGGGTCTCGCGGGACAGCGTTGCAGCCTTTCGCCTCGGTCCCGTCTCGCCAAGCGTCTCGTCCCGGAGGGACGGCTCGCGCGACAGCTCGCCACGCGCCAGCGCCACATGGCGCGCGCTGGCGCTAGGCGTGACGCCCATTCGCCGGCCCGCGAGTGGGCGTCGTCACGCTGACGCAATAAATCATTTTTTTTAAAAATTGATTTTAATAAAAAATAAAAAAATGGTAATATTACCGTTGAACGGTAAATTTTTTTTTCTTTTCTTTTTTTACTCTATAAATACTCCTCTTTCATCCTCATTATACACACAAACACACATCTATTATTCTCAAATCATCTCCATTTCCTCTCCAATTTTCATCACAAAATGTCCGGCGACGGAAACTATGGCGGCTTTGACATAAACGCTTTTGGCGACTGGGGGGGCATGTACAATGTCTTGGGTGGTTCCGGTTCCGGTTTGTCGACGCCGGCGGCGTACCAACCACCCCATTTTGACGTGGATGCATACGCTCGTCCCTCCGCCCCGAGGTATTCGCAGGGATTATCCCAAATTAGGGCGGATTATCCGGATTAACCCAATCCGGAATGAGAACGAGGCGGTGGAAGCTCCAGGGGTCGCGCATTCAACGCCGTGGAGGAAGAGGAGGAGGAGGATATAGGCCGTCATCCATATAGCTGGGCGGACTCGATGACTCTGTTCAATGCTTGGGTCAGAGTCTCGTACGATTCCATCGTCGGGAATCAACAAACCAACAAATGTTTTTGGGAAAAGGTCACCTCCGCCTACAACGAGAACAAGCCGGCTCGGTCCCGCCGCCGCACCCTGAAGATGCTCCACAGTCATTTTGACCGCGTCGACAGAGATGTCAAAATTTTTTGCGGCATCTACAAGAATGAAGCAGCTCAATACCAAAGCTGAGCCGTGGAGCCGACATTGTGAGAGCGGCTTTGCGAGTATTCTTTGACGACAACGACAAAGAATTCAAACATGTCGATGTTTGGGAGGCCGTCAAAGACGTTGAAAGGTGGGCCGGCGGTGTCCAGTCCAGCCAGGGCTCGAGCTCGAAGCGCACGAAGCACACGAGGGGTGGCCAATACTCGTCTAGTGAGGGCGGGTCAGGCAGCGCCTCACAAGAGGTTGAGGGCACGACCACCGATGCAGGGGGCTCCTCCCGTGGGCGCCGTCGGCCGCAAAGGATCAAGGAGGCGAAGGCGGCTAGAGGGAGGAGGGGCCGAGGCGAATCAAGCCAGGCGGGCTCGGGCTCGATCTCGGGCTCGGGCTCGAACACCCTATTGTCCATGTACTTGACCGCCATGATGGCGGACACTTCCCACATGACGCCCCCACAATATCAAGCTCATCTTGCCGGAATTGAGTATATGGCAAGACAAATTGGTATTCCGCCTCCAGGTAGCTTGAGTGCACCGCCACCGCCTTCGTGGGATGATTCGCCGGCGGAGTAGTTTTTATAATTCCTATAAAATTGTATTTTAAATTATGTCTTTTTTTATTTATTTTACCACGAATTTAATTATGTATTTTTTTAGGATTTTAAGTTGTAATTTTATTTTATTTAATGAAGTGTGTTTTTATTAATTGAATTTGTTGGAAATAAAAATAAAAAATGAAATTGAATGAATAGTTAAGGGATGAGATGGTTAAGAGACGGAGAAGAGACGGAGGGTTGCAGGTGTTGTCTCTTAGTTAAGAGATGGAGTAAAAAGTACAGTGGAGACCATGTATAGTTAAGAGATGAGACGGTTAAGAGACGGTTAAGAGACGGCGTTGCGGATGACCTAACTAATAGAGGTTAGTAACACAAATACATCCAATTAAAAGAAGAGGCTCACCCACATGTTCACGATTAAGCGGAACTTAATTTGTAAGGTATTTCCTCTCTATGCAATAGAATGGAGATTCGAGTCGTCTATGAGAATTAATGAAAATAATCACCGATTTGTGTATGTGTGTTTTTTAGTTTAAATAAGAAGAAATGTATTAATATGATAGTCAAGTCATAATTAGATCCCAAATAATAATTAAACCAAAAATTTTTAATTCAGAAATTTAGTGGTTAAAATAATGATAATTGAATTATATATTAAATTAAAAAATTATTAAATATATAAAAATAATAATGTTAATTATTATAGTACTATATGGTAGTTAAAAGTAACTAGTAGTACTTTCTACTCCATCCCTGAAAATTTGTCATATTTCTTTTTTTTTACTCGTTTTACAAAAATGATAATAAATTGCTAAAGTGGATAGATTGTAAAGTAAGAGAGAGGATACCGTAGATGAGAGTCTTCTTTACATTATTCTCTCTCTTACTTTACATTATTCTCTCTCTTACTTTATATTCTCTCCACTTTAACTATTTATCATTTTCTCAAAACGAGTGCAGAAAATGAAATGTGACAAATTTTCACGGACCGAGGGAGTATCACCTAAAAGTTATTTTAAAATTTTAAATTCAATGAAGTATTATTTTTTCATAAAAATTATTTATAAGGATTCTAATGGAATCCTAATTAGGTATATACATCGGATAATGAAATTCGATAATTTTTATTTGAATTTATGTATATTTTAATATCAAGATATCTACTATAATATACAATGTAAATATATAATTATGTTAACTCGTGTAATTGTGTTGACCTCATATTATTATATTCATATTCTTAATATATTATATTGACATCACAAAATCCACGGAAATTTCTTTTGTATAAATAGATTGATATTTCTACCCCTTTGTATATATTGTGTGCTATACATTTATGTTCGATAGCTTTAATCTTGGCCACTTATTTTAAAATTTAATGGTTAATAATTAGTCTTGGCTATTTACATTTTAACATTACCCAAGACCTTAATGTAATATTCTCATATTCTATTTTTTCCATAATCAACCCCTACATATATAAAGGTTCAGTTACCTAAGTTGGCACATTTCATCAAATTTCATTTCAATAGTCTATTAACACTACAATGAACAGGAACGGTTTATAAGAGCACGGTTGTGGGTCTGACCCCACTTTTTCTGCCTGCTCTCTGGCAAGAGCACAACACCCACAGTTGTGCTCTTCCGCAAGAACGAGCACAATTCAATTTAAAATTCAATTAAACAAAAACATTTCCATAAAATTAAAATTCATTAAAAAAACCACAATAAATATTACAAATTACAAATAAAATAAAAAAGACATAATTGAGGAGCGGCCGAATATTCCGTTTCCGGACTAGGAAACGGTTGTGAACCGAACCATTCGGGGTTCCAAACGTGGGAGGGCGGGGGTCATCGCCTTGGCCGGACATTGTTATATTGTAGGAGTGGAAGAAAAGTTGAGAATGGATATGAGAGAATGGATATGAGAATGAGAATGAGAATGACAATGAGAATGAGAATGAGAATGGAAATTAGAGAGTCTAGATGAGACTTGTGTAGTGTGGGGTGAATTTTTAAGTGTGAAAGTGGGGTATTTATAGATGAAAATGTGTATTTTTGGAGGAAAAAAAATTAAAAAATGATGGAAAAAGGTAAAAAACGGATATATTTTTTTTGGGAAGTGGAAAATTTTTTTATTTGTAATCGGTTTTTTAAATTAAAAATCGATTTTTAATTAAAAAAATAATTCAAAGGCAACGGCTATGCCGTTGCCCAATCGAGTGCCGCCATGTGAGCTGCTCGCTGGCACGGACGTGCTCGATGCATCGAGCAGCGCCGTGCCAGCAGCGCGAGTGCAGCGGCGGTGGAGCTCGTCCTTACCAGCGGCACGGACGGACGGACGCCGTCCGTCCACCGTTGCAGATGCTCTTAAATTGCAATACCGTATAAATCACACTCGAACATTTACCCCAAACACCTAAACCACCAGTCTTATTCAGTCCTGACTATTCCTTCAGCTGAAAACGACTGCACGCCTAGCTAACGAGTCCGAGCATGGCCATTCAACTATGCCATAACGACTGCAGCATGAAGATATAAGCCATATCTCAACTTTAATGATTTCGATACCGAAATCTAATTCTAGATTTGAATTAATTCAACCATAACATTTATGCTATAAGTGGAGATAAAAACACCAACCTCCATCCATGCTTTCTTTATTTTGATGTAGAGGTTGAAATCCACCTTTGATGTTTCTCCACTCCTTGACCTCAAGCCTTCTATTTGATCCCTTAATGGATAAGGAATCAAGAGCACTTTGTATGTATATATATGTGTATAAATATGTGTAATGCCGATGTATACTGTAAGAATTTGTTGGTGTCTAATCCATGCATAGGCCATCCCTTTATATAGGCTAATACGTGACCCTTCGTGAAGACACAATCGGACGTGACTTTTCATTTTAAATACTACTGCTTTGTTAAGCAATAGAGACGCCGATTCGGAAAGCAGTTAATCAGTTTCTTTAGCTCAATCCCTTACGAAGGAGTTAATCAGTTTCTTTAGCTCAATCCCTTACGTCACATACATGCACATCCCAATACAGGCACACTTACAAATATTATTTTTTATACTAAGTAACTGCCATATAGTATTACTTTAGTACATTCACGGCAACACACATATTTACACATATATAATTTCATAATGTATACAGTCTCATATATATATATATGATGTATATATATTATGATGAATTAGAGGTAAGAGATGAGGGTTATCAATACACCCGATTCTAATTCTTTAATCGAAACCGATCCATCACGCTGTCGTCTTTAATATTAGAATCCCTTTTTAGCTTTTAATATTATGAACTTGAACTTTAATTTTAAACCAATAGATACATAGGTCACATAATAATATAAATATTCTTACATTCTCCCACTTGACATTTGTATTGTCTTGATGATTCAATAACCATAATGCGCACTTTTATATCAAGTTCAAAATATACTTTAAATACTATGATAAAATTAGAATCAGTCGAATCATGGCGGTCACACATCATTAAGCGACATGATCCCTTCCATGTATCACAATCCAATTCTAACTTTATATTGTCATTTCATTGAGATGATTCCTTAACCTCAATTTATCATATGTTATCCAAAAACTATAATGTATACATGCTATAATGATAACATATTTAATAAAACAGAAACACAACTTTAATTGAATTCCAAGTGTCTTACACCTTATGAGCACAATATAATTGCATAGCGAGACTTTCTCTATAATACCCATATATTTTTCATGGCCAATAAACATTTTGGGTGATAATCCTTCATTTAACGGATCCGCTCTAATTATATTTGTCCTTATATGCTCAATAGACACTTTATGTTTCTGTACTTCTTCCTTTACAGACAAGTACTTAAACTTTATATGTTTATCACCTTTCATGTACTTATCTTCATTTGTGAAGAAGATATCTGCGAAATTATCCCATACATTCTCAGTAGCTTGGCTATAATGTTAACAATCCCAAGTCCCAAGATTAAGTTTCGCAATCACTTTTCATGAACTTTGGCCTCAAGCATGCCAATATTCAACTTTTATAGTGGAAATATTAATGACAAACTATTTTCCACTTTTCCATAATATTCCTCCCACGACTTAAAGGAACAAATAGCCAAACGTCATTTTTTTAACTATTGACGCATTCGGCATACACTGAATCTGAATATCCAATGACTTATAGTCATCGGATCCACTTTATATAAACATGTGCTCTTTGGTGCCTTGCAAGTACCTGAGGACTTTCTTTGCAGCTTTCCAGTGATCCATTCTGGGATTACTTTAATATCGACCCAACATACCAATAATAATGTAATATTCAGTCGCCTACATGTTTTGAACATAGTTCAAACTCCCAACCACTGATGCATATGGAATTCTTTCCATTTCCTTACACTCCAATTCTATTTTAAGACATTGTCTCCTTTCTGAATTTGAGCTTTCCTTATAGAGCAATTTTCCATTCTATACCTCTCCAAATTTTATTGATATATCTTTTATGAGACAAATTCAACAATCATTGAGATCTAATTCAAAATATTTCTATTTCAATAACATAAGATATCTCGCTCATATAATTCATTTCAAAATCCTTATGCACCAATTCACTTTTAGGACATTTCATTTTACCGAACTTGTCTCTCCCTTCTAAATTGGAGCAATCTTTATAGAGAGATACTATTTGTTAAGATCATGTAACATACCCATGTCATTTGCAACAAGAAAAATATTATCAACATATAAGACTTACTTTATAAACTCGCTCCCACTGATTTTTACATAGATACATCGATCAATAATGATCTGTACAAAATCATACGACACAATGGTATCATTAAACTTTTAAAACACCATTCCCAGGAAACTTGTTTTAGTCCATATGACTTACTCAACTTACATACTAATCTTTCTTGTTATCTGGTTAAGAATCCTTCAGGTTGGTCCATATACACTTTCTCTACAAATTCTCCATTCAGAAAGGTGGTTTTTTACATCCATTTGGTAAAGCTCAAGATCATAATGAGCCACCAAAGCCAAAATAATTCTTAAAGAATAGTCACTTTTCATGGCTCGTTGGAATGAGTAAATATTTATCACGGCTTATGTCACATTCACTTTTAATAGTGTATACCACAGTCATTTGAAACGACAAATTTTCTTTTCCTTGTTGATCGTCTCAATATTTATTGTGGTTCACTATTCTTTTCTTGAATCGTAACAAGTTCATCTACTTCATTTTCGGTTAGTGGGTTTTACACATCATCTTGTTGTTCTATTGTGGCTATTGATTGTGATACAATAGCAACAACAACCTTAGATGCAACAAAATATGGATGAACCTTATTGTGAACTACTTGAATATCCACCTTACTGGTTTCACCACTCCCACTAGTTTTCACCATTTTCAATGAACCTCTAGCATTTTCCATTTAAACTATCCTCGTACTATGGTTAGAAAAATAAATGTATACCCCTTTAATTTTTCCGGATAGCCAATAAAAAAATTCACTGACAATCCTTGAACCAAGAATCTTTTCATGTGGATCATATATAACATTCCTTATGCTCAACAACCCCAAATACGAATATGCTTAAGCTAAGTTCCCTTCCCATCCACAGTTCAAAAAAGAGTTTTAGGAACTGTATTACTAGGAACATGATTAAGCATATAAGTAGTCTTTAAAGCATAAATCCACAATAAACAGGGTAAAATACAACAACTTAACATAAATCTAACCTTTTTCCTTAAAGTACGATTCCACCTTTCCGTTTTAGAGTATCGGGCATTGTATGTCATGCACAAACGCCTCTACTTCGAGTAACTTTACAAATACATAAACTCTCCAACTTTATCCGATCTCACAACTTTAACTTTTCCATCTAACTGCCATCCATCTTGTCAACGAATACCTTTAGGACATTCACTGACTTTGATCATTCATGCAGTAGACATTTATTCTATAATGTGAGTAGTCGTCAATACAGATGATAAAAGTATTTCTTACCAACCCAAGAAGGAGTATCAAAAACCACAGTTATAGTATGTATTAACATAATAAGCTGAGTGCTTCTCGTGGCTGATTTCCTTATAATGTGTTTAGTTTGCTTCCCTTTAATGCAATCTATACACATATCTTAGGATACTAAATTCCAATTTTGAGGAAAACTTTCATACTTTACCAACCTTATAATCATTTCTTTGGAAATAGAACCTAATCTTTAATGCCACAATAACGCTGAACTTTTACTTGACGAACTACGCTTAACGCCTCGACTTTAAATATTAAATAAGGATTCAGAAAACTTTGCATCAACATTGTATCTATTAAGTGAATCAAATAATGTACCATTACCATCATAGTAATCATTTCTATACGATGTAGATACACCATATCCAATCTTGTTATTAAAACTTAAGTTATCCAATCTACTTAAGAAAACAAGAGTTATAGCATATTCAGGCTCATAGAGATAATCTTTAAGATCTAAATGACATTCGATGTCTAAGATCAATCTGTAAGTCTCAATGCCTCTATTCAATACTTTCGTCATGTTTTCCATGAACAAATATTATTCAACTCCTTTTATAAATTGGATTGAACTGAATCCATGTTTAATATGAGACATATGAATTATAGCACCAAAACTTAACCACCAAGTATTACTAGGTTTTTCGATAAGATTTAATTCAAAGTAAACAAAAACGTTATGTTTAACTTTCTTATCGAACCAAGCCTTCCTTTTCGGAAAAACTTTCCAGAAGTGTTCTATTTACTTGCAAATAAAATACTTCTTTTCCTTATGGATTTACTTTTCCGTACCTTTCAGAAAAGGTTAATCCTTCATTTTTGTCTTTTTACTTGGTTTTCTTTACTGGTGTCAACACCTCCAAGAACTATGAGATTCGCAATTTTATAATTTATCTTCTTTAATCTCCCTTCCTTTTAAACTAACATAGCCTTTGATTCTTTAAATGTCCCATTTACCTTTAATGGTTTTATAATTCACCTGGAACTGGCTAAATTCAATATGTAGGGAGTTCATGATAAATTGGACCGAGAATTGCTCAAGAACCTCCATTCTCAAGGTCGTTAACTTTACTCCCAAGTAAAACATGTTTGTCACATGATCGTAATTTGCTGAGACCAATCAAACTTCTTTGTAGTCAGCTCATGCATTATGCTTCCTACAATTGACTTATCAGCCAAACCCGATTGAAAACACTCTTTAATTTTCTTAATGAATTCCCTTGCATTTCTGTCATGGGCAAAGATGACTTTAAATTTTCTGCCATTGTCATTCTCATAAGGGTCAACCTGTTTGATCACTCTCAAGTCTCACATTGAGATTTTTATTTACAGAGTGACATCTATAATGGTTGAGGATTCCTCTTCCGTTAGTATGACATGGCCCAATATCTTTACACCCAGCGTTAGCCGGATCTATTCAGACCATTCTCCATAATTTTGCCCATTAATTTAATGACAGAGTTAGCATATGCATACAAATTTTATAAAGCTGCAACATTTATACATGTTTATCTATACGTGCTTGAGTTCTTTAACACAGATTCATAAACAGTAATAAAACTTTAATAACATGCATTCAAGTAACCTTTGGGTAATACTTAAGCACATGTACTTTCAGCGATGCTAAGTATACACTTTAACAATTAATCAAACTAAGCATATATCAAATAAGCATGTTGCCTTTGGGTATACATACTAAATGACACATGAATAAATGACTAATCCACTTCGCATTTATTAACTATATACAATGATCCACCTTTGGGTGATCTCCCAGTATATAGATAATAAAATAATTGATCAATCAAACTCTTATGTCATTTATAGCATCTCTATAATCATCATCAATTAATTAACATTTACCATTTTCAATAAATAAATGCAATATAACAAGACCACTTTTGTGATAAACAAGTTATATATTATTTAAATATTGAAATCTTTAATGGGTAGAATATCCTTATATTGTTTTTAACATTTCATAAAACAATTACCCAACACACAAGCAGAAGCATATTAACCAAAATAAAAAAATCCAAGGCCATTCAAATTTTGATTTTGAAATCACATAAATGGTGAATTAACCAAATCTAGATTGGCTCTGATACCAACTATAAGCCATATCTCAACTTTAATGATTTCGATACTGAAATCTAATTCTAGATTTGAATTAATTCAACCATAACATTTATGCTATAAGTGGAGATAAAAACACCAACCTCCATCCATGCTTTTTTTTATTTTGATGTAGAGGTTGAAATCCACCTTTGATGTTTCTCCTCTCCTTGACCTCAAGCCTTCTATTTGATCCCTTTAATGGATAAGGAATCAAGAGCACTTTGTATGTATATATATGTGTATAAATATGTGTAAAGCCGATGTATACTGTAAGCATTTGTTGGTGTCTAATCCATGCATAGCCCATCCCTTTATATAGGCTAATACGTGACCCTTCGTGAAGACACAATCAGGCGTGACTTTTCATTTTAAATACTACTGCTTTGTTAAGCAATAGACACGCCGATTCGGAAAGCAGTAAACTGATTCATGAACTCAGTCCCTTACGTCACATACATGCACATCCCAATACAGGCACACTTACAAATATTATTTTATATACTAAGGTGGCGTTCGGTTGCCATGACTAATATCATGAGACTATCCATTTAGGATTAAGTTGTGGGATTATTTTGGTTGGGGGGAGGCTATGATTAATTATCATGAGACTATCCATCTAGGATTAAGTTGAAGGGTTCAATCTTATGAACCAAACATGATACTCCCTCCGTCCAACAATAGAAGTCCCGTTTTTCCATTTTTGTCCGTCCGGCAATAGGAGTCCCTGTTCTACTTACCATATTTGGACAATTTAATTACCCTCACCCTTCTCAATAAATTACACTATATGCCATTAAAAAACACCTCCCACCCAAAATCTAATTTTTTTCTCTCACTCTCTTTCAATCTCACTCTCACTCAATTTCAACCTCATTTTCTCTCTCTCTCTCTCTCGCTCGGTCTCTCACCCTAATTCGCTCTATTCCAAAACCCTAGTTCTAGCCACCTCATCTTCCTCCTCACCATCGCTGCCTCCTCCTCTTCTTCACTCTAGCATAAATGGAGTATGTATCCTCTGAAACCCTATCCCCCATCAATGGGTTCGATTCGTTCGATTCGATGTCCACTGTAGTTGATGAAACTCCGATGGTGGAATCGAAGCTCGATTCGACCGATTCTAAGCCATCTATGTCCGTTGAAACCCCAGATCTGGAATGTAAGCTCGATTCGGAGCTTATCATCCCTGATACGCCGGAGACCATGCTCGATTCGGAGCTATACGTCCCTGATACGCCGGATGCTTGGCTCGTCCCTGATACGCCGGGTTATGATGTTGATGACTCCACCGTGGTACCTGAAACACCGCGGGTGAAGAGGCGAGGACATCCTGTTGAGGAAGAGGAGTGGTTCAAGGGATCCTCTTGATTCTCTTGCCTGCCATAAAAGACCTCCTCTTATGTTGTGAGTTGAGTAAGAATCACCCCCTATCTAGGGTTTGGAGATTCTCGTTTGGTCTGATTTTGGGGGTTTCCATAGGGTTATTTTGTGTTGTTGCTTTAGCCACCCTCATTTTGGGTTAGGAGGTTTAATCTTGCCCTATATGCCGAAATTAGATTTGTTTGACTGATTATGTGTATGTAATTTTCTGTTGGTTGGTGGAATTTGTGCATTGGGCTGTTCTGTGGTTATTGTATTTTGTTTAAGCCACCCCCTAATTTGGGTTAGGAGGTTGAATCTACTGATATGTGATGGAATTTCAGAAATTAGTCCTTGGTGCTTTTATGATGATGTATGTGCTGGTTATTTTGAGTGATAAGCCACCCCTTGATTAGGTTTGGAGGCTTTACTTGCTGAACTATGATGAGATTATTCTGAGTTGCTAATATGATGGTGAATTGTGGCTATACTTGGTGGAATATGTTGTTTGTAGTTTCTGTGATGATGGGGTTTGTATGTGCTGAATATGGTTAACTATAAAGCCACCCCTTAAATGGTTTGGAGGCTTGTGTCCATACCCTATGATGAAATTTTTCTGAGGGTCTTATATCATCATCCTGAGTATGTGCATTACATTAGGTTAGCACTATGTCTGTACACCAAAAAAACAAAAATAGCAGACCCTAACCCAAAAATAATAGGGGCTGACCAACACACCAAATAAATCAGACTACCCCATTCCAAAAACATCACTTTGGCTTACTTAGAGGCCAAATGCATTTGACAGAGGGCCTATTTCATACATTGACCCATAATTGTTCTCTGGCATTTGTAAGTAATGTAGCACCTCTCTCACAACATCATCTCAAGCTGATTGGGCAGTCCCACTGTTCTTTGTAGCCTATCCTTGTTGATGTGTGGAACTTTGTAGCCATTTCCACCCCTGCACTGTAGGATTTCAGTGAGGCAAGCCTGCAAGCTTAGGAAAACTCTGTTGAGAGTTTGTGGTGAAAGCTCTGCAAAAGAGCTACACACATTCCCCACAAGTTCATCCACAGTCTTGCATGGTTTCTCATACTGCAGTGACTGAATTGCTCTAAAAAAGCCCAGGTCTAAGATGTTAGTATCAGGGGAATTAGCTGGTTGACAAATCAGTTGGATTCTAAATCCATCTGAATTGGCAACAGCTTGAAAATCTGGATCCATGGCTGTTATGTGTGTGGTTGCATTATCTTGCTGAATGTAAATGTCTTTCCTTGCCCAAACAGGCCACCTGGCCTTTATTGCAGGTATAATCTGGCATGGAGAACAATAACATAGCTAAATGATGATCTTTAATGAGTTTTTAAGATCTGATAGAATGAAAAAGTTGGATATACCTTGTTGATAAGGCAGTCCCTCATCACTTCCTTTGTGACTGAATGGATTGCCTTGGTTTCCATGGTCCCTCTGGGCCTGTTCTTTGATTTTCTCTATGCTGGCATTACTTCAGTGAAGGGAAATATTCCCACCTTACCATCATATGTTGACTGCCCATCCATACCAAAATGTGGTCTACTGACAGCACACATAAACATAACTTTGGTTATGAATCTCTTGGATTTGCATGCCCTATATGGCTCATCCTCATCCGGCAAGAGGTAGTACCTGTCTGATGCCTTGGTCATATAGAACCATTTTTCATATATATGCATTATATTGTGCATGCTTTGATATAGAACCCTACCTTGAGTAATTTGTGGCTGAAGTTGACTAAGACTTCATCTAACCCTTGCTAGCTTATTGATATTGGTGAGGGCAGGTTTGATTGCATTTGTATGTGGCCTTAGTTTACCATGCTTTACCCACTGTCCTAATGTGCAGTTGCTAACACTTAATTTGACAGCCATTTTTCTCAGTGAAGCTCTCTCAAGAGTAGATAAGTTTCTTACCTTTTCTTCATCAAGTTCTAATTGGTCAGCATGATGGTATCCTTTAATCTTTCCTTGCATCATTGCAGGTTCTCCCCTTTGCATCTGCTCCTTGGCTGCCTTCCATAGCCTGTACACGGTTTTCCTACTGACTTCAAATGTATCTGCTGCCTCCATAACAGCCCCTCTTGCGAGCACTCCATCATGGATGTGCTTGAGTAGAAACTGCACCATATTGTTCTTGATGCTGATATTCAAGTGTTTGGTTTGCCTCTGCCCAATATCCATCCCTATGATGAATTTTTTCGAAGGGATTTAAATCAACATAAATGTTGGGAGTATTTTTTGGGAGTTTTTCAGATTGAGGTTGGTAAGAAGTGGAGTAAATGAGTGTAGGTGAGGTATTAATAGCAAATTTGAAGTTGTACTTTTTGGAGTTCAAATTTCCCTCAATTTTTTTGTAGAGGGAAATTTGATTTTTTTTCATTACCCCCTTTGTACTTTGAATCAATAGAAGATGTTGATTTTGTATGTTGAACATATTTCAAGCTAATTTGATGAATTATGATTTGAAGGGTTTTTTATTATGTTGAGTGTAAATTTTAAATTCAGTTTTAAATTGTGACTTTGGCATATCCTTGAAGCTCCAGTTGTGAATTGAATTGTTGGATGCATATTTTTAGGAGCAAATTTCGAATTTTGGAAGCATATTTAATGCAATTGAATTGAATTTTGAAAGCATATTTAATGCATATTTTTTTGCAGCAATTTTTGAATTTTTGGAAGCATATTTAATGCAATTGAATTGAATTTTGGAAGCATATTTAATGCATATTTTTTGGCAGCAATTTTCGAATTTTTGGAAGCAAAAAATTTAACACACTTGAGGTGGGTCCCAAATTCCACTATCACACACCATTTATTACACACTCCAACAACTTTCTTAAAACTCGTGCCATGGAGAAATGGGACTTCTATTGCTGGACGGAGGGAGTACATATTTAATCATGAGATTTAATCTTGCCAACCGAACACCCCCTAAATGGGTTTTCATCTACCAAAAGAAGTCCCTAAGTATAGAAATAAAGACCATATATGGACCGTTAGATTTGGAGATTAATGGCCACGATCTGGAATGACTCCTCTTTTTTGTTGGGTCATAATAAGACGGATTTGTGTCATGTGAGGGGTAAATTAGGAATAAAAATATTAGGAACCGTCGTTCCATTTTTTAAGTGCGAATTAATTGGGAGTCATTACTCCACACGCTAAACTCTTCCACTTTCCCTCAAATCTT
Organism: Salvia splendens; assembly: GCF_004379255.2. Classification (NCBI taxonomy): domain Eukaryota; kingdom Viridiplantae; phylum Streptophyta; class Magnoliopsida; order Lamiales; family Lamiaceae; genus Salvia; species Salvia splendens. The sequence goes on along the minus strand of NC_056033.1, from coordinate 30,479,680 downwards.
CTTCTTCTTCCACAAAATCAAGAAAAAGCCTACCTCCACACAAAGCGGCTACTCCATAAAATCGGATACTCCACAAAAACCCTCATCCTAATTTACGATTCTGAAATCGACGAGGAGGGTGAACCAAAATCCTACTTCAACAATGGTCGACACTCGAGCTTCTGGATCAGCGAGGTATGACGGAAAAGGTTAGTAAGATTTCGTACAACGATTGACTTAAAATTGACAAAATCTGGCAAAATTTTCACTTCAATTGGTTAGATGTCACGTAGTGTATCAGAGAACGACAGTGAAGAAGAAGATATCACCGATCCCAAAAACACCGAAAGGATGTTTAGATTACCACTATTTTAATGAAACGATGTTTAGAGCTTGTAATTCTCATTTTTTAAACCATGTTTATATGTCGGTTGGATGCCATTGTTACTATAGATTATTTCATCTGTAAGATGAGATAAACTTCCATAACAATGACCTTGGAATGTTTTCCTCTTGTTTCTTGTAGACGATAGCCCATGTGATGAGCATTACTCGATACATTGGGTCTTAGTAAATGAATATTTGTGTCATAGCATTGTTAGGTTAATTTGTGTCATAATATACCCACATTCGAGGCATGGAATATAACTACTAAATACCAAAATGCCTCATACAATTTGATCGAAATATTCGCATCAAACAAACTGAATATTAGTACGACCGAAGAATATTCTCATGTTTTGAACATATTAAAAAAATCAAATACACGATTATTCTCATGTTTTAAACATATTAAAAAAAATCAAATATTAGTACGACAGAAGAATACACAAACAATAACCAAAAACATCATCTATGCTTTTGGGTCATACTAAACGAATATTTGAGTCATGGAAACATATGGGTAAATTGGGTCATAATAATCGAATATTCAAGACATGACATAAAACTACTGAGTACAAGAATACCGTTATAATGCCCAAAACCTCATCTATTCTTTTGGGTCATACTAGATGAATATTTGGGTCATGGAAACTTATGGGTAAATTGAGTCATAATAATCCAATATTGGAGTCATGACAAAAAACTACTGAGTACCAGAATGCCTAATACAAATCTGAACGGACTGAGCAATTTCAAACAATGTGACATTGCAAATAAAATGGACTCTAAAAAAAACTAAAATTGCCATTTCTTCAATTATATAAACTAGGTCATTATGTAGTAATGCATATTACAAAAATGAACATCCATTTAGATTGAGGGTCAAAACCGAATACAACGACATTGATGGTAGCAGTATGCACAAAATATTGCAAAATCGAAAAAACACGAGCAAGAATTAGAAAGAAAAAAATCAACTGTAAAAATTAAGATCAATAATTACAAATATAAATATGAATCTGCTTTATGGTCGTTACATGTATCTAAACACGTCATTCTATGTGCTCTAATATACATCATGCAGCTTAAGTAAGATAAAGACAGTTTCTTCTGTTGCAACATGAACTCGTGACATCTCTCAACTTTTTGCCTCATCTGTGCGAGTATCTTCTCCGTTTTAGTAATAATTTGTTGAGGCTTGTATACTGGCATAAAAAACATGTCATTCTATAATGTAAAACATGTCACTCTATATTCCAAACATGTCATTATATACTTACAAATGCACTGCACGATGGTCGTGCTAATGTCGCCGACGGGAGGAAAAACATCCATTTAGGTCGAGGGTCGGAACTACGTCGGATTAACAAACATCAGGTCATATAAGATAACATGTACGACATGGTTATTATAGAGCATGTAACATGCATAAACAAGTCATAATATTTTAAAATGATGATTAACGACATGTAGACTAATCATGTAGAGAACATATCATAACAAGAGCAAAAATGAGTCATACAAGTTCAATGAAGTAATGCCTATAACTGAAAATGATCATTGGTCACACTAAAGGCAAAATCGAAGCATAATAGCAGTTAACATATCATAATAAGAGCATAAATGAGTCATACAACTCAATAAAATAAGGCCTACAACTGACAATGACAATTGGTCATACTAAAGGCGAAATCGAAGCATAACAGACAAATGAAAGAGACAGTGTTGTTGTGTAGTATGAAAAACATAAAATTCACAGCAAGTGAATAAGACCATAAATGAGTCGTACCAGTGAAATGAGAAAATGAGGAGGAATGAACATGTATTATCTACACTGTCTTCAGCAGATGATTGATTGTCCTCATGAGAAATAGGATGTGCTCTGATTTCCATTTGTGGAATGTAGATACAAAAAAATCTGCCATAAAAAACCGACTGATGGAAGTTATCAAACCATGAAAAAAATTAAATGAAAAAATTATAGATTACAAGCATAACGAACTGATGGAGTGAAGAAGGAGATGAGAAAACATTGATATGGATTATGGAGTACTCAGTAAAAGTTAGATTGGATCTGGAGAAAAATTACAGATGAAGGAGGCGTATGAGATGATAGAGTGTTAAAGGAATCCATAAACACACGAACAATCTGGAAGATAATTATTCACGAAGAATAAATCTTCACGGAAAGAAGTATAATGGAAGATTGTAAGGATTGCCGATGAAGAAGATAAAGGAGTGGCGAAGGAGTTGAAGTTGAAGAATCTGTTAACTCATAAATCACGCACATGATTTGATTTGTTAGTGGAAAGAGAAATATGCACGATTGTAGGGATTACCATAACAATCGACATCACATAAGGACATTACTAACCTTATACAATTTTTAATGATTAAAAAAAGAATACTTATGAAATAAATGGAGGCATCAGATTGTCTAATCCTATGGTCCAAAATCGGCTTGTATTTCTTTGTTTAAGTGCATTTTTGTTTGGATCATTTCCCCAGTCTCATATATATATATATATATATATATATATATATATATAGGGAGATGATCAAAATAAGTATGTGTTTAAATCCAGAAATGCAGACCAAATCTTGGCCCTAGGATTAGATGATCTAATGGTCAATAATTAACCAAAAACACGGAAGGTCATAATTAAGTAATTTTAGGTCATATTATAATATTTGGGTTTAATGTCATGCTAAGATCGTTTTAGGTCATGCTTTGTTAGCATGACCTAAAAATTACCTAATTATGACCTAAAAGTGACCTAATTATGATATTGTTCTGCGTTTCTGTATTTAAATCTAGTTTTGCATAGATCAAAACCCTATATATATATATATATATATATATATAGGATAGTGATCAGGATATAACTAATCTTAAGTGTATAACTAGAGAACAAATCTCAGCCACACATCTTAATGGAACAAATATTATTTATTTTAATAATATAAAATAGGGTAAGGGTGTTTTTGGAAATTACATTATTTCCTTCCAAATTTCTACCTTTTTATCGATATTTACAGAGAGAGGATGACTGTGGCGGCGAAGGTAGCGGTTGAATTGGTGCCTCACCCTGTCAAAGAGCAGCTCCCCGGCGTCGATTTTTGCGTCAACAGCAATCCTTCATGGGGTATCCCTCTCTCTCAATGGCTCGAAGTACTCCAATTGCAGAAACAGAGCTTTCAATTGAACTCGCATATTGATGACCATCCCTAATTAATTTTAAAAAACTAATGCAGGTGAAGTTGTGATTCTAGGATTTCAACATTACTTGGTAATGCTTGGAACTACTGTGATAATTCTTACCAGTATTGTTCCTTTCATGGGTGGAGGCAATGTTAGTAATTATTTCTAATCAATTTCATTAATTTCGCCTGGATGGCGGTCAAGCTTCGAACGCGACATGTGTTGTGGGACAAGTCATTTTAATTTTTTTAAATCCAAACATTTGTGTATTTAAAATTTGTACGCGTGTACAATTCACACTTCATCCCATAGTAATTCTTAGTCTGTAGTTGGATCCCTCAGCTAATAGTTCTAATACTATCAATTATTGGAGTCAAATTTTCATCCGTATGATAGAATAAACATAAATCAGAAATAAAATAAAGTGATTTGAGCAACAAGCATAAAGCACAAGTGTTTAATTAACAAGTGCGATCACTATTAGCATGGTTTTACTTCACTCTTGTTAACAAAACACATTACTATTCGCATGATTTTACTTCACTCTTGTTTACAAAACACATCACTCTTAGCATGATTTTACTTCACTCTTGTTTACAAAACACATCACTATTCGCATGATTTTACTTCACTCTTGTTTACAAAACACATCACTCTTAGCATGATTTTACTTCACTCTTGTTTACAAAACACATCACTCTAATTCTCATTTTACTTCACTCTTGTTTACAAAACACATCACTCTTATTCGGATTTTACTTCACTCTTGTTTACAAAACACATCACTATTCGCATGATTTTACTTCACTCTTGTTTACAAAACACATCACTCTTATTCTGATTTTACTTCACTCTTGTTTACAAAACACATCACTCTTATTCTGATTTTACTTCACTCTTGTTTACAAAACACATCACTCTTAACATGATTTTACTTCACTCTTGTTTATAAACACATCACTATTCGAATGATTTTACTTCACTCTTGTTTACAAAACACATCACTCTTAGCATGATTTTACTTCACTCTTGTTTACAAAACACATCACTCTTAGCATGATTTTACTTCACTCTTGTTTACAAAACACGTCACTCTTATTCTCATTTTACTTCACTCTTGTTTACAAAACACATCACTCTTATTCTGATTTTACTTAATTCTTGTTAACAAAACACATCACTATTCGCATGATTTTACTTCACTCTTGTTTACAAAACACATCACTCTTAGCATGATTTTACTTCACTCTTGTTTACAAAACACATCACTCTTAGCATGATTTTACTTCACTCTTGTTTACAAAACACATCACTCTTATTCTCATTTTACTTCACTCTTGTTTACAAAACACATCACTCTTATTCTGATTTTACTTCACTCTTGTTTACAAAACACATCACTATTCGCATGATTTTACTTCACTCTTGTTTACAAAACACATAACTCTTATTCTGATTTTACTTCACTCTTGTTTACAACACTCTTATTCTGATTTTACTTCACTCTTGTTTACAAAACACATCACTCTTAGCATGATTTTACTTCACTCTTGTTTACAAAACACATCACTATTCGAATGATTTTACTTCACTCTTGTTTACAAAACACATCACTCTTAGCATGATTTTACTTCACTCTTGTTTATAAAACACATCACTCATAGCATGATTTTATTTCACTCTTGTTTACAAAACACATCACTCTTATTCTCGTTTTACTTCACTCTTGTTTACAAAACACATCACTCTTATTCTGATTTTACTTCACTCTTGTTAACAAAACACATCACTATTCGCATGATTTTACTTCACTCTTGTTTACAAAACACATCACTCTTAGCATGATTTTACTTCACTCTTGTTTACAAAACACATCACTCTTAGCATGATTTTACTTCACTCTTGTTTACAAAACACATCACTCTTATTCTCATTTTACTTCACTCTTGTTTACAAAACACATCACTCTTATTCTGATTTTACTTCACTCTTGTTTACAAAACACATCACTCTTATTGTGATTTTACTTCACTCTTGTTTACAAAACACATCACTCTTAGCATGATTTTACTTCACTCTTGTTTACAAAACACATCACTCTTAACATGATTTTACTTCATTGTTGTTTGTAAACACATCACTCTTATTATGATTTTACTTCACTGTTGTTTACAAAACACATCACTCTGAGCATGATTTTACTTCACTCTTGTTAACAAAACACATCACTCTTAACATGATTTTACTTCACTCTTGTTTATAAACACATCACTCTTATTATGATTTTACTTCACTCTTGTTTACAAAACACATCACTCTTAGCATGATTTTACTTCACTCTTGTTTACAAAACACATCACTCTTAGCATGATTTTACTTCACTCTTGTTTACAAAACACATCACTCTTGTTTACAAAACACATCACTCTTAGCATTATTTTACTTCACTCTTATTTACAAAACACATCACTCTTATTATGATTTTACTTCACTCTTGTTTACAAAACACATCACTCTTAGTATGATTTTACTTCACTCTTTTTTACAAAACACATCACTCTTATTATGATTTTACTTCACTCTTGTTAACAAAACATATCACTCTTAACATGATTTTACTTCACTCTTGTTTACAAAACACATCACTCTTATTATGATTTTACTTCACTGTTGTTTACAAAACACATCACTCTTAGCATGATTTTACTTCACTCTTGTTAACAAAACACATCACTCTTAACATGATTTTACTTCACTCTTGTTTATAAACACATCACTCTTATTATGATTTTACTTCACTCTTGTTTACAAAACACATCACTCTTAGCATGATTTTACTTCACTCTTGTTTACAAAACACATCACTCTTAGCATGATTTTACTTCACTCTTGTTTACAAAACACATCACTCTTGTTTACAAAACACATCACTCTTAGCATTATTTTACTTCACTCTTATTTACAAAACACATCACTCTTATTATGATTTTACTTCACTCTTGTTTACAAAACACATCACTCTTAGTATGATTTTACTTCACTCTTTTTTACAAAACATATCACTCTTATTATGATTTTACTTCACTCTTGTTAACAAAACATATCACTCTTAACATGATTTCACTTCACTCTTGTTTACAAAACACATCACTCTTATTATGATTTTACTTCACTGTTGTTTACAAAACACATCACTCTTAGCATGATTTTACTTCACTCTTGTTAACAAAACACATCACTCTTAACATGATTTTACTTCACTCTTGTTTATAAACACATCACTCTTATTATGATTTTACTTCACTCTTGTTTACAAAACACATCACTCTTAGCATGATTTTACTTCACTCTTGTTTACAAAACATATCACTCTTAGTATGATTTTACTTCACTCTTGTTTACAAAACACATCACTCTTGTTTACAAAACACATCATGATTTTACTTCACTCTTATTTACAAAACACATCACTCTTATTATGATTTTACTTCACTCTTGTTTACAAAACATATCACTCTTGTTTACAAAACACATCACTCTTAGTATGATTTTACTTCACTCTTGTTTACAAAACACATCACTCTTATTATGATTTTACTTCACTCTTGTTAACAAAACATATCACTCTTAACATGATTTTACCTCACTCTTGTTTACAAACACATCACTCTTATTATGATTTTACTTTACTCTTGTTTACAAAACACATCACTCTTAGCATGATTTTACTTCACTCTTGTTTACAAAACACATCACTCTTATTATGATTTTACTTCACTCTTGTTTACAAAACACATCACTCTAATTATGATTTTATTTCACTCTTGTTCACAAAATACATCACTCTTATTATGATTTTATTTCACTATTGTTTACAAAACATATCACTTTTAATATGATTTTACTTCACTGTTATTCACAAAACACATCACTCTTATTATGATTTTACTTTACTCTTGTTCACAAAACACATCACTCTTATTATGATTTTACTTCACTCTTGTTCACAAAACACATCACTCTTAATTAATTTATCACTACCCATAAAACTCAGACAAATACGGATCTACTTCAACAACTTTGCTTTCAAAAATTAAATAAACTATATATATTTTTAAATGCAGCAACAGTAAATAACAAAATAAGCTAAACAATCTTAGTTACATATTACTGCTAATTTCCTTTTTTTAGTTAATAAAAAAATCAAGAAATAAAACGTCAATTCGTAGCTATGAAATCACCAAATTGCGTTGAAGTGTGACGAGTCCTCACATTTAATCATACTGTAAGCATTGCTTCTGCTTGTTTCCACTCTCACTGTGTGATTACTGTGTGCCTTTGTGGATATGGTGTTTGATGCTGATTTTGAAGGTGGATTGCGCTGATCGCCGACACGTTGCATTTATCCGGCAGCCGGAACTTCCTAGTAAGCTTCTGCGGCGGCCTCCTCTCCAGCCGTATATACTTGTAACCTTCCTCCTCCTCCCCTTCCTCTCTCTTCCTCTTCCCGTTGCTCTTTATCACCATCGTGTTTTCCTCCTCTACCGTCACCTGCAGCAATTCCGCACCAATTTCATAAATACCTTCAGCTCGAGCGAGCTATTTCGCATCAATTTCATGAATTTCTAAAGAAATTTCGTTTCAATCAAGCAACTGAGCTTAATTTCTGGTGAATTTCCAGAGCTGAGAAGATGAGAAGAGAAAAGAATAATCGCGTCTTTTTCAAATGAATTCAATTTGCCGACATAATCTAATTTTGGCTATGCAATGACTATTATACCCCAACCTTGTTATTGTGGAGTAAATTTGTGATTGAGGGAACTAATTTCTCCTTAAATTCGAAAATTACATGTATTAATAATAGCCCTTGATTTTCTTGATCTTGTGGCTGTGATTGGTTCTCTAGTTATGTAGTTAATGGGCATTTGCCATAGATTACTACTCTATATATATATATATATATATGGTACTGTTAAACTCCTTTTCTCCCCTTAGATTTAAGTTCCTTCTTAATTTGGACCGTTAGATCTTATTCATCAACGGTCCAGATGATCTGCATTATTACACTATAATGGTGCATTATTAGTCGGTGTGCATTATTCAACTGAACATCTGCATTATTACACTATAACGATGCATTATTAGTCGGTGTGCATTATTTAACTGAAAATCTGCATTATTAAATGACACGTGGCATCAATCTAACCGTCGGATGACAAAATCGTGGGGCTGAGATCAAGAAGGAAATAGGAGAAAATATGAAAAAAAGGATTTGAATACAATCATATATATATATATAGGATTGTGATCAAGATAGAACCATTCTTAAACGTAGAACAAATGCCAAACGGAGGTCGTTAGATCTTTTAATCCAATGGTGTTGATTTGCACAACAACTTCCCATTACAACCAAAACTATTATTAATGGGTGAATGCAGATAAGTGAAAAAATAAAGCATGCATGGACTCTTCTTCGTTTCATTCATTCTTCCATCAACATGTGAGTTTTTTCACATGTTGAGTCAGGAATGTCGTGAAAATATAGTCTAATATGTATGATTTTTAATCTTGACCGTCATTTTTTCCTCATCCAATGAATAAAATATGTAGAGTTCTAGGTTCTACACTTAAGAATGGTTCTATCTTTAACGCAACCCTATATATATATATATATATATATATATATATATATATATATATATATATATATGATGTATATATATTATTATGAATTAGAGGTAAGAGAGTAGGGTTATCAATACACCTGATTCTAATTCTTTAATCGAAACCGATCCATCACGGTGTCGTCTTTAATATTAGAATCCCTTTTTAGCTTTTAATATTATGAACTTTAATTTTAAACCAATAGATACATATGTCACATAATAATATAAATATTCTTACAGAAGAGACGCACCCACAGAGAGAGCACCCTCGTCTAATGTGAAGTGGGGCGAGTGCAAGCCTTTGATTGACTTCATGGTTTCGTTTCTCTCTTCAATCATGAAGAATGCTGCAGGTATCTTCTTCTCTGCGTAGAAGCTGAAGTCCTCGGCTCCCATTATCATCGGTATGAGCTGCACACCGTGCTCCCCGAGCAAGCTCTCCCCGACCCTTTTAGCATGCGTGTACATAACAGGATCGTTGATTGTTGCAGGGTACGGTATCAGCTTCTCCTCCATGAAATCAAGCACAGCACTACATTGATGGACTGCTGCTTGAGCTTCTATCACCTGTTAGTCACAATAACCGGGAACACCATTTTAAGCCCGAATAACTTTAAAATCTCAAGAGAAAAACCACGAATGGCTTTCAGGATCCAAGAAGCGGAAAGTTCCACCAAACTCAATGGTCTCAGGTATAACATTAAATGCTGAGCCGCCTCGTACATATCCAATCGAGACTACCTAAATCAAATTATAGCACTACATTACAAATTTCACACAGCAAGTATGCTTCAAAATGCTTAGCAAAGGCCAACGAGGCATTACTCTTGGCTCGAGAGGATCAGTCTCCCGCGAAACAATATGTTGGAGTGCAAGAACCACCACAGAAAGAGCAAGAATCGGATCTCTAGTGTTATGGGGACTCGCTGCGTGCCCACCTTTCCCACGAATGACAACAGAAAACCGGCCTGACCCAGCAAGCATTGGACCAGGTTTGGAGCTGACAGCACCAGTTGGCAAAGTCGGATCAACGTGTAAGCCAAAAATGGCTTCAACTCCGTCTAAAGCACCTTGCTCTCTCATATGGTAGGCACCAGCATGACCTTCTTTCCCAGGTTGAAAAACAAGTTTAATGGTGACCTTTTCCACATACAAAAATGTTCCCAAATTAAAACCACCCTGAAACAAACAACACAACACTGCCAATAATATTGATTGATTTACCTTCAATCTACGGTGGTTTTTCTGCAACAATTTACCTGCTCCGAGCAGCATTGTGACATGAGCATCGTGACCACAAGCGTGCATTTTGGCATCAATTTTGCTCTTGTGCTCCCATTCCACTAATTCCTACTCGTAGAGATTGTGAATCAAAATCATACGCCTAAATTTTCACATTTTCACAGCTATTGGAAGCATGAAACAAAATTATATCCGATTAGGTTTCCAATTCAACAAGTTAACGGAGTTCCCAACACTCTGCTCACTGATTAGTTTAAATTTTGATGTTGAGAACGAGCGACGACCAAACAATCAAAAATCAAATCAATCAACGAATTTATTTTTGAATTTATCAATTAGAAAAAGACCTGAATAGAAAGGGCGTCCATGTCAGCTCTAAGAGCGAAGCAGGGGCTAGCACCGGAGCCAATAGTGGCGACGACGCCGGTTTCAGCGACAGGCCACTCATAGCGAATACCTAGCGAGTCGAGCTCGGTTCGAATGAGTTGACTCGTTCGGTTCTCTTGAAATGCGAGTTCCGGATACTCGTGGAGTCTCCGCCTAACCGTTTCAACCACGCGAAGAACTCCGCATCCCTCGCCGATTCCAACAGCTCACGAGTTAGCCACTCAGTTCCCACAGCCCAAACTCCATCACGGTGGAGGGAGACATGGCCTAAACGGGTATCCACTACGAGGAGCCCGCGGCTATAGCCGCGGGTTGGGGCGGGGTGCGGGCGGGCTATAGTGGAGGGCGCGGGCGGACACCGAAATGGGGGCGGTAGGGGGGCGGACGGGCTTCAACCGACTCCGGGGCGAGGACGCGGCTATAGCCGTGGCGCCTATAGTGGCGGCACCGACCGCCGCGGCTATAGCCGAAATATTTTTATTTATTTATTTTTTTTTACATTTCAATTCACCTATGAATACACTCACTCCATTCATTATTTTCACACCATTCCAACTCTACATCTATAAAAATTTCTCTCACTACAATTTGGGGTCGGAAATGAACAATTTGTGGAGAGACAGCTGGATTGCTCTGATTACTCATCGGCGGACAATCCCAAGAGACCACGTCGGTGCGCACCATCGTCTAATGGATGATTACTTTGTGGATAACCCCCGTTATCCACCCGAGATATTCCGCCGGAGATTTAGGATGTCGCGACGGCTGTTTAACTATATACCGACGAATTTGGCGGAGCGTTACCGGTGCTTCACCCTCCGGCGTGATGCGGCTGGCCGGATCGGGCTGTCTACGCAACAGAAGTGCACCGCTGCAATCCGGCAGCTTGCCTACGCCGGACCAGCGGACATGTTCGATGAATACCTACAGATGGGTGAGACGACTGGCCTCACGGTGCTCAGGCAGTTCTGTAAGGGGATCCGGGAAATTTTCGGTGGGGAGTTTCTACGGAAGCCCAACCCGGATGAGTGTCAGCGCCTACTGGATATGCACGGTTCGATGCACGGGTTCCCAGGAATGTTAGGAAGCATCGATTGCATGCATTGGGAGCCGTTGCGGACTACCGTCTGCGGATCTGTCATGCGTATTTCGGTGTGGCAGGTTCGAACAACGACATCAATGTTCTTCAGTCATCGCCGCTCTTCAACGAGGAGTGCCGGGGAGAGGGTCCAGAAATCAGCTTCGTAGCCAACGGTACACAGTACAGTATGGCCTACTATTTGGCAGATGGGATATATCCGCGTTGGCCAGTATTCGTGAAGACTGTCCGCCAACCGGTTGGACCGAAGAAACAATATTTTGCGCGCAAACAAGAGAGTGCTAGGAAGGATGTTGAGCGGGCTTTTGGTGTCCTCCAATCGTGGTGGGCTATTATACGGTGTCCGGCACGAGTTTGGCACGAAGATGATGTCACGAATATTATGTTAGCTTGTATCATATTGAATAATATGATAATAGAAGATGAAGGCTTTGTGGCAGAGCGATGGGCACCGGAAGAAGGTGCAAGTACAAGTCACGGTGTTGCCTCCGCGCCGATCCAGATGGGCGTACCACGGAGCAATGAATATTTGATCTAACGCTTCGCTGATATGCGCATGACCACATCACATAACACACTGCAGACCGATTTGATTGAAGAAGTGTGGGCACGTAGGGAGGTGGTGGTGCAGTGTAAACATGTTAGTGATTTGTACTAGATTAAATGTAGTGTGTAATTTTAATTTTAATTTTAATTTAGTGTGTAATTTTAATTTTAATTTTAATTTTAATTTTAATTTTAATTTTAATTTTAATTTTAATTTTAATTCTACTTCGTATAGTCGTGTTCTTCTAATTACGTATAGCCCGATAAATTTGTTTATAATTACTTGAAACATTATAAAATGAAAGTTGATTATAAAATTTAGGGGCTATTGGAGATGTCCACTATAGTGACAGAAATAGAATTTTAGGGTTATGGACAACAAAACTGGAGCTATGGACAAAAACTGGGGCGGTGCTATTGGGCGTGTCCGCCTTATAGTGGACACTCTAAGAGAGCGAAGGAAATTAACCACCTCATTTCCGAATAAAACAGCTTCCATCTCAACACGCCATGCTTAGTGGGAATATTGTTTTAGTTTTAGTGAACTTTACAATCAGTTTCTAGGTTAATAAGAGCATCCACAGTGGGACGGATGTCCAGGTGGACATCCCGACGGACTTCCCAAAAACACCTTCTGCCACGTCATAAGGACATTCCACTGCACAATGACGGACATCCCCAAGGACATCCCGACGGACATCCCACAATAATAAAAATTCACAAATTCACCAAATTAAAATTTCGACACGAATACTGAGAAAAATACAACCATTTTATTTAAAACAAAAAACATACATAATTATTAAAAAAATACATATTTAAAAAAAATAACCTCTATCTTCGACAAATGCGGCCCCCGTCTCACACCTCGTCGTCCCCGTCGCTAGTCCCGTCGTCACAATTGGGCAGGGGTGGCATCCCCAAATCGCGCCTGTAATACCCGCTCTTTTAATTATCATAATTCTAGAACTTTCATTGAACTAAGGAACGCTCTTTTAATTATCATAATTCTAGAACTTTCATTGAACTAAGGAACGCATGTTTGGGTATAATTAAGCAAAATTATCATAATTCTAGAACTTTCATTGAACTAAGGAACGCATGTTTGGGTATAATTAATGCTTATTGTTTTATGGTCATTGACTTGCTTAAGTAATGATTTTTGTTTAATCAAGAACTACGAACAACAAGGAACGAGGAACGACCCAAAACATATTTATGAAACATAACAAAAGTTGAGAAGAATATAAAGATTTCATTTTCTAACTAAGCGTGTTCGCTTACATCTCGAACTACACGCTAATTTACAAAATAAAGTGCATGAATTTATGAGTTTGAGAAAAAAAATCATGACTACAATCACAAGACTATAAACAACGGGCCTAATCTATGTGAACCGCATTACGCCCTTTTGAAGCCCGATAAGTCGGCCCTATCCGATCAGCCCATTGGGTCTGAGGCAGCGAGCCCGTCTCGGACAGCAGCTTGGCAGCCCAAGTCCTATCCCAACATGCAAAGTAGAGACAAACTTTAGTTACTAAAAAACAAAAGAAATTAAAAGAAACTCTTCTTATGAGGAAGGAGACAACCTCTCTTTAGTTGAAAGACCAAAGACTTCCCAAAAGGGGCAAGTCAATCATGCAAATCCTCCACATTATGGCAGCACCTGTTTTCTCACCAGCCACAAGCAAACAATGAAAGTTAATAGCTAAGTACTAGGAAATCATATGGGAACAAGATAGAGTTAATGATCAAGTACCTAGTACTTCAAATAACACCAAAAGTCTTAAGTTAAGTGCTATAATGTGGACCAAATAAGGGATATGCTGCAGCATGAAGGCAACTACAATATCATCCCATTTAATCCTCCCAAAGTACATCAAGTTTTGCCTATAAAAACCCCATCATATGCATAAATTTCTCCCTTCCACACACATAAAAAATTCAGCAACTTCTAGTGAGAATCAAGAACGAGCAGTAGCAAGTTTGAGAGCAAGTTTGAGAGCTTTCTGCATAGTTCCTGCAGGCAGCCCTACTTTCCATAGGTAACATCTCTTTTCTTCCTCCCCACAAGTTTTTCATACTAAAACATAAGCTCACCCCTTTCCCTTACTTCACAACAAGGAGTTCCAGAGTGGGAAGTGAACTTGGAAGAATTAGGAACAAAGATTTAAAAGAGCGTAGCCACTTCAAGAGGTAACACCCTTTCTTCCCCATCATAGGGACATAGAAGCATGAAAAAAAAGGGGCACAACATAATAGGAATACCAGAAGAAAGAATCCTAAGCACCAAGTTTAACTATAATCTGCAACACTGCAGAGCACAGACAAAACAAAATTTAACCACACTGCTTCTAGTTCGAACATCATGCTAGGCGCAAGATTTAGAGCCTTGAGTTTTACACACCATACATTTCAAATCAAGGGAGAACATAAACTGTTTCCAGCCAAAAATCAGTAGCAAATTTACCATGGCTACTGCCCAAGGAAAATCAAAGTTTTAGCACACTATAGTCAAGACCATCAACACCACATAGCTACTGCCCAAATTTCATAATCAATCAAAACTAAGTACACCAAGCCAAAAGAACTTAGCTTGCGGATGAGGGTCTGTCCGGCGAGACGTCGAGGAAAACACCGCGATGCCGACGGCAGAGCACCGGCATTTGGGCGTCGCGACGGCAATGATGGATCCATGTCGCGACGGCGTCAACGCTGAGTCGCCGGTGAGTGTCGAGGCTGCCTCGCGAAGGGTCAGGGCCGGACGGCGAGTGACAGCGGCGATCTACCCGTCGAGTAGTCGGAGACGGCGACGAAAGGAAGAGAAGAGAGACCGCCGTTGTTTCGTCGATTTAGGGAGTACGTGCCGGCGGGACTTCGAATTCCACCAAGATGAGGTGTGGGATGAGGAAGAGAAAGAAGAAGAAAGGGGAGGCGCTGCTATTGCTTCAACTAGGGACTTGAAGAAATTTTGAAATGGGAGAATGAATTGGGGAAGAAGAAGTCACGATGGGGGAAGGGGTATTTTTGGGCCTTCTTTTCCTTTTCTTGCTTTTGGGCCTCTTAAATTAAAGGTGGGGACCAAGTTCAGGTTTTAATGTTGGGCAAATGATTTAATTAAAATGGCAGCTTGGGCTGGAACTATTAAATGGTTGGGCCTGCAGTTTAGTTCCCGATTAAATCTCGGACTCGTCAATGTTAAACGACCAAGTAATTTAATTCATGAGAGGGTTTGCTAATTAAATCCCGAGATGATAATTTAATCTCGAAAAAGATACATGGGAAAATAATACTCCTAAAGTTAATAGAACTATTTTCTTAAACCTCCACGTAAATTAAATCTCCTGATTTATATTAATGGTCAAGGATCCTAACTTTTTTCTAGAAAAATATGAAAAAGAATAAAATGAGCACGCACTTAGGATGCATTCACGTTTAAGTTTTCTTGACTTCTTAAAGTCTAATTAAGTATTATTTTAGAAATTTCTTGACATCTTAAAGTCTAATTAAGTATTATTTTATTTCTAAAGGGACGTCTTCGCACGTCGTCTAAGACCAAGTTAAGGAATTTACGACAAGGAATTAGCTTTTGAGGTAGGCATTTCTATTAAAACGTGAAATTGTTTTGTTAGCATGATTATGTGAAATTATGCTATTTATGTTTTGTCATGCCTTTTATGTTTTAGGAATACCTATCTGCTTGGCTATGCGAATTATGTTTAATCGAATTCGGGTCCCAGTAGGGCCGCAAACCCTACTCGGACTAGTGTACACATATGGGGATCGTGAGCTATCTTTTAAGTTGGCTGGTCCAGTGACCGTCGTGGAATGTGGCCACATTCCCGGTTCA
This sequence comes from Salvia splendens, assembly GCF_004379255.2. Classification (NCBI taxonomy): domain Eukaryota; kingdom Viridiplantae; phylum Streptophyta; class Magnoliopsida; order Lamiales; family Lamiaceae; genus Salvia; species Salvia splendens. Next base: position 30,463,325 of record NC_056033.1, on the reverse strand, counting down.
CATACGTTTCAGATATGGTATCTATGTTATGTGATTGCACAATCAATTTTATGAAATTAAAGGAAATTTTAGTGATTCGGGCCCTTTTAAAAAAACCTCGTGTTCACTCAACTGTGGCTGACAAAACTTTAATGAAACTTATGGTTTTTGGCAATATGTCCACTGAGTATATCAAATACTCAGCCCTACATGTTTCTTTTCTAACGTGAAGGTTGAACGTGAACAAGGGTGCGAAGGTGTTGAGAAATGGTATTAATAAGTAACAATAGGTAGCCCAAGGAAGTGTGTATTCACACATACTTCTTTGTCTTGGTCTCTTCCACTGCATTTGGAATTTTGTACTAGGAGCTTATAAACCTAGTTGGCATACACTGATTTTTGTTTTGCCATGTATCACTTTCGCTTTTCGAAACTAATGTTTGAACTTGACTTCCCATTTATGTTTACCTCGTCTATCTTCAAGTTTATTTAGTCACGATATAGCCACGCTCACCATTATTAGGGAGATGTGGTCGTGACAGCGCCGCATACTGTCGATGACATCCTTCAGCATCAACTTGTATAAGGGGTCAGTCGCGACAGGCCACTTATCCATGGTGATTAAAAGTGAATCATGCTGTTGTATGTGGGCGAGTGAGGGGAGCTCGGGATCGATCTAGGAAGGAGCTGCCGATTGGACCTCGGGTCCGGACCCGCTGGCGCTTCCCCTAGCCATCCGCATCGCGGACTTTTGCCCAACCGGCACTGCTGTTGTACTCCCCGGAGGCGTTGATCTTCGTCCGCTTCGGCCAGCCAGCTTCAACACCCGAACTAAACTTGGCGAAAGTCTGCACCACAAGATAGACCTCCCAATATTTGAATTCCCTAAAACTCAATTCACTGTCGGGGTACTGCTGGTGAGACAGAAGCTTGACATCTTCGGCGGACATGCCGCTGGTTGCCGTGCGGAGGTTGTTTTGGTAGATGCCGGCAAATCGGCTGAGCTGCCTCCTCAGTCGCTCCCACTGTTTCCGGCATTGCTCTCCATCGTGAGGCTTCCCACCTGGCAGTTTGAATTGGAGGTAGCTTCGGGTAATGCGCCACCACATTTTGTCGATATGCTGGTTAGCCCCGACGTAGGGATCCTCGACTACACTGACCCAGGCCTTGGCCAGCGCGAAGCACTCCCCTATGCTCCAGATGGTCCTCTTTCTCCCGCCGGCTTCCTCCCCCCTCCCCCTCGGCCCCCGCCCCACCCTCGTTCCCCGCACGCACGGACGAGGTAGTGCCCTTGCCCTTTCCCTTGCCCTTCCCTCTCCCTTGCCTCCGCGTCCTCCTTGCCGCCGATGGCATCTCAGTGGGAGACTCCCTGACCGGAGATAGCCCCAATTCCTCAAAAGAGAAAGTCTCGATGACGGTGAACTGAGTCTCCAGAGGAGTACTCTGGGGGTATCACTAGACAATAGATCCATGTAGGGGCGATAGACATTGTCCCCAGGTGATTGGGGTGAAGGGGTTGGCAGCGGAAGCGTGCATGAAATTACCGATCACATAAATTTGATCTATTTAGCAGATTATTTAGACAAATTCTATTCGCGTAATTATCACATGTATCATGCTCATAACTTGAATTAAAACATGCTTTAGCATATAAAATCCCTAAAACATCCTTGTTGATTCAATCAAGAATCGATGATGGCTTGAGTCTTCTCCACGTGAAGATCTTCAGTACTCGACCTCGGACCTTCTGACTGGTGTCCCGGACTATACGCTGATATTTGTGTGGGCAAATCTCACCAACGTACTAGGACTTGAATAACGAAGACAGAACTCAGCTCACGGAGGAGGCAAAATTTCGAACTCTCTCTTTCTTTGAGGGGGACGAAAATTCTCAACAGTAATAATTGTGTTTTCTGTCTCCTTTATTCTCCTATTTATATTAAGTCACATATTGGGCCCAGTTAGGGATCTAAGGAAGAATTTGGAACATGCCTCACCCAATTAGCTTTTTACTAATTAAATTAAACCCACAATTTAATATAAGCTTATATTGGAATATTACAAGCAGTCACTACAGAAGTAATATTGCACTGCCTTCCAAATCCGAAATTACAAGTATTCCGGGTTTCCTTTAATTGCATTTAATTTATTTCCCGCGCATAAGATAGAAACATACATTAATTAATTATTGTCTGCTATGGACTTAATTAATTAACATATTTTAATCTCCAAGAGTGGACTTAGCAAGAAACTATTATTTATTATTCATAGAGTAATTAAACTCCAACTAGCTAGGTTCCAAATAATAAAACCTTGTTTCGAGCTCCTCTTGTGGATGTTATCAAACGAGACTCTCCTCGCGCACGATTCAACGCAATAGCAAGCCTAGCACGGCTAGATAATGATCGCCACTACCCAATATACTTGGATCGTTGGGTGACGAAAAACCCGCACCTTTGGTAAGTCAAAGTAGTAGATACTCAATATCGTATGCTCAATGCTAACGTACATTGATTAGGAAATTAATTATCAAGACCTCGTCTTTCAGTAGATAGCATAAAGACTCGTCTTGCTGTTAGATCCATTCAGTGCTATACCACACCAACGTCATCTTATTTCAATAAGGCTTAGAAATAATCAGACTGACATTGCAACCTTTCGTGATAGGTAGTCTAGGCCTATCTAGGTTGTGAAATTCTTATTTTTCTTTGTTTAGAACTGACCGTGTTACCTTAAATTGGACGACGCCCACAACCGGTCTACTAAAACAAAGACTTACACTTTGTTACGTTTGCTTATACATTTAAATATGCAATAAACAACCATTAAATGTAAAACATAACAACATTATGACAAAAAATAATCTTTTGCATTTATTGGAAAATAACAATTAGAGTTTTACAGTATCCAATCACTCGAAAGGTGATTTCTAGTATACAAAACCCTAACATGGGGGACCCTCTGCCTGCTCCCCTCGCAGCGGCAGACATGTCCTGCATCATCCCGGGCATTTTGGGCATCATCTCGGGCATCGCGGCACTCATCCCGGGCATTTGGGGCATTATCCCCGTCATCGCGACATTCATCCCGGGCATTTGGGGCATCATCCCACACCAAGGGGGTACATATTGTAGTACCCGGGCATCATCCCCGCCATTTGGGGTTGGGGCATCATCGGCGCCATTCCGGGCATCATCCCGGACATCAGTGCACTTCCGCCGGCATTTCCCCCAACTCTAACCGGAAAAGTCGGCGTTTGTGACTCACTTGTGGCGGGGGAATCACTATCGAAGTGCTCCATTTATCTTCAAAAGAAATGAAAGTTGAGAGAGAGACTCGTTAAAACAATTGGTGTGAATAAAATAAAGTTCAACGAGCCGTATATAGAGAGTTTTTTTTTTTAAAAATGAAAAATCGGGACGTCCGCCGGGACGTCTGTCGTGTCACCACAATGGCGGACGTCACGACGGACGTTCCCAGAATGCCGCTGAACTCCGGTGTCCGCAACGCACGTCCGCATCCGCGTCCGCGTCCGTTTCCCTGCTGCCTAATGGCGGACGTCCTCCGGGACGGCCGCCCTTGTGGAAACTCTTTGATCCCTAAATTAGAATTTAATTGGAGAGTGAAAATTCATATTTAAGATGCTTATTTTGTGCTTACATATTATTTTGTCTATTAAACTATAAAAGTGTATAAGTATTTTTTTAATTTTTTTGTTACTAATTGGTTGGTTTGTTGATTTGAATATTGTTGGTTTGTATTTTGTTGTGTGTTGATTTTAATTTTTAGGTATTGATTTATTGAATTTTTTAGGTGTTAAATTTCTTTTAAGTGTTGAATTTTTTAAATTGTAAGGTATGGGAATATTCAACTTTTAGGTTTTACATAATGAATAATGAATATCGTTCTATGTTAATTTCAATTTTCTGATATTGTAATATTTGTAGGTGTTGAATTATTAATTTTTTCAAGTATTGAACTGCTTAAAAAAATTTAATCAATATGTATTAATTTTGGATTTGGAATATGTTGTTTCAACGAATTAATTTAATTTCATCTTAAATATTAAAAGAGAAATCATATTTTTAAATTAAAGCATAACATTAAATTGAACTACGAAATAGTCACTAGACTTTGTTGCTTGCACATTTGATGTCCTTAGACTATTAAATATCTTTGTAGATCTTTGATCTTTGAGATAATCACATTTTTGTCATTTTTTACTTTTTTAAAAAAAGTTCGACCTAAATGCCCCCAATCCATGGAGGACATTTGTGTTCTTTTCTTAAGGGCACTTGGCATAGCGCCGAAATACTTGCCCTAAGCGATCGTCGGATTTATCGGCGCAATTGCAGAGAGTTGGATGATAAAAACCACTGAGGTGCATGCCTTTGGGATAGGGCGCGATGATCATCTAGGATGTGCCGATTGGCGCTATTGCAGGGCATTCTGCCCAAGGAATCTGTCCTTGACATTTTTCCCTTGACATTTAAAAACAATTTGCTTCATAACTTTTACACTATAATTAACCCACTTCTCGTCTCATTTCATTCACCCATTCACTCCAACAACATATCTCTTCCTGGTTTATTTCTCATTGTACTTTATTTTGGCATTTTAATATCACAAAGATTTTGATATTGTGTTCTTAAATCTATGTTATTTTGCTATTTTACTTTATTTGATAACACAAAAAATTTTAAAAATAAAAATAGTGGTGAAATAAGTAAGGACGGACATTTGTGGCACTATTGTAGGTGATAGTGTTCGAAGATAAAAATTCCGATGTGGCACTAATGCTAATGGCCTAAACCCTATAAATTTTGTCTCTCACTTTACTAGTAGGAGAATAAGTATAGAAAATGAAATGACTCACCTATCGCAGAACGGAGGGAGTAATATTTTAGGATTGACGATATATGACTTAATTTTTTTTTCAATTATTAAATTCGTGTTAATCATTGCAATAATAATTGATAAAAATACAGCTATAAGTATGGCGTGTTCAGAACAAATTAGAGTAAACAGATTAAATAATAAAGTAGGCTTAGTTAAAAAAGTACTACTCTTGACTAATGATAAATATGATGTCATGAGACAAATAAATATATTAATATGCATAATATATTTGAGAATCAGTTTAGAATTAATTCAAGATTTATACTTATCAACCAATTAACTATTTAAAATAATTAAACCAAATTATAATTTCCTGATCCAAAAGCTATTTTATGATAAATTCAAATTCGAGATTTTTAACTTTAGATATTACTATCATTAGGAATTAGGATATATCACACACCTTGGAAGCAGAACTCGTAAATTGACTTGAAATCACTAATTACTATGACAGATTTTTTTATTTATCTTCACTGACGCCCCCCCATAGTTATTGGCTTCATGATTTTATTTGTTAACTGACGAAATAATACTTTATGAATTGCGAGGCCGGTAGGTTGGGGTAATAAAACAAAACTTAGTGGTGGGTTAAAACGTCCGAATCTTGTACTAGTATATTACTATATATAAACGTTGTACTGATCATTCATCTAGTATTAGGTACCAATTTCAAAATATATATATATATATAAGAGTACATCTTATTGCTATATGATACTCCACTTATTAAGTTAATTAAAGTGGAACTAGTTCTGTTTAGGATTAATACTTTATTTTATGTTATTTACTATATTCATAAGGAGTTATGAATATTGGCCGGTCTGCATCCATCCATATAAGTTGATTTCAGAGTAAAACGGGAAAGTCTGATTGTGAGTCTTTTAGTAGCACGTAGGAGTACATCCACAATACTACCTCGATCTCTTAAAAATAAAAAAATTATTTTTATTTTGGATCGTCCCTTAAAAATAAAAATATTTAAAAATTCATTTCATAAAAAATAAGAGAAATATTGTCCTTTACACTTTTTGGTACAATTAATTTAAAATTTTCAACAGTACCACATTTTGTATCATTGTAATTAGGGATGTCAATCGGGCCGGCCCATCGGGTTGCGGGTCAATCAGGTGCGGGCTAATCGGGTTGTGGATTCTTTCGGGTTGTAAAAGTTCAGCTCTAACCCTAAAAGCTTGGGTTTCGGGCTAGCCCAGCGGGTTAATCGGGTTGCTACCGATATGATTAACATGCGCTCAATCCAATAAATAATGATGAAAATTAGTTATATTCATAAAATGTAAAATATTTAATTATGATAAATTTGAGATATATGGTCAGACTCAATCATAAACATGATCAAACACTAATATTTGAGATATTTCGTGAAATTTTAATGCATGTTTTAGAAATTTAAATATTTTTTTAAAGTGAATTTGAAGTTTTTAATTTATTTATCAATTATTATATTAATAAAAATTCAATATATAATTTGTATATTTAATATAAAATTGAAAGTTATTTTTTTAGTTATCTATATTATAAAATTAATCAATGAAGTGGCGAATTAAGAGTAAAAAATAGAATAATAGAAATTTTATCGGGTTTTCGGGTCTAGCCCTAACGGGACGCGGGTTAATCGGGTGTGGGCTAATCGGGTTTTAATTTTATCGGGCTAGAAATTTTCAGCCATAACCCTATAAATTTGGCGGGCTATTCAGGCCAGCCCACGAGTTGCGGGCTACATTAACATCCCTAATTGTAATATTGAAAATGACGAAATCTGCTCTACAAAATAAGCTAAATGAAATGATAAACAACAAGGCTAGGTCAACATGATATAGTCGCCATTTACTATAAATGAATAGTTAATGACGGGCAAAATTGCTATTTACTAGGTCATATTAGGCCATAAGAGCATTAGCAGTGGGGCGCCCTAAGGGACGCACTAAAGCCCGGCCAATGCAGCGCCACGTCAGCATTTTATCCTCCTACCCTTCTACTTGCAGTGGGGCGCCCTATAAGCCGCCCTAAAGGCCGCCCTATAGGTTTCACTATTGCTTTGTTAATTAATTTAAATGTTTTCAAATATGTCAATGCAAAATAATTAAAAAATACCACGATTAATTAAAAACGACAAATCTTACATTGATTAAAAAAAAGTTTTACACGAGTTAGAAATGAAAAAAAAAAGTTGACTACTCTACAAAAGTCCCAACTTGCGGAGCAGATCTTCGATCATCCCCTGGAGGTATTAGGCTTTGGCCGGGTCCTGACATTGCATGAGGGCGGCGGCGGCGGCGGCGAGTTGGAGACGGCTCCATGTCAGACAGACCGTATGAATCCGAACTGAATTCGGGATCGTACTGCGTGTTGGAGTCGAACGGCCGATATTCGTCAGGGTTTGTACCCGGCCAACGTGCACCACCCCCAAACATCTGACTATTCGGACTTGGGTATTCACCGGAATCCATTTTATAGTGTAATTTGAGTGTGGAAAAGTGAATGGAAAGGTTACAAACGAAGGTGGGGTAGGGGCTATCGTCCGCGTATCGTCCGCGGACGATCTATAGGGCGCGGACGATGCATCGAGCATCGTCCGCGCACCCACAGTGGGCGGAGGATGGCGCGTCCGAGGCATCGGGCGGCCTATCGTCCGCCCCATTGCGGATGCTCTAATGTTAAGAGGAGGAAAATGACCTAGAGTTTATAAACTTTCGGAGAAAGTAATTACAAATTTTGTTAGTACATTATATAAGATCTCAGAAAGAATTAAAAATTTAAAGTGATCTTTCTGGACAGAATAAAAGTCTTGGGCATTTATCTAATTTAACTGTGGCATGCATATTTATTTCATTCATTTCTTTTTTGGCGTGTTTACTGACTTAACATAGTGGGATAATTATACCATGCATACAAAATGTTTCATCAATGTTTCAAATTAGTACAAAGGTTTTAAGTTAGTATATATCATACAAAAAGTTTGATTAGTGTTTCAAATTAGTACATTCCGTCAAATAACACTAACACCGTTAACTTTTTCTTATTTTTCATCCTTCCCTCCACTCCAAATTACTATATTTCTTAGTACTATTTTCATATTTGCATGATACTCATGCAAATATTTTAGGAATGGCCGTTCTTATCATCTCATGCCTTTCCAGAGTTTGCATGTGTTTTTGTCTTTTCAAATTTTTAATTAAGATCAAAATCCTTTCATTTTGATCAGTTTTATATGTTAAAATACGAAAGAAATAAATAACTTAGCTAAAACGATCAAATTCAAATTGAACATGTAATATTGCAATTAAATAAATAGAGCATCAATATTGTCTCTCGCTAGAGTATCCATATTATAGTGAGCACATACATATATAGTTACGAAGGTTCCCAAGATCGATGCTGAGAAAATTAAGATGATCACGAAGATAGAATCTCATTAGCTGTTTTATGTTTTGTAAACAACAATGTTGGTTTCAAACAAATCAATGGGTGTCAAATGTTACCTAGCAATTAGCTAATTGTTCTGTCATCATTCTGCATTCGTATCAATTATTGGATAACGGCACATATTGAAGATTTAGTAATAATACCGATTTTTTTTACTATTATCGTCAACTCGATATAATGAGACAAGATACGTATATAAAAATTCCAATTAATAGAACCGAGAAGTTCGAGGGAAAAAAAACAAACTCACACATTCACGCTCGAAAATAATTTATAATGCAGGCCGGCTAATGTTTAAAACTCTTAAAATATTACTTCAATTTTCATTCTAAAAGCGACAAATATCATGTGTGTATCACGTGGTCGTCTAGTTGTAAAGTTGCTACTTACTAAACAAATAAAACAATGGTCCTTGGTTCAAATTGTAGTGGGAAAACATATTTGATATTAATACAAGTTTATATTTGATAAAGCCATATTACATTAATTTTAGCTTATGCCTAGTAACTTTCTCATCATATTTCATTAATCCATATTCCATCTTGATGGGGTACGAACTAAACAAACCCAACAGCAGTGACGGCCCATCAGCCCAAAGCCCAAGGAAGAGTATGAGTTCGGCATTACCAAAGAGTTCGGAGGAGTTCGGCATTACCAAAGAGTTCGGCCTCAGCCTACAGCTCGGTAAAAGCCAACCAATCAAGCTCTGCTCTTAGGTCGGCATCAAGCTCTACTCTCAGATCGGCAACCAAAGCAGTTCGGTCTCAGTTTTCGACCGAACAAGGAGTTAGTGGACCCATGCAGGATTTCCACAACTTCCAACACACCCACTACCACGTGGCGTCAACTCAGGCCACGATCTTAGGCCATGACCTACACGACCTCCACGACCTAGAGTGATGATGTAAGCCACGATCTTAGTTCAATGTATAAATAGAACTTAGATCTGGTAGAAAGGGGTTAGAATCTCTCTAGAGAAATAATCATATAGCAAGTCTGTGTTGTAAGCTGTAATTCGCAGATCAAGCAATACAAACCTGCCCCCATTTCTCCCCGTGGACGTAGATTTACCTCAGTAAATCGAACCACGTAAAATTCTCTGTGTCATAATCTTCATTCTCTACCAGCATTTACAAACATCAGAAATTCGCCGATTCATCACTGGCGCCGTCTGTGGGAAGCAGAGAACCAAATTTGTGATAAAGCGAATTTTTGACCATTTTTTCAACCCAAAAAATGCATACCAGATCGCAGAAGACCCGTATTCCTGCCCGTGAGAACCAGGAGGAAGCCAATCCACCCCATAGGTCCGGAAAACAGCCTAGGGATAAATCCACCACCAGTTCTCATGGCGGAGGAACAAGCCGCTCCAAAAGCCGTCACACCGAGTCTTCCCAGCAGCCCGATTTGAACGAGGCTGTCAAGCTGTTTTTGGCTGAAAAGCAGGAGGAATTCTTAACCTTCCTGCAGAGAAGCCAAAAGCAGCCGGAGGCGAAAACGGCGGATTCTCCCTCTCCCTCCATACGAGACAGTCACTACCGCAGTAGTGTCAGGTCTTCCAGAAGAAAGAATCCTCGGTACCGGAATCACAGGAGAACTCCATCTCCTCCATACCGAAGAAATGTCGGGTTCGCCATGTACGGAGCATTGAGGACTCCGTTCTCGGACGATATTACCCGAACTTCCCTACCACAGAACTACCGAACTCCGTCGATAACCTATGACGGACTCGTGGATCCTCATGATTTCTTGGGACGCTATCAATATAACATGGCGAACCAGGGTCTCAACGAGGTCCACATGTGCAAGCTGTTTCCCGAACTGCTTATCGGGAACGCAAGAAGGTGGTTCGATAGCCTCCCCCAAGGCAGCATTAGATCCTACCGAGATCTAATGGATGCTTTCCACAGGAGGTTCTTTCAGAAAGCGGAAGCCCGAAGCACTTCGGCTCAGCTGCTTTCTATACGTCAAGGTCGCGACGAAAAGATCAGCGATTTTATGACGAGATTCCACAAGGAATGCCTACAAGTAGATAATCTCAATGATCTACTTGTCATTTCGGCATTCCAAAATGGAATCCTGCCCGGAGCTCTCTACAGAAAGCTCGTGGAGTGCGGTCCGCAAACAGCTCAAGAGATGTGGGACATTGCGGACAAGTTTTCTCGTGCCGATGAGGCAGACCGTCGAAAACGGTCTTTAGACAGCTCATCTAGAGAAGACAAAAAGAAGCCCGGTCATAGCGATCAGAGGCATCCTCGCCGAACACCTTCTCCACTAAAGGAGAGATAGCGGTCATCCGAGGTGATCGAAAAAGAGCAAGTGTGTTCGCAGATTGCGCTTAAAAGTGCCGAGCAATCAGTTCGGCACCATCAAGCATAGCAATCACAGCAGCCGGAATCAGAGGCCGGCGAAATGACCGAAGTCACACCGGAGCCGAACTCGATGGTGTACGGCACTGAAGCCGTGATTCCGGTTGAGATCGGCATATCCAGTCCCCGAACTCAATTTCTCCTCAAAAATGAATGGTGACGGACTGAGAGCCGAACTACATCTGGCCGAAGAAAGAAGAGAATTGGCCTGCATAAAAGCAGCCAAGTACAAGGAGCAAGTAGCCCGGTATTATAACCAAAGGGTGAAAAAGCTGCAATTTCAAGTGGGAGATCTCATCTTGAGAAACAACGAAGTAAGCCGAGCAGAAAAGCTGGGCGAACTCGAACCCACATGGGAAGGTCCATATCGGGTGTCAGAAGTCCTCGGCAAAGGGTCTTGCAAATTGACTCAAGTGTCAGGAGCACAAGTACCCCGAACATGGTACGTTTCCAACCTCAAAAAGTTCCATTTGTAAGAGACAGTCCGGTCAGTCGGTCTTGAGTCCTGTTCGGTCAATGTGCTTTATTTGGTTTGCTTGGTTTTTGTTCGTCTCTATGTGCTTTTTATTTGTCTATATGCGTTTTGTCTGTCTATGTGCGTGTCGTCTCTTACAAATGTTACTGAGGTATCTTGTTCTTCGAAGGCTGATCCCCTTCTTAGAACATATACAAGCCAACGATTGTGCGTCAAAGCTTCTAAAGAGGATACAAGACCACAATTCAGCTTAAACAAGCAGTTCGTCCGAAACGAGCTGCAACAAGCCAAAGATTGTGTGTCAAAGCTTCTAAAGAGGATACAAGACCACAATTCTGCTTAAAAATCAAGCACTTCGTCTGAAACGAACTGCAACAAAAGTCCGATTCTCGCGATAAAACTTGCCTGAATTAGGACAAGGGAAAGTCCAATCCACGCGATAAAACTCGCCGAATTAGGACGACCAAGTTCGGTCAAAGCAGTTTACCTCATAAGACCGAGGGCGACCATGTCTAGTCAAAGAGGTTTACTGCATAAGACCACTTCGGTTAACTGGGAAAGTCCGATCCACGCGATAAAACTCGCCGAATTAGGACAAGGGAAAGTTCGATCCCGGCGACGAAAATCGCCAAATTAGAACACAAAGACGAGTCCGGTCAAAGATGTTTATTTCATCAGACCAAAGACGAGTCCGGTCAAAGATGTTTATTTCATCAGACCAAAGACGAGTCCGGTCAAAGATGTTTATTTCATCAGACCAAAGACGAGTCCGGTCAAAGATGTTTATTTCATCAGACCAAAGACGAGTCCGGTCAAAGATGTTTATTTCATCAGACCAAAGACGAGTCCGGTCAAAGATGTTTATTTCATCAGACCAAAGACGAGTCCGGTCAAAGATGTTTATTTCATCAGACCAAAGACGAGTCCGGTCAAAGATGTTTATTTCATCAGACCAAAGACGAGTCCGGTCAAAGATGTTTATTTCATCAGACCAAAGACGAGTCCGGTCAAAGATGTTTATTTCATCAGACCAAAGACGAGTCCGGTCAAAGATGTTTATTTCATCAGACCAAAGACGAGTCCGGTCAAAGATGTTTATTTCATCAGACCAAAGACGAGTCCGGTCAAAGATGTTTATTTCATCAGACCAAAGACAAGTCCGGTCAAAGAAGTTTACGTCATAAGACCGAGGACAAGTACGATGAAATTTTTTCGCTAAGCTGTAAATACACAGTGTTAGAAGCGAAAACAGAAACAAAATTTCATTTTCAAATCTTGTTCGGCTCACAACTCCGCTACCCTACAAGATGGCGTTACGCTATTACAAAGGACTATTCTACTGTCCAGGGTTGCTAAAGTTGAGCCATCTATTCACAAAATCCTCGTGAAGCTGAGTTCGGGCGTTCCAGGCAGCTGCAGAATAAGCAGGTCGACGAGATGCTCTAATCGACCTGCCACTTCTTCTCTGAGCCCGGGAAGCCCTAGCACCTCGGCGGCGAAGAGTCTCTTCACGAAGCATTTGTTGATCTTGCTCACTCATAATCACAGCTCCTCTACGAACTTCAGCCTGTTCTCGTCTTGACGTTTCCGGCTGTTCCAGAGTTCGTTGCTGACTTGGAGTACGGTCTTGAGCAAGTGAATCAAAGGTTTGATCTGGAGTGCGAGCATCTGTTGGCACGATATGCCGAAGGAATCTTTCTATGGAGGGGCGCCGAGAAAGAACAATGTTGTACCGAGAAGCCCAGCGCCGCAATGATGTCACGACTTGTTGGCAAGCCGAGCTCTCCAGCGCATTGTTCCTCCGGAGTACATTATATTCCTCCCACAGTTCGTCAACTCGACTCTGAACATCTGATATGGTCATTCCCCCGCGCGCACGGATGTAATCCTCGTACGCAGTCCTCTCAGCAATGGTCGTATTCAGCTAGGCCTCCAGATCATTCTTATCGGACTCTAAGTCCTTATTATCGGCATCCAGCTTCACTAAACGAGCCAGAAGCTCGTCATTCTTCGTCTGATCGGCTATAGCTCTTTTCTCAGCTTCGTCTAAAGCCGAAGAGTACAGCCGCTTCCAGTGAAGTACCTCCAGCTCCTTGAGAGTTAAGAATACAAAGCAGCTACGTCAGTTCGGCATTTCAGCTTACCGAGCAGGTAGTAAACCACAACAGGAGTAAGAGAGTACGAAAGGCTATACGAAGACACAAGAGCAGAAAGAAGAATTTTTTCATTCATAAGAAAAAAAAAAATTTTTCTATACAAGGAGGGCTTCAAGGCCATTTTACATAAAGGAAGAAACTAAACTAAGAGAAGGGAGACGAAATCATACTTCGCTAGCTTCGTCTCCACCTTCTCGGTGAGGTTTAGCTTCCTTCTCTGCTTCAGCTTCAGCCTCTGCCTCCTTGCTCTCCCCAGCCTGCTCGGCGCCACCGTAGCCGATCTGCTGCGTCTCCTGATCGGCTTCCTTCTCCGGATGCCCGGCTCGCTCGACTTCGGCCTCCCGCTCCAGCGGCTCGGCCTCACCCTCTCCGTTGTAAGTCGAAGCGGGTGAAACGGGTCCCACGGAGGCAAAGATAGCCTCCAGGTTCTCGTCCCGATCAGCTCGACAACTCCGGACTCGGTCTGCAGAAAGCAGGACCGAAGATGAAGCGAGCTCCTCAAGGAGCGGCAGATTCTGAAGCCGAGCTGCTATCTCTCGGCTGTACAGAGGCAGTACGACGTCGGCCCCCTGCTCGCCCTTATCGGCAATTAGCCTTACCAGACTACCGACAAAAGCCGAGAACTGGCTACTCAAAAAGAGTTTCTCCGTGTAAACACGGAGAGCCTCCCCCTGGGCAACCACGGCGGCAGCATCACTCCGTTTCGTCTGCTCTCGCTGGATGACGAGCTGGTTTTTGGCAAACTGAGCTTCATCCTGGGCCGAAATCCTAGCAGCTCTGGCTTTCTCAAAGTTTGCCTCGGCCTGCTCGGCCCGGTGACAAGCAGCCGCCAATTTCCTCTGCATCTCAGCATAGTCGTTGGACGCTTTGGAGAGTTCGACGGCGACGAGCTTGGAGAGCATATCGTTCCTCTGAAAATGGATAAGGAAAAAAGTCAACAGAGGGCACCAAAAATACAGGACAGAAGCCAAGCCAAAGAATCGAGAAGACAATTCACCTCGGCGAAGTCCGTGGGCCATAAAAATGGCTCACAGATATGCTCCGAAGGAGGCGCCAAGACCACGTCTTTCTCTGGCGCTCTCGGGGGCTTCTGGGTCCTCCCCTTCCTACTTGCCGAAGTCGACTCCGGCTTCTTTGGACCCGAAGAGGTCTTTTGCCTCTTCGGATTCTTCTCGGCATCAGGCGCCGAGCTGGTAGCCTTCTCTTTCTCCGGCTCCTCAAGCTCGGAGGACTTTCGGATAGCCTTATTCAGCATGAACACTGCCAAAAAGCAAGAAAACAAGGTTAGTTTTCTTCGTTAAAGCAGTAGAGCATAAAGATAAAGAGAAATCCTCACCCTCGGCCTCTTCGTCCGAAGACGAGATATTGAACACGAGGTCGCCCTTGACGAGCTCAGTTTCCGAATACTGTTTCCTAATCATAGGAATCTTATTGAGCTCGCCCTCGAGCTCGGCCAACGGTTCTAACCGAGGATGGGGAATCACGGACTTCGGCCTTCTCCAAGGAAAGCCCGGAGCCGAAGTCCTATTATAAAAAAAGAAACGGTTTTGCCATTTCGGCCACTTGGTTCGGCAGAAGGCCCTAAAAGGCTGTAAGGGGATCAAGTAAAACCAAGATCCCTTCCTTTTAAACTGGAAAAAATTAAGGATTGCCCTCAGAGACAGATCCTTATCTAGCCTACGCAGTTCGGCAGCAAAAGCCGATAAGTGCCTCCAAGAGTTCGGAGTCACCTGACCTAAAGGGAGTTGAAAAAAATCAAGAAGCTCTACAAAAGGTGGGGGAAGAGGAAAACGAAGCCCGCATTCTAAGCAGGCTTCGTAAACGGTGGCATAACCCTCCGGCGGGTCGTTAGCCCTATGATCATCGTCGGGAACCACCGCCTTCCCCCCAGGTAAAAAATATTTCTCGTGAAGGGATATCACAGTATCCTTACTCAAGATACTGTGAAAATACTCTACGGTCTTCTCCCCGGATTCTTTCCGGCTAGAAGACCCCTTATCCCCTTTCCTACCGCTACCCGACACCGAAGAAGAAGAAGAAGACATTTTTCTTACTTTTTGAAAGTGAAGAAAGTCTGAAGAAGCTCTTGAAAGCGGAAGAAAATTTCTCGAGAAAGAGAGAGTATAGAAGACGCAACAGCAAAGGTGTTCAAATGAGGAAGAAAGAGCATATTTATCAGATTCGGCGAAGATTTCAAAATCGTCGCACCGTTTCGAATCCCACCTTTTCAGGATTCAACGGCCGGATTTTACTGTCGCATTTAATGCAGTCACATGCAAGGCATGTCCCCTGACGTCAGCCTCCCCCGTACTTTTATCCAGAATACCGAAGTGACTCGCTTCGCCGAAGTGATTCACTTCGTCTTTCGGGGGGGGTAGTGATGGGGTACGAACTAAACAAACCCAACAGCAGTGACGGCCCATCAGCCCAAAGCCCAAGGAAGAGTATGAGTTCGGCATTACCAAAGAGTTCGGAGGAGTTCGGCATTACCAAAGAGTTCGGCCTCAGCCTACAGCTCGGTAAAAGCCAACCAATCAAGCTCTGCTCTTAGGTCGGCATCAAGCTCTACTCTCAGATCGGCAACCAAAGCAGTTCGGTCTCAGTTTTCGACCGAACAAGGAGTTAGTGGACCCATGCAGGATTTCCACAACTTCCAACACACCCACTACCACGTGGCGTCAACTCAGGCCACGATCTTAGGCCATGACCTACACGACCTCCACGACCTAGAGTGATGATGTAAGCCACGATCTTAGTTCAATGTATAAATAGAACTTAGATCTGGTAGAAAGGGGTTAGAATCTCTCTAGAGAAATAATCATATAGCAAGTCTGTGTTGTAAGCTGTAATTCGCAGATCAAGCAATACAAACCTGCCCCCATTTCTCCCCGTGGACGTAGATTTACCTCAGTAAATCGAACCACGTAAAATTCTCTGTGTCATAATCTTCATTCTCTACCAGCATTTACAAACATCAGAAATTCGCCGATTCATCACATCTCATCTCATTTTTTCTTTTATTTCTTTTACCCTAAATAAGTTTAAGTTTTTTTTAAATGGTTGGAGATTCTCTTAAAATACTTAATTTCGTTGATCTATATTAATATTGCATCTAATTTTATTTTATGTCGTCCCAAAATGAACTTTTAAAATATTTGATGACACTTGAACTTCTTAATTAGAATCATTGATATTTGGTGTGTACTACTCCTATTAATTATTATCTATCTATACATATATAAAAGGGGAGTTTTTGGGGTATTTATGGAAATATCATTTAAGTTGAAAATTTATAATTTTTTTTAAATTATTTTTATCAATGCATTCAACATTGTTTAATGGATTCTGTCATACATGAATATTAATTATTACAAAACATGAATTCTCATTATTATTGTGCATAATTAAAAACTGAACCCCAACATTTAGAAGCAACTTTAAATTTTCTTACTAAAACACGTTTACAAACAACAAATAATATACCAGCCCTTTCATACATTATCAGTTACAAAACTCACTAAATTATCAGTCTTTTCTTCTTCCACACATTTAGGGCATTAATTTTCTCTACTTCTTCCAACTTCTTTCCCCCTCTATAAATTTTCATGAATTTCTCCACAAAGTTCGTCGCAATTCTCCTTGCCATTGTGATAAAGTCCTCCATCGTGAGAAAACCAGAGACGAGATAGATGGATTGGTATTGTTACATACCTTCTAGATCAATTCTTTTCTGGATATTGAAACGTTGGGTAGAAGGGAAGAAGAAAAGCTTTGAAACTCACCTGGAGGAGAAAAGAAGTCGAAGAGGATGAAGAGATACGAAAGGCGCCGCTCATATTTTAAATTATGAAATTACTTTTTATTCGTTCTATGAGTTAAAGGTGGATTGAAATTCAAGGGCATGGACCAAATAAGTTAGGCTAGATAATCAACTAATGTAATTGGTTAGATTGTAGTAGTAGTAGTAACTAATTTGTAAAAATACGTTCTACATTTTATCATTATAGTATGTACCGCATTCCACTGTTTACATATGTTTTAATTTTTGCTTAAATATTATTGTAGTATATTTAGTGGATTATATTTTAATATTGTAATTTTTATTGAATATATATTATATTTAATATATAAATAAATTACTAAGAGGTTTTTTAATTGAATTGGAAAAAAAGTTTGGAAGATGAATCAAATATATTTGAGAAAATTAAATTAAATTGTGATACAGTTTTAGTGTTTGATGTGGGGTATGAATTATTGTGGCATGGGATGTGAACGGTCTTAGTATAAATGAATTATTGCGCGACTCAAAATGAAGTAAAGTTACGTGTGAGACTGGGTTTATGGCATGGGATGTGAACGGTCTTAGTATAAATGAATGAAATCTCAGTTACTAATATTGTAAAATCATGGATCATTATTATCAATATACCCAATACTGTTGCATGATCGAGTCTTTTCCATTGTATCAAAAGTTTTAAATATTAGATAATAATTGTGTAATATTTAATTCACAATAATAATGACGATAATTAATTTTTTTATCCAATCAAATATACTATGTAATATATAAATTATACCTAAATTATTATATAAATTTCAATTATTTACAATGATATTCATATAAAATTTTATGAGTTATAAAAGTGGAGTTTTGGGAAAATAAAAAGAATGTCATTATGATTTTTTTAAAATTAAAATTAAGGAAGCAAAAAGGTTTTATTTATTTTTGTGATAATTATGAGAAGTAAAATGAAAAGGTTTTTGAAAATAAATTGAATGGAGAAGTGGAAGCGAATTTATTTTGAAGATAAATTGATTACCTATTTAAACTTTGAAGTTAAATAGTAGTACTACAAAACCTGTATGATAATAAGTTTTTTTATTATTGTAATAATATGGGGAAGTAGAAATGAAAAGGTTTTCGAAGGTGAAAAGATTTTTTGGGTTCACGTAACTATGGAGAGAAGTGAAAGGATTTTAGAAGAGAATATGAAATGAAAAGGTTTCGCAAAGAGATCTTAATCTCTTTTTTTTAATATTAAAGACGATCTTTAAAAGTTACATTTTTGGTAGCTTTGCATTTCATTTTTTAGCCTTTGTATATGTATTCCATTCCTTCTATTGCATTCCTTGCTCCTGTAAAACACAATTATTTGATTAGATAGAATACAAGTATAGTTTCAACAAAACACTACTTCGGCTCCAATAAATAATATCATTGGATGAATAGATGCTTGGATGAATGCAAGCAAGATATTTTTTACCGTTCACATAGCCTATTGTAAAGCAATTTCTTGATATGAGCATATCAATAGATTTACAGTCAAGATTCATGTAAAAAAAACCTCTACTATCAATAAGGATTATCAAGTAGGCCGACTCAGTGTAAGATATCGAATACAGTTCTAAAACCCCCAAATTAAAATAAGTGATCAACAAAGTAAAATTGAACTGAGAATTTTATTGATATTTGGCTCATTTGTTGGTCATGTTGAGTATATTTTAAAGTTAAGGGTTTAGGATTTAGGTTTCATGGTTTGGGTCTCTAGGGTTTAGTGAAATTAGTGTTAGTAGATTTATCTGTGCACATTTATAAAAAAATCATTATATACTATCATAAATTTTGTGTATTACAACTTTGTTTTAATAGAATTAATTACTTTTGTATTTATAAAATGTATGATTGCATAGCACGGGTGTGATACTAGTATTTATGAAATTTGATTTTCACAAGGTAATGACAAATAAATTGTTGGAATCGTGCTTGGTCACACGACTTTGACTGATAGTAAATGTTACAAGACATTTAATTTTGTGAAATTAAATGCAATAGCGTCGATCTACGTTCCGAGTAAATGACCGTAGTATATTCATTTTCTCAAATCCGATTCCCGGTGAGTGAGAAATAATATATTAAAGTTGGTCACAATAAAGCTAGAAATGAACTATGAGAAAAACTAAATGATTAATTAACTGAGTGTTAATTATCCCACATCGGGGATGATAAACTTCTTTGATGAAGTATTTAATAAGATTAAATATTATGTGTAATAATTATCGTGGAATAAGATGGGTGACAGAGCGCACACGCGCGCGCGCCGCCGCCCGCCCACGAGCCGCGAGCCGCGAACCGTGACCCGTGCCCTGGGTGTCGTGTGCCTTGTGCCTTGGATCTTGGCAATTGGTCTTTGGGTGGTCTTTGGGCTCCTCTTTAGAGTTGGTCGTTGAGCGTGGTTCAAGCCCCGCTTGTTCTTTTTAGACCACCTCAAACTCATGGTGGTCCTGGTCCACGTCATGTCCCCGCTGGACCCCGACGCATAACGGGAGACAAAAGGTCCCCGCTGGACCCCGACGCATAACAGGAGACAAAAGGTCCCCGACGGTCCATGGTGTATCCTGTCGTGTAGTGTGTCCAGATGCGTCGTGTGTCTTCAGCTCCCAATGGCTAGTGCACCAGTCAGTAACTCCCGGCGGTTACAGTCAAGCCATCATGGCACACATAATGGTTGTTGACTCCATCAATGCCCAATGGGTAGACTTGGCCTATAAATAGGCAGTCACTCCATGCATTGCATACGATTGAACACAACAACAAACTCTAGCATTCTTGAATATACGCTCTCTCCCTCTCTGCATAATCTTCCCGTCGAAGCTTTGCCCCCGCTTTACTACCATTCGTCGGAGCTCTGTTGCTAGCGGTGCTGCTACTTCAGAGACGAAGCCGTTTTATCTTTGGGGACGACACGCCAAACCGTGAGCACTACCGGGGCGTATCTCGTCTTGCAAAAAGAGGACTCCTCGACTCGGCTTACATCTTTACAGTTTATTGTTTCAAATTCTACTTTATAATTTCAATTCAGTTTATTTCCGTTTAATTTCTTCATTCTTCATTGGGTTGTATTACGCTCATTTAGTGTATCTTTGTATCACAGTTCATCCAAAACCAACATAAATCTAGGTGTATGTTCTTGATAACGTCAATTTGGAACCTAGAAAAATTCATACAATTTTATAAGACGTAGTAATCTTCCATCCACAACTAAAAGTCTCATATTGTTATTTTGAATATATTTAAAAAAATATCTCATTTTTTGGTAGAATTCAGTCTGTTGCATGCGTCGTATATAGGCGCTTTGTTATGGAGTAACTATATTAATTTGTTGAATATGAAATACACTAATTTCTCATATGTCGATTGTCAGGATACACATAGGCACCATCTTTAAAATTAAAAATCGATGCAATAAGAAATCTTGTAATTAATCAAGAAAAGAAGTCAAACTTACAAAAAGTTGAAGAAACAGTTAAGATTGGGGATAGTCGAAAATCCGCATAGCAGAATTAACAATACCAAATCCCCCATCTATGAACAAATTTTGGCCGCTCACATATTTAGCCTCATCACTCGCAAGAAAAACAGCCGCGTTCGCAACATCAGCCGCTTTAAGCGTCGCACATTTGAGATTCGCCATCGCACGCATGGCCTCCTCAAGCGCCTCGTCATCAAGCGCCAAATACTTCCTCGACAGATCCGTCGCAAGCGCATACGGCGACAAGCAATTCACCCTTATCCCAAACTGCCCCAGCTCCACGGCCGCATTCCTCGTCAGCCCCAGCACCGCGTGCTTCGACGCCGTGTACGCGTGTGTGGCCGCGCCCCCGATCCCCGACGACAGGCTCGCCATCGAGATGATGGCGCCCCCGCGCGCGGGGATCATCACCCTGGCCGCGTGCTTCGTGCCCAGGAAGACGCCCGTGACGTTCACGGCCAGCACGCGCTCGAAGTCCGCCTTCTCGTTGTCCGCGATCCGCGCCTTCGGGGGGTCCGCGACGCCCGCGTTGTTGACCATGATGTCGAGCTTGCCGAAGGCGTTGACCTTCTGATCAACGGCGCTTCGGACGTGATCCTCGTTGGTCACGTCGCAGTGGATGTAGGTCGAGTTCGCGGCGCCGATTTGTTTGACGACGGATTGGCCTAGTTCTTCTTGGACGTCGGCGATTGCGACTTTGGCGCCGTGGTTGGAGAAGAATTTCGCCGTGCATTCTCCGATTCCGGTGGATCCTCCGGTCACCAGAGCTACTTTTCCTTCTAGTCTATTTTTCAGTTAATTAAGTTATTAGAGGTTGGAGAAATGGATAAATGGAGTACTATCTTTATCACATAAACATTGATGTTTCTATAAATAGAGAGCAATAAGCATTGAGCTAAATAAGGAATCTAAGGATGAGAAGGAAATTTACCTTCTAGTGAGAGCAGAGATGGTTGAGAAGCTTGCCATGATGCTGAGTGCTGTGCTTTGAGAAATTTGAAACTATTTAAAGACTGTTTCAATTAATTACTCCCTCCATCTCCATTTTTTGTCTACTTTTTCCACTTTCATCTTTCTTGTTTATTATCCACTTTCATTCTTCATCATAAATAGTAAGTAGGCACAACATTTCACTAACTCATTTCAATCAGTTTTTTATTATACAACTAATATATAAAAATTAGATTCATATTTCATTAACTTATTTAACCCACTTTCTTTTACATTTTTTTAAAATACGTGCCAAAAACAAAGTGGATTAAAAATGGAGAAGTGCGTAAATAAGTTTATTCCTAGTTTCATTTATGGAACACTACTCCACTATACTAATCCATATTATAAAAAACACCAGATTTGTTTTCCATCGAGCGTATAAATGGCGGATCTAGGGGGGGGGGGGGGGCAGGAGGGGGCGGTCGCCCCCTCCGTGCGACTATTTTTCCCTTATCGGGATGTAAATTTACCATGTCCGCCCCCTCCGTTTGCCTCCGGCGTCGCCCCGAACAATTAAAAAAATAGCCATGTCCGCACTAAACCAAGCTAATACTATATATTCCGCCCCCTCCATTTCCGGATCCTGGATCCGCCACTATAATATGTTGGAGTATGAAGCCAGGAAGGAAATCAGTCAGCGATAGTGGTGGAGTAACAAAAAACTAAGGCTTTCGTACAATTTATCTTTATGCTCAACTTAATTTATGTAGAAGGTAAAAGTACTAAACCACCATTATCGAAAACTCTATGTATTTTAGCATAGTTATTAAATGCGACAGCTGCCATCGTCTCAACGGCTAATAATATCGCATTTAGTTTGGTCTGACCATGTCACCCAACCAAATATAACGTGCATGTATTTCTAGAAGTAATTGCAAAAGATTATCAATTTATATTCATTTTGTAATTTCATTTTTACTTGTGGATTTTCAAACTAAATATCAATTCCTTTTCGGCAGTTAGAAAATGATGTAGATGTCAACATGGACATCGAACTGGACTTTAACCACGGTTTCGGTGTGCAATTATACATAATGTAGACATGCATAATCACAAATGTGTACAAAAATTAAATGGATTTGATCATTAATTGTAAAATTTTACAAGTAAATCAATGTAATTTATTTAGTTTATTTTATAATCTTCACAAACATGAAGATATTTGAAAGTTTGTGAAAAAAAAATACGACATGAGGTTGATGCAATGGGACCAAACGAATGAACCTTCATTGATGATACTGATAGGGAGTTAGAAAAATTATAATTTATGAAAAAGAACAATAAAATAAAATTAAATGGCAGGTGCAATGGAATTAATTGTTTTGAAATAGATGAAATGGAATTAATTAACGTTATATAGGATTCCAGATTAGCTTGGTGGTGCATCTTATCTGATATTGATGGCAGAGGCGAATTGAAATCGAACCCAAATTGCACATGGGCTACTTGCTACATTCTGGAATTTTATCATTATTTTTTTTGCGACCCACATTTTGGTAGTTGGAACAGTCTGATCAATGGCATTTTCATTATTTTTCATTTGCGTTTTTCTTCAACGGAAGACTAAATTGCTAATTTTGGGTATTATCTGCCTAATTAAGACATTGGCGTAACTTTCAACTGTAATTGATATGTGATAATGCACCATTATTATCTACAATTATGTTGCGTTGCGGCCAAAATTTTTCTGATTTTAAAAGGGCAAATTTTTGTCATAATTATAAAGAAGATTTTTTTAAATTTTAAAATTGTAATTAAAAGAATATTTTATTAATATATTGTAACGTTGTTTAGAATTTTACTAAAATGGCATCGCGTAATTTAGATTTAGCTTAAGATTTTTGTACCCCAATTCATTAATTGGCCGGCTCATTGTTGCGTGAATTGGAGCGCAGCAGTTAATAAGTTTTCTTCATTTACTAAGTCACATTCCTATAAATAAATTCTAACTAGTGAGTACGTAACAAATCCATGACAAGATGTGAATTATCAATTATCTGAGGACGCTATTGCTATTCATCAAATCACTGCTAAATAATTGAATTCTCGATTATCTGTTTGCTCCAAATGTACGAAGGAAGTGGAAATAATTAAATAAAGAGTACTCATGTGTAACTTTACTAAGAATTACTCTCTCGCTCAATGAAAAAATGTCTCATTTTGCCAATTCATAATGTATGTGATTTAAAATTTTATTTGCATTTTTCCATTTTAGGTAAATGAACTCCACCATTCAACCAAATCAGTACACTCACATTTTATTATCAAACCAATATATAAAAGGGGAATCCACATTCTACTAACTCATTTTTCCATTATTTCTTTACAAAGTCACAATTTCTTAAAACTCATACCCAGTCAAAATGAGACTATAACTAAATGGTGGACGGGTAGAGTACTAGCTAATAATTAATTCCTGAGCTCATTCTTTCTATACCCTAACGGCCTAACATATGATCAGGGGCAGAGCAACATAATGAGAAGGATAATTGCCGCACCTTAAACTTCTAAAATCTTTTTATAGAAGTGTAATTTTTCCCTAAATTCCTAGATCCGCGAGTGCATATGATGGTCCGATGATGAAGTAAGTCATCTCATAACAACCATTGCGAGTTGACCTCGGGTTTGTATCAATAATTCCAATTTATTAATATTACTATAATGAATGAAATCAACCATATCTATAATTTTTAAAGAGAATTTATTTAATCAATTTTAAATTGAAGAAATAACAAAATTAAATCCATGACATCTAACTCATGAGTGGCAGTAATAAATTGTAGGGGCCCATAATTATCAGTCAGTTATATTCTACTCTATAAATTCCGTTGCACTACTTCGGAAAATTATACACTCAACCATTCTCAGTTCATCAACTCCCACAAAACTACCCCTCCAAAAAAAAAAAAGACAAAATATATATAAAAAAACAATATGCCTATCCCAATGACAATGAAGGTTGAATCCAATGGACATCACACTTCCAAAAGGTAATATATTAAGGTTTCATATTATTTTAATTTACATCGTATGTTCCAAATAATAAACCACACGTGCTCCAAACTACACTCCCTTCCCACAGGCTCGAAGGCAAAGTCGCCATAATCACAGGGGGCGCGAGCGGCTTCGGCGAGGCAACCGCGGCCCTCTTCGCCCGGCACGGCGCGAGGGTGGTGATCGCGGACGTGCAGGACGACCGCGGCCGCACCCTCTGCGGCCGCATCGGGATCCCCGAGCAGGTCACGTACGTGCACTGCGACGTGACGCGCGACGCCGACGTCCGCGGCGCCGTGGACCTGGCCGTGGCCAGGTACGGCGGGCTCGACATCATGTTTAACAACGCCGGCATCCCGGGGAGCCTCGACTTCGCGATCGCGGACGCGGACAACGACAACTTCAGGCGCGTGTTCGACGTGAACGTGCACGGCGCGTTCCTGGGGGCGAAGCACGCGGCGCGGGAGATGATCGCGGCGGGGAGGGGCGGGGTGATCTTGTTCACGGCGAGCGTGGCGTCGGTGGTGGCGGGGGAGTCGCCGCACTCGTACGCGGCGTCGAAGCACGCGGTGGTGGGGCTGATGAAGAGCCTGTGCGTGGAGCTGGGGAAGCACGGGATACGCGTGAACGCGATATCGCCGTGCGCGGTGGCGACGCCGCTGCTGACGGGGACGATGGGGGTGGGGAAGGAGGTGGTGGAGGATATCATATGCGCGTCGGCGAATCTGAAGGGAGTGGTCCCCACGGTGGATGACGTGGCGGAGGCGGCTTTGTATTTGGGGAGCGATGAGTCCAGATTTGTGAGCGGCCACAATTTGGTGGTGGATGGTGGTTATAGCACCACTAACCAGAGTTATACCAGGGTTATTAACTCTGTCTTTTCTCCTAAGTCTATCCCCTAATAAGTAATAACCTCTTTTTTTTATTTTCCATATTTACTTATGTGTGTATTGTATGTTCACAAAATTCCAGAGCTAAAATAATCGGTTCGGTTGTAAATTCCAGTTTATGGAAGTCTTGACATTTACTATTACCTTTCTCCATTTTTGGAGTACATTGCAGATGAGGGGGAGGGGAGGGGGCTGCGGCGCCCATTCTAGAGAGAATAATATTTATGTTTTAAAAAATGTGGAGCGTTTAGAGTTGGACATTCCAAAAGAAAAATGTGCCAGTTAGTATGAGACAGAGAGAGTATCTAAAATTATTAGAGGGTTATAAAGGAATTTTAATCGAGCAATGTTATTTTTTATTGCAATATTCTATTTAATCATATTGGTGTTTTAATCCATGTTTTTTCTAAATTGAAAAGTAGAAGAAATAAATATGAAAAATGGTGAAATAAATTGTGACTGTGAATAGAGCTGCCTTATAGCAAGTGTTCTGATTGAAATTAAAAATATTGAATGTGACCGGAGAGAAAAAATGGGATGGGAGCCTATGGCTGAAACTTAGCATTGTGGACGTTGTGGCTTGGTACAGAAAAATATTTTTTTAAAAAAATTAAGACTTTAAAGCTGAATTTATAACTTGATGATGGGAAGAGAGTATCACTTATTATGAATTAATGTTTTAATGGACAAAATTGAAATGTACCACAATAGATATAGGGGTACAAAAGATATACATGTCGACGACATAAACACTGATGAAATCCTAAACCATCACTCTTTAATTCTAACTAATCACATTGATTTTGATAGCATGTCAAGAAAAAAAAATCTTAAATGATAAAAGTAGAGGCGCGATTGCTCACTAGCTAGTGTATGCACGTGCACACAACATATCAGTATTGTTTGGTAATACGTTACTTTCTTATTAATAAATCTATTAACGTGTAACCACATATGTGCCTCACATTCCAAGCTCTAATTTGTAAAAAAAATAAACATTCCCCAATTAATTTTCATTCTGAATTTATCTAGCATTGTCCCAAAAGTATTTTTTTCGCAGATAGAATACGAGGAGATTAAATTGAATATGACGTAGAGATAAAAACGTAGTACTATCATATTTAAGGTAGGGAGGTTTATTGAATATATTACACATATATTCTCCTACTTCCCTTAAAACAATAAAACTTAAATATATACCTTCTTCCAAACATAAATGTAATCCTTTGGTCATTATAATCACAACATTAAATTTGAATGTGTCCCAATAGAGTTTAGAATTATTGAATCCGACTCAAAACTTAAGACATTACCATAAATGATGCAGCTAACGTTTAAACTGAGTGAGACAACAAGAGTTGTGTCGGCAGCTCGAAAACGGAGTGATATGGATTATTCATTTATTTATTAGTATTTGATGGCTGAAAAATTATCCTAAAAGAAGTCTCCAAAAGCCCTGAGATATTGAAACCTTCGACACAAAGATCAATGACAAAAGTAATGAGACGTTGAAGTGTGATTGTTATCCAATCAAACATAATAACAATAGGACCCAATGAAGTTACGCTAAAAGATTATAGTAGTACTCATTCCGTCCTGTCCACAAGTGATCAATTATTTTTTGGCACATAATTTAAAAAATAATATTTATTAAATTATATAAAGAGAATAAAGTATGATAAATAAAGTAAAAATAAATTAAGATAAACGTACAGTAAGTGTCACTTTTTATGCTAAAAATTATTAATACTAACATTTTTATGATAAGGTTATACAATTATTTACCCATTAATATTACCGTGTTAGAGTTGAGGGCCCTATATCATAAATAAATGATAGGATGTTATACGAAACGCGGAACATGACTGGCTGACATTGGCCATTTATTATTCCACGTCAATTAAAAGCCAATCACATAGTAATATTTTGGTCGCCATCTACACCAAGACTGCATCTAGGGGTGAGCAAAAAAATCAAAAACCGAATATCCGAACCGAACCAAACCAAAATTTTGAAATTCGGTTCGGTTATTTCGGTTTTTCGGTTCGGTTCGGTTTTGAAAATACAAAAATTTCGGTTTTTCGGTTCGGTTCGGTTCAGTTCGGGCGAAGAAAAAAACCGAATAACCGAATTATATATATATATATTCTATTAATTTAATATATTATATTATATATAATATATAGTATATTCTTTTAATAAATTCTACTATATTATATATATTATATGTATTATTAATTTTATATTATATATAAATATTCTATTAGTATATATAAAATAAAATAAATTACACACATATATATATTAATATTATATTTATTTTTTCTGGTTTTTCAGTTTTTTCGGTTTTGTTCGGGTTTTTCGGTTTTTTAAGTTCGGTTTTCGGTTTTTCGGTTTCGGTTTTTCGGGTTCGGTTCGGTTTGGATTTTGAACTAAATTCGATTTTTCGGTTTTGACAAAAACCGAACCGAAACCCGAATGCACACCCCTAACTGCATCTAAATCATTGTAAGGTTGTAATGTTGTATTCTACTCCATTTCAGTAGCATTATTTTAAGCAAGTAATTCCTGGTTTCAGCTACCCTTATAACAAGTTTGAAATTTCATTTATAATTTCTCTATTTGAGTTGGTGATTATCAATTGGTATTGGTCTGATAAAATACTCCATCCATACTTGCCATAAAATCACCAAATAGATTTATAACGCACTATAGTGCTCAGTATGAGTTCGTTGTTCATTAGGGCACCCACAATGGGGCGCCCGATGGCGTCCATCGTCCTCGGGCGCGGACGATGCCCACATTGTGGGTGCCCGCCATCGTCCGCGCCCTACGTCGCGGACGATGGCCTATCGTCTGCGCCATCATCTGCGCCATTTGTGGGCTCGGCGGACGATGGCGCGAACGATAGGCCATCGTCCGCGACGTAGGGCGCCCCATTGCGGGATCGGCGGAAGATGGCACGCGTTTTTTATGGCTATTTAAACCTCGTTTCTCATTCACTTGTTCGTACGAATATCTCACTTCTTTCATTTCGCTCATCTCTCACATTTCTACCTCTCTCAAATACCAAAATGAACCACGACGATGACGCCACTAGTTCTAGCTCCTCGGAGTCGGGTAGTTCGACCTCGGCCACATCGGAAGCCTTATATGCAACCGTTGAAGAGGTCATGGCAGAATGCTTAGCCCAAATGCAGCGCGAGGAGGCAGCGGCGGCGGCAGCGGCAGCGGCAGCGGCAGCGGAGCAGATCCACAGGCCTATTCGACATCGGAGGTCTGTCCGATGCGACCATGCAGCAGCTCACGAACGTCTGGTTGCAAACTATTTTGCCGATCAACCACGGTGGGGACAGACTGCTTTCCGCCGTCGGTTTAGAATGCCGCGTTACCTTTTTCTCAGCATTGTTCGGACGTTGTCATCACATGATGAATACTTCACATATCGGGAAGACGGCGTCGGCAGACCCGGCCTTACACCGTTGCAAAAGTGCACGGCTGCACTCCGTCAGTTAGCCTATGGCACCACGGCGGACATTTTCGACGAGTACCTCCACGTCGGGGAGACAACAGGCCGGAAGTGCCTGAAGAGATTTTGTAGGGGAGTTGTGGAGGCCTACGACGACACATATTTGCGCTAGCCGACTGCCGCTGATTGCCAGGGCCTGATGAAGATGCACGAGACGGCGCACAGCTTTCCTGGGATGCTAGGGAACATCGACTGTATGCACTGGCAGTGGAAGAATTGTCCGACAGCGTGGAGAGGCCAATTCACTAGTGGATACAAGGGCAGCCACCCGACGATGATCCTCGAAGCCGTCGCTGACCATCGGCTCTCGATCTGGCATGCTTACTTCAGCGTAGCCGGGTCGAACAACGACATTAAATTCCTCAACTCATCCACCCTCTTAACCGAGCAATGCAATGGCAACGGCCCGGCCATCGAGTTCACTGCCAACAGGCGCCAATACCACATGGGGTACTACTTGGCCGATGGCATATACCCACGGTAGCCTATTTTTGTGAAGACGATCAGCTGCCCAATTGGTGAGAAGAGGGCTTTATTTGCGCAAAAGCAGGAGTCGGCGCGGAAGGATGCCAAGCAGACATTTGGTGTGCTCCAAGCATTGTGGGCAATTGTGAAAGGGTCAACTCATCTCTGGTTCAAGGAAGTCATCGCCGATGTCATGTATGCGTGCATAATCATGCACAACATGATAGTCGAGCATGAGGGTGGGAGCATTACCGACTGGAACGATGATGATGGTGCATCTAGCTCGTCCAGCACGGCGACCGAGCCACCCGCTAGAGGATTACCGTCGGGCTTCAATGAGGTTCTAGCTAGACTGGCCTCAATGCGCAACCAACATGACCATGTTCAGCTCATGAACGACATGATTGAAGAAGTGTGGGGTCGTAACCGCCGTCGCTGAGTTTGCATATTTTTTTAATTCGTATTGTAATGTATTAATTTCTATAAATGAAATGAAGTTTTTTCCCAATTTTTATAGTTATTTAAACATTCAAATAAAATGAAAATGCATAGGGCGCGCCATAGGGCGTCACATTGCAGGTGGGGGTAGGAGGATAAAACTAATGACATGACACTTCATAAGGCGCCCCATTGTTAATGGCCTTCAAGATTGGTTGTCTTTGGAAACTAGCATTGTTGGTGTTGATTTCAGTTGAGTTGTTCAAAAGTAATTTTTTTGGCAAAAAAAATAAAGCTGTCTCCTATGTCTATTTTATTCATTCTCCATCTCTTAATTTCTTTGATTGATTCAACCCTTATACCTTCTAATTAATCTATACTCAATATTATATGACTCTGGTATGAATAATACTTGTGAAAGTAAAACTAAAATTTAGAAAGGAAATGAGAGAGGGCTATGACAAAGTTTGACTAAAGACTAACTTTTTTTCACCAATAATAAACTTCTTTTACAGGAAAAAATGAGCATTTTAAAAGACTAACTCTTGTCAAATTTATTCCAAAAGAAGTTCAAAATTAATGGTTATGATGGTGGTAATATGTAACGTCTAAACCGCCATTTTCGTGACCAACATTTTTTCGAGCATTATTTTCTTTTTTTGTACTGTATTTTCGGTAGACATTTTTCTCTCTTTTCATTTAGCTATAAAATAATTGGGTTAGGTTAGGAATGAATGAGGCTTGAGCTCGGGCTTATCTGACGAGCTAAATACTGATTAAATCGAAGATCAATTTAACTTTAGCACAATCAAGGTTAATAGTATTAATCTATTAACTCAATGCCAAATTACAAATGATGAAATGATCCAGACTATTCTTTGTATTTGAGAAATTCAATATTCATTAATTAATAAAACCTGCGGTGGATTCTGGAGATGAGAATGGTAGATAAATTTTGCTTTAATAACTGTGTTGAGAGGATTTTATATTTGTTGAGATAAATTACTAGATACTATTTAAAGTCTGAATGATCTAATTCCGAAAATGGGCCTTGAAATATTGATATTGGGTCCTTGGCTCGTTTTTATTGGTTTCTAATATTTTTAATTGGCCCTTCTTTACGTAGATTGGAGTATTTGATTTACTCTTATACAGAGTATTTAAAACATAAATAAAATTTGTATATTTGATTGGAGATATTTAATTTGCATCAACTCAAGTAGGGAAAATTAATTAGGGGAAAGATCAGTTGCTAACTCACTCTCTAGTTGCTAATTACAACTAATTTAAGATTATATGATTTTAGAGATCTAGTGGTCTAAAATTTGCCAAGTGTAATTTTTGTTTTTATTAATTAAATCGAAATAAATAAAAAAACTATCAAATTAGGGTTTTGGATGAAAATTTTAGTGTTTTGAAAATATCAACACATTGCTTATGTCAACACATTGCTTTAAGAATGACATTCTACATGTATTATATTGACATACTTTATATATACTATGTTAACATTTGTTGTACGAAAAAATTGAAAATTTTTTATTTTTTTTCAAAATTTGAAATCGGAACATATGCAAGTGAGATCTAGTTAGAATCCTTATGAAATTATCTTAAATTTGATATATGTTGTGCGAAAAAATAATTTAAATCGAGAAAGTTATATGCGTTTTAAAGTTATGTGATATTTTTTAAAAGTTAGTTATAAATTGACCTTTTTTGTTGACTTTTTTTATGTTATACCCTTGTTGACGTTTTTGTTGATCGTATTGATATTTCGGGGCTGATGATGTAGGCCTTTATTTGAATATCTAAGAGTTATTATTTAATTATAATTAGCAATTAAGTATTGAGTTAGTAATATAACCTCCCCAAATTAATTATATCTTCTATGATATAATCTGTTTTATTTGTAATTGAATTAATTCTCCAATTTCTGCACCATAAGAAAGTCACATGAGTTTAAAGATTAAAGATTCAAAAACCATACCATAGAAAGAAAAACAACATTATCAATGCTTTTATTATAGTGAGAAATACAATGTAAAATCTCAATGAGTTTATGTTGAAGAAATATTCAATTTTTTAACAGCCTCACGCAGTGCAACATTCGTCAAGCTATAACCTCCATCAACAACAATATTCTGCCCACTTATATACTTTGCCTCATCACTAGCCAAGAACAATGCCGCCTCCGCCACGTCTTCGGCTCCGACCACTTCCCCCTTCAAATTCGCAATCCCCGCCACGAACTCCTCCACCTCCGCCTTGTCCTTCATCCCGAGTGCCCCCGTGAGCATCGGGGTGGGGACCCCGAATGGGGATACGCAGTTCACCCTTATCCCGTGGGCCCCCATCTCGATGCACAGGTTCTTCGTCAGCCCCACGAGCGCGTGCTTCGACACCACGTAGGCATGGGGCACCGCGCCGTGGGTGACCGAGGCCACGCTCGAGGTGAACACGATGCTCCCCCGCGCGGCCGGTACCATCACACGCGCCGCGTGCTTGGCGCACATGAACGCGCCGAACACGTTGACGTCGAGCACACGCCTCACGTCCTCGTACTCTGCGGCCAGGATCCCGGCCTCGCTCTTGCCCGGGATCGCGGCGTTGGAGAACATGATGTCGAGCTTGCCGTACTGAGAGACGGCGAGGTCGACGGCGCCCGCCACGTCGGCCTCGGCCGCCACGTTGCAGTGGACGTAGGAGACGACCTCGGGGGGCCCGATGCTGAGGCACACGGCTCGCCCGAGGTCGTCCTGCACGTCCGCCACGACCACCTTGGCGCCGTGGCGGACGAAGAGCCTCGCCGCGGACTCGCCGATTCCGCTGGCACCGCCGGTGATGATGGCAACTTTGCCTTCCAGCCTGCAAAATTTTGCATCATTTATATAAATATGTTGTTAATACAATTGGTATGAAAGCATATAATGTAGTATCTTCAACCTTTTTTCCATTGATGAAGCACGAGATCAAGCTGCCTGAATTTGTGGTAGAAATCGATGGTTGGATAAAATGTTCAAATAGGCAGAAAACCATGTGCATATATATTGTATAATATAAGATCCATTTAGTTGTCATGTTGAACAATGTGCGATGCATGACATGGATCAGTTATTCAATAATAATTTCTCTCTCATTATTTCAAAATATGCCTTTTGTCTGATACTTATATTGGAGTACATTATTTTCTGTTGACTCTTCGTGTGGCCAAGTGTTTTGGCTTTTCATTTTGAGTAATCCTAAGAACATCCATATCCATGCTCTTGCCAATGAGCACGGATGTGGCCCCGGTTACACTTTTACTTTCTGTTCTTAGGTAAGAGCACAACACCCACATCCGTACTCTTTCGCAAGGACAAGTTCAAGGGTCCAACCATTATATTATTCAATTTAAATAAAAATATTTCCACAAAATAAAATGCATTAAAAATACCCGGAATAATATTATAAATTACAAAAAAATTAAAAATTGCATAATTAAAATACTAAAAAATAAAAATTACATAATTAAAATCCTAAAAATTAAAAATTACATAATTAACCACCTAAAAATAAAAATTACCCCCGTGGATGAGTATTCATCCGGCTCTACCCCAATGTTCTTTGGAGACCCCGTATCATCGCCACATGCGATCGAAGTTGCTCGGGGTCATATTTGACCTATCGACCAAATTGAGTTGGGCCAAAATCCCCCACAACGAGTTGTTGGGGGTTGAAGTGGCACATAGGGAACGGGAGCGAGGGCGGATGGAATCGCGGCGCGAAGGCGGTTGGCCACCGCCTTCTTCCTTCCTTGCGGCCGGCGTTGGGAACCGCTCGGACCGGCGTCGGGGCTACCCAAGTTAGCTCCGTCAAATTGGCTAGCCACATCTTCGGAGCCGGCGTCGGATAGGGATACCGACCTCGACCGTTTGGAGGAAGAGCTAGAGGAGGATGTTACGCTTCCCCTATAAATCGGATGCGACCGCGTCTCCTGCCAAATGTTGAGGTACTTGAACGGCTTGTAGTTCATGGATTGGTAGGTCGCCAAGGCGGAACTGATGTTGTCAAGCTCGCTCCGGCCGCTCCCCTCCGACCGCTCTTCCTGGAGGTAATACCCCTGGAACTTTTGGATTTCTTCGTTGGCTCTGTATATGGCATTGCGCACCATACTCTCGTTGCGCTCGATTGTTCCAGCCGGCCGATTTTGATTCTACCGGCGACAGATGCGCCATCAATAATGGTCACCGGATTGGTTCGTGCCAACCTCCGGATCTTCAGAGATTGACAAGAACGCATTGAACAATAGCTCCATCTCCCCCGGAGTGTACGGGGTGCGGACACAGCGAGTAGGAAGAGGAGAAGTTTGAGAGGGGACGCTCCCTCCCGCTCTAGGCACGGATGGCTCGGGTGTCCACCCGTATTGCTCTTCGGGGGCATCTTGGTCGTCGATCGGGTAAGGCCGGTAGCCTCCCGGAACTTGCGAACCTTGGGTTTGAGGAGGGGCCGAATATTCCATTTCCGGACTAGGAAATGGTTGTGAACCGAACCAATCGGGGTTCCAACCGTGGGAGCCGGAGGGGTGATCGCCGTGGCCGGACATTGTTTTGTTGTAAGAGTAAGAGTGAAAGAAAGATTGAGAATTGAGAATGGAAATGAGTGAATTTAGATGAGAATTGTGTAGTGTGATGTGAATTTTTGGGTGTGGAAGTGGTGGTATTTATAGATGAAAATGTGTATTTTTGGGGAAAAATTGAAAATAAATTGAAAGTGGGTAGAAAATGGATATAATTTTTTGGGAAGTGGGAAAATATTTTTTTATTTCTAATCTGATTTTTTAATTAAAATCTATTTTTTTTTAAAAAAAATTAGTTGCCAACGGCTATGCCGTTGGCCAATAGGAGGCTGTCACGTACGCTGTTCGCTGGCACGGACGTGCTCGATGCATCGAGCAGCGCCGTGCCAGTGGCGGACAGCGGTGCCGTGCCGCTGGCACGAACGGACGCCGTCCTGCTCACCGCTGCGGATGCTCTAAATACTTTAGGAATGTCTTGAGTGCAAAACGTTTTTATTTAATTTCGTAGCTTATAAATTAGTGAGAAGTTCAGAGTAGAAAAACACACTACAATTCAAAGTATTCCACTCTTTTCTTTTTTGTTTTCTAGCATTTTAGCATGCATTTCATTTTAAAAGTATTGCATGGCTCAATTCTCATAACTCCATCAGTTTCGCCGGTTCCTAACGAGTTTAAAGTGCTTCTACACGCTAGGAGAAAGTCGTATTATTCGTGGGGACAATACGTCAATCTGTGAGTACTAGTTGGGATGTAATTTGTCTTGCGGAAAAATGATTTTTCTCGACTCAACTTATTGTTAGTTTATTTTATTATTTCCATTATAATTTTCATTTTATTTATTGTTATTATTTTCCCTTTGATTGTAATATGTAATAGCTAGAGAATTTTATGTAATTATTTTTCAAACATTTTCTACACCTAATTAGTTGATTCGACTTTTGATGGGGTACGAACTAAACCCTAATGGCAAGCCCAATAACAGTGACGGCCCATCAGCCCAGAGCCCAAGAAAGAGTATCTGTTCGGCACCAAAGAGTTCGGCACGACCAAAGAGTTCGGACTCAGCCTACAGCTCGGTAAAAGCCGACCAGTCAAGCTCTCCTCTCAGATCGGCAAGAGCTGATCGGTAAAGTCCAGCAGTTCGGTCTCAGCATTCGACCGAACTAGGAGTTAGTGGACTCATGAAAGGCCTCCACGACCTCCACTATACCCACGATCTATTTAGTGGTACGAAGCAGTTATTGAGCAGTTATTGCTCACCCACGATCTTGTTAGTGGGGCTGCAAACCACGATCTTAGTTCAATGTATAAATAGAACTTAGATCAGATAGAAAAAGGTTAAGCTCTCTAGAGATAAAATATCATATAGCAAGTCTGTGTTGTAAGCTGTAATCCCAGATCAAGCAATACAATCTTGCCCTCCCTTCTTCCCGTGGACGTAGATTTACTTCAGTAAATCGAACCACGTAAATTCATTGTGTCGTAGTCTTTATTCTCTACCAGCATTTACTAACATCAGAAATTCGCGGATTCATCACTGGCGCCGTCTGTGGGAAACAGAGAACAAAATTTGTGATAAAGCGAATTTTTGATCCATTTTTTCCACCCAAAAAATGCATACCAGATCGCAGAGTACCCGTATTCCTGCCCGTGAGAACCAGGAGGAAGCCAATCCATCCCATAGGTCTGGAAAACAGCCTAGGGATAAATCCACCACCAGTTCTCATGGCGAAGGAACAAGCCGCTCCAAAAATCGTCCCACTGAGTCTTCCCAGCAGCCCGATTTGAATGAGGCTGTCAAGCAGTTTTTGGCGGCGAAGCAGGAGGAATTCTTAACCTTCCTGCAAAAAAGCCAAAAGCAGCCGGAGACGAAAACGGCGGATTCTCCTTCCCCCTCCGCACAAGAAAGTCACTACCGCAGTAGTGTCGCATCTCCCAGGAGAAAGAATCCCCGTCCCCAACATGTTCCAGTTCCTCCTCGGTACCGGAATCACAGGAGAACTCAATCTCCTCCATACCGACGAGATATCGGATTCGCCGTGTACGGAGCACTGAAGACTCCGTTCTCGGACGACATCACCCGAACTCCCCTACCACAGAACTACCGAACTCCGTCGATGACTTACGACGGGCTCGTGGACCCTCACGATTTCTTGGGGCGCTATCAATATAACATGGCGAACCAGGGTCTCAACGAGGTCCACATGTGCAAGCTGTTTCCCGAGCTGCTCATCGGGAACGCGAGAAGGTGGTTCGATAGCCTCCCCCAGGGCAGCATCAGATCTTACCGAGATCTAATGGATGCCTTCCACAGGAGGTTCTTTCAGAAAGCGGAAGCCCGAATCACTTCGGCTCAGCTGCTTTCCATTCGTCAAGGTCGCGACGAAAAAATCAGCGACTTTATGACAAGATTCCACAAGGAATGCCTGCAAGTAGACGATCTCAACGATCTGCTTGTCATCTCGGCATTCCAAAATGGAATCCTGCCCGGAGCTCTCTACAGGAAGCTCGTTGAGTGCGGTCCGCAGACAGCTCAGGAAATGTGGGACATTGCGGACCAGTACTCCCGGGCCGATGAGGCAGACCGTCGCAAACGGTCGTTAGACAGCTCATCGACCCGAGGAGACAGAAGGAAGCCCGATCATAGCGATCAGGGGCATCCTCGCCGGACTCCATTTGAAAGAATTCAAAGGGCTCCGGTGCAAGACAGATTGGGACCCCGTCTCAATCCCGAGAAGCCGCCCGCTCAGTTCGTACCGCTGAACAAGCCGAGAGCGGAAATTTTCGAACTGCACTCTGACCTATTCGAAAAGCCAAAGCGGATGACGAAATCAGCCGCGCGCCGACCACAGGATAGCTACTGCTCCTACCATCAAGACCACGGTCACGATACTGAGGAGTGCAGAAACTTGGCTGCAGGTATCGATGTTCTTGTGAAGGCAGGGACATTGAAAAAATACCAAAGCAAGCAGCCAAAGAAGAATAAGAAGCAGAGTGGTGCGAACTGCGCTCCTCAGGATCCGAAAAGGCAGCCGGATCCCGAAGACGATGACGAGCCGCAATATGATGGAGTAATCCAGACTATTGACGCTCTTCCTGCCGGGAAGACCAAGTCGTCCCTAAAGTCAGAGCGCAGAGGCTCCAATCGAGAGGAGCCAACGCATAAAAGGCTGAAGCAGGACGAAGTGATTACGTTCTCGGATGCTGATCCCGTCCCGGCCATCTCTCCTCACCAAGACGCCATTGTCATCCAAGCCGGAGTGGCAAACAAACTGATCCACAGGGTGTTTGTGGATACAGGAGCGTCGGTTAGCATTCTTTTTAAAGAGTGCTTTGACAAACTAGAAGTGGACCCAGCTCGGCTCAGTCCGGCTCCGCTTCCCCTGAAGAGCTTCGCCCAGGAGGACACCCGCCCTGAAGGTATTATCAGCCTTCCGATCACGGTGGGGAAAGCGCCTACTAGCTCCAGTACGATGATTGAGTTTTTCGTGGTGAAAGCTCGGTCCCCGTACAACATCATCCTGGGAAGAGACTGGCTCAACACAGTTCGGGCCGTTTGCTCCACTTATCACCTCACCATCAAGATCCCTACTAAAGGAGGGATGGCGGTCATCCGAGGTGACCAAAAGAGAGCAAAGGAATGTCTGCAAATTGCGCTTAGAAGTGCCGAGCAGTCAGATCGGCACCACCAAGCATAGCAATCACAGCAGCCGGAGTCAGAGGCGATGACCGAAGTCATACCGGAGCCGAACTCGATGACAGTTCAGCTGTACGAAGACGATCCATCCAGAACGGTTAAGATCGGCTTCGCGGGAACGCCCCTACTTCGGGAAAAAACCATCCAGCTCCTCAAGGAGTATAAAGATGTCTTTGCATGGTCTCCGTTGGACATGACCGGAGTGCCCCCCGAGGTAATCACTCATCGGTTAAATATTGATCCTTCAGTCCGGCCGATAAAACAGAAGCAAAGACTCTTTGCGGCAGAACGAAGTCAAGTCATCCATGACGAAGTCCGTCAATTATTGAAGGCGGATGTGTTATTCGAAGTGAAGTATCCTTCGTGGGTGGCCAATCCTGTCATGATCAAGAAAAAGGAAGGAGGATGGCGGATGTGCATAGATTTCACCGATCTAAATAAGCACTGTCCCAAAGATTGCTATCCCCTTCCGAACATAGATAAAAAAGTAGAAGCTTTGATAGGCTTTGAAATTTTTTGTTTTCTTGATCTGTACAAAGGATACCATCAAGTTTTAATGGATGAGATTGACGCTTCAAAAACGGCCTTCATTACTGATTTCGGCATTTTCGCTTATAAAAAGATGCCATTCGGTTTAAAGAATGCCGGAGCCACTTATCAAAGGATGGTAGACAAGCTTTTTCGGCACCTGATTGGAAAGGAGGTCGAAGTGTATGTTGACGATATAGTCGTCAAAAGCAAAAGCACTTCGGAGTACGAGCACAACCTCAAGTCCACTCTCAACGTGCTCAAGAAAGCCAACCTCAAACTTAATCCCCAAAAGTGTACCTTTTTGGTAGATTCGGGAAAGTTTCTGGGTTGTTGGGTTTCAAAGGACGGACTCAAGGCAAACCCCTCAAAAGTTCAAGTTGTTCAAAACATGGCGATGCCGAAGTCCATACATGACGTGCAAAGGCTAACCGGATGTCTAGCCGCACTGAATCGATTCCTTTCTCAAGCAGCCGAAAAGCAACTGCCGTTCTTCACGGTGTTGAAAAAGGCACCAAAGTTCGAGTGGGGAGCCGAGCAGAAAAAGGCCTTTGACGAGCTCAAAAGTTATCTAGCCGAGCTTCCTATTCTCTCTGCTCCAACCGAAGCCGAAGTAATATTCTTATACTTAGCGGCATCGGATCAAACCATCAGCGCGGTGCTTGTACGAGAAGAAGGCCTAAAGCAGCTTCCCATCTACTTTACAAGCCGAGCATTAAGAGGTCCAGAAACCAGGTATCAACCTCTGGAAAAGATTGCTCTGGCATTAGTAAATGCAGCAAGGAGACTGCGGCCATACTTCTATGCTCACAAGGTATGCGTCTTAACTGATCTGCCACTTCGGCAAGTGTTGACCAAACCAGAAGCATCAGGCAGAATCGCCAAGTGGGCTATAGAGTTGGGAGAGCACACAATTGAATATCTACCTCGGAAAGCCATCAAGGGACAAGCCTTGGCAGATTTTCTTGCAGAAGCGAAGTTCGATCAAGCAATTTCTGTTATTGCCGAACAGAAGAATTCTGCCAGTGCCGAACTAGCACAGCCCTTGGAATCCGAAGTAGAGCCGCCGGACTGCTGGAGCGGGTTCGTAGATGGAGCTTCGAACAAGATGGGAAGTGGAGCTGGTATTTTACTTGTCGCTCCCGACGGACACGAGGTAGCCTACTCACTTCGGTTCCTATTCCCCACTACTAATAATGAAGCCGAGTACGAAGCCCTCCTGGCCGGACTCCAGTTAGCGCAAAGTCTGCTCGTCAAATCTCTCAAAGTCCATTGTGATTCACAAGTCATAGTAAATCACATGTTGGGTACAAGTGAAGCCCGTGACGAGAGAATGAAGAAGTATTTGGACAAAGCGCAAAGCATCAGCCGAAGTTTCTCCTATTTTCGGATAATCCGCATTCCCAGAGCGGAAAATAGCCGAGCAGATACCTTAAGTAAGTTGGCCTCAGATCCGAGCTCAAAGGCGGAAGAATTAATGCACCGAAGCATTGATGAAGCCGAGGTACACTCAGTATCCAGCTCGCCGAACTGGATGACGCCGATCTTGCAGTATCTGGATCAAGGACAATTGCCCGAGGATAAGAGAGAAGCTCGGAAGATCACGTGCCGAGCACTTCGGTACGAACTTCATGAAGGAGTCCTCTTTAGAAAGTCTTACCTTCAGCCGTTATTGCGGTGCGTAGGACCAGAAGAGACGGACTACATCCTCAGAGAAGTTCATGAAGGATCGTGCGGTAGCCACATCGGAGCCAGAGCTTTAGCTAAAAAAGTACTGAGATGGGGATATTATTGGCCAACCATGGTACAAGAGGCAGTGCAGCTCGTCAAGAAGTGTACGAAGT
Source organism: Salvia splendens (assembly GCF_004379255.2). Classification (NCBI taxonomy): domain Eukaryota; kingdom Viridiplantae; phylum Streptophyta; class Magnoliopsida; order Lamiales; family Lamiaceae; genus Salvia; species Salvia splendens. Next base: position 30,422,760 of record NC_056033.1, on the reverse strand, counting down.
GCCAAATTCATGCAAATGTCCCAAGGATGCCGCAGACCGATCTATACACTATGCAAAGCCCTTGGCCTTTCATGCAATGGGGCATAGACATAGTGGGACCACTTCCTCAAGCTCCTCGGCAAATGAAATTCCTTATCGTTGCCGTGGACTACTTCACGAAGTGGGTGGAGGCTGAGCCATTAGCTACGATAACGAGCTCAAAGGCATTGGACTTCGTCTGGAAGAACATAGTGTGCCGATTTGGCATACCCCGCATCCTCGTCTCGGATAATGGGACTCAGTTCACCGACAAGACGTTCAAGAATTGGTGCCAAGAGCTGAACATTCAACAGCGGTTCACTTCGGTCTCCCATCCCCAAGCAAACGGACAAACGGAAGTAACGAACCGGATTCTGGTGAAAGGGTTAAAAGCTCGGTTAGAACAAGCCAAAGGACAATGGGTAGAAAATCTCCCTCAAGTCCTATGGTCCTACCGAACTACACCCAAAACCTCCAACGGTGAAACTCCGTATAGTCTGGTGTACGGCACTGAAGCCGTAATTCCGGTGGAGATCGGCGTACCCAGTCCCCGAACTCTAAATTTCTCCTCAGAAATGAATGACGACGGACTGAGAGCAGAACTAGATCTCGCCGAAGAAAGAAGAGAGTTGGCGTGCATAAAAGCAGCCAAGTATAAGGAGCAAGTAGCCCGGTATTATAACCAAAGGGCGAAAAAGCTTCAATTTCAAGTGGGAGATCTCGTCTTGAGAAACAACGAAGTAAGCCGAGCAGAAAAGCTGGGCAAACTCGAGCCCACATGGGAGGGTCCGTATCGGGTGTCAGAAGTCCTCGGCAAAGGGTCTTATAAATTGACTCACATGTCAGGAGAACAAGTACCCCGAACATGGCACGTCTCCAACCTCAAGAAGTTCCACTTGTAAGAGACAAAGTCCGGTCAGTCTGTCTTGTGTCTAGTTCGGTCATAGGGGTACATGTTTTTATTTGTTTGTTTTTTACTTGTACCTTTTACTTGTCGTTTTTTAAAAAAAAAAAGTTTAAAGTTTTTTTCCTTCATCTTTTTCATTTTTTCTCTATGTGTTTTGTCTCTATGTGCTTGTCGTCTCTTACAAATGGTACCAAGGTATATCGTTCTTTAAAGACTGATCCCCTTTTTAGATCGATTATTAAAGACTATTGTGAGTCCAAGCTTCTAAGGAGGATATAAGACCACAATTCAGCTTAACAAGCAGTCCGTCTGAAACGAACTGCAATAAGCCAACGATTGTGAGTCCAAGCTTCCAAGGAGGATACAAGACCGCAATTCAGCTTAACAAGCACTTCGTCTGAAACGAACTGCAATAAGCCAACGATTGTGAGTCCAAGCTTCTCAGGAAGATACAAGACCACAATTCAGCTTAAGAATCAAGCACTTCGTCTGAAACGAACTGCAATAAGGGAAAGTCCGATCCACGCGATAAACCTCGCCGAATTAGGACGACCAAGTTCGGTCAAAGAAGTTTACCTCATAAGACCGAGGACGACCATGTCTAGTCAAAGAGGTTTACTGCATAAGACCACTTCGGTTAACTGGGAAAGTCCGATCCACGCGATAAAACTCGCCGAATTAGGACAAGGGAAAGTTCGATCCCGGCGACAAAAATCGCCAAATTAGAACACAAACCAAGTCCGGTCAAAGAAGTTTCCTTCATAAGATCAAAGACGAGTTCGGTCAAAGAAGCTTACTTCAAAGTCCAAATACGAGTCCGATCAAAGAAGCTCACTTCATAAGACCGATGACGAGCACGATGAAATTGTTTCGCTGAACTGTAAGTAAGCAGTGATAAAAGCGAAAGGAAAAAATTTCATTTATTAAATCTCGTTCGGCAGACAATTCAGCTCCCCTACGAGAAGGCATTACGCCATTACAAAGGACTATTCTACTGTCCTCGGTTGCTAAAGTTAAGCCACCTATCTGCAAAATCCTCTGGAAGCCGAGTTCGGTTGTTCCGAGCAGATGAAGAATAAGCAGGTCGACGAGATGCTATCCTCGACCCAACGCCTCTTCCCCGAGCCCGAGAAGCTCTAACCCCTCGGCGATGAAGAGTCTCTGCAATAAGCATCTGCTGATCTTGCTCGCTCATAGTCACAACTCCTCGGCGAATTTCAGTCCGTCCCTGTCTTGACGATTCCGGTTGCTCCTGAGCCCGTTCTCGTCTTGACGTTTCCGGCTGTTCCGGAGCTCGTTGTTGACTGGGAGTAGGATTTTGAACAAGGGAACCAGAGGCTTGATCTGGAGTGCGAGCATCTGTTGGCGGGAAATGCCTAAGGAATCTCCCGATTGAGGGACGCCGGGAAAGAATGATGTCGTACCGAGAAGCCCAGCGCCGCAATGATTTCACAACTTGTTGGCAAGCCGAGCTCTCCAGTGCATTGTTCCTCCGGAGTACATGATATTCCTCCCACAGTTCGTCAACTCGACTCTGAACATCTGATATGGTCACTCCCCCGCGCACACGGATGTAATCCTCGTACGCAGTCCTCTCAGCAATGGTCGTATTCAGCTCGGCCTCCAGATCCTTCTTATCGGACTCTAAGTCCTTATTATCGGCCTCCAGCTTCACTAAACGAGCCAGAAGCTCGTCATTCTTCGTCTGATCGGCTATAGCTCTTTTCTCAGCTTCGTCTAAAGCCGAAGAGTACAGCCGTTTCCAGTGAAGTATCTCCATCTCCTTGAGTACAAAGCAGCTATATTAGTTCGGCAGCTGTACCGAGCAGATAGTAAAATACAACAGAAATAAAGGCGAGTACGAAAAGCTATACGAAGACAAGTGTAGAGAATTTTTCATTCACAAGGAAAATTTTTTACACTAGGGGGGCTTCAAGGCCATTTTACAAGGAAGAAACTAGACTAAGAGAAGGGAGACGAAATCATACTCCGCCAGCTTCGTCTCCGGCTCCTCGGTCTGGTACAGCTTCTTTCTCCTGAGCTACCTCAGCCTCGGCCTCGCATCCTGCCGGCCTCGCCTCCGCCTCCTGATCGGCTTCCTTCTCCGGATGCCCGGCCCGCTCGACTACGGCCTCCTGCCCCAGCGGCTCGGCCTCACCCTCTCCGTTGTAAGTCGAAGCGGGTGAAACGGGTCCCACGGAGGCAAAGATAGCCTCCAGGTTCTCGTCCCGATCAGCTCGACAACTCCGGACTCGGTCTGCAGAAAGCAGGACCGAGGATGAAGCGAGCTCCTCAAGGAGCGGCAGATTCTGAAGCCGAGCTGCTATCTCTCGGCTGTACAGAGGCAGCACGACGTCGGCCCCCTGCTCGCCCTTATCGGTAATTAGCCTTACCAGACTACCGACAAAGGCCGAGAACTGGCCGCTCAAAAAGAGTTTCTCCGTGTAAACACGGAGAGCCTCCCCCTGGGCAGCCACGGCGGCAGCCTCCTTCTGAGCCTCTCGGTGCTTCGTCTGCTCTTGCAGGATGATGAGCTGGTTTTTGGCTGACCGAGCTTCATCCTGAGCCGAGATCCGAGCAGCTCGGGCCCTCTCAAATTTGGCCTCAGCCTGTTCGGCTAGACTACGAGCAAGATGCAACTCCTTCTGCATCTCCTCGTAGTCGTGGGATGCTTTGGAGAGCTCCACGGAGACGAGCTTGGCTCTCTGAAGATGAACAAGGAAAAAACTCAACAGAATGGCCATCAAGAAATGTGGAAAAGAAGCCAAGTCAGAAAGCTTACCTCCACAAAATTCGTCGGCCATTGTAAAGGCTCAGGGACGTGTTCCGGGATGTCTGCAACCACCTCGGAGATGACCAGGTCTTTCCCCGGCACTCTTGGGGACTCATGAAATTTCCCCTTCCCTTTAGCCGAACACGGCTCCGGCTCTTTCGGATCCGAAGAAGAGGTTTTTTGCCTCTTCGGATTCTTCTCGGCTTCAGACGCCGAGCGAGGGGCTCTCTGCCTCTCCGGCTCCACAAGCTCGGAGGACTTTCGGATAGCCTTATTCAACATGTACACTGCCAAAAAGCAAGAAAGCCAGGTTAGTTTTCTTCGTTAAAGCAGTAGAGCATAAAGATAAAGAGAAATCCTCACCCTCGGCCTCTTCGTCCGAAGACGAGATGTCGAACACGACGTCGCCCTTGACGAGCTCAGACTCCGTGTATTGTTTCCTAACTATGGGAATCTTGTTGAGCTCGCCATCGAGCTCGTCCAACGGTTCAGGCCGAGGATGACGGATAACGGACTTCGGCCCTCTCCAGGGAAAACTAGGAGCCGCGGTCCTATCATAGTAGAAGAAGCGGTTTTGCCACTTCGGCCACTTCGTTTTACAAAAGGCCCTAAAGGGCTGTACAGGGATCAAGTAGAACCAAGACCCCTTCCTCTTAAATTGAAAGAATTTAAGGATCGCCTTCAAAGACAAATCCCTTCCTAACCTACGGAGTTCGGCAGCGAAGGCCGACAAGTGCCTCCAAGAGTTCGGAGTCACCTGGCCTAAAGGAAGCTGAAAAAAATCTAGTAAATCTATAAAGGCAGAAGGGAGGGGGAAACGAAGCCCGCATTCTAAGCAGGCCTCGTACACGGTGGCGTAACCCTCCGGCGGGGAGTCAGCCCTATGATCACCGTCAGGTACCACCGCCTTCCCCCCAGGAAAAAAGTATTTTTCGGGTAGGGATATCACAGTATCCTTACTCAAAATACTATGGAAATACTCTACGGTCTTCTCCCCGGACTCTTTCCGGCCAGAAGACCCCTTACCGCCTCTCCTACCGCTACCCGACTCCGAAGAAGAAGAAGAAGACATTTTTCTTACTTTTTGAAGGTGAAGAAAGTCTGAAGAAATTCTTGAAAGCGGAGAGAGAATTTTCGCAAAAAAGAGAGAGTGCAGAAGAAGCAGTCGCAAAAGTGCTTCAATGATGAAGAAAGGAGGTATTTATCAGATTCGGCGAAGATTTCAAAATCGTCGCACCGTTTCGAATCCCACCTTTTCAGGATTCAACGGCCGGATTTTACTGTCGCATTTAATGCAAGGCACGTCCCCTGACATCAGCCTCCCCCTTGCCTTTATCCAGAATGCCGAAGTGACTCACTTCGCCGAAGTGATTCACTTCGCCCTTCGGGGGGGGTAGTGATGGGGTACGAACTAAACGCTAATGGCAAGCCCAATAACAGTGACGGCCCATCAGCCCAGAGCCCAAGAAAGAGTATCTGTTCGGCACCAAAGAGTTCGGCACGACCAAAGAGTTCGGACTCAGCCTACAGCTCGGTAAAAGCCGACCAGTCAAGCTCTCCTCTCAGATCGGCAAGAGCTGATCGGTAAAGTCCAGCAGTTCGGTCTCAGCATTCGACCGAACTAGGAGTTAGTGGACTCATGAAAGGCCTCCACGACCTCCACTATACCCACGATCTATTTAGTGGTACGAAGCAGTTATTGAGCAGTTATTGCTCACCCACGATCTTGTTAGTGGGGCTGCAAACCACGATCTTAGTTCAATGTATAAATAGAACTTAGATCAGATAGAAAAAGGTTAAGCTCTCTAGAGATAAAATATCATATAGCAAGTCTGTGTTGTAAGCTGTAATCCCAGATCAAGCAATACAATCTTGCCCTCCCTTCTTCCCGTGGACGTAGATTTACTTCAGTAAATCGAACCACGTAAATTCATTGTGTCGTAGTCTTTATTCTCTACCAGCATTTACTAACATCAGAAATTCGCGGATTCATCAACTTTGTAGGTCCGAAAATTAAAAAATATGCCTCTTGTCTGCATGCTTATTTTTAACAGTGGCTATTATATTGTAACCTTATCATAATACTCTCTGCGTCTCACAAGAGTATGTATTTTTGGTTGACCATAGATTTTAATGCATAATAGGTAAAGTAAGAGAGATAAAAAAACAAATGAAAAAAATATTATTAGTGGAAGATAGAAAAAGTTTCTAAAATTAGAAAGTGCACTCTTGTAGGACAGGCTAAAAATGAAAGAGTGCATACTCTTGTACGACGAGGACGAGGAAGTAGTAGTTCATTTCGTCCTTTTCGAACAGAAAAAGTGATTTCCTATATAAATAAATACCTTCATTGTTTATTATTAAAAATGAAAACTAAATGGCATTTTCAAATAAATAACTAGATGTTAAGAAGGTTTTAGTTACAATAGAAAAATGCGGACGTCCATATTTAAAGTGTCTGATAGGACAATTTATTATTATATATTCTACTTAGTAGCAATTGCTTTATTAGAATTTATATCTGATTCACACCACGCCAATGTTCGCATAGGAGATCTCCTCTTGTTAACTCTCTCTGCCGATGTTAGATCAGATATTATGTTATTGTCATATGGGCGGACGCACAAATAAATAATGATAAGGGCGGAAATTTTTAAATTTTATTTTAAAGTATATTTTTAGGTGATTTAGATTAGTTATAAGGGGTTTTACATAATAATTTGCCTTAAACTTGGATAAATTTAAAAAATCTATAAAAGAAAAATGGTTAAAAATTCATTTTAGTAAGAGCTTTAGCCCCACCCTAATTGAATATAGGTCCGCCCCTGGTTATTGATACGAACGAAATACGAACGTAAGATAATTTTGGTGAGGAATGGAAAAACACCGGTAGGTAAGAGTAGGGGGGTTGCCTTATTGCTAAGCGAGGATAAAAGTAGGTTTTAAGCAAATTCTTCTTAATTAATTCAATCAGCAATGACAGCCTATACGCAACAACCTTTGACTAAGAGTAGGTTTTAATCAATTTCTTCCTAATTAATTCAAAGAACAATGACAGCCTTTGACAAAAATCCCTAGATTTGTATTTTATACTACCATTGTATTCATAACCAAATTAAATAATAATAAAATCATACTATAATTTGATCTTGCATACTATGAGAAGATATGATTATAGTATGCAAGATCGAATCATACTATTTTAATTTTTATTATATACAATACTTCTTTCGTTCATGAAATAATATCAGATTTTATCATTTTGATACGCCTGCAATTTAAAATCGGATTCATTTTTTTGGATAAGTGAATACAACACTCTACTAAATCATTATATTTATATTTCATTATGAAACCAATATGTAAAAGTGAGACATTTATTCCATTAACTTTTCCCCCTCACCTCGAGACTTTAAATTTGGACGGATAAAGTAAGAGTATAGCTCCTGCCAAAATAAATTTCTGCGTCCGCCACTGCTTGCATATATAAGAGAAAGAGGAGTACCAAAGATCTTGGCGCAACATAAAGTCTTCTTCCAATGCATAATAGTTATATATTTACTAGTTTATTAATCATAATATACATAAAACATGGTGTTACAGACGTTTTCCGTAACGAGGCCGGATAGCTAACTTCTCGGAGAGATAAGGTGATCGAACCTTCGACGTGCTCGAAGGAAAGCTCACGAATTGCTGATTTTCGGACGTTCTCCGATGAACAACAATTTGGAAACGAAATATGATATTCTTGTTACTCAAGACAAGTTTGTGGAAAATAATATATTCATTGATTGATTGAATGATAACATCCTATCCCTATTTATAATACTAGAATACTAGCTTAGGGAACAAGAAACAAATATACGAAAAGATATGTAAATCCCTAATATATCTAAACTAATTAATAATGATAATACTCGTATCAACTCCCCCACGGTTGAAATCCACCTTGTCCTCAAGGTGGGGACCACAAAGCAAAAATGAGAGTTGAAATCAGAAGCTTCGGCAAGACAACTCCTCCTGGATCAAACACACACCGAACAGCTGAACGACCCCCTTCTTCACCTTTGTCAAAAATCAACAAAGGAGACCCAATGTTGTCGGCAAAATTCCATGCCAAAACGAAAAGCTTGTCCACGTTTCCAAGAATGCTCAAACATGACGTGTCATTGCGCGGAGGGATCAACCTCGCATCGGTGTCGAGCGATGTTGATCGAGGATTCAGACATGTAGCATCCATAACATGCAAATCCCCATAGATAAAGGCAATCTCCTTCAAATGTATTGGAAAGGACGGTGCAACTTTATTTCCAACTAATGCACATAGATAAGCACCACCATTTTCACTAAAACAATTCCCAACAACATCGGGAGATGTCATTCGAGCAGCATCGAGAGATGCGACAACCTTCTTCACTTCCTCAATGGAATCAACCTCCTCGTCGCCATCTAACAATGTTTCTTCCTCTCCACTGATATAGGGGCTGCACGGCGGAGAGATCATAGCTGGTGGAGGCAGTTCATCTAACAATCCGTCTTCCCCTCCGCTGTCGTCGTCGGGGCTGCAAGACGGAACTGTTGGGGGCAGATTCGAAGATGGGACAGCAGCTACATCGGGCAGTGACGCTGCTGCACGGCAGTGGCTTGTCATGCTCAAGCAAGATGACGAGCGTTGTGGTGGTGGTGGCGGGACAAAAATGACAGTTAGTTGTGAGTTGCTAGATCGGTCGTGGTGGACATCAGCGTCCTCACCATATCCAACAGAGTCACAATCATAATCAGGGTAATATATGGATGCGATCTCTTCATAATCCAGGTTACCCATCGACACCCCAGCGCCCGGCGGGTCCCAACAGGATGGTTGGCGAGAAGGCTCGTTCTGCAGCTGCAGAAATTGACGAAGCGGGAACCCCCTGTACGTTGGTGGCGGTCCATAGTCAAGGGGATGATAGTGCTCGGGCAGTTGATAATGAGTTTGGTGGATGTGGTACGGGCGGCGTCTATCCGGCTGATATGGAGGCGAAGGTGTGTACCTGTCCGACTGGTGGTGTTGTGGCCGCCGGTACGTAGGCTGGGTGTAACGCCGATGCCGCTTGTCCCAATCAGCGCGTCGTTCCAAGTTTGCGACCCGGCGATCCATCTTATCGAAGCGCGCGTTCAATTGCTCAAACCCTAGCGTGATCGGGTCCGTCGATTGAGGCCTACCTCCAATCTCGCCGATATTCCGCTGACGCATCGGCCCCAATTGCAGTGTTTCAGTCACCGGCACTTCGGACTCCATTAAATTTCGTTTTCACAGATAATGATGAGTTTCGGGATGAAAGAATATGGAGGATTAGGTGTGGCCGTGGTGGTGGAGCTGCGGCTGATTGTTTTTTTTTTTTTTTTTTTTTTTTTTTGGGAAATATAGATGAACGAAGATGGAGGATGAGTACGGGAATGAAAGCACCAGTTGTTACAGACGTTTTCCGTAACGAGGCCGGATAGCTAACTTCTCGGAGAGATAAGGTGATCGAACCTTCGACGTGCTCGAAGGAAAGCTCACGAATTGCTGATTTTCGGACGTTCTCCGATGGGCAGCAAATATGGAACGATAATATGATATTCTTGTTACTCAAGACAAGTTTGTGGAAAATAATATATTCATTGATTGATTGAATGATAACATCCTATCCCTATTTATAATACTAGAATACTAGCTTAGGGAACAAGAAACAAATATACGAAAAGATATGTAAATCCCTAATATATCTAAACTAATTAATAATGATAATACTCGTATCACATGGCGTGTAAAAAATACACTAAATTTGAAAAATAGTCACACGCGAGGGGGATGGGAGGGAGAAGCCCGCTCTTCCCCCGACACCCCACACACAAGCACGCCCATTTGTGATTTGTCACATTTAAAATTTTATTTATTTATAATTTGTTTAAAATCGGCATTTAATAAGAATATTTCATGTTAAAATTATCTCACTTTTAAAAATATTATCTTTTTTTTCTTTTTTATTTATTTTTAATTTATCCTCCAATTCATTTTACAATCACTTACAAATATAGTAGTATTCGTCACATAACTTTTTTTACAAAATAAAAATACTCCCTCACCCAGTTTTCTCTTTACATTTCCATAATTAATTGTTCAAAAATGTCTGGCGGAGGCAACAATTTTTGGGAACAATTTCACACCAATCTCAACCATCTGGACCAATCGACTCTCCGTGACGCCTGCTCCTACAAATGATGCCTCATAACTTACAACCCGACAAAGTCTTTGTTTTACATTTCGACGTACAACAAGCAAATTCCATCGCCCGACGAAGACAACGAACTTGATGTCCATCATCACTGCTCCCCGTCCGAGATGAAGGGTCTCCAATTCGGAGGATCCGGTCATGGCAAATCCAATGAACTTATAAGGTTTTTTAGGATAGGTTTAGTGTGACGCACAACGCGAATAAGCTGGAAGGAACTCCCGCTGTGCAACCAAGATGCTTCAGACTCATTTGTCGGCATCTTCAACAATGAGGAGAGGCAGTGTGGCAGCGGAATGAATGAGACCGACATTCTAAACTTGGCGCGGAAGGTCTACCACCAGGATAACTCTTATCTACCTTAATCTCTCTTTTACTTAATCATTTCTCCACTTTAACTATTTATTATGATTTTTATAAAACGAGTGTGCAAAAGTGACCGGGGCTCCTAAATTGGGACGGAGGGAGTATAATTTTTTTTAAAGTAATTATGAACCTGGCAAGAATTTAATAATATGTGGTGGGGGAGTGATCAATTCCTAACTCACTCTCTAATAACTAACTACAACTAATTTAAGACCATAGGATTTCAAAAATTTAGTGGTCTAAAATTTGCCACGTGTAATTTTTGTTTTTATTAATTAAATCGAAAAAGAAAAAAAAACTACCAAATTAGGGTTTTGAATAAAAATGTCAATATAGTATTTTGGAAATGTTAACACAATGCTTTGAGAATGTCAACACATTACTTTAAGAATGGCATTCTACATGTATTATATTGAAATATTTTATATATTATGTTGACATTTGTTGCTGTATGAAAAAATTGAAAATTTCTAATTTTTTTTTCAAATTTTGACATCGGAACATAAGCAAGTGAGACCTCGTTAGAATCCTTATGAAATTATCTTTAATTTGATATATGTTGTGTAAAAAAATAATTTAAATCGAGAAAGTTATATGCGTTTTAAAGTTATGTGATATTTTTCAAAAGTTAGTTACAACTAATTTATTGTAAATTGACTTTAATACCTTTATTGATGTTTTATGTTTGTCGTATTGATATTTCGGGGCTGATGATATAGACCCTTGATTTGAATATCTAAGAGTTATTATTTAATTATAGTTAGTAATTAAGTATTGAGTTAGTAATATAACACTCCTTATTTCTTCTTAAACTAATGAGATATATATATTGTGTTTGCATTTGAAATTGGGCCTTCTTTAGGGCTGAGAATGTCCAACAAAAGCATCTGTTACTCTAAATTCATTTACTTATATATATATTGGGCCGAGGTGAAGTGTGCTCTTTTTCAGATACGGTTTTCTTTAAAAATTAATGTAGATCGAAATACAAATCATATTTAGGTAAAACCGTTAAAATATTATACACCGACCAACTATTATATTCTTCGTGCACTTGCAACGTACATGGTGTAGGGATCAGACTTATTCCGGATTCACTAATTACCGAGACCTCTTTGGTCTTGTACAAGATAGTTCAGTCAAACTATCAACTACGTGACTGATTTTACAAGAAATCTAGCTATTACAGTAGTTTACAAATAGCTATAACAGAGAAGTAATCTTGGACTTGAAAGCTCTAAGATCTCTTTGAAGAACCTGCACACTCAACACCCAAGTCAGAGACACAAGGTAAAGATCAACACAGATCTAGTGCAACACTATCAAAGAAATACAGAAAAGAACTGGAACTATCAATAGATGAACAAGTATGGCTCAGACACCCGCCAATAGAGTAGATCTATTCAACCAGAATGAAGATCCAAGGGAGCACAGGAGGTTTCAACCGTGAATCACCTCACACACCAGAAACCAACCTCAAACCTCTCCTCTACACCGGATCTACACTTCTCACCGAACAAAACTCACAAGAACACCCTCAAACCCTAGTTTTCCAGAAACTAGGCAAACGAAGTAGTTGTCTCCACAAATACTCACACAATATCTAACACTTGAAAAACCATGAAAGATCACAGAGTAACTGCCACGACCGCCCTTACTAAGGATAGTGAAGACGGGGAAAACGTGACGAGGGGAGGGACTAAGGAGCGGGGAAGAAAAGGGGGACGCAATGAAAGACAACAATAAAGGACGAGATTGAATATGAAAACCCAATTAACTTCAAAAAGAAATATTTTGGTCTATCGAATAGTTAAACAACAGATTAATGTCTCAAGGTAATAATTTCATAACGTAGTGTGGGGAAAAATGAAAGACTTTATCAAGAACGATTCGAAACAAGGCAGCGGAAAAACAAGTATCAAAGGAGAGTCATAGGATGACGCCCATGTATGAAGACACGACGCATCCGGGAATTCCTAAAGCTCACTCAACATCCGCTGCAACATCCCGCTCAACCTGCACATAGGGAAAACATATGCATGGCTGAGTACTTGTTGTACTCAATGGGCTCATGCCGAAAACATTTTATAACAGTTATGTCATCCATACCAGTGAACTCGAGTTTTACATGTAGTTAAGAAAATATCACGAGAACACAAAAACATTTTCATAGTCTGGCCAGACAAAACAATCTCCCCACTTTCTCATCAATCAATCAAACAATCACATACTCTTACCATAGTGCGACGAAAGTGTGGCCACACTATTCGCCCACGAGACCGGCCGACTTGCAAGGACGACTCCCGATCCCACCTGTGTACACAGCCTGATAGGGTTTGCTGCCCTACTCAGACCCGAATTCGTTTATCATAGCCCTATAGCCTAATGGAGCGAACTCACAAACTAGGCATCAAGCACAATCTCAACATAACCCTATAGCCTAACGGAGCAAGCTCAAACGAACTAGGCATCAGGCAACAATCTCAACATCAAAACAATCACGGCATGACATAACACTTTAAACCACCCTTATAGCTCCACAATCATACTTTGGAAAAATAAAAGAGTTTAGTTAAAGAAAGCCCACCTCGATTGCTTACAAACACGGTTAACAACTTTATTGAAATCCTTGCTCTTCGTACCCACGTACGCACAACAACCCTTATCAACATCATAACCACATAATACAACACAATCAGCCTTCCATCAATACAATTTATCATGCATGTCCTATCGTTCCTTTCATCGTTTTCTTAAATTGCACATCCCAAACGTTCACCAACATAAGGAAACACCCCATAGTATACCTCAACGTATAACACATAACCACTCCATAAGATACGTTCCTTAATCACACATGCATCATGTAATTCATTCAAACTTGACAACATGTATTATTTTAACATGACAGAAATCTGGCAGAACTGCGCAGTCATTTTGTAAAAATCATTAAAAATACATCCGACCTCCGATAGGGCTGAAATTTTACCACAACACGGTAGAAACATCAAATATCATCCAGTTAAAATTTCACATCAGAATCACATCTTTAGGTTGGTAAAATCAAAAACGAAACTCACTGGACGAGAATACAAATTCTGACAGAACTGCGCAGTTAACTTCAAAAATTCATTAAAAATTCATCTTTTGTCAAAAGAGGCTAAAATTTATACACAACACAGAAGACATCTCAAATTTTACTCAGATAAAAATTCGTGCCAAAATAAGATTGTTTGGTCGGTCAAACACAAAACGGAATCTACTGTTTGAACACCACAGTTTTCATGCTTTACAAATTCGAATTAGGGTTTATCTATCATTCATCTAAACCCATTTTTTCATGCTTCCAACACATAATCATGCTTGAAAAAGATCTCACAACCATGTTCTCATATGTTCACATATCATTCACCAACGATCATCCACAAGTTCATTCATACACATCAATAAACGCTTACACATATATTTTCTCATGTAACCATCAATCCCACCTGATTAATTCTTAGATCTTCTACACTCACTATATGCATGAGGGAGTCAAGAACATGGATTTAATGGAAAAGATGAGAAAGAGAATTCAAATATACCTTTCTTGTTCAAAAACAATCGGTAGGAAAGATAATTGATGCGATTCTTCGATGAATCTTGAATTTCCAACTCGAAATTGATGCAAGAACAAAGGATTGGTGAAGAATTGGTGGAGAAGGAGAGGAAGAGAAGAAAAAAACGTGTGGGAGAGAGGAGAGGGAGAGAAAAGGCGTTGAAATAATGGGGCTAGGGTTTGGGTTTCTCCCTTTTTATATTCTAGGATTAATTCCCCACTTATATAAATAAAAATAAAAAAATTGTGGAGTGAAAATAGGGAAAAGAGACGTGTACTAGGGGAGTATTTAAAAAAAATATTTAAATCCTCAATTAAATAGGAATAGGATTTAAATTGGTAATTTTCTTGTAGGAAAAGACTCCCACAAAATAGGTAACAAATAAATTAATCCCACAAGTAATTGAAAGGCATATGGGCGAAAATTATGTAGAATAGCATAGGGATAATTTGGTTTGGATTTAATTTAGATAAATATCCCAAAGCAATTAATTAAATCCAAGAAAGAAAGTATTGTTTCCAATGGATAGGAGGGCCGAAAATTCCAAATAATATGGCTAGAAATATATGCATGATCCCACTTAATTTAATTCACACATTGGAAGCTTAATCACATTAACTCACATAACCCACAACAACTAATTTCACATAATTAACTCAATCACATAGAAATTAAATTTCATAAAAGCATTTCCCATTCAACATCCACATCAATAAAATAAAATAAGTCACAAATTTTAGGGATGTTACAGTAACACACTGGAAATTATCACAAAGATGAAGAACACTCAGGGAATCGAAATCGACAGAAAGCTTAGAGAGAGAGTGAGAGTTAGAGAATGAATCGGCAGAGAGAAGAGGGAGAGGCATATATATCACCGAGAAATTGGGCTAGGGCAAGTCACAAGCCCAAAGTCACCTAGGCCCAAACATTTCTCAGGCCCAAATGATGTCCACCAATTAACAGCCCAACATAACCAACACATGGCTCTAGAGAAATTATTTCCATTAGATTTTCTAAAGTCTCAGAATTGAGCCTTATCCGAAAAGTCAAAATATTTATCTATCATATCATGTATCACAAGATTTAATAAAATGTTATATATAGGAGTAATGTACAAGATTTAATAAATTTTATAGAAATAATGTGGGTGGAGAATGAATTTTACCTTAGAGATTATATTCGTAATTGTTAAAAAAATATTGTAAGTGAAGAATGAATTTCGCCCTAAAGGTACGTAAATACTATAAATAGAAGTGCCTATTTTTTTTATTAACCAAAATGACGAAGAATGTCTTTTTTTATATGAACGCATACTGCAGTATTATTTATACTTGGGTTGTGAATTCACCAATAAAACAATTATTTCAACTTTATAGCCAACACTTAAATGTTTAGAATTTTCAGCACTCTAGGGTGGCTTATATATACTGAGGCTGAATTCAGTTCAATTTCACTTATAGTTATGAATTTTATCAGGTATGAAATATCGAACTACATTTTACTAAAACTTGTCACAGTAATTACACTGCAATAACTAGTAGATGTATTAGTTTCTAGTAAATATTATCCAACTTTGTAATTTACTCAATCAAACATATTACTACTCAGTGGCGTATCCAGGATTTTGGATTCGGGGGTACGAAGAAATATCTGAACAATCTTTTTCATTGTCTTAAATACAAATGTCTTGTATAGACGCGAATATAACTACTAAACAAGAAATTATATAGTTTAGAAATAAATTTTTGGACATAAAATATTTGAGAAGTTTTAATCACTTTTTATAAGATAATAGTAGTACTAGTTTTTAGAAGTGAACCTTGTGAAAATAAATAATTTAAGCAAAATATCTATAATTTTAGAAAATAAAAAATATTGATATTTTATTAGGTATAAATTTTTCATATAGATATTAATATAATTGCTACACCATAGTGTATAACTAATTTTTTTTATTAGTTGAGAATTTGATCAAGAAGTATATAAACTTATTATATCTATTGTTTTAGCAAACAAAAAAAGTAGATCTATTCTTTCAATTGTTTGAAAAAACTAAAAAAAAGTAAATCCATTATTTTAAAGAAGAAAAAGGTTATAGAACTTTTAATTATTTGAATATAATAAAACATGAAAAAAGTAAACAAATTGTATTTTAACAAAACAGAAAAAGATTTGAAATAAGTAAAATGATATAGAAACTTTAATCGTTAGAATAAATGAATCGAGAAAAAAGGGTATAGAAATCAAAACATAAAAGAATTGAGAAAAAAAGGTATAGAAATCAAAGAATGAAGGAAAAAAAGGCGCAAAATCAGAACAAAAAATATGAGTTAAGCAACTATGGGGATTCAAACTCAAACCCTAAGCTTTGAAAATGGGGAACACAACCACTTGGCCAAAGAAGCATTTTAAATAAATTATCTCAATAAAAGGTATTAGTATTCGAATTTGGGGGTACAGTTGTACCCCCTTGTTCCAAGGTGGATACGCCACTGTTACTACTATATAAGATCCCATGAAGGGTTATGTGCCACATTTTAAATTAAATTCGAGGATGGTTATAGTCGAATCGTGCATTCAAAGCCCACATAGAAAAATGCCACGTTAAATTAATTACAGATGGGGTTTCTTTATAATTCATCATTTAATTGATTTTGCAGGAAATTTCAATGAATGTTACATAAACTAATGAAGTTGACTACTGTGGGAACTTGAAAAGGAGATTTAATATATGTCGAGCCCTTTATTAATGTTATATGATAATAATAATCTTTTCTAAGAAGAAAATATAATTATTTGGTTTCTTAAAGATATTGTAGCATGTAGGGTAACATGATATCATCAGTTAAAGTGTGTGTATACACACAAATCACAATTGATTACATGAGGGGACTTGAAGGCAAAACTAGATTAATGTTTCATTTCTGTGATGGATTTCAGCTATTTTTCGATTTTGTAGTGTTTTTAACTTTGTTTTCAGCTTTTTCGTCTTCATTTTACATTCTTTAACTCTTATTTATGGTAAAAAAAAAAGAAAAGAAAGAAAGAATTATTTAACAAGAAAACCGGTTAGCTACATATCCGGGATGGGTACATTTCACGTCATCGATGCTATCACCTCAACCAATGTTCTTTTGGGACGTCCTTGGCTACACGAGCACAAAGTAGTGTCTTCGTGGTACCAATGACTGAGGTCAGCATTTTAGTTCACTCCTGACTCCGGGGCGGGAGTTTCCATCCACTCGCTCGTTCAGTACTGCTTACTATTTTTTATAGGAGGATGCCGCCCCGGCGCCCCCCACTGTTCTACCTCTTTAGTTGTTGCTCGCTTCGATCGGACTCTGACAGCTTAGGGAAGAATGATGGGTTGCTAACAAGGCTTCTAAATGAGGGAGAAAAAAAAACAAGGCTTCTAAACAGGGGCGTAGCCACATGGGCCTTTGGTGGGGCATTTGCCCCTCCTCAAAAATTTGTATATATACTTATATTTCTTCAAATTTGTATATTTGTTTGAATTCCTTCTTAAATGCCCCTGCTCCATTATTTAATTATTTGCTTATACATAATTTTGCCCCTCTTGATTTTAATTCTTGCCTTCGCCCCTGCTTCTAAATGATTATTTTAATTATTAATTTTAATTTTTGGACACGTTAATCTGCCAGTTAAATGATATTCAATTATGGTAACTTGATTTATTCCATTTTATTTCTCATTTTCCCACTAACACACGCAGGAGTGTACAGGATAAGAAACTTGTTAAAACAAAAGTAGGGTTTCTGTTAATTCATTAAAAAAGTGAAAAAAAAATCGAAGAATCTTGAAGATGTATCGAACCACTATGCAAATTCTTGAATGTGTTGGTTCATTAATGCGCTCTATTGTTTACTGTTTTTCGTTGTATAATTATATTATTACCTGTTTCTTTTCACCACAGCTCTTGTACAATATTTCTGCTCTTGCTTTCAATACAATTCCAAAATTGTGCTCAAAATGAGTTAATGACCAATAAATTCAATAAAGAAAACTGAGAAGGATACAGGCACAGTCCTATCAATTATGGTGGTCTGCATAATGCTCCCAAAACCATCTTGGAAAATTAATTTTAGTTTTGAAAATCGTAAAAGCCCTAAAATGCTACGAGTAATATTTATATATATGCCTCTTTTATTTTATGCATTTTTTAAATTAGAACAGAAAGAAGACTGATCTTTTTTTTTTCTCAAATGCATGGTAAACTGTTAGAAATTCAACCTATGCATACGAAGAAGGAAAATTTGTTGACATCCCTTTCGAGCTGGTTCGGTGCATGGGAGTGGGACTATGTAAATCAAAACTAGATATTGATAGTAATCAGTTAGCAAGTTTATGTGTGTGAGTTGAACTAATGTTAGAGCCGTTAATGATTGAGAGTAAAGATCTCAGGTTTGAGTTCATCATAACGGTGCCTTTAAATTTCTATTCATTTGCCTATAAAAAATTTACCTTAAAAGCAGGATTGATTAATATACTCATGAGCTGGCTATTTGTATAGTAGAAATATATGAATTATCTCTAAGATATATGTGTATAGAGAAATGAAACGCTACATACCTTATGTGAGTATCTTATATGTACATCATCCTCGTTTGAGACACGTTTACAGTTGTTTGTTTTGTTTTATATATTTAGTTAGTTATACTCTCGCCTTCTCACAAGAGAATATATTTTTGGATAGACAAGGATTTAATGCCCAATTGGTAAATTTAGAGGGAGATAGAAAGAAAAAGTAATTAAAATATTGTTAGCTAATTGAGAATCAGTCCCACTTCCAGGGACAGACGCAGAAAAATATTTGAATAGGGGTTGACAAAATATATCTTATAATTAAGTCTACAATGATATTTATTTACTAAGGGCTAGGGATAATTTTTCAAAATTTAAAAAGAACTTATAAGTAGAAAAAAATTAAAAAAAACAATATTTTGGATAAGGGTTTAAGCCCCACCCTTCCCCAAGTGTGTCCGCCCCTGCCTATTTCAATAGAGAGAAAATAGTTTCTAAAATTAGAAAGTGTATACTCTTGTTTGACGAACTAAAAAGAAAAGATTGCATACTTTTGTGGGACGAAAGGAGTAATACATTAAAAATGTTATAGACAATTTTAATTTTACAATATTCATATAACATAAAGCTTGATATGTCCGTTTGTTATTTTCAAAATAAACAACGCTAAATTTGCATCAAACGAGGACGATGTCCACATAATATATGAACATATCATTTCTATGTATGTTGTGTATGTGCGGGCGCGCGTGTATGACTCACTCAGTCATCTTAATATGCGCATAACACAATTATATTTATAATGAGGGGCCATTATGTTAGATTTTTATTGAATTGTCTGATTCTTGAGGGCCTACATTAAGAATAATACTACTCCTAGTTAACAAAGATTACAGGGTTTTATTGAATTCGTATACGACAAAATTACTAAATGAGGATGAAATAAAATATGGTGCAACTAATTTTATTGGTTCTAGAATAGGTTGAATCATTTGAATACGGCCTGATTTCTGCAGATAAAATCAAACTCGTACATAATCACAATGCCGGATTAAGCACATATTGAAAATAATTATTCTAAGTATACTAATTATACTTGCTATGTGTATGCGTAAATGCTTGTAGAGGTATGTATATATAAATTATAATACTATATTCTATATTTGATTCAATATATACATAATTAGCTTAATTTGAATTTATAATTATTTTTTTAGGGATATGAATCCATAGCAATTAGATGCGGTTTGACACTGATATATCAATATCATATCATTGATGACCAGTATAATCTCATTTGAAAATTAAAGTTTCATCGAATCTGAAATGCCGTGCTGTTATTCGCACGTAAGATACAACGATTTTTCTTCTTCCAAACTTTCCATTTTAAATGAAAAAACTAAGTGTGTTGACTAAAAATGTTAAGGAAGAAGTTCCTCAACCGGACGATTTTGCAAGAACGAGAGTTTGGGGGAAGAGTTGGACGAGAGAAAAAAGGAGAATAGAAATTGAGAGGAAGTAATTTATTTCTTGATGAATAAAGTGAATAACAACTCCCCTATTTATAACCCTTCTAAACGTCCTCTACTAAATAGGATGGAAAACCTATTACTACTAGGAATTGGATAACTAACTAATTAACATAAATAAAAGACTCTACTAAATAAGGAATAAAAGACTCTAATATGACTCTACTAAATAAGGAATAAAAGACTCTAATAAGGAACGTCCCTTAACGAGAGACAAAGTCTAGCCTTCGTATCGGGCCGGCCTTCGTGTCACACGTCGCGAGGACCTAGCTCGTCGGACCGGTTCTGCGTGCTGCCTTGTCGCCGGCAACCTAGTGTCGGCGTTGAGTTCATCTTCTTGAGGCAATTGTCGCTCTTTAAGCCGTGCCGATGGAGGTCCCGTATCAACTCCCCCCTCCTTAGAATGCTCCTTGTCCTCAAGGAGAGCGGGAAATTTTCGCTGCACCACAACTAATGGTTCCCACGTCGGATTCTCGCCCAAATCATCGGACCAACCTAGCTGTACTTCCTCCACCGCTGCCCCATTTCGTAAAACCGTACGGCGACCCAGGACGCCGGTCGGGCGAGCCACCGATTTCCCTCGCGCAAATAATGCCGGAAGCTCCCTGTCGGCCCACGCAACGTCTTCCACAAATGGTTTCAAAAGACTCACATGGAACACATTATGGACACGACTCCCCTCGGGCAGCTGCAAACGATACGCCACTTGACCAATTCTTTCCAACACCTCGAAAGGGCCATAGAAGCGACGTGATAATTTTGAGGACAGAGGCCGTGCTACGGAATATTGCCTATACTGCTGAAGTTTGAGTAACACCTTGTCGCCTACATTGAATTCCACGTCCCGTCGATGCTTATTCGCTGTTTTCCGCATTCGTTGCTGCGCTCGCTCCAAATTTTGGCGGAGCCACACTATCGTTTCCCCACGTTGACGAATCAAAGATGCCACATCCGGTGACGTAGTTGTCGAAGGGGGCGACGCAATCAAGGGGGGCGGCTCCCTGCCGTAAAGGGCCTCGAATGGCGAAATCCCCAACCCCTCATGGTGAAAACAGTTCAAAGCTAACTCTGCCCAAGGCAAAAAATTTGACCATTTAGCCGGTCTATCTGCGGTAAAGGCGCGCAGGTACTGCTCCAGGCCGCGATTTCTGACCTCCGTTTGTCCATCTGTTTGGGGGTGATAGGCCGTCGAGAAATGAAGTTTCGTCCCGCTAAGCCGGAGCATCTCCTCCCACACATCGTTTAAGAATACTGGATCACGATCCGACACTAAAGTCTTGGGAAATCCATGGTGCTTGACCACCGTGTCAATAATTAAGTTCGCAATCCTCAAGGCATTGTAGCGAACTGGCAACAAGGCGAAGTGTGCATACTTCGACAGGCGATCTACCACGACCATGACCCCGGTGAACCCTCGGGACGCAGGCAGGCACGTGATGAAGTCCATCGAGACATCTTCCCACACACGAGAAGGGATAGGTAGCGGCTGTAAAAGGCCCGCCGGCTTCTGAGTGGAGTACTTAGTTGTTTGGCACTCGAAACATGCATCACCAAAGTTCCGAACATCCTTGCGCATGCCCTTCCAATAGAATGACGCCGCCAGCCTTCTAAACGTTCGATCCACCCCCGGGTGGCCTGCCGATGGCGACGAATGGTGCTCGTGCAGTAATGCCGTTTTCACCTCGGAATCCCGGCTGACGTAAACCCGACGGTTAAAATAAAGTAACCCGTCCACCAACGAGATCGCCCGATCCGCAGTCCCGTACTGGAGTGCAGCTTGTACTTCGATTAAGTCGGGGGTCGATTGCATCTCCTGACGTAGGATTTCCCACACATCGGCTATCGGGTGCGCGGCCGCCATCAGGGCTTGCCCAACCTTGGCCGCTTGGAGAGCTGGTTCGACCGGATCTGACGGCTCCGGGTCTGACCCCTTGTTTGCATCGTAAGCTGCCTCCCCATCCGGTACCTCCATATCACGCCTCGATAAGGCATCCGCAACCTTGTTAGAAGCTCCGGTCTTGTACTCAATCCGAAACTTGTAGCCCATAAGCTTTCGCGCATAAAATTGCTGATCCGGTGTCTGAATTATTTGTTGCAGCAACTCCTTGAGACTCTTTTGGTCACTACGAATAACGAACTCCCTGCCAAGTAAATATTGGCGCCATTTCTGTACCGCTTCTACGATGGCGTACAACTCCTTATGATAAGTAGAAGCGACCTTCCGACGGGGTCCCAGCTTCTTACTAAAGAATGCCAACGGATGTCCATCCTAAAGCAAAACTGCTCCTATCCCAAAATCTGACGCGTCCGTCTCCAAGTAAAACGTGCGGTCAAAATTCGGTAGGCGAAGGACCGATGCTGATGACATCGCCTTTTTCAAGGCCACAAAACTCTCGGCCGCTGTCGGGGACCACCCAAAGCTGTCTTTCTTCAATAGATCTGTCAAAGGCCCCGCGATGGACGCATAATGTTCGATGAAACGGCGGTAGTACCCTGTCAGCCCCAAAAAACCACGCAACTGTTTCACCGTTGTTGGAACTGGCCAGACCACCATAGCTTCAATTTTAGCCGGATCCGCCTTTAGGTTGCCCTCCGAGATTAGATGCCCCAAGTATTCGACCGTAGAGCAGGCGAACGTGCACTTAGACATCTTCACAAAGAAGTGGTGAGTGTTGAGGATAGATAGGACCTTGTGAACATGGCGGACGTGTGCCGGGAGGGATGGGCTGTAGATGAGGATATCGTCAAAAAAGACTATTACTGACTGGAGCAGGAGGGGTCTGAAAATCGCATTCATGGCCGCCTGGAAAGTCGACGGTGCGTTTGTTAACCCGAATGGCATTACTAGGAACTCAAAATGGTCGTCGTGTGTGCGAAATGCTGTTTTAAAAACGTCGTCCTCACTCATACGGATTTGATGATAACCGGAGCGCAAGTCCAGTTTGGTGAAGAATCTGGCCGCACCCAACTCATCGAACAACTCATCCGTCGTTGGTATGGGGAAGTGGTCAGGCACAGTTGCCGCGTTCAACGCCCTATAGTCAATGCAGAATCGAAAGGATCCGTCCTTCTTCCTGATTAACAACACTGGTGAGGAAAAAAGGACTCTGACTTGGGCGAATTATACCCGATCCCAACATATCCTTTACTTGTTTTTCAATCTTGTTCTTCTGGAAGTAGGGGTACCGATAAGGTCGCACGTTCACCGGTTTAGTATGTGGCAGGAGATGGATCTTGTGGTCAAACTGCCGTTTCGGTGGCATGCCGGAATGGAGGCCAAAAACTGTCGTGTTGGCTTCCAGGACACTTCGTATCTCCTCTGGGAGGTCAGCCGGAAACACTAGTGTGTTGTCATCTGGCTCCACGGGACCGTCTGCCGTCGGAACTTGTATGATTTCCAACAACTCTGCCTCGCCTTGTAGGGATAATAATGTGGAGAAAGTCTTTAACGAGACCTCTTCTGTTGATGGTGGAACGAGCTTAAGACACACTTTTTTACCATTTCGTGAGAACTCCAATGTCCCCTCGATGTAGTCGCTCGTCACCCTGCGCATCTGTTTCAGCCAAATTCTCCCTAATATCACCTCCGGCCCGTGTATCGGCAAAATGTGTAAATCGACTAGAAACACGTGTTTTTGAATCACCACTCTGGTTTGAATACTCGCGTAAGTACATAATAACGATTCTTCGTTTCCGACATATACACGGAAGGGTCTTATCCGCTTCAATGGCATGTCTAACCTCTCTGCAATGTCCGGGTGCAGAAAATTGTGCGAGCTCCCCGTATCAACCAAAATTCTGACGGACAAGTCGCCAATTAGCCCGCGCAATTCGATGTCGTCCTCCCTCTGACGGCCATCCAACGTATAAATGTGGGACAAGTCCGCCGATATGACCGGTGGATCCTGATGATCCTCCTGGCACTCATCCGATTCCTCGTCTGACTCCATGTCTGCCCCCATGTACACCAAAAACCGACCTCTGCAGGAATGTCCCGCCACCCACTTTTCAGGGCAGTACCAGCATAAGCCCAGCTTAGTGCGCTCTGCTCGTTCGGCTGCCGTCAAGCGGACTACCGGCATTCGGGGATATTCTGAACCTCGGGACTGGGCGGATCGAATCGGCGGGTTGGAGGGAGTTGGCAACGCCGATGGTTGTGGCGGTTGTCCTAGCGGCCGCGGATCGCGATTCTGCCATGGACGACGGGGTCCCCCAGATGGTATCGACGGTTGTTCCACACAACTGTCATACTCGATCGCCAAGGCCATTGCTGCTGCAACCGACGCCGGACTCTGATGTTTCACCTGGTTCTTAATTGGCTGCCGAAGGCCTTCCACGTAAATTGGTAACAAAATGTATTCCTGAACCCCCCCGCACACGATTAAGCATAGTCTCAAAAGCGGTATGATATTCCGCCAAGGACCCAGACTGACAAAGCTTGGCGATTAACCCAATGAAATTATGGAAATATTGCGGATCAAAATGCCGTCGTACATCCTCCAAGAAATCCGTCCATCTTGCCTGTGGATTATTCGCCCGATAGTTGAACACCCATTCTGAGGCAGGCGGGTCGAACAACATAATAACATAGTGCAATCTGTGCTCCTCCGGCATTAGCAAGTGCTCGAAATAATATTGCACCCTTGAGATCCAACTCGCCGCCTCCGAGCCGTCAAATCGCGGCTGATGCATCTTGAATTGGCTCGCCTGCTCGAACTGTGGCCCCCCGTACTGTCTAGCCGCCGGATTATCCCAAGCTGTTGGTTGTCTAGCAGGTGCGCACTCTGGCCTGGCCCCTGGTGGATCCCACGCGGAAGACCTCGGTGCGGTAGGATTCGCCCAAGAATTCAACCCCATGTTAGGGTTTGGCAAGATCCCTGCGTAGCTGCTGCCCGACGGGTCGCCTATCCCCAGCCGTGGCGCCCCGGCCTGTGTCCCTCTGGCTGCCTGTGCAAACACCGGCTGTTGGCCGAACTGCTGCAGGCCTCCCGATGGTGGGTCCGGATCAGGTCTCGGCGGTGCAACCGCCTTTGCCGCGCCGCGGTCCAATGCTTCAAGCCGCGCGTCTATTCGCGCCTCTAGTCGCGACTCCATGCGAGCCATGGCCGTCAGTATCTGCTCCAGCATGATCGAACTGGGGTCCGTGGATGTAGAAGGCGACGGTAGCGGTTCAAGGCCGCTGATCGTCATTGGCTCTGTACGATTGATTTGTGACATGATTTAGTGAATTCCAGATGAAAGCACCACTTGTTAAGGAAGAAGTTCCTCAACCGGACGATTTTGCAAGAACGAGAGTTTGAGGGAAGAGTTGGACGAGAGAAAAAAGGAGAATAGAGATTGAGAGGAAGTAATTTATTTCTTGATGAATAAAGTGAATAACAACTCCTCTATTTATAACCCTTCTAAACGTCCTCTACTAAATAGGATGGAAAACCTATTACTACTAGGAATTGGATAACTAACTAATTAACATAAATAAAAGACTCTACTAAATAAGGAATAAAAGACTCTAATAAGACTCTACTAAATAAGGAATAAAAGACTCTAATAAGAAACGTCCCTTAACGAGAGACAAAGTCTAGCCTTCGTATCGGGCCGGCCTTCGTGTCACACGTCGCGAGGACCTAGCTCGTCGGACCGGTTCAGCGTGCTGCCTTGTCGCCGGCAACCTAGTGTCGGCGTTGAGTTCATCTTCTTGAGGCAATTGTCGCTCCTTAAGCCGTGCCGACGGAGGTCCCGTATCAAAAAACATTTGATTATTTCTCATCAATCACACTCAGAAATCCCATTAATTAGTATCAAAATAGCGATTACCGATTTTCAATCTTAATCACACCTTCCCAATATTTATATCTTGAATTTCAATTGTTAAATATTGTGAATAAATATTAGTATGCATTGAATCTGTGCGCCTATTTATATAGAAGTAGGCCATATAATTCTGTAATTTGAAAACAATTTGAATACAATCTGTTTTTCGTTTCCTGCCCGTAGCCAATACAAAGTTGGTGAACCACGTAAATTATGTGTCTGTTTACGTTTATGTCTGGCTCGACTACACAATTGCTCTATTCTGTCATAACATATTATCCATTTTGTTTATTTCTTTCTTTCTTTTTTTATGGAATTAAGATATGGTGGAAGGCTTAACTGCAATCTGGCCTGACTATTATGGCTGTTTCAGACAAACAATTTATTGGCCATAAACACGATGATTAATGGCACTGATAAGATTGAATGACAAAACACATTGAATTCACATGTAAATGGATAATGGTACTCCATTTCTCATCAATTGGGAAGACATGCAGTTGAAACTAACCAAAACAAGAAATATTGAAATTCAAAGACCTACGCCATTAATTCACAATATATCTATACACTGTATATTATATTTCTGACATATTTAAAATTTTAACTTGGTTTATTCAGGGTTTAATCAATTCTCTTTCTCAGAGTTTAATTATATGTTGAATCTTAATGTCTCACTTTTGTGCTGTCAGTCGATGAATTGCAATTTACGGTATGTGGAACTATTTTATTTTTAGATAGTAAGTAAAAGATTATGGTCTTATATTAAAAATATTGACATATACTATGTGTAAATAAATAATAATGTGTGTGAAATTCATTACTTTATCTCATTTTGCCATTTTAATCCCTCCACTTATAAACCTTCCATTTGTTATTTTACTAATTTTGTTAATGGACCTCGTATTCCACTAACTTTATCTCACTTGCAATCCATTATGAAATTTATATATAAAAATAGAAATTACCTTCTAAGTACTAACCATCTCCACTTACTTTCCACTACACTTTTTAAAATCCGCATCCGGTGAAACTAGTCTCTGAATTAGCGGACGGATGGAGTACATAGTTACAACTGATTTCGATAGAGCCCAAATTGTCACTTCGTTCATGAATAATATCTCACTTTAAGTTGTCACCATTTTAATGATAATAAGGAAAAGTGGATAGAAAAAAATAGTGAAATATATGTATTCTTTAAATATAATATAATTTTATAATAAAAATACTGTATTATTTATCAGAAATAATAAAAGTTAACTGTGATATTTAAACGTTGTTATTTCAAAATGACCATATGAAACATTTAACAGTGTGAATATTTTTTTTATTATAATTATTTCTGTTTTTTCTGGTTGGTTTGTGCTTGTGTTGACGTTCATATGTTATGTTCTTGATCAGTACCGGAAACATTGGAAAATTCCTTGCAATTTTTTTTGAAGATTTACATGTATATCAGCAGGGGTGTGACTGACTGAATTTTATTATAATATTTTTATATCTATACATTTTGGTTTTTTGAGGTACCAAATGGTATAAAAAAGCCAATAATCTGATTTAACTAAAGTATGAATGTCTCTTTCTCAAGCCCTGTATATATTAACTAGCTGGGGACATGAAATGAAAGAATTGTGATTACTAAGTCGAGACATCTCTTTAAGAGCAGGCAAACCTTAACTTTACAAACTTATTTTAGTGTTTGTAACAAGTTTTTCAATTCAATGAAGTGGTTTATTGGAAAACTTAACATCTTGAGATGTTAACATGACTCGCATAAGAGAAAATAAGTTAGTTGCTAGCATTTGGCAGAGAAATTCATTTACTAGATCTCCTTAATTAAAATTTAATGAATGACACTACTATGCATAATATTATTTATTTCGATAATATTTCATCTTACATATCTGAAATATAATGGAAAAATTAGGAAGAGCTATAATCTGATAATATTATAGAAAAATTTAAAATTAATTTGGGCGGCGCAGGTAAGTTAATTAGTTGAGGGATTATAGGGAGCTACATAATTGTATAGTGCGACATATATAATTACCCGTCTATGACTAATTTTCTCATTTGATTTGTCCCAATTAAAATAATTTATATGTCCCAATTAAAATAATTTATAAGTAAATTTGAAAATATTTTTATCTCTATTTTATTATCTCTCTTACTTATTCTTTTGACTTTAACACACCAAATAAAGTTATATAAAATCTAATGCCACTCAAGGGATGAGTCATTTTCCTTGGGACAGATGAAGTAGAAAATTTGTACTCCTCTGTTCCATAGTAATGGAGATGTTTCTTTTCGGCACGGAGATTAAGAAAAATTGTGTTAGGTGAGTTAAGTAAATGGAGAATAAAGTGAAGAGAGAATAAAGTAAGAGAGAGTAAAGTAGGTATGGAGAAATGTGTTGACTTTTACTAAAAAAGAAATGACTCTATTACTATGGAACGTACCAAAATGGCAAAATAACTCTATTACTATGGAACGGAAGGAGTATTTATTACTTTCATATATTTTAAGCTTGGGACAGTTATAAACATTAGTCCATTTTTACATAAATATATATATATAGGTGTGATCAAATACAAACTCTCTAAAATACAAACTATACAAACTATGTCACCGGAGTGTACAAATTATGTCAACGGACTGTACAAATTCTGTCACCGGGGGTCGATGTCAACGGAATGTACAAATTATGTCACCGGGGGGATGTACGGAGTGTACAAATTCTGTCGACGGGGGTGTCCAAATTCTGATTTTTCGATGTCAAAATGTTGACATTAGAAAAATCTCTTATATTAACCGTTGATTAATTGTATTAAGTGAGTATGATTAAAGTTTGTATAGTTTGTATTTTAGAGAGTTTGTATTTTATCACACCCTTATATAGCCCAGCAATAGCCCAGCCATAGCCCAGCCACTGCCACATCAGCAGCACTAAAAATCCTCCTGCCACATCATCAAAACAAGCAAATAGCCCAGCAATAGCCCAGCCATAGCCTAGCCACTAATATCCACATCACTATTAACAAATATATACAAAATGAAATAATTAACAATCACACAATATGCGAAATTTAATTTACGAGACATATACGGGAAAAGTTTAATAATACTATTAAAATTTTAAAAAATACAATAATTTAAAAAGTACATTAATTTAAAAAAATACAATAATTAAAAAAAGTACATAAATTTTTTAAAAAATACAATAATAAAAAGGAGTGACAATTCACTCCTCGTCTCCGTCGTCGCCGCCTCCGTCGCTGTCGCCTCCGTCGCCACCATCGTCGTCGCCACCATCGCCGCCGTCGCCACCATCGCCGTCGCCACCATCGTCGAAATTAAGATAGAGAGAATACTCGTTAAAACAAGTGGTGCGAATGAAAATGACGAACAAAGCGCGTATATATAGTGTTTCAAAAAAAAAATTTATTTTTTCGCGCTAGGCGGTACGCTGGGCGATCCGGGCGCTGCAATAGTGCCGAAAGGACCGCCCAGCGCCACGCGACCGCCCAACGCTGCGCGGTTTCTCTCTCCAATCGCCCGCTGGGCGGCTGCAATAGATCGCCCAGCGAACCGCCCAGCGCCGGCGCTCGGCTGGGCGGTCGCTGTATTGTGGATGGCCTCAGAGAAAAAAAAGGAAAAAGTGAAGGAATGATTCAAAAGAAAGGGTGTAACACTTAACAAATGAAAAATAACTTAAAAATACCGCCAGACCGTCGGGCTGGCATGCTTAGCCCACTAGCTCGAACAGACTAGCCCAATTTCTAATTAGATTGTAATTTTGTCTAAACCTCTAATTTTGGCAGTCCAATCGGACCAGCAACCGGTTCGGTTAAAATAACTTCCCTACCTACCTATAATTCGATCAGTGGGATTTTTGCACAATAATTCGTAGAAAATGTTGATAATTATGATTCGATAAAAATAAAATCAATTCAGGCTCCCTTTTCTTACTGGTTTGGTTAAATGCGTGATCACACAATCGTCTTAATTACTTTTGACTTTGTTTTTCCTTTGCCATTTTGTTTTTGTTAGTAGTAATTTTAACTTGGCGCTTTCATTTTTAATAGTGACCATTAATTTTACATTGATTATTCATTATTACTGGTGTATTATCAATTATCATGCTTTTATTGTGCAGTAAATTACTACTAGTATGCACTCCTCTCTTATACACAAATGCTAATTTTTCATTATTAGGTTACAATTCGAATTGGGCGAGAATGGAGTTGAAGATGATCTGCTTTATGTAAAGAGGATCCGAAGACTATTGAATATCTCTTCTTTAGTTACAAGATTTCAAGCAGCTTATGGTACTATTGTTGTTATTGATGTAATATCCCCTTTTATCTTCCCAACCAAGAGCTAGGTATTCCTTTCAGCAAGATTGAGAAGCAATTGTGGATTTCCCTATTCTATGCCATTTCCTAGTCAATTTAGGATATTCGTAATAAGATCATTTTTCAAGACTTCAAGCCCAATTGGGAGTTTGAGAAGAAAATTGTGTTTTGACGACTTAGAACTTGGATAAGAGGATGGTAGGAGTTTCGATTCTGGCCTAGATGGGTAATGAAAATATTTGATATCAGAATGTGAGCGAGGGCAACAAGACTTGAGTGGAGATGATCACCTTGCTGGGGGTGCTTGCCTTTTCTCTCGCTCCTTACTTATTATTTGTCTCGACTCAATGGCTCTTTTATGGTTAGCTCTTTTATGTCTCTCTAGCCTTGATCTTTTGCTACCTTCTTTTTGGGTCAGTTGGTCAGCTTGGCTCTTGTTTTGTAGACGTTGTCTTTTTACTCTTCTTCTTGTTATCGTTGGTTTGTTATTGTTTTGCACTCTACCTCACCACTATTGAGAAATGCATTTTAATTTTGAGTGGACAAGCCTCCATATCTATACATATATAAAATGCGAGTTTTGACCACCATTTTAAATCTCTATGAGTTTTGGGCCATCTTTTTAAATATTTATAAATTTTGGATTTTGGATGTAATTTTTTATTTAATATGTTTATCATTAAATTTAGTCATGATACCATAACGGCCATATTAATCATAATTGTACTAATGATAATTCAATTTAAATTTTGGGAAATTAGTCCCTAAAATCATAAACTTTGCCTAAAATTTGGAATTTCTCACAAACTTTGAAATTGGTATATAATATCACAACCTTTGCACTTGGTTTGGTATTTCCCACGTGGGGCCTATTACTATATTTGACTAACTTACGAGACATTTTTATCATACTTGACACATTTAAATCAACGTGGTTTTCAACGTGACTTTTTATCATACATGTTATGAACTTAAAAAGTGATTTAAAATATTAGAAAACGTATCACGGTTGCCTACGTAAAATAAGATTTTGATGAATATATCTTATTTGAGTGAGTTTGGAAAATACCAAACAAAATGTAAAGTTTGTGATATTATAGACCAATTTCAAAGTTTATGGAAAATACCAAATTTTAGGTAAAGTTCTTAGTTTTAGAGACCAATATCCCTTAAATTTTAGACCAATATCCCTTAAACTGTAGCACACTATAACTTCCTCGTAGTAATGTTTAAATTTATTATCATCATATTGCTATTGATATGGAAACCATGATGTTATGTTGATGCATGGGCGCATATATATTTAAATATGGAAAGAATCGTTTCAATTCCTTTGAAGTATGCACCGTAATATTTATTTTCGAGTAAAAATGCAAAGTAACCGTTTGTTATTGGATATAAAATCCATAATGACAATTTGATACTATGAATTTAATGTAATTGGAATCACTAATAACAATGGATCGACAATTAAATCAGACATTAAATCATAGCAGTTACAAAAACTCGTTGAATTCTCAGCCACTTCTTCTTCTCAACCATTTATCGGCAAGATTATTTTTTATATACTGCTCTTAACTTTTTTTTCTGCCTATAAATATTCTCATTTGTCAAATCATCAAACAATTCTACTTTCATGACTAAATATATGGACAGAAAACACAAGAGCTTTCTCCAGTTAATAGTCGTTTTGCTAGATTTCGGCAAGAAAACTGGAGTTAAGATCGAACCTGGAAGTGCGACTCAAAGTGACGATGAAATTTTTGGAGAAATATCTTGCATAGCACAGGCGGCTTGCCGTTGTAGAACGTCGGTGGAGGCGGCGTTACATGTAGAAGAGCTGAGAGGTGGTGCTGTCTGTGACAGATAGGGCATCCCAGAATTTCCAACTATTATACGTGAGGTATTCAATGTTATAATTGATAAAATGCTGTCAAATACTCTTAATTAGCGTGGGTAATTGATACTACTGAATAAGATATTGTGATTGATTAGTTTTCGCACTAATGACTTACCCTACTTATTGGATTTAATTAGTAGAGATTTAAGGATTTGATTAGAATAGATTTGATTTGATTAGAATCAATTTAGGATTTTGCAGAATAGATTTAATGACTTACCCTTCTTATTGGATTTAATTTGTAGAAATTGTGATTGATTAGTTTTCGCACTAATGACTTACACGGACGGAGGGAGTACGTGTTAGTTGTTACACTTATATAATCTGGCTCATTAGTCATATTTTGCAACAATTAATTTTATGTTTTAATTATATATTTTATAGTACGTTCTATTTTCTTTATGATTCAAATTAGTGTTTTGGTATTTTATTTTCTCCCAATGTAGGTTTCCAAAGCTATAATTATTGAGTATTTTTAAATTAATTTTGAGTGTTTTTGGTATTTATTTGCTTTTAGAATAGATAATTATAATTGGTTGTAAAAACAAAAGAAATATATCAATTTCTTGAATTGTACTATGTTTTATTTCAATATTTGTATTATAACGTTTTTTTATCATTTATATTTGTAATATATTTTATTTCAAAAAAAAGCTATTGGTTTTTTATTTGTTTATTTGTAAATTGATACAGTATATTTTTTGCGCATTTGCTAATTAAAGATAACAAAATACGTGCAATGATATAATGAATATTCCTTATTTGAAAATGTGAAAAATACTAAACTTGGATTTGCATTAGACAAAGCCACATACACATAACATCATTGTAAAAGAGGTAGAGCAACGTTTAGCATTATTAATAATATTATTTATATGATGACATAAAATCAACATCTAAAAAACTCTTCAATTTATTGCATTATTAATAGAAACGCAAATTATAAAGCCGATTGTAAATTAATTTAATTTTTTAAATGACAACCTATTGAGTCTAGGAAAAGTATTTTAGCAACCTGACAACATTTGGTTTCTAACTTTTCCTTAATTTGATTTGGATGGTTTTTTATTATGATCTATTAACCTTCATTTATTTTAATCTAACCTTGATTTGGATGGTTCATACTTCACAAATGTGAATTCATAATTTCAAATTAATTAATATGAATAAAAAATTAATTGGATCGTGCATCGCTAGCTGGCATGAGCATGATAATAGTTTTATTGATAAATACTGTGTTCTTCCGCTTGTAATTACGTTTGAATTTAATTTGACCCCTACATGAAATGATATTGACCTCCGAAACCAACTCCATTAGTATATATAAGTATATTTGAAGCTAAAACTGTTTTCGAACACAAGTACAATATTAACAAGACCAAATATTAAATAGAACATCTGTTATCAAGAACAAAAAATAGGGGCCCAGTGAACATAGTACTAGTAAATAAAAAACATAAAATAAATTGATTATACGCTATTCCAGATGATTGAATGTGATATGTATAGCTCCTCGAGACTTGACAGTTTAGAAATTAATGCTAGCCACAATATTTTGGTCAGAGACAGAGACTATGTATTACATGTGAGATGATATTTATACGATTAGGGCATCCCCAGCGGCAGCTCGTCGTTGTCTCGGTCTCGTCTCGCAGGGCATCCCCAGCGGCAGCTCATCGTTGTCTCAGTCTCGTCTCGGCGAGACGAGACAGCGACCGGAGCTATTCTGCACTATCATATCATCTCTCATCTTTTTTTTCTTTTCATCACTATCATATCATCTCTCTTTCCTCTTCAATTCTTCTCCTAATATTAATCCATTCATGGGGAGATACCTACTTCCGTCGCCGTTTCCGGAAATACATCCATCGTGATCGGGAGGAAGCCGGCGCAAGGTTAGTACGAGATTACTTTTGTGAGAACCCGGTATGGGAGATACCTACTTCCATCGCCGTTTCCGCATGCGACCGGAGCTATTTCTGCATATCGCAAATACATTGGCGGCCCGGGAAGAGTACTTCCAAGAAGGGTTCGACGCTACTGGCCTTCCCAGTCTCACGACGCTCCAGAAATGTACTGCATCAATCCGCCAGCTTGCTATTGGACAAACGACGGATTTGTTCGACGAGTACCTGCACATTGGGGATAGCACTGGGAGACTGTGTTTGATGAACTTCTGCAAAGGCGTTCGGGCAGGCTTCACCGATGAATTCCTGAAGAAGCCAAGCATCGCAGATTGTCAGTTTCTGCTCCAACTTCACGAACAAGTGCACGGATTCCCCTGGATGCTTGGTAGCGTCGATTGCATGCATTGACAATGGAAGAATTGCCATGTGACGTAGAGGGGATCATACACGAGCGGCCACAAAGGCACCCACCCCACCGTTATACTCGAGGCCGTTGCCGACTACCGGCTATGGATTTGACATGCGTTTTTCGAGGTCCCCGGATCGAACAACGACATCAATGTGCTCAACCAATCCGACCTCTTCACCGAAGTTTTGAATGGTAAAGCGCCGACCATCAACTTCACCGCTAATAACCGCTAGTTTAAAATGGGGTACTATCTTGCCGACGACATCTATTCGAAGTGCCCAACCTTCATGAAGACGTTCAACAGGCCAATAAACGAAAAAAGGCTATTTTTTGCACAGAAGCAAGAGGCTGCTCGCAAGGATGTGCAAAGAGCGTCTGGGGTTCTACAAGCTCGATTCAACATTATCAAATCCCCGGCCCGTACATGGTTTGTGGAGAATATGGTCAACATCATGTATATGTGCATAATCTTGCACAACATGATTGTCGCCGACGAAGGACCTAATGCGGGAAATTGGTTCGATCCTGAAACCGCGGGAAGCTCTTCTACAAGTAGTCCGCCTCGCACTGGAGTGCATCCTTCTTTGCAAGAGCGAATATCTGTTCGGGAAAGGACACGTGATTCTATGGCCACGCCCAACTCCAGGAGGATCTAATGAAGCACATTTGGGTAAAATTTGGCAACCGTTAGACGATCATCGTATCACTTTCTATGATTATGCGGATTTCAATAAATTGTAATATTAGGATTTCAATTATGTATTTTTCTTATTTTTGGATGTTATAATTTTAGTGATTTTTAATGATTTTATGAATTATTAGTATTAATTTAATATTTCAATGAAATATTAATTAAATTTATTGGAAATAAAAATAAAAAATGAAATTAAATGAATAGTTAAGGGATGAGATGGTTAAGAGATGGAGGGATGCATGTGATGTCTGTTAGTTAAGAGATGGGGTAAAAAGTGCAGTGAGACCCATGAATAGTGAAGGGATGAGACAGTTAAGAGATGATATTGAGACACAGATGTGGATGGCCTTAACTCTTCATTTAATTAAAACACATCAAAACTGCTAAAGAATTAGTATTAAGTTGTTTTTATTACACATGAATCATGATAATGATATGAATTCTGCTTTTGAATCACATGCATATTATAGTGTTGGTTTACACTCTTTTTCACTACAAAAATGCAGGAAAGTGGAAAAGAAAAGATATTTTAAAAATAAAAAATAAGTACTGCTATATTGTGGTTGCTGAATTGAAAAGAAAATATAATTAAAGTAGTGTTCGCAATTTTCAACACGATATGAAAATCCGACCTAAAGACATTCAAATTTAGGTTAATGGAAATGGGTCAAACCTTATTGGGTTTGACTCCTTATCGGACTACCCTAATGGGAACCCAATTATTTTGGTTTGAGTTTAAGTTCGGTCGGATTTAAAGGGGTGCTCGACCAACTGTAAACAGGGGCAGGAGAAGACCTTAGGCTGATATAGTTGTGTTTTCACTTATTTTAGTTTAATTTGTTTCTTTTTTTTAATTATTTTTACTTTTTTTAATACTCTTCGTCCCAAAAAAATAAGAACATTTAGGACTGCACGAGAATTAATCCATAATTGGTAAAGTAAGAGACTCACAGGTGCTTGGAAGTCCGGACACATAAAAAGTACTTGGAATTGTGGAATCCAGCGAGCATAAACAGGTGCTCGGGAACTTATAGCACTTAGTACTCGGAACAGTTTGCATAGGCGTGACCACTTTATCTGAGCACACGATAGTGCTTCAAAAAAATGGTAAAAACTGGATCTCCTGGTCTAGTATCGTTATTTATTTATCACAATCTTCATCGGTTATGGTCCTCAGCTGCGGAAATGGTTGATGCATCTTACATCACAATTTTGGGTCCATTAAATGGAGATTTTGGAAAAATTGAGGTGGTATCCCATCTTTTTTTGTTTAACCACGGGTGTACCGAATCCGCCTTTTGGCGGAATCCGACTAATCCTGCTCGATCAAGGCTTGCGGATTAAGGCCGAAAGTCTCCCAGCAAGTGGCGGGGTTTGAACTCATAACCTCAAGATCATCATAGCTCCACGCTGCGACCCGTCTTTGATTTAACACACAACATTCATTACATTCAACATTATGCATCAATTTACTTTTCAAGTTTGCCATTTTCTCGATAACACATTAATTTTCTTGGTACCAAAGTTGACATGTCTAGGAGATGCGTGATGGTTTACCAAAACAAGTTTCAAACAACAATTCAAACTTTATTTTTCAGTTGAATTTTAATTTATTTTAGCTTTCTTTTCTTAGAAAAAAATCCAGAAGAATATATATATATATATAATATATATATAATATGAAAGCCGTCCAAAAGAAAATGAAAAATAGGTATATGCGCGCGTCAGAAAAGGGAGATCACAATCATCTCCTTAAATCACCCACTTAAATTGATTCCTGTTAAATAAATACAGTTTTTAATCATTTCTTGAAACTAGACAATTCAAAATTTCAACTTGTATAATAAATCACAATAAATGAGATATTGAATTGTATTGGGCCAATTGATAAATAATTCTAAGTTTCTAACATCATGACTCAGGCGGCGATTAATATATAGTTATAGTATATATAATGAACACGTCACTAAATAAGCAATAAACAAAAAGCCAAATGGGTCAATGATATTCCGAATATGTATAATAAAAAAATTTAAAATATATTTTGGGTAACAACAAAATAAAATCTGGGTTTTAAATTCCTTTTCATAATTTTATATATGGCACCATCTTACCTACGCAAGAATTTAAGATCCCTCTTCAGAGTTCGTACTTTTGTGGTTGGATTTGTTAGAAATTTATTTGCTTTAATAGCTGCTGAGCTTTCATCTATGTACTATACATAAATGGGGCGTTCGGTTTGCAAGATTGTATCGGGGATTAAATTTGTAGTGTGTTTGGTTCATAAGATTCAACCTCACAACTCAATCCTAGATGAATAATCATGGGACAATTAGTCATAACTAACCCCCTGTGACTAAAATAATCTCACAACTCAATCCTAGATTGTATCTTGCTATTATTTTATCTTGGAAACCGAACACCACCAAAGTCTTATAAATACTGTATAGATATATTTGATGCAATATGACATACACTACATTTATTCTAAACCAAATACAGATGTTACTGGGGATGACCATACGGTTAGCTCAGCACGAAATAATTAAGCCCAACCAACCAAGTCATTGTATTGTCATAAAATGCTTTAATGTAGTAGAGCATGTTCTATTCTCCAGTATATTTCTGAAGAGCAGACCACAAAAATGGGTTGAAAAAAATTAAAAATCGACAAAAACCTAGTTAATTGTGATTTTGCTTACACCTAAATTTGAATTAGTGTGCTAATCCAATTTACATATACTTGAAAATAGAGAAAGAATAGTTTAGTATAGGCAATGAATGTCGGCCATAATTGCAAAATATTTACTACAAATTTCCCTTTTCTGCAACCATCTTGGGATCTTTTCCAACAATTAATACATTTCCTGGCTCTCAATTTACACTAGCTCATCTTCTACAATTGATTTCAAATCCACTAACCCCCACCCCCTCAGCATAATTTAATTAAGCTTTAAAGAGATCCCATCTATCTCCTCTTATATATAATATGCACCTGCAAGTCCAAAACAACCTCCTCAGCCTCTTCAACAACCCCATGTTAGTGGTGTTCTTCCTATAAAACTTGAAGAATCCAATCCCATACTAGCTCAATCAATCAATCCTTAGGTATATCTTATTTTTCACATACTATCTTCTTTCATTTCTGGTTTAATATTGTTGTTTATTATGCATATTTGAACAGGTGATCCTAGCTAGCTATAAGGCAAAGTTATAAAGATGAGTGGAAGGAACGGGCCGAAACTTGACCTGAAGCTGAACTTGTCGCCACCAAGGCGGGTGGAGTCCCCGACCAGATCACTGACCGTGTCTCCCCCGAGCTCATGTGTGTCTTCCGAGCTGAACGAGACGCTGCAGTACTCCACCAGCCCTGAGGCCACCTCGATGATGCTGGTGGGGTGCCCTAGGTGCCTCATGTACGTGATGCTATCAGAGGAGGACCCCAGATGCCCCAAATGCAAGAGCACTGTTTTGCTCGACGTCATCCACGACACCACTGCCCCTGCCAGGAAGACAAAGAAGACATGCTAGTAGCTGTTACTACCAAAAATATTGATGAAATGAAAACAAATATCCATACACCCCAAATATGATAACCAAATAGGCAGCAGCAATTTCTAGATTCATGTTCCTGCTCCAGTTGTAGGTGGAGGTAATTTCAAAGGAGCATGAGCCTTACTACTGCTATTTCCCTTGTTTATTTAAGTCCGTTTCTCACCTTAATTCCTAGGTAAAGTAGATCATCTATAGCGGCAGCAGTGTTGGTGGGTGAGATTTGTTCCATCTTTAGCAGAAGAAACCTATCTTCTTGTTCCTAATTTTCTTATAAGAATGTTAGGTAATTTTTCAGCATGCATTGCCACAGTCATTTCTCATAAGCCAATGAGAGCAAGCCACAGCAACACAAAGAAAGGGGTGCAATAAAATCTATAAAGCCTAGTCAAATTAGGAAGCAATGACAAGATTAACACCAAATTTTAAGCTTGTGCGCATTCAATAGCCAAAGAAAATACATAGCTAAGCTAAAGCAAGTAGTTGAATGTCAATATTATAATTAAGCAAAGCCATTGATGCAAACCCACACGGCTGTGCATGTGAGGATATTATTATGAGGTCAAATACGTTAGTTATGAAAGGGCAACTGTGTAATTTCATAATGGGGTTGGGGTAGTTCGAGAATTGAAAAAAAAGGGAAGTATATTAGATTGAGAGATCATTTAAACCAAATAAATGCAAGAGTAATTGAGACGGTTGAGAATAATGAGCCTATTACGTCATATGATAAATACAAATTGAATTCAATAGCAAATGCCCCCTTTCTTACTCTTTTAAATCTTCATCATATACATTATTAATGTTTGTTTTTCACAATCAATCTTGCCTTAGTCACAATCCTCCCCTAAAAAAAGAAGTGCATGTTCTCCTATTCAATTCTATTTACTTCCTTTCCCTTTTCCACGAAACCTCTAACCCTGCTGCCTCATCTCACTCACGCTATACCCCATGCTCCATCTGCAAAATATGAAAATACTATTCTAATATAAATTTTATACATTTCTTAAAATGTGGCAAAACAAATGCAACCCAAGACGCGCAACAGTGGAATGAATGCACGGCGAATACTGGAATTTCTAATGCATCTCAATTGACAAAATACCTCATAAAACTCTCTTCTTTCCTTTTTTCTTTTTTAACCGGATGCAGGTCTGATGTAGAGAAATCAAAACATACAAGTGCCAACTCTACTATGTCATTTAAATTTTAGAGTGAACTGCACCAAATGGCCCTAACTTTTCGCTGTGTAACAACAGAGACCCCTAACTTTTAAAAATCCCACCAAAGGGATCTAACAAAATATGTAATCACAAAACGTGTTTTTTCGGACCATAACACCCTCAGGGCTCAAAAGGGTAAAATCGCCCTTTCGTATGGCCGCCACTGCTGCATGCACTGTTGATGTGATGGCGAAAAGCAGTTGATGTGACAGCAAAACATGGGTCTTGTCCCCTATTATTTTCAAACGTTCGGACCTGCATTGTAATTTCCCATTTTCATTGGTTGCCATAGTCAAATTGGGGAATTTGGTGAGTCTTTTTCTTGTCAATTCTTAAAAAAATATATATTTTTTAATTTATTTATATTTTATAATTATTTGCAGACTATATTGGAGTCCTTTTCTAATTGGTATTTCGATAGAGATTCAGTCACATTGGTTACTTCTTCTAAATTTTTAGAGATTTGTACGTATTGAAGTATGTAATTAATAGTTAATAATTAAAAAAACAAATACAGTTAAAAAGTACTTCAAGGTCTTATAATTTACTAATTCATTCTACTTATATTTTATTTAAAATTAATATATATAAAAATGAGATCAATATCCTATTTTTTTTTACTTATTTTTAATATTTATTAAAACTCGTGTTTTTTCTTAACATTTATTAATGCCGTTAAAAAGATGTGACTCTTAATGGAGGGGAGTGAGTCCTTTATGTGGTAATTGTATAAATATATTCAGAAATGGGAAGGTCGGTTTCTTAATAAAATCTTGGTTCCATTCTAATTTTATATATTCAACTTTACTGATATTTATATACATGGGTGGAATACAACCCAATTATAATTATTCCGATAGTACATAAATAAAAACTATATAAATTATTAGATC
Source organism: Salvia splendens (assembly GCF_004379255.2). Lineage (NCBI taxonomy): Eukaryota > Viridiplantae > Streptophyta > Magnoliopsida > Lamiales > Lamiaceae > Salvia > Salvia splendens. Next base: position 30,382,019 of record NC_056033.1, on the reverse strand, counting down.
ACAAATTCAATGGTCTAAATTATGCTTAACCTCTCAAATCTATTTTAGTATAAAAACCATAATACTATTATTTTATTTCAATTGTTTACATTAAACTCAAATTTAAATGAATGTTCTTCATTCATTTACTTTTTATATCACAAAATCTAAAAAATTAATTTTGATTTATTTTAGCGTAAATATAAGAATGAATATATTTTGTTCGAAAATCTAGAATGTGATGAGTTTTGTAGTACCATTAAATATGATTTTAGGATAAAACTTGCGCATATCCAAACGAAGAAAAAAATTGTCATTTATTTATATACTCGTAAAGCTAACCAATTTATAATATAATCCAAAGATATTTTATATTTTTAAATTTTTTATAACTCTTTATTTAATATTTTTTATAAAATATATAGTATTTTAATATGTTTAATTTGAATGAAATAGTATCGAATTTAATATATAAAATAGATTTATAAATATGGGACTCCCCGTGAATTATAGTACTTCATTTTATTTCTTAATACAATTAATAAATAATTCAATTATGCCATCAAATTAAAATACATGTGCACCAAATTTACAATATACTAGTAATTCGAGATTTTTATGATTCATTTTTAAAACTGCGGCGACTAAGCATTTGGCAAATAATTTATAGTTTTTCCTACCATTTGGCCAATATATGAGGCAAGTTTATACTACGTCAAATCAAAATGTATTTGTGAGAGGAATAAAAAATGAAAAGAATTAGCATAATATCTGCACGAATACATTTTGATTTGTATAAGCTTTTGTTTGACAAGACAGCGCCTGCACATGCAGACTATGTGCAGGCATAGGGAGCAGGTGTAGTACGTAAAAGGTCTAAATTGCCCTTCTGCCCATTTGGGCATTTTCGTCCGAAAAATGGCAAAATATACACGTTTTGTGATTACATATTTTGTTAGATCCCTCTGATGGGATTTTTAAAAGTTAGGGGCATCTGCTGTTACACAGCGAAAAGTTAGGGCCCTTTAGTGCAGTTCACTCTAAATTTTAAAGTTCAGAAAAGTATTTGATGGGGTGCGTACTAAACAAGCCCAACAGCAATGACGGCCCATCAGCCCAAAGCCCAAGGAGGAGTATGAGTTCGGCATTACCAAAGAGTTCGGCCTCAGCCTACAGCTCGGTAAAAGCCAACCTATCAAGCTCTGCTCTCAGGTCGGCATCAAGCTCTACTCTCAGATCGGCAACCAAAGCAGTTCGGTCTCAGTATTCGACCGAACAAGGAGTTAGTGGACCCATACAGGATGTCCAACACACCCACTACCACGTGGTGTCAACTCAGGCCACGATCGTAGGCCATGACCTACGCTACATCCACGATCTTAGGCCATGACCTACACGACATCCACGACTTAGGGTGGTGATGCAAGCCACGATCTTAGTTCAAGATATAAATAGAACTTAGATCAGATAGAAGAAGGTTAAGCTCTCTAGAGATAAAATCATATAGCAAGTCTGTGTTGTAAGCTGTAACCCCAGATCAAGCAATACAATCTTGCCCTCCCTTCTTCCCGTGGACGTAGATTTACTTCAGTAAATCGAACCACGTAAATTCTGTGTGTTGTAGTTTTCATTCTCTACCAGCATTTACTAACATCAGAAATTCGCGGATCCATCACTGGCGCCGTCTGTGGGAAGCAGAGAACAAAATTTGTGATAAAGCGAATTTTTGATCCATTTTTTTCCACCCAAAAAATGCATACCAGATCGCAGAGTACCCGTATTCCTGCCCGTGAGAACCAGGAGGAAGCCAATCCATCCCATAGGTCTGGAAAACAGCCTAGGGATAAATCCACCACCAGTTCTCATGGCGAAGGAACAGGCCGCTCCTTGTCGTCTCTTACAAATGGCGAAAAAAAAAGGGTTTAAGGTTTTTTTTTCCCTTCGTCTTTTTCATTTTTTCTCTATGTGTTGTCTCTATGTGCTTGTCGTCTCTTACAAATGGTACCAAGGTATATCGTTCTTTAAAGACTGATCCCCTTTTTAGATCGATTATTAAAGACTATTGTGAGTCCAAGCTTCTAAGGAGGATATAAGACCACAATTCAGCTTAACAAGCAGTCCGTCTGAAACGAACTGCAATAAGCCAACGATTGTGAGTCCAAGCTTCCAAGGAGGATACAAGACCGCAATTCAGCTTAACAAGCACTTCGTCTGAAACGAACTGCAATAAGGGAAAGTCCGATCCACGCGATAAACCTCGCCGAATTAGGACGACCAAGTTCGGTCAAAGAAGTTTACCTCATAAGACCGGGGACGACCATGTCTAGTCAAAGAGGTTTACTGCATAAGACCACTTCGGTTAACTGGGAAAGTCCGATCCACGCGATAAAACTCGCCGAATTAGGACAAGGGAAAGTTCGATCCCGGCGACAAAAATCGCCAAATTAGAACACAAACCAAGTCCGGTCAAAGATGTTTATTTCATCAGACCAAAGACGAGTCCGGTCAAAGATGTTTATTTCATCAGACCAAAGACGAGTCCGGTCAAAGATGTTTATTTCATCAGACCAAAGACGAGTCCGGTCAAAGATGTTTATTTCATCAGACCAAAGACGAGTCCGGTCAAAGAAGTTTACTTCATAAGACCAAGGACCAAGTCCGGTCAAAGAAGTTTACTTCATAAGACCGAGGACAAGTACGATGAAATTTTTTCGCTAAGCTGTAAATACAGTGTTAGAAGCGAAAACAAAATTTCATTTTTCAAATCTTGTTCGGCATACAACTCCGCTACCCTACAAAATGGCGTTACGCTATTACAAAGGACTATTCTACTGTCCAGGGTTGCTGAAGTTAAGCCACCTATCTGCAAAATCCTCTGGAAGCCGAGTTCGGTTGTTCCGAGCAGATGAAGAATAAGCAGGTCGACGAGATGCTATCCTCCACCCAACGCCTCTTCCCCGAGCCCGAGAAGTCCTAACACCTCGGCGATGAAGAGTCTCTGCAATAAGCATCTGCTGATCTTGCTCGCTCATAGTCACAACTCCTCGGCGAATTTCAGTCCGTCCCTGTCTTGACGATTCCGGTTGCTCCTGAGCCCGTTCTCGTCTTGACGTTTCCGGCTGTTCCGGAGTTCGTTGTTGGCTGGGAGTAGGATTTTGAACAAGGGAACCAGAGGTTTGATCTGGAGTGCGAGCATCTGTTGGCGCGATATGCCGAAGGAATCTTTCTATGGAGGGGCGCCGAGAAAGAACAATGTTGTACCGAGAAGCCCAACGCCGCAGTGATGTCACAACTTGTTGGCAAGCCGGGCTCTCCAGCACATTGTTCATACGGAGTACATGATATTCCTCCCACAGTTCGTCAACTCGACTCTGAACATCTGATATGGTCATTCCCCCGCGCGCACGGATGTAATCCTCATACGCAGTCCTCTCAGCAATGGCCGTATTCAGCTCGGCCTCCAGATCTTTCTTATCGGACTCTAAGTCCTTGATATCGGCCTCCAGCTTCACTAAACGAGCCAGAAGCTCGTCATTCTTCGTCTGATCGGCTATAGCTCTTCTCTCAGCTTCGTCCAAAGCCGAAGAGTACAGCCGTTTCCAGTGAAGTATCTCCATCTCCTTGGGTACAAAGCAGCTATATTAGTTCGGCAGCTGTACCGAGCAGATAGTAAAATACAACAGGAATAAAGGCGAGTACGAAAAGCTATACGAAGACAAGTGTAGAGAATTTTTCATTCACAAGGAAAATTTTTTACACTAGGGCTTCAAGGCCATTTTACAAGGAAGAAACTAGACTAAGAGAAGGGAGACGAAATCATACTCCGCCAGCTTCGTCTCCGGCTCCTCGGTCTGGTACAGCTTCTTTCTCCTGGGCTACCTCAGCCTCAGCCTCGCCTCCTGCCGGCCTCGCCTCCGCCTCCTGATCGGCTTCCTTCTCCGGATGCCCGGCCTGATCGACTTCGGCCTCCCGCTCCAGCGGCTCGGCCTCACCCTCTCCGTTGTAAGTCGAAGCGGGTGAAACGGGTCCCACGGAGGCAAAGATAGCCTCCAGGTTCTCGTCCCGATCAGCTCGACAACTCCGGACTCGGTCTGCAGAAAGCAGGACCGAGGATGAAGCGAGCTCCTCAAGGAGCGGCAGATTCTGAAGCCGAGCTGCTATCTCTCGGCTGTACAGAGGCAGCACGACGTCGGCCCCCTGCTCGCCCTTATCGGTAATTAGCCTTACCAGACTACCGACAAAGGCCGAGAACTGGCTGCTCAAAAAGAGTTTCTCCGTGTAAACACGGAGAGCCTCCCCCTGGGCAGCCACATCGGCTGCCTCCTTCTGAGCCTCCCGGAGCTTCGTCTGCTCTCGCAGGATGATCAGCTGGTTTTTGGCTGACCGAGCTTCCTCCTGAGCCGAGATCCTACCAGCTCGGGCCCTCTCAAATTTGGCCTCAGCCTGTTCGGCCAGACTACGAGCAAGATGCAACTCCTTCTGCATCTCCTCGTAGTCGTGGGATGCTTTGGAGAGCTCCACGGAGACGAGCTTGGCTCTCTGAAGATGAACAAGGAAAAAAACTCAACAGAATGGCCATCAAAAAAGGTGGAAAAGAAGCCGAGTCAGAAAGCTTACCTCCACAAAATTCGTCGGCCATTGAAAAGGCTCAGGGACGTGTTCCGGGATGTCTGCAACCACCTCGGAGATGACCAGCTCTTTCCCCGGCACTTTTGGGGACTCATGAAATTTCCCCTTCCCTTTAGCCGAAGACGGCTCCGGCTCTTTCGGATCCGAAGAAGAGGTTTTTTGCCTCTTCGGATTCTTCTCGGCTTCAGACGCCGAGCGAGGGGCTCTCTGCCTCTCCGGCTCCACAAGCTCGGAGGACTTTCGGATAGCTTTGTTCAGCATATACACTGCCAAAAAGCAAGAAAGCAAGGTTAGTTTTCTTCGTTAAAGCAGTAGAGCATAAAGATAAAGAAAAATCCTCACCCTCGGCCTCTTCGTCCGAAGACGAGATGTCGAACACGACGTCGCCCTTGACGAGCTCAGACTCCGTGTATTGTTTCCTAACTATGGGAATCTTGTTGAGCTCGCCATCGAGCTCGTCCAACGGTTCAGGCCGAGGATGACGGATAACGGACTTCGGCCCTCTCCAGGGAAAACTAGGAGCCGCGGTCCTATCATAGTAGAAGAAGCGGTTTTGCCACTTCGGCCACTTCGTTTTACAAAAGGCCCTAAAGGGCTGTACAGGGATCAAGTAAAACCAAGACCCCTTCCTCTTAAATTGAAAGAATTTAAGGATCGTCTTCAAAGACAAATCCCTTCCTAACCTACGGAGTTCGGCAGCGAAGGCCGACAAGTGCCTCCAAGAGTTCGGAGTCACCTGGCCTAAAGAAAGCTGAAAAAAATCTAGTAAATCTATAAAGGCAGAAGGGAGGGGGAAACGAAGCCCGCATTCTAAGCAGGCCTCGTACACGGTGGCGTAACCCTCCGGCGGGGAGTCAGCCCTATGATCACCGTCAGGTACCACCACCTTCCCCCCAGGAAAAGAGTATTTTTCGTGAAGGGATATCACAGTATCCTTACTCAAGATACTGTGAAAATACTCTACGGTCTTCTCCCCGGATTCTTTCCGGCTAGAAGACCCCTTACCCCCTTTTCTACCGCTACCAGACTCAGACGAAGAAGAAGCAGACATGGTTCTTACTCTTTGAAAGTTTGAAGAAATCCTGTGGAAATTTTTGAAAGCGGAAGGAAATTTTTCACGCCCAAGATCGGGATCGGGATCGGGCCCGGGGCCCGCGGCCCGCGCCCACGAGCACGGGCTCGGGCTCGGGCAAAGCGGGCGGCGGCGGCGGCGGCGGCGCGCGCGTGTGCGCGCGTGTGGGCTTTTTCACCCATCTTGATCCACTATAATTATTAAGTAACATAAAGTCACTTAATTTAAACACATTAAAGATGTATTAATCTTCCAATGTGGGATAATTAACACTAGTTAATTATTCCCTAAGCACATGCTCCAAGCTTTAATTAAAAGCTAATTATGCCCAACTTTAATCCACTATTTCTCACTCACCGGAAATCGGATTTGAGAAAGTGAATATACTACATTTATCTACGTAAAATGTAGATCGACGCTATATCATTTAATTTCACAAAATTAAATGTCTCGTCACATTTATTCTTTGGTCAAAACCATTGACCGAGCATATTTAATCCATGATTTTTACAATCCCCCACATGAGTGGAAATAGCCAAATGCATATGCATGCAGACATAAGCTCAACCCTCGAGAGGTATATAAGCATAAGGATAGGTAATTGTTGACTTTGAACCCTCCATAGTCGACACCATCGGATACACAGGCGGCTTAGTAGCGCGATGCTTTGAACTAATCCCCCACGGCGTGCACCGAGACAATGGTGTTAACGCTTAAACACCTCAACCTCATCCGTTCTCACGTTTTGTGTCCATTGCGGTCTTGGACACCACTTTGGATTCATAAGTACGTTTTATGAAGCGACCACACTTCGCACTTACATAGGTGATTCTTAGTCAAGTACCTTGCCATACTTGGTCTCTTTGAGAACTCCATCTCTTTGAGATCTTTAAGAACCATTAAAAGTCATAGACTTAGCCTTTACCACTAGGCAAGTTCTCCATCACTCTATTGCTCTTAGGGAATAGATATAGTTTGAGTGTTTTCCATGAACTCTCATAGCTTAGTTGTCCCTTTGAACCAAGTTCTTGGGATCTCCAGTCATCATGGTTGGGTTACCACTGTGATAGTTCTTTAGTTTGTGGATTTCAAACCCATTCCCTCTAGCAACTTATTCATTTGATCACGGTTTAACCCTTTGGTTAGCGGATCCGCTAGATTATCTATTGACTTCACATAGTCAATTGTAATCACCCCTATTGTGATCAAATGTCTCACGGTGTTATGTCGTCGACGTATATGTCGAGACTTACCGTTATAGAAGCCATTGTTTGCCCTTCCAATAGCTGCTTGGCTATCGCAGTGGATCAGCACTGGTGGCACTGACTTAGACCAACATGGAATGTCTTCAAGGAAGTTCTTAAGCCACTCGGCTTCCTCACCAGCCTTATCCAAGGCAATGAACTCCGATTCCATTGTTGATCGGGCTATACAGGTCTGTTTTGTGGATTTCCACGATACAGCACCACCCCAATAGTAAAGACATATCCACTTGTTGAAAGTGAGTCTCTATTATCGGATATCCAATTAGCATCACAGTACCCTTCAAGTACCGGGGGGTATCTCGAGAAGCGTAGCCCATAATTTTGAGTATGTTTTAAATATCTCAAAACCCTTATAAGAGCTCTCCAATGCTCTTTGCTTGGATTGCTCGTGTAACGACTCAACTTGTTCACGACACAAGCGATGTCAGGTCGAGTGCAATTAGTCAAGTACATAATGCACCCGATGACCCGTGCATACTCTTCTTGAGCAACGGGCTCGCCTTTGTTCTTGCTCAAGTGAACGTTGAGTTCAATTGGAGTCTTAACCGGCGCGCCATCATAGGCTTTGAATTTATTCAATATCTTCTCAACATAATGTGATTGTGTTAAGATGATTCCATCATTCGTTCTTAGAATCTTCATTCCAAGAATTACATCGGCTAGACCCATGTCTTTCATGTCAAAGTTTCTCTTTAACATGGCCTTTGTATCGTTAATTACTTGAGTGTTGCTACCCAAGATTAACATATCATCAACGTAGAGACACACTATAACATGACCGTTATTAGTGCTCTTGATGTAGACACATTTGTCGCACTCATTGATTTTAAACCCATTTGATAACATCACATTATCAAACTTCAAGTGCCATTGCAATGGCGCTTGTTTCAATCCATATAAGGACTTTACGAGCTTGCATACCTTTTTCTCTTGTCCAGGTACTACAAACCCTTCGGGTTGTTTCATATAGATTTCATCTTCTAGTTCACCATTTAGAAACGCGGTCTACATCCATTTGATGAATCTCAAGATTGTGCAATGCAGCAATAGCGAGAAGCACTCGTATAGATGTAATCCTTGTTACAGGTGAATAGGTATCGAAGAAGTCATGTCCTTCCTTTTGTTTAAAACCCTTTACTACTAATCGGGCTTTATACTTATCAACTGTTCCATCGGCCTTAAACTTTCTTTTAAGAACCCATTTGCATCCTAAAGGTTTAGCACATTCGGGCAAATCAATCAACACCCATGTGTGGTTTAGCAAAATTGAATCAATTTCGCTTTGAACAGCTTCTCTCCAATGCAGCCCGTCTGGGCCAGCAAAGGCTACTTTTATCGATGTTGGTTCTTCATCCAACATGAAAGCAATGTAGTCAGGACCAAAAGTTTTTGGTGTTCTGACTCTATTACCACGTCTTAGTACTGTATCTTTTGGATCGGGCCTTGCACGCTTGCGCGATTCAGGTTCCGCATTTGCTGATTTAGAACTAGTGGCTTCTTCTTCCACTTGTTTAGAACTAGTGGCTTCTTCAATTCTTGTCTCAGAATTGGTTGAGACTTTTTCCTTGTCTTTGCAAGGAAATGTATTTTCGAGAAATATAGCATTCCTCGACTCAATTGTTGTTCCTACTGTGATAGTCGATATTTCAGACTTGTGAACAACAAATCGATATGCACTACTGTTAAGTGCATATCCAATGAAGATGCAATCAACCGTCTTAGGTCCGATTGCAACTTCTTTGGGCGGAGGAACCATCACATTTGCCAAACACCCCCACACTTTGAGGTATTTGTAGGATGGCTTCCTTCCCTTCCACAACTCATAAGGAGTGACATCTTTTCCTTTGAGAGGGATCTTATTCAAGATATAGTTGGCTGTCAAAACAGCTTCCCCCCACATATTATGTGGTAATCCTGAAGTTAGAAGCAGTGCATTCATCATCTCTTTTAGAGTTCGATTTTTGCGTTCTGCAACACCATTAGATTGTGGTGAATATGGAGCAGTTGTTTGATGAATTATACCACTTGCGTTGCATAACTCCTCAAACGGGGCTACATATTCGCCTCCTCTATCGCTTCGAATCATTTTGATTTTACAACCAAGTTGATTCTCAACTTCGTTCTTATAATTTTTGAACGCTTCTATTGCTTCATCTTTACTTCTTAAAAGATAAATGTAGCAATACCTTGTGCAATCATCTATGAAAGTGATAAAGTACTTTTTACCACCTCTTGTTTGCACCATCTTTAAATCACATACGTCCGTGTAAATTAATTCAAGGGGTTTTGTGCTTCGTTCAACCGAGTGAAACGGCAACTTAGTCATTTTTGCTTCAAGACAAATTTCACATTTATCTTGGGTATCCAATTCATTAGCCTTTAGTAAATCTAAATTCACTAATCTTTTAATAGCTTTTGAATTCACATGTCCCAATATACAATGCCACAAATTTGAAGACTCAATCAAATAAGAGGAAGTAGATGCTTTATTCTTATTAGCCAGTGGCTTTGGAACACGCAGTGTTGCTACACTAAGCTTGAAAAGTCCGTCGGTTACATAACCTTTTCCGAGGGACTTCCCAAACTTATACAATGCAAACCTATCGGATTCAAATACAAGTTTAAAACCCTTATTCACTAGTACTGATCCTGAAACTAGGTTCTTCCGGATGTCCGGAACGTGCAGCGCATCCTTCAAGGTGATTGAGACGCCAGACGTCATCTTTAGGATTACATCACCAACTCTGAGGATTTCAGACGAGGCTTGATTCCCCATGTTTATCTTTCTCCCTTCAACGTTGTTGTAGGTGGAGAACATACTCCTGTCTGCACAAACATGTGCAGTAGCGCCGGTATCAATATACCAGCCACCCTTGTTGTTGTTGACAAGGTTGACCTCTTCAGTGACCACAGCAATGAGGTCGTTCTCATCCCAGTCCTTGAATTCCTTCTCAATGACGTGGGCAGCCGGCTTCTTCTTCTTGCTGCGGCAGTCTTTAGCAAAGTGGCCTGGTTTGCCACACTTGTAGCAGTCGCCTTCAAACTTCTTTGAAGGCTGCTTTCCCTTCCCTTTGTCGTTTGGACGGTTTGGGCGAGGGCGTTTGTTGGAGGGTCCGCCCCGCTCCAACAGATTGGCTTTGGCCTCATTTGGGGTGAAGCCCTTAGCCTTTTGATCACTTTTGCGCACGTCGGCCTCGATGCGCAACTTCACGATCAAGTCTTCAAGGGTCATCTGCTTTCGCTTGTGCTTGAGATAACTCTTGAAGTCCTTCCAACTTGGAGGGAGCTTGTCAATGATCGTGCACCTTAGGAATTTGTCGGGCAAGGTCATCCCTTCAGCCACTAATGAGTGGATGATCATTTGGAGCTCTTGGACTTGCTCCATGACGGGTCGAGAGTCGACCATTTTGTAGTCCATAAACTTGGATGCTACAACTTGTTCCGTCCCTGCAGCATTATCTATGCTATACTTCTTTTCTAGGTTTTCCCACATTTGTTTAGATGTGGTTACATTGGAGTATACATTATAGAGGCTATCATCTAATGCACTTAAAATAAAATTTTTACATAGATAATCCCCTTTTCTCCAAGCTTCATAGTCCGCCATGACTTCGAGCCTAGTCTCTTGGTCGCTTGGTGCGGGCGGCTCGTTCTCCGTGAGGAAGTTGGCGACGCCCAATGTTGTCAAGTAGAACAACATCTTTTGATACCACCGCTTGAAGTCAGATCCTCCAAACTTTGGTGGCTTCTCGGCAGGTGGCATCATTCTTGGTGCCAAAGGTGCCGCAGTTGGTCCTTGGAAGGAACCAATCTGTTGCCCCCGAAGGAGCCAACAACGTGGTTGGGCATAGAGCCCCCACCATTCACGTTAGGCATAGAGCCCGCCATGGTCGTACCAGCCCCGAAGGGACTAGCACCCGCAAGTGACCCGAAGGCCCCAGCATTCGTGTGAGACCCGAAGGCCCCAACACCCGTGTGAGACCCGAAGGCCCCAGCACTCGATCCATTAAAGGACCCGAAGGAACCACTAAAAGTGGAACCAACCGACCCACTCGAAGTGGATCCACCAGTGAGCCCAAGGGGGTTAACGAACTCCCAAGGGGTTGTTGAGGAAGAAGGATAGCGCCCGGGAGTGGGCATCATCGTCGGAATCGACGACGTGTTGACAGGTCCAGTGGTCGCCATGGTTGAAGGAATGGCGGCGGTGGTGGCGGCAGCGGTGGTGTTGGATTCCGTCGACATCTCCAGCAAATGTGTATTAAGTTTCGAAATTTTAAGTTCAGTTTAGAGGTCAAAAATCCCTTCAAAAGCAAGTTATCTCGTCTTGCGTTTGTTGGTTCTACTGATTACAAGAGATAAAAATGTGCGTAATACAACCCAAAAGAAGGAATACAAGAAACGAAACTGAACTGAATTACAATGAAACAAATAAACCGTGAATGTTTAGCCGAGTCGAGGAGGCCTCTTCCCGCAAGACGAGATACGCCCCGGTAGTGCTCTTCGGTTTGGCGTGTCGTCCCCAAAGGTAAAACGGCTACGTCTCTATTGATGCAGCACCGCAATCAGTAGAGCTCCGGCGAACTGGATGGAGGAGAGGGCAGAGCTTCGACAAAAGGACAATGCAGAGAGAGGGAGAGAGCTTATGATGATGCAGAAGGCTTGTAATGGTGTGTACTAATACAGTGGTATGACTAGCCTATTTATAGGCCAAGCCACCATGCAGGGTCAACCGAGCCATGAAGGCTCATCATGGCAGATTCGTAACCGCCGTCGGTTACGAGCGTGTGGCAGGCGTGTGCCTATCGCATGTGGAGCGTGTGGATTTCTCACGTGGCAGCCGTGACTGTGCCTCGCTTGACGACGTGTCAAGCCACTTGGATTGCTGACTCGGCGGTGGTCCAAAAAGAATAGTTTGGGCCAAGCCCCAAGCCCAAAGACCAATTGCCAAGATCCAAGTCCAAGATCGGGATCGGGATCGGGATCGGGCCCGGGGCGGGCGGCAGCGGCGCGCGCGTGTGCGCGCGTGTGGGCTTTTTCACCCATCTTGATCCACTATAATTATTAAGTAACATAAAGTCACTTAATTTAAACACATTAAAGATGTATTAATCTTCCAATGTGGGATAATTAACACTAGTTAATTATTCCCTAAGCACATGCTCCAAGCTTTAATTAAAAGCTAATTATGCCCAACTTTAATCCACTATTTCTCACTCACCGGATATCGGATTTGAGAAAGTGAATATACTACATTTATCTACGTAAAATGTAGATCGACGCTATATCATTTAATTTCACAAAATTAAATGTCTCGTCACATTTATTCTTTGGTCAAAACCATTGACCGGGCATATTTAATCCATGATTTTTACATTCTTTTCGGGAAGGGCGTTTGAGATATAATTTTGAGATTCACGAGACTAGATTCCCATTGATTAGTTATTTTTTCGGAAAGTTATGATGAAAATAGAGTTAGCCATGGATAAAATGCTAGTTTTATTACGGAATGCCGTTTATCTCTCTTTTATGGTTTATGATTTCTGGCTGAATCGCTTGTGTTTATTGAATGTTGATGAAGTTTGTTAGTGATTTCGTGAATTCAACACCGGCTTTACATGTGGTGATGTGTTTCTTCCTGTATTCCTCGCCCAGACCCAAACTTCACAAGTTTGGTTTTGCTGCTGGACTAGAAACTCGTTGTATTTTATGTTTGTTAGACTCTCACTCCAACCGTCTCACTCCTTAACCCACGATCAAAATTCGTCTCCCCTAATTCCCACTCATTTCTAAACCCAAGCTGATACTCAAATCGATCTACAACCTTCCGTAGCGTCGTTTTTCACAGTAAAAACAACCTTCTGTCGCCGTTTCATAGTTGAAGCCTCACTCCCTTCGCGCGCGACCATGAATTTCCAGTCGACAACAAGGTAGGTTTCAAAAGTTCCAATTTTTTGTAATAGACTCATTTAATCGCCGATTTTCACCGTCAAATCACCACCTAGTCAACGATTCACTGTTTTCTCCCAAACAATGTCACGATTTTCACAAAACGTTTGGTCGATCTTTCCATAAATCATGAAATCGGGTTCATTTTTGTTAGGGTTCTGTCCATTATTGAAGTTTGTAGTTAATTATTGCTTTAGAATTGTGTATTGGTCGATTTTGTAGAGGAAATCTCATTGTTTTTTATTTTTGGTTTGTCTGACATAACAAGAATGACGAAAAGAGGAAGACCTTTTAAAAGCCAACCCACCCAGACTGCAGGTGAGCAATCTCTTGCATTTGCCATTTGAAATCATCGAGTAGTTGTACATTATGTTTTTGTTTTAAGCTACATCAATCGGTTTCTTAGTCTACTTGTAACTGAGTGGATGTTTTATTCATCTGTACATTAATTGCTTGATTTTGTACATTACGATTATAATCCTGTACTGATGTCTTATTTTAGAAAGCAGCGAAGCAGCCTAGGTTGGACTTTGAGGAAGTTGTTGATGATGTTATTCCTATTGAAATAGCATAGAAGTTTCGGCATAGATTGGCCGAGCAAAAGGCAGACACAAGTACAACACAAGAAGAGGTAGAGTAGAGGAAACCTAGAGGGAAGAAAGTCGACCATCTGTACTGCCGACGGACCCCAACAGAGTTTCTGAATTGTTTAAAAAGGCTAACTCCACGGTAGATAGAAATCGTTCATAAATTGGGTTTTGGGAGCTATACTAAATTTCAATATAAAAGAGATTCCTGGATACCTAGGGTATTGGGTTCTCACCAGATTTAACCTAGCTCGGTGCCATATTCCATTGTCTGGGGATGAGAGCCTGACCCTGGAAGAGGAGGACGTACATCTTACATTAGGCTTTCCAAGAGTTCCGACACCCATTCAATGCCCAACCGAAAGACAAACCAACTTTGAGTACAATGACTATGCTGCACTACGATGTAATAAGGGACAGTTCAAAATTACCCCTGGAGACGTTGGTAAGTTGATGATGCAGGATGTTGATTGGGGTTCAGATTTCAAGAAACTATTCATGTTTATTGATAAGGCTCATTTCATGCATTGGTTATGGGGATAAATTCTGTAAATTCAGTGAACTAATAAGTGTTTGTAAGTTCAGGTACGTGAAAAATCTGCCAGACCTAGGAAATGCATACAAATTACCCAGGGCAGGGAAAAAGGAACAAAAGTGAAGCAAGGAGCAGTTCTAAAAGATCCTATTTCAGAGGGCAAAAGTGACGAATCATGAAGAAAAAAGCCCTAGGGATCTGAGCCTCAGCTATAAAAGTGGCAACTATCTTGAAGAAGAGGAGGATTCGACACCAGCTCCAAATACTCATTAGTTTCATATCTAGTTAGCTCACTTCACACGCACTTGGCACCGATGGGAAATTCTGGGCAGGCTTGGCGATAGTTGGTTTCCGTGGTGTAACACTGTCCACCGAGGGTGAAGATACAATCTGTTTTTCTTATTTTCTGTCATTTATTTCTCGTCGTGAACTTATTTGCCGGAAGCTCAGCGACTGCTTTTGTGCTTGAACCTTATTTCCGTGGTTATGGCAGTTTCTATTTTCTGTTTTACTTTAGTTTCTGATGTTTGATGTGGGTTTTACTGATTTTGGATGTTTTTCGCAATTGACTGTTGAATTGGAGTTGAGATTGGAGTTGAGATTGGTTGAATATGAGTTTGTTTGTTGAGGAATTGTTTGAATCGGAGTTGAAGGAGATGGATCTGAATGTTGTTGAGTTTGGATCGGTTGGATCTGGAGTAGATTGTGGTTTCGAGAGATGAATCTGATACGTACTTGTTGGATCTGTATGGCTATGTCTATTGCTTTCGATTTACTTGACCCGGTAGCTTAGATCTGATAGTTTTCTGTTTAATCGTAATGTCTGAAAGCTGATCCATGTTTACTCTGCTTTTGATGCTCTGTTTTGTTCATGTTCATATTTATTTGCTGAAGAAGATGAAGATCGTTGGTAGTTAGACCCAGATCCATTGTTTGTTTGCTTTTTGCAGCTTTTTCTGTTGCTAGCTAATTCGGGAAATCTGTTCTGTTGCTTTTTCTTGCTTTGTTGTCTCACCGTTTTAGGAAATTGTTTTACTTGACCCAGTAGTTTGATATACCCTCTGCAGTTAATTTCAAGTTTCGAATAATGAATGCGTTTCTATTTCTTTGTTCTTAGGTCTAGTACCTGAAGCGCTTTTAATTCTCGTGACCCAGTAGTTTGAAATTCTCGACCCACTTGTTGCGTGGCAGCAGCCAACCCCTCCAAAAACCCTCCAAATGCATGCTAACTCATCCGTCCTCATGGGGTCGATCATTTGCTTCTCTATACTAGCCAATAGTGTAGTGGGTTGAGGTTTTGAAGCGGAAAAGTGTGTGTCCAACGACCAAATTTTGAAGGTTCCACGATCTCCTAGACCCTGTGATCTAGCGAATCCTCTTGACCTAGGGGTTTGTGATATATCAATAGTCAGTACACGCTCCTTCCAGAGAGACACTTCAAATGGCGTCGTTGTCGGGGATGAATGGCGTTGTTTATGTTTGTGTTTAGAGGTTTTGGTGTATATAGTTTTGATTTGTTTGTTTTTCCTTTTCTTTTCAGTTTATGAGTAGAGGCTCAACGATTGGACACTAGAATAACTCACCCGGTTGGAGAGACGCCCAAACTAGTTGGTAGTCAAGGAAGCAGTATCCCCTGTCACCACCAGGTCAGGGTTAACAATAGGAGATTCAGTCCAGTTGAGTTCGGAAAGTGGCGAAGACCCAACCTCACCAATCAAAGAAGAAGTAGAGTCATCTTCAAACTCAGGAAGAGAATAAGGTGTTATCGTGGCGGCTGAACCTGATAACGACCCCGAGATTGACTCACTCAAAGCCCATCTGAATGGTGAACCATCCCAAGCCATTGTTATTACCCCAGCCCAGCAGGCGATTGATATCAAAACAAACGTGTTGGCCGTGATGTCGCATTTCTACGGGCGAAAGATTGAGTGCCCATATGAATTTCTCCATGAGTTCTGCAAACTTTGCAGTATTCAGAAGAGGCCCCCTAATTCGACTGAAGAGGATTACAGGTTGCGCGCACTCACATTTGCGCTGAAGGGTGAGGCAAACACATGGTTATTAAGGTTACCGGCCAATTCTATCCGCATGTGGGCAGACTTCACATTGTTTTTCTTGGACTACTTCTTTCCCTCGAACAAGACGAATGCATCAAGAAGGAAATTCTACCATGCAGACAGAATTATGATGAGTTCTTGAGCTAGTATTGGTCACGTTTCAAGGGATTGCTCGATTCTTTCCCCAACAACCGAATGTGCGAAGCAGAGGTATACAACATTTTCTACGAAGGGGCGAATCCAGACTCCAAGGATTTACTACACTCTTTGAGCGGGGGGAATTTCACAAAGAAACGTGTGACCGAGACCAGAGAGATTTTGGGAAGATTGATTGATGCAAAGAAGGTGTATGATTCCCCTCGTACTATCCTTAGAATGGAAAATGTGGATGCAGTGAATGTGCAAAATGAGGATAGGATGGACGCTAGGATGGATAAGCTGGAGAAGACGATTCTAACCGCCTTAGGAAAAAATAATCCGGCGGCCCCAGTCGTAAAGGCCAAGAAAATGCCAGGCCCAGAAGAAGGATACCATTGCTATGGTCAGCCAGGTGAAGGAGAATTTCAAGCTCAGGTAAATTCGATGGGAAGCTGGAATCCGAATGGAAGTTGGAACCCTGGGAAGCAAAAGGAAACTCCATGGAGAGACCACCCAAAATTTAGATGGTCTGATAATGACCCGAATCTACTACCCCAACAGCAGAACACAAACTATTCGAACCCTCAGGAGCGGCAATCTAACTGGTCAGGCAAAAACAAGAGGGACAGAACAATTAGGGCAACCGGAATCATGGCGACCAATCTAACTGGGTCAATAGGAATTAGAACAATCCAGCAAACTCATATGTGCCACCACACAAGAGGAATTACCAGGGAAACAACCAGAACCCTCAGCCCAATTACCAAGCGAATCAGAGATCAGTTTATCGCTTCAAGCTCGCACATGGCCCAGGAAATTTAGAAGTGGGTTGATGATTTTAAAAGAATACCTGTTGAGTTGCTTGATGATGAGTGCTTCCGAGTTGGCAGTCAGATTGGAAAGAAATTGTTGGGAGTGGAAGATGAGAATATGGTGGACGATGATGAGATTGTAACAACACTGACCCAGGCTAGGAAGATGAAGAAAAGTACAGTCCTGAATAGATTGAAGGAATAGAGAAGATGATGAAGGCGTACGACAAAAAAAGACGATAGATAGCAGCTTCGCTAGGCCATCGTTTGGTTTAGATGGGTTTGATTGTCCTGACCCCTTTGCTACACAGCAAACACATAGGCCAGATGATAGTGGTTGTGGTGAGGAAAACAATAATGATGAGACAGTACATGGGGCAGAGACAGTTGATGATCAGCCTGTAGATGATCAACCTGCAGATAATGAACAGCCAGTAGACATTCCAATGCACGATACAAGAGCTGATGATATCCCCAATATCATACCAAACGATGATGGTGGAGCCGAACTTGAAGACCCATCTGAAAAGCATACTTCAGTAGGTGCAAGTGGGACATCATCAGATATTGCGGCTGGTGTAGGAGAGCTGACCAAGACTGGGGTATTGAATTAACAATTTTTTTTAGTGTTGTTACTTTTGTACATTATTAACCTATTTTCAAACATTACCAACCGAATGATACTATTGTGTACAGGGGTCTGAAACAAGAGTTGATCAGTCACATGATACAAATGTGCTGAAGAAAGATGGAGCTGGTGCATGAGCTAAGAGTAAAGCCCATAAAGAGCAAGCCAAGGTTTGCTATATTTAATCATTTTTTTGTTCAAATGTACATTAAAACAGTTATTATGATAAGGGTTTTTCTTTTGTATTACAGGTGAATGAGCAGAGAAAGGGCACAGCAGTTGACAGAGGTCATGAAAAGATTATGGCCACAAAAAAGTGGACCCGTAGAGAGTGTCAAGGTATTTACATCTTAAGGGCCATTTGTATACACTGTTACTGTCTTAGGGTTGAAATTGTATGATATAAGCAGTGTTATACATGCATTATATGCATGTATTGGTACATTATTGCCACTACAGTTGCATACATTATTGTACGTGCATCATATGCATGTATTACTACATTATATGTTTGCATGGCTACATTATATAGGTAGTCTCCTGCATTAATTGGTTTTTTCCACTAAGAAACATGCCTCGGCCAAGGGGGAACGCGTTGAGATTCCTGTTGAGAAAACAATGCAGCCAACAAATGAAGGAGCTGCAAAGGGAGGGAAGGGACAACAGTTGGTCATTCCAAAGGTGGTTGCATAACTACATTATATGCTTGTATTGCTACATTATATTGGTGGCACCCTGCATTAATTTTTTGTTTTTCAGTCAGATACCTGCTTCAGCCAAGGGGAAAGGCCTTGAGATTGGTGTTGAGAAAACAACACAGCCAACTAAAGAAGTAGCTGCAAAGGGTGGGAATGGAAAAGAGTTGGCCATTACAAAGGTGGTTGCTGAAGGAAAAGGGAAATCAAAGCAGATTGAAATAGATGAGGCTGGAGATGTGGTGTGGAATAACTTATTTAATTCATACATTATATTATTGGATATGTTGCATTTACCCTGTATTGATATTGCTGACTTGTTGTAACCATATCTTCCATTCGTGCAGGAGGGTAAGAATCTAGCAACCACTCGTTTGAAGAAAGCCAGTCTCATTGTGCGGTCTCATTCTACGAGCGAGCGGTTCGAATAACAGCCAAGCCTAACAATGTTGACAAAGAGGTGTACTACTGGGTGCTTAACATAGCTGACCAAAATAAGTAAGTTTTTTAATTATGCTTTTGTTATTGTGGGAATATCGGTTAGTTTGTTGAATGGTTTAATGTTGTTCAGGGATTCTGTTGTCTACCAAGACAACTTTAGCAAAACTGTGCACAGTGAGTTCAAGTCTTTAGCTTCGTTCAAGGCAGTGACCCCTGCTATTATAGATGTTTGGAGCTCGTACCTGACTAATATGAAAAAGCTCAAGGCCCCAGAGACTGTTTCCAGGCTTTTCTTCTCAACCCGTCCATGCGTGAGAGTAAAATTATATAATGTTGTTTACAAATTACTCTTACAAATACAGGTCTATGACCTCTGCCGCCGTGCAACCACCCTGAAACAGAAAGGAGAAATGTTAGAAGAAATCTGGACTCAATTACAAGAAATATGGCTCGCCATCGACCAAAAGTCTCCAAACCCGATGAAGTATCAAGAAGATGTCGAGATCTACGAAAATTGTACCCAAGAAGATAGGGTGTATCAGTTACTTACTGCCCTAGACGACAAGTATGAGAATACGAAGAGGGAAATTCTCAAGATGGAGCCATTTCCCTCACTGGATGAAGCATATGCAACAATAAGAAGGGAGGATGCAAGAATGAGCGTTTTATAACCTGCGCATAATGAGGAAAAGAATACACTGCAGGGAGTAGGCGCCGGCCTAGCGGTGCAAAGCAGGCCTCCTCAATCGCAAAGGAGCGGCGGCGGTAGAGGTGGAAACAGCTGGAATCGACGGATGGACGAAGACCAATCCAAGATGGTATGTTCGGTATGTGGCCGAAAAACACACACCAAGGAGACATGCTTCGAGGTGGTAGGGTTCCCGGAGTGGTGGGAAGCCAAATACGGACGGCCACCGCCACCAGGCTCAAGCAGAGGAGGCTAACCCACACCAGGCAGAGGCGGAGGGCGTGCAGCCGTGTCTGTGGCTGGAGACGGAACGCCCGCCGCCGTCGGGGGTAACACCGAGGCCACATCAACCCGAGGCGGCAACGGCGACCGGCGATTGACGGAGGAGATGAATGGAGGTGGAATCACCAGCGCAAGCCTAGCGATTCGGACAAATGACGAAGCGGCGCGGAACACACAAGGTAAATTAGGGCTTGATGCAATTTTGTAATCAAGCCCTTCCATTTCCCAGAAACCATATATTCCACCCCACTGTTTGCCTCCAGATTCCCCAATTATGCGAAGTTTGCAAATTGACCCCAGTAATTTCGAAAATTTGAATCAGACCCCTATTTGTCAAAAAGGAGAAATTGTGGAACCTATTCCGTGTAAAAATCGTTTTGAAATACTCGGAAATATATCAAGTGCGTGTGCAGTGTCTTCTTGCGAGGAAAAATATGACAGGTGGATCTTTGATTGTGGGGCAACGGATACAATGACCTATGATGCCTCCGACCTCATTGAACCCACAAAACCGGAGAAAGCATAAGTACAGACAGCTAGTGAAGAGGTGTCAGCTGTTGAAGGAGCCTGAACAGTAAACATATCATCGACATTGAAATTGTCGAACTGCCTTTATGTCCCGTCCCTATCACATAAACTGCTATCGATCAGCCATGTCACTAGAGAACTAAATTGCTCCTTACTAATGCAGCCTAACTTTTGTCTACTGCAGGATATCAGGACGAAGGAGATTATTGGACGTGGCACTGAGAAGGACGGGTTGTACTATGTCGACGAGATAGCTCAAAAAGGAACTGCATTACTAACTCAAGGGTCTGCAAATCGGGAAGCTTGGTTATGGCATCGTCGCCTAGGTCATCCCTCTGCAAGTTATTTAAATCTGTTATTTCCTAGTTTTTCCCAGAATTTACACTGTGAAACCTGTATTTTGGCCAAAAGCCGAAGACAATCTTACCAATTAAGTGACACACGGGTTGAGACTTTGTTTTCTTTAGTGCACTCTGATATATGGGGCCCCGCACCAGTGGTGGGGGGACAGGGATTTTGATACTTCTTACTTTTTGTGGATGATTGCACTCGTATGGTATGGGTCTATTTTATGAAGCATAAATATGAGGTTGTGTCTCATTTTATACACTTTTGTAAACTTGTGCAAAATCAGTATCAAAAAAATATCCAAACCCTTCGTTCTGACAATGGGGGGGAATTTGTAAACTAGAATATGCAAACCTTCTGTAAAGATAACGGAATCCTTCATCAAACCACGTGTCCTCACACACCAGAACAAAATGGTGTAGCCGAAAGAAAAAACCGTATCCTCCTCGAAATGACTAGAGCGATGCTTCTTGAATCCCAAACACCAAAACACTTCTGGCCTGAAGCTCTAGCTACTGCAGCCTACTTAGTAAACCGTTTGCCCACCTGAACCTTGAAATTCAGAACCCCGCTTGAAGTTCTCTCAACTCAAGCCAAAATTCCACAAGCCTTGACCCTCCGACCTAGAGTCTTCGGGAGCTCAGTCTTTGTCCATATCCCGAAACATGAACGAACCAAACTCTCGCCCTGTGCTGTGAAATGTGTCTTTGTGGGGTATGGGGTAAATCAAAAGGGGTACCGTTGCTATGACCCTAAAACCAAACGAATTCACGTCACAATGAATTGTAATTTCTTGGAGTCAGAGTATTTCTTCCACCATCTTAGTGGTCAGGGGGAGAGTGAGAGTGATATGAGAGAAGGGGAGTCCAGAAATAGTGACCCACTAAGTTGGTTGCCATTGCCAAGCTATCTCACTGCGGATCCACCCGAGAAGGTCGTCGGAACCACCGAGCAGGTCTCATTAGGACAACCTAGCCAACTCAGTGCCTCGGATCAAGATCCTCCTCTGATATCCAATGTAAGTACTCTCTTTGACTCCGATACTGTAGATTCTGATATGTCACATGGAACCGGTAGTAATGAGGCAGGGGGAGATGAGAGAGAAGGGGTTACCGAAGACCTCGCCGTGGTTCAAGAGGCCGTAGTTGATGAGGATACCGGGCGATACATATTGCCCAACCGATCGAATAGGGGAGTTACGCCTAAAAGGTATTCCCCGGAACGAATTGGCAAAAACACACGCTATGCGATAGCAAACAGTGCCGTCAGCCGATTGTTTGAGATGGCACGAGCATTTGAGGCAGCACTGTGTGAGGAGGAAGATATACCGTACTCAGTGGAGGAAGCAATGAAGCACAAGCATTGGAGGGCAGCAATGCAGAAAGAAATGGATGCCCTGGCTCGAAATCAGACGTGGGACAAGAGCAAGCTGCCAGAGGGAGTACGGCCAATTGGATGCAGATGGGTGTTCACGATCAAGAGAAGACCTGACGGTTCCATTGAAAGGTATAAAGCATGGCTGGTAGCAAAGGGGTATACTCAGACATATGGCGTGGACTATGCAGAAACCTTTTCTCTAGTCGCAAAAATGAACACGATAAGAGTTCTCTTGTCGATCGCGGCTAATCAGGATTGGCCGCTTTACCAGTTCGATGTCACGAACGCCTTCCTACACGGAGAATTGAAGAAAAGGGTATATATGGAGGCACCGCTGGGTTTTACACAGGGGTTTGAAAAGGGGGAAGTCTGCCACTTAAAGAAGACATTGTATGGGTTGAAACAGTCACCGAGAGTATGGTTTGGGAGGTTCGCTGATGCTATGATTTCATATGGCTTCCACCAGAGTCACTCAGACCATACGTTGTTCATCAAAAGACAAGACGGGAAGGTAACAGGTTTGATCATTTATGTAGACGATATGATTATTACTGGTGATGATGCAGAAGAAATTAGGAAGTTGAGGGATAATTTGTTTAGGGAATTCGAGATGAAAGACCTGGGAGAACTCAAATATTTCTTAGGAATTGAAGTGTTGAGGTCCAAAGGAGGAATATTCTTGAGGCAGAAGAAGTACATTCTCGACATCCTTGCGGAAACTGGACTACTGGAGTGCAAGCCTCCTGACACACCGATTGCGGTAAATCATGGACTGAAGATCGTGGAAGGTGCCGAACTAGCAGATCGTGGTAGGTATCAACGTTTAGTTGTGAAACTCATTTATCTCTCCCACACTAGACCAGATATCGCCTACGCAGTTGGAATTGTAAGTCAGTTCATGCATTTGCCCCAAGTTGATCATATGGAAGCTGCGCTGAGAATTGTGAAGTACTTGAAAGGAACGGTTGGTCATGGAGTGCTATTTAAAAGGGCAGGACATCTAGAGATAAATGGGTATACGGATGCGGACTGGGCTGGCAACCCAACAGATAGACGGTCCACCTCCGGCTACTTTACCTTTGTTGGAGGGAACTTGGTAACGTGGAAGAGCAAGAAACAGAAGGTGGTAGCTTTATCCAGTGCAGAGGCAGAGTTTAGAGGAATCAAGAGTGGGTTGACGGAACTACTCTGGCTGAGAAGGTTGATGATAGAAATTGGCTTTCAACCCCAGAAAAGCCAATTGTACTGCGACAATAAGGCAGCAACAAGCATTGCTGAAAATCCAGTGCAACATGACAGAACCAAACATGTGGAAGTCGACAGACACTTCATTAAGGAAAAAATCGAGAAAGGAATCGTGGAATTTCCATTTGTGAGGTCAGAAGATCAGTTGGCAGACATTCTCACCAAGGCCGTCAGTTCTAGAAACTTTGAAGAGGCGTTGAGCAAGCTAAGTATTGGTGACCCCACTACTAAGCTTGAGGGGGAGTGTTAGAATGGAAAGATCTCACTAAATCAATTAAGATGATTTAGGGGAATCAATTTAGATGATTAGTAGCATAATTGTCGTATAATAGAAACATTCCTTGTATACATGTGTATTAGCCTCTATAAGAGGAGATTTGTACATTGAATTAAGCACAACAGAAAAGTAATTCTCCCTATGTTCTTAATCTTTGTACCGATTAACATTGTGCTCTTGCCTAAGAGCAATGAGTAAAAGTGGGTCCGGGCCCACATCCGTACTCGTTGGCAAGAGCACGGATGGGGATGCTCTATACCACAACTATATGGAATTAAATACATGGCATCTATCTTGCTAATATTTTTCCTAGATAATTTCTTTACTCGTATTTGGTTATAATCGTGTTACTTTGAAATCTCTCTCAAAATTCATCCCAAGACTCTCGAGAAAAAAAGTACTTTCATTAATATTATTACTAATAATAAAGAAAAAGACGTTATATAATATCGTAATATACACCTCATTATGAAAAATTCCATCTTTAATGCTTGGATAAAATTCAGAGCAGAAAAAATTAAATAAAAATATAGACCGATGTAGTGAGAACTTGGTGCTCTGTTCCATATATATGACTCAAATACACAAAAAAAAAAAAAACAACGACAAATTTATTTTATTAAATGAGTTGCAGAAGCGCAAGGGTTTAGAAGGTTCGGCTCTCAGGCAAGAATCTTAAGCTCTGAGATCCCAAACCGAGGAGAGGCAAAGAAAAAGAAGGATGAGCCAGTGGATCTTATGGATATTTTCGGGAAACTGGAGATAAATCTACCCTTCTTACAGGCTTTGAAAATGCCAGTTTTCAGCAAGTTCATCAAAGAGTTTATAGCTGGGAAGGCTAGACCTAGTGGAAAAATCTTGATAGGCGAGAATGTGTCCGCGGTAATTCAGAAGCGGAGGATGCCTTCGAAATGCAATGACCCAGGTATGTTCACCTTGCCTATTTCCATCGGCGATGTAAAAATTGAGCATGCTATGTGTGACTTGGGAGCATCCATAAATGTGTTACCCCTGTCCATATACAAGAGGTTAGTGGGAGTAGGTATGGTGGATACGAAGGTTGTGATCCAATTGGCGGACAGGTCATGCATCTGCCCTGAAGGAGTGCTCGAGAACGTAATAGTCAAGGTACACGACTTCCTGTACCCGGCTGACTTCCATGTGATTAAGATGAGCGATAATGAGTCTGTAGAGTCTGGCGGAGTATTATTGGGGAGACCTTTCCTGCGAACTGCTAAGACTATCATTGATGTCTTTGATGGTACTATCTGTCTCGATTACAATGGGGATAAATATACATTCAGCATAGATGAGGCAATGAAGAAGCCACTTGATGTTGAAAATTTGCATTCTGTAGATATCATTAACCCCTTGGTCCAGGAATACCTCGAGACTGAATTAATGCAGGGACAGATTGAGAACTCAGAGATGAGTCATGCTGTTGATAGTGAGGTGGCCAGTTGGTGCCAAGCAATGAATACGAGCAAGTTGTCAGATGAAGAGCTAGCAGAAGCAATTCTGGAATTTTGCACCAAGCCCGAGCTAGCCAGATCGAGGGAGACACTTTATGGGGCAAGCAAGGAAGATCTTCCTGGATCGACTAAGGGGATGACGACTGGAGCAGCAGAAAAGAACCCCCTGCCCCAGGAAAAAGATGTTCCCAAGAAGGAGTTGAAAACACTTCCGCCAGGCCTAAAGTATGCTTACCTTGAGGCGAATGAGACTTTTCCGGTGATTATCAACAGCAACTTGATCAAGGAACAGGAAGAGGAGCTGCTGAAAGTCATCCGAAGGAACAAGAACGCTATTGGTTGGACACTTTCTGACTTGGTAGGGATTAGCCCTGATCTGTGCATGCATCACATTCGATTAAATGAAGGAGCGAAACCCTGCAGAGACCCTCAACGCAAATTGAATCCCAATATGAGGGAAGAGGTATTGAAGGAGGTATTGAAGTTGTTATCCCTAGGAATCATTTATTCCATACCAGACAGTGAATGGGTTAGCCCAGTACACATGGTACCCAAAAAGTCGGGAATCCAGGTTGTCAAGAACGACAAGAATGAGTTGGTACCGACCAGGCTAGTCACCGGTTGGAGGATGTGCATTGACTACAGAAAATTGAATGAGGCAACCAAGAAAGACCATTTTCCCCTTCCGTTCATTGACCAGATGCTGGAGAGATTAGCAGGCAAGCAATATTTCTGTTTCTTGGACGGATATAGTGGGTATTTCCAAATTTACGTGGACCCCGAGGACCAGGAGAAGACAACTTTCACGTGTCCGTTCGGAACGTATGCATATCGGAGAATGTCGTTTGGCCTTTGCAATGCACCAAGCACTTTTCAACGATGTATGATGAGTATTTTCTCAGACCTGCTGGAAGATTGCATCGAGATCTTTATGGACGACTTCACTGTATACGGGGATTCATTTGATTCATGTCTGGCGAGCTTGGATGTAGTGCTGAGAAGATGTCAAGAGAAGCACTTGGTTTTGAATTTCGAGAAATGCCACTTCATGGTCCCTGAAGGAATTGTCCTGGGGCATGTAGTATCGGAAAGGGGCATACAGGTGGACCAAGCAAAAGTGGACGTGATATCAAAACTGCCCCACCCGACAAATCAAAAGGAAGTGAGGGGATTCCTAGGTCACGCAGGATTCTACAGGAGATTTATAAAGGATTTTGCCAAAATTGCTCAGCCACTCACTCATCTGTTGCATAACGATGTTGAGTTTGTTTTTAATGAGGGGTGCATTATGGCTTTTCAGCTGCTGAAGGACAGATTAGTATCTGCCCCCATCATCAGAGCACCTGATTGGGGTTTGCCGTTTGAAATCATGTGCGATGCGAGTGACTATGCAGTAGGGGCGGTGCTAGGTCAAAGAGTTGACGGAAAAAGTTACGTGATTTTCTATGCGTCAAAAACGCTAAATCAAGCCCAGAAAAATTACGACACCACGGAGAAGGAAATGTTGGCAGTCGTGTACTCTTTTGAAAAATTCCGACCATATCTGCTCGGGTCGAGGGTGATAGTCTTCACAGATCACGCTGCGATAAAGTACTTACTGGCAAAGAAGGAGTCTAAGCCAAGGTTGATCCGATGGGTGTTACTGTTACAGGAGTTTAACTGGGAAGTCAGAGACAAGAAGGGGACGGAGAACAAGGTGGCTGATCACCTGAGTCGCATTTACCAAGGTGAGACGGATGAAGCAATACCTGATGCGTTCCCGGAAGAACATCTTTATTATTTTAACGATTCTCCTAGACCTATCAATTGGGAAGAAGTAATGGCAGCAACAGGTCCAGGAGATGCTGAAAAAAGGAAATGCCAGGCGAATGCAGAGCCATGGTTCGCTGATCTAGCAAATTACTTGGTCACTAGAGAAGTGCCCAGTTCCGACGAAATTTCCCGGGCCCAGAAGATGAAATTAAAAAGTGAAGCCAAATACTACTTTTGGGACGATCCGTATTTGTGGAAAATGGGAGCTGACCAGGTAATTAGGAGATGCATTCCGGAGTGGGAGCAAAGGGATGTGCTGAATCATTGCCATGCTTTAGCTTGTGGGGGTCACTTTGGACCTAGGAAGACTGCAAGGAAGGTTCTAGACAGTGGTTTCTACTGGCCTACATTACATAAGGATGCATTCGAATTCTGCCAGAATTGCGAAAGGTGTCAGCAGATTGGAGGAATTTCTAGAAGGGACGAAATGCCACAAGTTCCGGTGATTGTTTGTGAGATTTTCGATGTTTGGGGTATGGACTTTATGGGTCCATTTCCATCTTCATATGGGAATACATACATACTTGTGGCGGTGGACTACGTTTCGAAATGGATAGAGGCAAAAGCTACGACCTCCTGCGAAGCTGTGGAAGTAGCCAAATTTCTGCGGTCTAACATTTTCAACAGGTACGGGATCCCTAGGGCTGTCATCTCAGACCAAGGAACCCATTTTAAGAACCGTACAATAGAGGCTCTCATGAAGAAATACGGAGTCCACCATAGGTTGTCTACACCTTATCATCCTCAGTCCAACGGCCAGGCAGAAATATCAAATAGGGAGATAAAGGCCATTCTCGAAAAAACGGTGAACCCGTCTAGGAAGGATTGGAGTAAGAGACTGGATGATGCATTATGGGCTTATAGGACAGCTTATAAGACACCTATTGGTATGTCACCATATAGGTTGGTATTCGGAAAAATGTGCCACTTACCCGTGGGAATCGAACACAGAGCATACTGGGCGGTCAAAGAGATCAACATGAATCCGCAGGCTTGTGAAGAAGAGAGGAAGATGCAGCTCCAGGAACTGGAAGAGTTACGGCTTGAGTCTTATGAATCTGCCATGTGGTATAAGGAAAAAACTAAGCTTTGGCATGATAAAAATCTCCGGGTCAAGGAACTCAGGGTAGGACAGAAAGTCCTTTTGTTTCAATCCAAGCTCAAGTTGATGCCTGGAAAGTTAAAGTCTAAATGGATTGGGCCTTACATCATCATGGGACTTCGAGCAAACGGAGCAGTTGAAATCCAGGGAAGTGCACCAAATTCCATACCTTTTCTTGTCAATGGACATAGGATAAAGGTCTTTAGGGATAGCTCAGAGTTGTGTGTAGTGGACGAAGTGCCACTACGCGCACTCTTTGATATCACCTAACCAGTCTAGGAAGGAAGTGTTTTTAAAATATCTCCTGGGTCTAGTAATTAAAAGTTTGACCATACCCTGATCCAGGAAATTTTGAGAACACTTGACAACAATTTTGTAAATATTTAATTGCTTTCTTTAAATCAAGAAAAATCCAAACAAATAAAAAATTTTATTCTTCCAAAAATATTTTCGAAACACCAGACCCATCGGGAATGTTTTTGATGCTGTCATATCCTAGACCCGGGGAGTTTGGCGTTTCATATTTGTTTTTTTAGTTTGATGTTTTCTTTTAGTGTGTTTTGGCAGAAGGAATTTACTTGAGCAAGGAATTGTGGGGTAAAAGAGTTTTGGAGGGAGTTGGCACCGGTCCGGATTTCAAAGAGCACTTTATGGGGAGGCGTACGGTCGCTAGCGTCACCACCTGCACCCGCCTGCAAAAGGAAACTGTCCTCTCCAATGCCTACACTATGATCGGTTTTGGCCTTCTTATTTTTTTCATTACTCATTCTCTCTCCAAATATTCTCTCTCCCAAATCAAAAACCCCAAATTTCAATCTCTCTCTAACCCTAATCTGAAAATTTCGCCCAAGTTCTTTTCAAAATTTTCTGCAGAATACCATGGATAACCAACAAGGAACCAGCAGCGCTTCTGGATCCGCCGAGAAGAGTGCGGCGGAGTTCATGAATGAACTATTTCAGAAGTTCGGAGGGGCCGATAAAGCGATGCAAGCGTTCGCGATGTTTGCAATGGGACAACCCATGCCAGCCGTTCCAACAACCACCGTGACACAACCGGAGGTTGTCGAGACACCACCCACTGCTGTACAAGAAACCGCACCGGAGGCTGCTACCATTATTCCAAAAGAAACCACCTCTGCCCAGGACACAGTCCCAGAAACCGCCACCAGGCCGGAGGACGATGCAGTGCCCGCCGTTCCAGGATCACCCATTGCGGAGATTCGCGAAGTAGAGACAGATCTGGCCGCGGGACTGACGTTATTGGCCGTAAGTGAACCCAGGTTAGGTTCTGATTCTCAGAAGGAAACCCCTGTTTTAAAGTTTGGAGGTGATGGTGTTTCAGAGGGAGTAAACCTTGATATTTCTGCTGTGAATTTGGTGGAGAGTGTTGTTGGGGGGGTAGATGCTCTTGTTGCGGTAGTTGAGGACACCGCTATTACTGTTAGTAGGGTTGAGGGGGAAACCCCTGTTCTGGAGGCGTCTGTTGAGAGGGATGCCGTTGTTGATGATGATGATGTTCAAGTGGGCGGAGAAGCCCTAAATTCTGAGAAGGATGTAGAAAAGGAAACCCTAGACGTAGTTGGGGGCGATGAAGCCCAATTTACTGAGGAAGATGTTGATGCGGGAAGGACTCCCGAAAAAATCTGTGGGCACTGAAGCCCAACCTGAAGGAAATCTTACGGGGTTAGAAACCCCTGTTTATATCACGGGGGCAACCCCATTGTTAGCAGAGGAAAGTGGAGCACTCGATTCTGAGGGTGCTCAAGAAACTGTCGATGCAGGACTCAACATGATAGTGGATTTAACTGAGGTCTCTGAGGAGGCCGATTCGCAGCTTAATCTAAGGGAAACAAGGAGACGGACACGTCGGAGTATTCTTGATGACATTGACGTATCTGCCCAACAAAAGGAAAAGGATACGCTGGACCTAGCGACAGCCGTGTCTGCGCAGGAAGACTCCCCCAGGCCGAGTGGAAGGGAGAGTGACGAAGAGGGGCGCCGCGCGAGGGCTAAGAAGAGGAAAGGGAAACAAATTGCTTCCTCCTCGACCGAGAAGGAGAGGGGGAAATCTACTGAATCCCCACTTCCTCCACCCGCCAAGGTACCATACGCCACAGAGCCCGAGAATCCTGCCAGGTCCAGTGATTCAGAGGAGGAGCAAGACGAGGATGTACTGAACTTTGAGCCGACGGAGATTTGGATTACAAAAGAGCTGCTAGACGATATGAGAAGATTTGACGATCCAAAACGTGTGGCCATATACAAGGAAAAGAGTGCTGAGGGAAAGGTGGCGAAGTCCGGAAAAATGTACCACCCGGCGGAACTCAAACATATTAGCTCTAACGATGAGTTCAGGGGGTATATAGATGCAATCGGTTTTGATTGGTTACTAAAGCACAACACTTTCGAAGTTCCGGTCGACGCGGCCCGTGAATTCTTTTCCACCTTCCGGTTCAAATCCACCGCCGATTTGGATACGGATTCCATAGCTTTCAGGCTTTTTAATGAAGAACATAGGATGAGTATCCGGGAGTAGACGCTGCGGATGGGCTTGCTAACGAGAACAGAAGATGATGAGGGCCTGTGGAACGACAGAATGGTTGGTCCGCCGAAGTTGACGCCAGGATTTCAGGCACAAGATGCGTGGGAGTTCTTGACTCACTCAAGAGTGGGTCAATTTAAAACAAGTTTTTCGAAGGCACACCATATAGAAAATCGGGTCCTGCGATTCGCCCAAACTTTTGTTAGCTACAACTTGATGGGCACTGCCAACAACGCCCTGACGACCGCCGACCTATACTTTACGTGGTGCATGGCCATAGGAGTACGAGTTCATTTGGGTTATTGGTTAGCCCAAGCCTGCCATCAAGTCACCTCCAACCCGTCCAGGCATCTGTACACGTGCCATCTTCTCGGGGCCTATTTGCAGCGCAACATTGTAATTAAAATCAGCAAGGCCTGCCGTGTAGTAAAGATGTGCTCAGCCCCGGAAGTCTTCAATTTCGACTTTTTTTTCAACAAGGGGTTGCTGATCGCCCGAGGGAAGGAGGTGTGTTTTTATGAGGTCGGTAAGTCAGAGGCACAAGTCAAGCAGGAACCCGATGGTGTGGAGGTAAAGGATCAAGCCACTGAGGACGAAGTCAGGCTGATGGTTCAGGGAGTTCAGAAAGAAGTTGAGGAGGTAAGGAAAGGAATCGACGGGGTACGCAAGGAAATGACTGAGATCCGAAGGGAATTCGGAAAAAGCAGGGAAGAGGCCGCAGTCCTGAGGGGACGTATCACCGATTGGGTGGCTTCGTCAAGTGAGCAAACCAACAGGATGGCGGAGGGTGTTGCTTTGATGACGACCATGCTGAAATGGCTGCACAAAAAGTTCCCGGATGCATCAGAAACTATTCCTAGGTCTAGCGGCAACATTACAACGCTAAGTCCAGGAAGTGTATCCGCGCAGAAGCCATCACAAGACCCGAGGCCTCACATCACCCCCTCTTCCGCTAGACCCGTGATCCTGAGGACAGCCATACCCCGACCTACTGATGACAGACCAGAGAAGCCGGAGATGCCGGCCAGGAAGAAAGCAAAGGTGACCCAGCCGACGGTGCCACCAAAGTTTGGCTCCCACGGGGGCCAGACACCGAATTGAATTTCCCCTCAAACCCAAGTAACTTTTTCTTTCTTTTATTTAACAGTTCTTTCGTTTTATTTCTGTTTTACCTGCCAGCATGCTAGGTTCTGTATATATGTGTTGAACCCTTCCACTTAGACCAAGCATTGGTCTAAGTGTGAGAAGGGGTTATATGTCATAACATGTTTTGTGTTGTATGTTGTTCCTTCTCCCACTTAGCCCAATGCTTGGTCTAAGTGTGAGAAGTTTGTGTTTTGTTGAGTTCGTTTCATGTCGCCACTAACTGGCCTGCTTTCCACTTCATACGGATTGCTTGGGGACAAGCATAAATGAAGTGGGAGGGGGGACGCAGTTAGTGCAGTTAGTGTCTTGTACATATTCTGTTAGGTCTAGGAGTTTGTAGAAGTTTTTTTTAGGTTTCGTGTTTGCATAACTGGTAAAATAAATAGCAAAAAGCCCCTTAGGGAGAGTAATTGAAGAGAAAATACATGCTAAATTGTGAATCCTTTTCTCTTAATAAATCAAAGTCAGTTGGATGAAGTAAGAACGTTAGAGGATGCCTTAGATAACCCAGTTGTGCAGCCCTACTATAAGAGCGAGTTATAAGCCTATACACTTTGAGCTAACTTGTAAAAAGAATGGGCTACCACTTGATGCTTAGGGAGTAGAGAATAAAGGAGGTATAAGCTGGACGAAGTCCAGGAAAAGGAGGTATAAGCTGGACGAAGTCCAGGAAAAGGAGGTATAAGCTGGACGAAGTCCAGGAACCGGAGGTATAAGCTGGACGAAGTCCAGGGGAGGAGTTAAAATAATAAAACCGGAGGTATAAGCTGGACGAAGTCCAGGAAAAAAAAAAAAAATTTAAGGGCAGGAAGCAGTAGTAACCAGACCCAGGAATAAAAAGAAGACGGTAGGAAGGAGAAACTCTCATAACCCGATGCATCAGTGGAGTAACTTTAACTTAAGAGCGATCCGATCCTAACATCCCTGGTGAGGAATGAGTGATCGAGTGAATCTAACAATTGGGAAGTCAGAAGGCTATCTTGACGAACTGACAACTTGACTAGACAGAAGAAGGGAGGGGGAGGAATCTGAGGCTGTAAACGCTTGGATTGACCTTAAACTTGTGGGGATGGCTGCTAGGAAAATACCAGTTTATGCGCTTATGTGTTTTCTTTCTTTTGTGATTTTTATGTGTTTCGTGTTGTAGTTGTCTAGGTCTAGGAGTCTGTTTTGTTTGTAGAATAGTACTTGGGGGGGGGCCGTGCATTGAAATTCGCCTTATTTCTTTTTCTTGTCTTTCATACTTGAGGACAAGCATGGTTTAAGTGTGAGCAGTTTGATAAGGCTAATTTCATGCATGGGTCTAGGGATTTAATTCGTGATTTTACTAGGACTAACGCACGTTTTAAGCCAGGTGTGTGAAGGAATTCGCCAGGTCCAGGAAAGAAGACCAAAAAATCACAAGGTCGAGGAACTGGCGATTTAGTGAACGATTATGAAGAGAATTGCTCGACGGAGGAAGCTCCAGAGTTGAAGGGTAGAATAGGGATTTCTACGAAGACTCAAGGGCTATGTCCGCATCTATAAAAGGCAGAAGCATGCAAGCTGGAGGGATCTTCTCGGGGGAGACCTCACCACAGCCTGTTGCTTAGTTCACTTTCCCACACACACACTTGATACTAGTTTTGAGGAGATCTCAGTTCGCACGTTCGGGTTTCATCTTAGCTTCCGATATGGTGTAACACCGCTCTTGTTAGGAGCGAAGAAACAATTTATTTTCCGCTTTCCGCATTTTACTTACTCTGCCGAGCTTCGTTGTTCGAAGCTCGGTTCGCTGTTTTCACCGAATAGTTTCTGGTTTAAATGCAAGTTTGATTTTCCGTTATGGCGATTGTGTTGATTTCTGGTTTGATCGTTTCGCTTATTGAGATTTTGGAGTTTTAAATTGTCTGAGTTGGATGCGTTTCGCAGCTGTTTACTGAGTTATTGTAGGTTAATGGTCAGATCCGGGAGATTGGAGTTGGATTGTGGAAGAATTTTGGTTGGATTTGCTGGATTTGTTGGTTGTTGGGTTCGGATGTCTTGGATCCGGAGTGGATCAAGTATTCTGACGTGAATCTGAGTAGTTTCGATCTGATTTTCATGCTTAGTTTACGTGTTTTTCTTTCATTCCGTCTAGTGTACGCAGATCTGATGTGTTTCCGAGTTGCAGCAAGATAACGACGACCAAATCTCTATATTCTGTCGAATCTCGCTTTTTGCTCTGTTTTGTTCATCTGCAAGTTTAATTCGGTTGAGAGGATGCATTTTGCTGCGAGCTAGCGTCAGAGTTTGTTAATCTGCAGTTCTTTCCGTACTTGCCATTTTTGGAATTATGGTCCCCACTTTCAGTCATATTCTGTTTAGCTAGATTAGGTAGTTGTTTACACTGTCTAGGAAGTGGTTATGTTTCTTGTTGTCGAAGTCTGAATTTACAAGTTTAACATGTCCTAGGTCTAGCATTTACATTTTCTGCCTAGGTCTAGAGTTAGTTTAAAATTCTCAACCCTTTTGTTGCGTGGCAGCAGCCATTTGTCTGTCCAAAGTCTCTGAGCACTACTTTGCGAGTCCATCTCTGTGGGATCGACCCCACTTCCCTATACTAATTCATAGTATTCGGGTTGAGGGATTTATATTTTTTTGAAGGGGAGTCGATGTGTGTCCAACGACCAAGCACTTTATGTTCTCTTAAGTTCCTAGACCTTGTGCTCTAGTGGATTTAAGGAGCGTGGTGTCTTGACCAAGCGCTTGCAGTGATCTATTTCTGTGCACACGTGTTAAAAAAATTCCTCGTTTCAGGAGGCAAGGATATGGCGCCATCCAGGAGGTCCTGAGTTCTCGAACTCTGTTGTGTGTGTGAAAAAAAAAATAAAAAAACTATGCAAACCCCCCCCCCCCCCCCCACCTGCCAAGGAATCAAAAAACCATTAATGTTCAATAATCATAGGTCCACCAATTAATGTACAATGAAAGAATAGTGCTACATCTTTTTGTTCTATTGTCCATTATTGTCATGATTTGAATAGTTTATTATATAGTAGTGATATTATATAAACTCTAAACTTCTCAACAGAGTGTCGACACAATGTCAACACATTGTAAAATTTTAAGAATTTGATGTCAACGCAGACACTATATCGATTTTTTTTTATTGCTGTTATTTTGTAATCTATTAATATTTTCTAACGGTCTAGATCATAGTTTATAGTTTGCTGTTGATTACGTTCCGATCAATGTATATGTATCGCCCAATCCGCAATTTAATGTAAAATTTATTATGCGTGTGGTTCTGCATCAGAAAATTTATTTGAAATTGTTTAAATAATTTAAGTGGATAAAAGCCTCTTTCCAGATCGAGCATTAAATATGAATTGATTACAGTGGTGTTTCATGAAAGTGTTTAATTGGCTAACCAAACTAATTAATAAATTAATTATCCTGAAGATTTAAAAAAGAGTTGTAATTAGTCACTTTTCTTTGAATTTTTATGATTCTATTAATTTACTTTCAATAAAGATAACAGCTCACAAATTATAAATTTCCCTCCTATAAAATTATGAACTCGACAGATAATTAATAAACGACCAAAGCACATTGAAAATTTCAAGTTGAGGATCTGACAAGAGAGGGCAATCCCTGCACTACACTGTCACTATACCGTCCCTTAAACTACTATGTGAGTGCCCACTGGAAGGCCTCGAGAGGGGCGCGAATTCGGACCAAGTTATATTGAAGATAACCGAACCGATTAGATCAGTTAGCAAATGTCGTTGCCACTTGATCGATGCAAACTCACTCTCACTCGTTTCCTATCAACGTAATTTGTAAACTCCCAATTTTGCAATATTTTAACAGTAAAGCGGCAAGTTCGGGGTCGATCCCAGAGAGAAGTTGGTGTATCAAGTGTGTGAATAGTGAACAGGGGTTGGTTGTTGCCACACTTTAACTTGGGAGTTTTTAACTACTGATTTTACTCTAGGCAGAATTAAACTTGCTAACTTGATCAAGGTAACTTTAACTACTGGGTCAAGTGCATCATAACGAAACTGGACTAAGTTAAGAATACGCCGACAGATAACAAGTATTCTGCAGCGCTTCTTCAATCGCCTTCTCTAACTAAGCAACACTTTATCTAAGCTAAGCTAAGCTATCTAGAAAACTGGACTAAGCTAGAGAACTGAACTAAGCTAAACTAAGACGAAAAGTAAAGGATCGGGATCCTTTCATGTGGTGGCACATCCTCTATTTATAGGCCCGGCACGACCTCCAGCTGGATAACGATCTTGGCAGGGAATATTCGCTCAAGCTGAGAGTGAGCGACTCATTGATTGCTACGTGCTCTTCTTCTAGAATGACGACGCTTTTCAGCAACAGAATCGTGACTCAGCTCCGTCCTTGCGTCTCATATTTCAGCATGTGTCCCCTTCTAGAACGTGCGTCTCATATTTCAGCATGACTCAGCTCATAGCCGTGTGTGTCCTTCTTCTGACATCCAGTGGTTCCCTCCTTAACTGCTTGATTACTCCCCTTGATCAACTTTCCCTGAAATCTTGTCTTTTTCGCCTATTGTACTCGCATGATCAGTTTGGCCTTGTTGCCTTGGTCAAGCGGCATTCCTGCACATTTAATACTTGCTTTGCGCGATAAACCGATCAAGTAGAGTACATTTTACCCTTAAACCGATGCATGATATGAGCCTTATCAAACTGCTCACACTTAAAACATACTTGTCCTCAAGTACAAAGAAAAAAAGAAAGAAAAAGATAAGGCAAATTTCAGGCACGGTTTGATCATTTCTAGAAAGTAAAAAAAGAAAACGAAAAGAAGACATACACATATCTACATGTATGCATTAGACAGAATAAATTTCCAACAATCATACCCGAGGTCGAGGTCAATCCATTTGTCAGTAGCTTATGTTTCTTCTCTTTCGCGTTTGCTTGATCAAGGTGTCAGTTTGTCAATATTGCTCAATTTAAACCACTGTTGGATTCACTCAGTCACTCAATTCTCACCAGAGATGTTAGGACTGTTCTCTCGGTATTGCCACAATTTTAATACCTCGAATCGGACTGCACAAGATAGTTCCTTAAGGTCTTTGTTTCGGGTGTAATGGGGCTAAAGGGTAGTAGTGTATTGAGGTAGGGTCCTAGGGGTTCTAAGTTTAATAATTAAAATTTTAAACTGTAAAAAGAAAATCACATGAGTCAAAAGACCAAAGATTTGACTAAACTCACTAGATCAGAGTGGGATATTTATTTTCCTACTGGATACTTGGTCAAAATTCGACCTTTATCCTTTTGGCTTATTTCCTAACTTTCGATTTCCTGTGTCAGGTTACAACTTTTTCCTACCCGCTTTTTCTCGAACTTTTTCTCAACACATTTTTTTTACTTAATCAACCCGATCGTCTATCTTGATCAACCCGGCTACCCTTTATTTCGACTATTCTATTGCTATCCCTTTTTGTTCCCTTTGAAAAAATTTCATCTCTTTGACCCCTTTTTCTCACGTGATATAAAACGTAAAATTTGGTTTTAAGGTTTCAAAGAACGGGTAAGAGTGTATGGGTTCAAAGTGGTTAACTAAGGGGTGCCTTGATTAACGCGACGGGTTCGTGAAACGAAGGAAGAGAAATGGCTCAAATGGCTAGGTCCTAGTGCCTTTAGTCCTTACTACTTGTGCAATTTTCATCTAAATATTAAAAGTCAGCCTCTCGTAAAAAAATTTCTTGTAAGAATAGTAGAAAGTGTTCTACTTTTGGCTTATAACTCACATATAGAGAGGCTTTACAGATGGCTTAAAAATTGAGCGTTTCCATCATACTTGCGTCATTCAAACTGATCAAGTTTTTGCAATCAAGTTTCTACATGTAAGCATACCGAGTCCTTTTTCTTACTCTTCCAAAAAGTAATCAAGTCTTCCACCTATCCAATTTCATGCATATTGTCTATTTAATACTAACTGATATTTTGTATTATTTTTTTTAAAAAAATTTGACATGTATGATTTTACTATAACTAACCCTCCCCCCTCCCACTGCATATGAACTCGTCCTCGAGGGACTGGATGCAGTGGAAAAAAGGTTGGTACAGGCAACGGCACAATAGAAACCAAGGAAAACTTCTCACACTTAGACCAGATATTGGGCTAAGTGTGAGACAGTGCCAACAATCAAACATGTCAATCGAAACAGAAAAGCAACAAAGACCAAAACAAATATAGGCAGGCAAAAACAAATAAAGCAACAACAGGCATGCATATTTCTCACACTTAGACCCAACAAAGGTCTAAGTGTGAAAAATCAAAAGAAATATCAGTTTTACAGACCAAAAGGAAAATTAAATTGTTTGAAATGAAATGAGCTGAGATTTGGGGGGTTGTACTTAGGGCTTCATGTGGGGTTGACTTGAGATCCAGAAGTATGCGTGGAGGATGACGGGCGTCGGGTTGGAGAAGAGCTTGGAGAGGGAGGTGGTGGTCGCCTGGCAAGGGTCTGCTCTTGGGTAGGTCCCAACAACTTGGCCAGCAAGACCAGTTGAGAATTCGAATTCCCCACCAGTTGCGTCAGTGTTTGCTCCACTCGGAGCTTCCATGCGTTGTCAGCACTCGCAGCCTCCTCTCGCCCCATCCTCGGAGTGGGCGTCTGGTGTGTCCTCTTCTTCTTCATTGGCAAGGGCTGCTGAGGTCTCCTCCAGCCTTACCCTCCTTCTGGGTTGGCCTCTTGGTTGCTCCCGCCGGCCAGCTGCATAGAATTAGAGGCCCCCTCCTTGTGTCTTCTCTAGTACCTGAGTTCTAACAAAGAAATCAAGGTCAAACAGTTCAGGACTGGGGCAAAGGGTGGGGCGTCCGGCACACTCCATAATCCAGTTCCTTTGAGGTTCACTTGACCACCCTGTCTGACCTTCCTGCATTCTGTTTCCTCCAGTGTTTGGCTTATCCTGGATTCGAGCAGGCTAGTTGGGCTGCCAGTCAGAGGGTTGTATTTGCTGTGTCGAGGGTGGTTAGCTTTGATTATGATCGGTCCACCTAAAGTTTGGGTGGTGCCTCCATGGAGCATCTCTCCGCTTTCCCTGGATCCAGTTGCCATTTGCGTTCCAGTGGCCAATAACATTCACTTTGGCCTGCGGTTAACCTCAGGGGGGAATTCGCAGTAATAATAATGATGTTCTTCTGGTGGGGACGGTTGCGGCACATATTGTGTCTCCTTCGGTGCAGGTGGTGGTGGCGGCCTGGCCTTCTCCACTGCTTCCAACATCTTCTTCTCCATTTGCTCGAATCGAGCCTCCAATTTTTCATCGTTACGCGCCTCTGCTGCGTGCACAGCTTCTCTCCTATACTGCCCTTGAGATGTCTCGTACGACCGCTTGGCCTCGATCAGCCTCTCCAGTATATTCTTGGCTTGGCTAAATGCGGTTTTCGAGAAATCCCCTTGAGCTGTGAGGTTGAGGTCGTTCTTGCTGTCTACTGTGAGTCCGCCATAAAAGATTGAGTAGATCTCTCGCTCCCCCAGCTTGTGGTTAGGGCATGCTTGAAGCAGCCCTTGGAATCTGTCCTAGTACTGGCCGAGGGGCTCATCGTACTCCTGTCTGGCTTCTGTAATCTCCCTTTTCAGGGCACTCGTCTTCGATGCTGGAAAGAAACGATTGAGAAATATCATGCGGAACTCGGCCCATGTCCTGATGGATCCTTCTGGCAACCTTGACAGCCAGACACCCGCTTCGCCCTTCAAAATGAAGGGAATAGCTTTGAGCCTGTAATCTTCGGATGTGGATCCTGCCGGCACGGTCTGAATATCACAGTATCGGCAGAATTCCTCCATAAAGGCGTACGGAGATTCCTTTGAAAGGCCGTAAAAGTGGGATAAAACGGCCAGCACTCCTGACTTGATCGCAATGGTTCGCATCATAGGAGTAGCAGCAATGGCATGTGTGGGCTCCTTCTCATCATGAGCGTGCAGAGAACCGATTCCAGAATCGTTGTCGACGAGGTCCATCTCTGCTTCTGTTCGTTCTGGTGGTGGTGGTTGTGTGTTCTGTTCAGCGGCTGCTGCTGCTTCTAATGCTGCTCTGTAACGAGTGGAGACAACGCCGGCTTCCTGGACTCTCCAATGACCGTTAGCGCCTCTGTATATAAGAGGGTGATTCCAGTGGCCGCAGCGGTGGTACCTTCTCATCAACAGCAGGAAAAACAAATGAGAAAAGAAAGAAATAAAATTATATACACCTACGCACTACGCACAAACATGAAATAATACCATGCTTCCCCGACAACAGCGCCATTTTGGAAGGCCTCGAGAGGGGCGCGAATTCGGACCAAGTTATATTGAAGATAACCGAACCGATTGGATCAGTTAGCAAATGTCGTTGCCACTTGATCGATGCAAACTCGCTCTCACTCGTTTTCTACCAACGTAATTTGTAAACTCCCAATTTTGCACTACTTTAACAGTAAAGCGGCAAGTTCGGGGTCGATCCCACCGAGAAGTTGGTGTATCAAGTGTGTGAATAG
This sequence comes from Salvia splendens, assembly GCF_004379255.2. Lineage (NCBI taxonomy): Eukaryota > Viridiplantae > Streptophyta > Magnoliopsida > Lamiales > Lamiaceae > Salvia > Salvia splendens. The sequence continues at coordinate 30,341,926 of NC_056033.1, read as the reverse complement.
TGAATAGGGGTTGGCTGCTGCCACGCTTTAACTTGGGAGTTTTTAACTACTGATTTTACTCTAGGCAGAATTAAACTTGCTAACTTGATCAATGTAACTTTAACTACTGGGTCAAGTGCATCGTAACGAAACTGAAACTAAAACAGTAAATGCGATGATGAAAACGAAAACAACTTTGATTAAACTAGTTCAGTACAGCGTGAAATTTAAACTAAGCTAGCACTTCGGAAAATAAGAAAGCAAATAAACCGAGAAGATCCTCGGTGGGAAACTTAAGAATACGCCGACAGATAACAAGTATTCTGCAGCGCTTCTTCAATCGTCATCTCTAACTAAGCAACACTTTATCTAAGCTAAGCTAAGCTATCTAGAAAACTGGACTAAGCTAGAGAACTGAACTAAGCTAAACTAAGACGGAAAGTAAAGGATCGGGATCCTTTCATGTGGTGGCACATCCTCTATTTATAGGCCGGCACGACATCCAGCTGGATAACGATCTTGGCAGGGAATATTCGCTCATGCTGAGAGTGAGCGACTCATTGATTGCTACGTGCTCTTCTTCTAGAATGACGACGCTTTTCAGCAACAGAATCGTAACTCAGGTCTGTCCTTGCGTCTCATATTTCAGCACGTGTCCCCTTCTAGAACGTTGTCCTTGATAACAGGATGCTGCGCACCATCCAGCTCATAGCCGTGCGTGTCCTTCTTCTGACATCCAGTGGTCCCCTCCTTAACTGCTTGATTACTCCCCTTGATCAACTTCCCCCGAAATCTGGCCTTTTTCGCCTATTGTACTCGCTTGATCAGTTTGGCCTTGTTGCCTTGGTCAAGCAGCATTCGTGCACATTTAACACTTGCTTTGCGCGATAAACCGATCAAGTAGAGTACATTTTACCCTTAAACCGATGCATGAAATGAGTCTTATCGCCCACTGTCCTTCTTTACTTCATCCCTTAACTAAGGGACGGAACCTGCAACCCTCCGTCCCTTATTCGTCCCTTAACCGTCCCTTAAATTACTATTCATTTAATTTCATTTTTTTTTATTTCCAACCAAATTCAACTAATAAGAACACACTTCATTAAATAAAATAAACTTACAACATCAAATTCGTAAAAAAACATAATTTAATAATTTTCTAAAAAATAAAAATACATAATTTAATAATTTCCTCCGCTAAAGTTTGCCCAAATGTGCTCAATTAGATCCTCTTGGAGTTGGGTGTGGGTGCTAGAGTCGCGTGTCCTTGCACGAATAGATAACCGGTCTTGTATAGATGGATGCGCTCCACTTCGAGGCGGACTACTTGCGGTTGAGCTTCCGGGGGATTCGGGGTCGAACCAATTTCCCACCCCGGGTCCTTCGTCTTGGACAATCATATTGTGCAAGATTATGCACGTATACATGATGTCGACCATGCTCTCCTTGAACCACGAATGAGCCGGAGCTTTGATGATGTTGAAGCGCGCTTGGAGAACCCCGAACGCCCTCTTCTCATCCTTACGAGCAGCCTCCCGCTTCTGCGCAAAACGAGTCTGCTTTGGGTTCGGAGGCCTGCTGCACGTCTTCATAAAGGTTGGCCACTTCGGGTAGATGCCGTCGGCGAGATAGTACCCCATTTTATACAGCCGGTTGTTGGCGACGAAGTTGATGGCCGGCGCTTTACCGTCCAAAACTTCGGTGGAACACGTTTACGTCGTTGTTCGACCCGGGGACCCCGAAGTACGCGTGACAGATCCAAAGCCGGTAGTCGGCAACGGCCTAGAGTACAACGGTTGGGTGGGTGCTTTTGTGGTCGCTCGTGTAGGACCCCCTCCACGCCACCGGGCAATTCTTCCATTGCCAGTGCATGCAATCGACACTGCCAAGCATCCTGGGGAATCCGTGCACTTGTTCGTGCAGGTCGAGGAGGAACTGACAATCGGTCGTGCTTGGCCTCAGGAGAAATTCGTCGGTGAAGGCTGCCCGGACGCCTTTGCAGAATTTGAGCAAGTACGTGCTCTCAGTGGTGTCTCCGATGTGGAGGTATTCGTTGAACATGTCGGCCATTTGTCCAGTCGCAAGCTGACGTATAGCTGCAGTACATTTCTGCAGCGTCGTATGGCTGGGATGGCCGACCGCGTCGACCCCTTCTCGGAAGAACTCTTCCTGGGCCACCAAAGTATTCGCGATGTGGAGAAATAGCGGTTTCCCCATGCGGAAACTGCGACGCAAGTAGGTATCTCCCTAAACTGGGTTATCGCAGAAGTAACCGCGTACTAACCTTGCGGCGGCTTCCTCCTGGTTACGATGGATGTACGTCCGGGAGCGTCGTTGGGGCGGCGCGGCTTCCTCCGCCTCCCGGCGTCGATCTTCTTCAAGTGATTGTTCCATTATTTGACGCATTTGCTCAAAAGGATCCATTAGTTTGACTTGATTTGAGATGCAAATTGGAATGGATATAGAGAGGACTTGAGAGGAATAGATGTGTGTTTGTGTGTGAAATGAGTATGAAATAGGAGTATTTATAGAGTAAAGAAATTAAAAAAAATTAAAACAAATTGAAAAACGGCTAAAAACGGTAACATTACCGTTTGAAAAAAATATATATATTTAAATTTGAATTTTTTTTAAAAAACTGAATTATTGCGTCAGCGTGACGAAACCCACTCGCGGACCAGCGATTGGGCGTCACGCATGGCCTGGGAGCTCGCCATGTTGCCTCGGCGCGTGGCGAGACGTCGCGTCCCGCATCGCGGCGTGACGGGTCCCGGGACGGTACGGGGACGGAAACGACCTGCTGCAACGCGTCCCGCCGCGGTTCCGTCCCTCCGTGACGGAACGCGGGACGGTGATGGGACGCGTAGTGGATGCTCTAAGGAACTTGAATGCGCAAGCCCTAAGTTGTCATTTCAGCGATGAAAACAGTAAATATTTATTATTTCTCACTAATATTAAGTTTTTACTTCGGTCATTTTCAGTAATGATTCTTTAATGAAATTTTCATTTCCAATAAACAAATTTTTATTTTTAAATTTTTACTGAAAATGATGATAAACAGTGTTTTAGAGCATCAGGAACGCATCTTGCGGACGTCTCGGTCTCGTCTCGGAGAGACGAGACGGCCGCGAGACAGCATTGCAGCCTTCCGTTTCGGTCCCGTCTCGCCGAGCATCTCGTCCCGGAGGGACGGCTGGCGCAACAGCTCGCCACGCGCCAGTGCCACGTGGCGAGCGCTGGCGCTAGGCATGACGCCCACTCGCCGGCCCGCGAGTGGGCGTCGTCACGCTAATGTAATAAATCATTTTTTTTAAATTTGATTTTAATAGTAAAAAATATTTATAACGGTAATGTTACCATTTTTTACCGTTCAACGGTATTTTTTTATTTTTATTTTTTTTCTTTTTTTACTCTATAAATACTCCTCTTTCATCCTCATTATACACACAAACACACATCTATTCTTCTCAAATCATCTCTCTTTCCTCTCCAATTTTCATCTCAAAATGTCCGGCGACAGAAACGAGGGCGGCTCCAACGGATATGACTTGAACACGTTTGGCGACTGGGGGGCATGTACAATGTCTTGGGTGCTGCCGGTTTCGGTTCGTCGACGCCGGCGGCGTACCAACCACCCTATTTTGATGTGGATGCATACTCTCGTCCCTCCGCCCCGAGGTATGGGCAATCGCAGGGATTATCCTAAATTAGGGAGGATTTTCTGGATGAACCCAATCTCGAAGGAGGACGCGGCGGTGGAAGCTCTAGGGGTCGCGCATTCGACGCAGTGGAGGAAGAGGAGGATATAGGCTGTCATCCTTACAGCCGGGCGGACACGATGACTCTGTTCAACGCTTGGGTCAACGTCTCGTACGATTCCATCGTCGGGAATCAACAAACCCACAAGTGTTTTTGGGAAAAGGTCACCGCCGCCTACAACGAGAACAAGTCGGCTCGGTCCCGCCGCCGCATCCTGAAGATGCTCCGCAGTCATTTTGACCGCGTCGACAGAGATGTCAAAAAATTTTGAAGGCATCTACAAAAATGAAGCAGCTCAATTTCAAAGTGGAGCCAGTGGAGCCGACATTATGAGAGCGGCTTTGCGAGTCTTCTTTGACGACAACGGCAAAGAATTCAAACATGTCGATGTTTGGGAGGCCGTCAAAAGCGTTGAAAGGTGGGCCGGTGGTGTCCAGTCCAACCAGGGCTCGAGCTCGAAGCGCACGAAGCACACGGCGGGTGGCCAATACTCGTCTAGAGAGGGTGGGTCAGGCAGCGCCTCACAAGAGGTTGAGGGCACGGCCACAGATGCAGGGGGCTTCTCTCGCGGGCGCCGTCGGCCGCAAGGGACCAAGGCAGCGAATCAAGTCAGGCGGGTTCGGGCTCGAACACCCTATTGTCCATGTACTTGACTGCCACGATGGCGGACACTTCCCGCATGACGCCTCCACAATATCAAGCACATCTTGCCGGAATTGAATATATGTCAAGACAAATTGGTATTCCGCCTCCATGTAGCTTGAGTGCACCGTCACCGCCTTCGGGGGATGATTCGCCGGCGGAGTAGTTTTTTAATTTCTATAAAATTGTATTTTAAATTATGTAATTTTTATTTTTTTAGGATTTTAATTATGTGTTTTTTTTTTGTTTTTTTTTAATTTTAAGTTGTATTTTTATTTTATTTAATGAAGTGTGTGTTTTATTAATTGAATTTGTTGGGGAAAAAAATAAAAAATGAAATTGAATGAATAGTTAAGGGATGAGATGGTTAAGAGACGGTTAAGAGATGGAGAGTTGCAAGTGTTGTCTCTTAGTTAAGAGATGGGATGAAAAGTACAGTGGGGCCCATGAATAGTGAAGAGATGAGACGGTTAAGAGACGAATAACAGACAGCGTTGCGGATGGCCTTAGAACTATGTAATGTTTATTTGATAACGCTAGAGCAATTATCCTTTTTATCCTTTTATGGTAAGTATGGCAATGTAGCCATCAGTTACACTTATACCAGCGAAACTAAAATGATACTTCCTCCGTTCCACTGAAAATAATGATTCATAATTATTTTTAATTTATTCCATTTAAAATGATTCATTACTAAAAATAGAAATATATTTATCTTGATTTTATTCCATCTCTCTTACTTTATACTCTCCACTTAATATAAAATAAAATTGTATAAAATCTCGTGTCACCCAGACAAGAAGTTATCTTCCTTGGGAGGGAGGGATTAATGCTATTTGAATTTTATAATATAATATAAAGCATGTTTCGAGTATTTGTATTTGGTAAAAGAATTTCATTTATTTTTCTAAGTATAAATAAAAACATTTTATTTAGATATGATTTTAATTTCATGCCATGTGTGTATGTATAATAAGAGAGCAGTAGCGTACATTTATATAAATGCCCTCAGATAAAAAAAGGATATAATCAATTGTCATTCATAATTAATGGTCTACATGTAGAAAGTTATTAATTGCTTAATTTAAATATTAATGACTGGACCCATACTATAAATGTGAAAGAGCAGTAATTTTGCCATTACTATAAATTTTATCAGAGCAATTAATGCAAGCTAAAAATGGGCCTAGGCCCACTACACTATTAATTTTTAAATAAAAATTATTCAATGCTGCATTCATCAATTAATTTCCCATTCAAACTTGGACTGGGGGCTAAAATAATACCATGCCGAATTTTAATGCAAATAATGATTTTAGAATATATTTTTTCTTTAGTGATCAAGCAAAAGATCTGAATTTATGAATTGTAGTAGTAAAAGTTATCATAGTTTTACGCAATAAATAATACTCCCTCCGTCCCGGGCTACTCGCTCATTTCCTTTTCGGTTCGGAGATTAAGGAATGAGTGTATAGGAAAGTCAAAAATGACGGCTGTAGGTGAAAGTTTTTACTAAAAATAGAAAGAGTGCAAGTAACTTGGGACGCCCAAAAAGGAAATAAGTGCAAGTAGTGCGGAACGGAGGGAGTAAATACTGATACTATTCATTTATTGAATCCCCACGTGAGATGAGTGACCTCAAAGCAAAATATGCACTGAAGTCTTACCAAAATAAAGTGTTGCGTGCTACATGAATTGCGTGAAAACAAGTTAATTTTATTTAATAGATTTTCACGGCTCAATAAAAATTCAACACAGATATTAATAAATAATACTAATAATTATTATTATTATAAAAACAAAGACTAGGCCCACTTCATGTTATTTATGTGTTTCACGATTTTACGATGACACATTCTGCAAGAATTATAGTAGACCTTGATTTTAGTAGACCGTTTTCAAATTTTGTTTCATTCATTTAGAACATCCACAATGGCGCCCGTCCCGACGGAACGTCCGCCATTGTGCAGCGGTGACGCGGATACGGACGTCCGCTGCAGACACCGGAGATCCGCGGCATTCCCGGGACGTCTGTCGCGACGTCCTTGCGGACGTCCGCCATTGCGTTGACCACACGGACGTCCGCGCGGACGTCCCGATTATTTTATATTTTTTTCGAAAATTCTATAAATACTGCTCGTTGAACTTCATTTCATTCGCACCACTTGTATTAACGAGTATCTCTCTCTCTCTACGTTTCTTTTATATATCCAGAATGTCTGGTAGTGGTAGTGGTAGTGGTAGTGGCTTTGGTGCGGGCGGTAGCGGTGCGGGTGGTAGTGGTGGGGGTATGATGACATAATGAGGCGAATTCATGCACGTGTGCGAGAGGCAGCGGAGAGGGAGATACAGGCGGTCTTGGCGCCGGCGGTACCTTGACACATCCATCGTCGATCTATAGTACCCCGGGACCACCTCGCTGCACACCGTCGGTTGTACGAGGATTACTTCGCTCCAGAGCCACGATTTGGGGAGAACATGTTCCGGTGACGTTTTAGGATGCATCGTCCGCTCTTTCTGTGAATCGTGGGCGCTTTAGAGCGTCGATACGGATATTTCAGGGTGCGGGAGGATGCGGCCAGTAAACTCGGCCACACTCCGATTCACAAGTGCACTGCCGCAATTAGGCAGCTGGCATACGGAGGCGCGGCTGACATGTTCGATGAGTACCTCCACATCGGCGAGACGACTGCCTGCGATTGCCTAAAGTATTTTTGTCAGGGCGTTAGGGAGATATTCGGGGATAGGTATCTTCGGAAGCCTACCCCCGAAGATTGTCAGGCTCTGCTGGATATGCACGGGACTCAGCACGGGTTTTCGGGGATGCTAGGCAGCATAGATTGTATGCATTGGGAGTGGAAGAACTGCCCCGCTGCCTGGAAAGGGGTGTACACTACTGGTTTCAAGGGCAAGAATCTCACGATTATCCTTGAAGCGGTAGCTGACTACCGGCTGTGGATTTGACATGCCTATTTTGGAGTAGCCGGGTCGAACAACGACATCAACGTCCTCCAGTCGTGGCCCCTTTTCAACGACCAGTGCATGGGCGTCGGTCCGGCCGTCAATTTTGTCGCCGACGGCAACCAGCACAACATGGACTATTATTTGGCTGATGGGATATACCCTATGTGGCCCGTCTTTGTGAAGACGATCAGATACCCAACAGAAGAAAAGAAGGTATATTTTGCAGGTTGTCAGGAGGCAGCGCGCAAGGACGTGGAGCTGGCATTTGTTGTGCTCCAGGCTCGATGGGCGGCAGTGAAGGGTCCATCACAGCTGTGGTATGCTGACAGCATCGCCGATATGATGTATGCATGTATTATCATGCATAACATAATTGTCGAAGATAAAGGTCCAGCACTAACGGATTGGGCAAATGATGATGCTGATGCTGCGGGTCCAAGCCACGGCGTGGCCACCGACAATGTACGTATGGGGATACCCCATGACGAGGTCGAGCGAGTCCGTGCATTTGCCGACATGCGCCAAAAACAAGCCCATATTCGACTCCAGAACGATATAATTGAAGAAGTATGGCAGCGGAGGGGTCGTCGTTGATGGAATTTGTATTTATTGAAGTGTACTTTTTTTAGGTTTTTTTTGTTTAAATGTACCTTTCTTTTTTTATTTAATGAAATTTTTATTTTGTAATCGTGGCGAAATTTTAATTCCGTAAATTGTTTAATTTGGTGAATTTGTGAATTTTTATTATTGTGGGAAGTCTGTTGGGATGTCCTTGGGGTTGTCTGTCACTGTGCAGTGGGAAGTCCTTATGATGTGGCAGGAGGTGTTTTTGGGATGTCCGGGGGATGTCCACCGGGACATCCGCACCAATGTGGATGCTCCTAACACAATTATTGTTCTTCACTTATTATTAATAATAAAAATTATGTACATATATTATTGTGTGGACTGGCACAGACTGAAACATGAAAATCACAAATATTTGACATGTTTGATGGTTTTTCCGAAGCAACAAATATACTCTTCATATGGCAAGTGAAAGCGATATATATATCACTACATTATTCAGCAGATATTAATCATGAAATCTATTTAGCTTTCAATATTTTCAATTGCATCACTGCACTCTCACTTCCAAGTTTGCCTCATCAGTGAAGGATTGAGATGATAAAACTGACCACACAGTGCGCCCATATGCTGCAGACACATTTATTATTTCTCTCCAATAAACATTTATTACAACTTGTAAATTGTAATTTTGAATTGACAACACCACCAAGTACTTATGTTTACTTGCCATCCTATATTATAAAATTAAATAAAAACTCATAAATTGAATAGTACAATATGGGCCAAACTTGAATGCTCCACTATGTTAGTAAGTTTGAATACCATTAATTATTGAAGAAAAGACTTGGGTTTACTTGTTCCCCAATATTAAATGTTATTTTGGATGATCTTTCTTGTCAGTTACTCATTTTTTTAAAAGTATGTATAACAAGATTTGATTTGATGAATAAATTGTTACAACTTTTTTGAAAATTCACACCCATGATATGTTGTTGTAAGTCACAACATCTCACTTCACAAAAATAAGAGGAAAGCAACCTTATATATGGTCCCATATTAGTATAATCTCTTTAACCAATCTATATCTCCTTTGATTTTATTAAGATAAAAAGATTTCTTTTACTATTTGTCTAGTTTTTAGCCAACATACGGTAGAACAGAGATGTGATAAGAAATGAACTATCATTTCAGTAAAGTAGATTTAGCACATTTGTCAACTTTTTGCCTTTTTTTAGTCCCTCTCTTTTTTCTATTTTGCAACAAATAACAGTAAATGAATAATGTTTAGGCCAAAATGTTTGGGGAGAAGTGAGCAAACTGGGATTTATTTGATTGGTGGTAAAGTGACAAGTCAGTTGAAAAGTGGCTTTTGCATTACTATGTATGGTGTGTTTGTGTACTTGTAAATTAATAATGCTAGAACAATATTTTATATCTAGGCCATGGCTTGTACTAGGGGATTTTCAACGTCCTATTCAATCCAATCATCAATTTTTATTATTTTTTTATAATTGAGAATCATTTATAATTAGGGTTTGTTTAATTAACTTTATATGATAAGTTAAGATATTGTGTAGATTTTAAAACTATATTTTGATCATGTGAGAATTTCATTATCAAAGAACCTAAACAAGTCATTTAAATAATTTTAAAATAGGTTAATATGGAGTATGATTAGTAGATTGAATGTCTATATATGAACAACAATATATAGTGGACTGACAACTTTAGTGTATCATCATATAAATAGAGTAATTTACTTTTTCCTTGTTTGAGTTATTTCAAACCTTTATAAACTTTGTTATGTAGTACTATAACTTAACATTTCATGTTTCACAAAGTTTCACTTTTTTAAGTTTTGACATAGACATAGATATCTTGGTTTCAACTTATCTAAATCACATGAGATATTTTTCTATAAAAACTACTCCAATTACATATTATATCTTCCAACCAAGTTTCTCATAAAGTGTTTAATGTAACTCAAATAATCTGTTCGCTGATACACTTGAGTCACTTGACCCTCCCGCCATTATATTCCAATTATGAATAAGAAAATTTGACAAAGCATTAATTGCCTACAAGAATGATCGAATTCTGATTTGTCCTGTATTTTTTTAAATTGAAATAATAAATTATGAAGTTTGAAAAAAATTTATTTGTTCCTGTTGACTAAAAAAAATTGTAAATTTAATTGCCTACAATAATGATCGTAATTCTGATTTGTCCTGTATTTTAATAAATGGAAATAATAAATAATGAAGTTTGAAAAAAATTTATTTGTTCCAATTGACTAAAAAAATTAATTTTATTTTTTAGTTTTAATTCAAAACATAATATTTTTAATAATTGATTTTTTAAACTTCATGATTTGTTATAAGTATAAATTTTGAAAATTGGAGGCCAAATGTTGTGATTTGAAAATTTTCATTTGATTGATTCGTAACTCTTTTTTTTGTTTCTTTTTCTTTTGTCAAATGGAGAAAGTAGAAACAACATACAAGAAATGTGATAGTATATGGTATATTCAAATAATAACTATTCCCTTCTTCCCTCGTTTTTAGTCCACTTTATATTAGACATGAATTTTAAAAATTAGTATTAAAAAGAATTGAATTGAAAAAGTTAGTAATATATGAGTCATATTTTTATACATTAGTAGTTGTATAATAAATGTGAGTGTAATGAAAACATATTAATTTACTTAATATTTATAATAAAAAGTGAAAATGAATAATAAATAGAGGACAGACAAAAATGACAAAAGTAGACGGGTGGAGGGAGTAACTAGCTAAAAATTGCACAATATTTGTGCGATATATATCTTAATTTTGGTGATGTATTCAAGTACTTGGACTTGTGCAGTTGTGCTCCTTGTCCTTTAAGTCTTTGTAGTTTACCACCAAATAAGCACTTGATATATTAATATAAAATAAAAATGATAAATAAGCAATAATGGTTAATTATATGGTAATGCAGTAATAAAAGAAATAAAATTGATAAAGAAGCAACAATGGTTATATGGCAATGCAGTAGTAAAAGAAATAAAAGAAGTTTGTGTGATTTGGTATAAAAGTACCCCCTATAAAAACATGAATATTTTCTTTTTTTTTTGTCTCATAAAAATATAAGCATTTCTATTTATAGAAAGGTGTCCATAGCTCATTATCCACATTTATCAATTTATTTACTATTCTCTATGTCCCAGTTAAGATGAACCATTTTTTCCACACTCATTTTGAAAATATTACAATAAATAGTTAAAAAGGAGAACAATTAAAGTGATAGAGAGAATAATGTAAAATAGCTCTCGTCTATGTTATTCTCTCACTTACTTTACTTTCTCTCAACTTTTACTATTTATTACTTCTCATTTTCTCAAAACACATGCGAAATAAGAAATGGATCATCTTAAATGGGCCGAGGGAGTACAATTTATATAACTAAGGTCCATCATTAAGTCTAACATTATCTATCATTCTCCTTCTTTTTTTACTTTACAAATTTACAAATTATATACTGTATTAATTATAATACCATTTCAAATAATTATATTTTGTTAAGTAAGGGGAGTAATATTTAAAGTTAAAGGTCTTGAGTTTAAATTTATTATGATAAGACCTTTAAATTTATAGAGTACTCAATTTTCCTATGAAAAAAAAGAATAAAGGCTATTGGAGAGTGCAGTAATTGTTGGAGCAGAAAATACTCGAGTGGAATGGTTTAATTACAAGGAACAGTTAAGAGTGTAAATTTACTAGAATACCAATAAAAAAATTACTACAGTACGTCTCCATTTCTAATCTTTATTAATTCTAAATTAGTTGCACATCACATCCATATCACAGATCACATCATCTGAATCAAGCATTCAATTTCAGTCATCATATGATTCTGATGCAATGAGATTTCCTCTGTTTTGATCTTTAATTATTTAAAATTTTATACTGTACTTCATAAAATATTTTTGTTTCGTGTACTTAATAAGTTATAAGGGCATCACTAACCCCGTTCCCATTTCCGGCCCCAAGTCCCCTCCACGTCATCATTCTTCTACAGTTGCAGCCCAGGCCCCAACTGCTGTAATCCTGCAGGTTGCGGCCCGGGCCGCAACTAATAAATGACACTATTCACAACTCCAACCTATTTTGAAAGTAAAATAAAAAACACTGAAAATTTATAACACGGAAAATTTAATTTCATCGAATACTGCAAAATTACAACATATAAATTTTCAAACTGAAAATAAAATACATAAAAACATAACGTCAATGCTGGAAAACGTTATTGCGAGTCCAAATTTCTTCGATTAGATCGGCTTGGAGGCGAGTGTGTTGTTCCTCTTGGCGCATCGCAGCTGAACGAGCCATGACATTGCGGATGTCGTGAGGAAGGCCCTGCACGGGCGGCTCGGTGACAACGTAGTTACTCCCGGTGCTGGCGAGCGGATCGTCGCTCCACAAAGTGACGTTATCTTGTTCGTCCTCAACGATCATGTTATGCATTATGATACATGCATACATTGTGTCGGCGACGTTTGACCGCTGCCAACCACGGGCCGCTCCCTTCACGATAGCCCACCGCGCTTGGAAGACTCCGAATGCACGCTCGACATCTTTCCGAGCCGCCTCTTGCCTTTGGGCAAACATTGCCCTCCGATCGGTTGTCAGAGCTGTGATAGTCTTCACGAACACGGGCCATCGAGGGTAGATCCCATCTGCCAGATAGTACCCCATACTATACCGACGGTGGTTGGCCGTGAACTCTACGTTCGGTGCTCGCCCAGCACACAAGTCGTTGAACAATGGAGACTCGTTCAACACATTGAGGTCGTTGTTGGACCCCGCGACACCAAAGTAGGCATGCCAGATCCACAATCTGCAATCGGCAACGGCCTCCAACACAATCGTGGGATGTGTGCCCTTGTGCCCGCTAGTGTATTGTCCTCTCCAAGCCGTTGGACAATTCTTCCACTGCCAGTGCATACAGTCGATGCTTCCAAGCATCCCCGGGAAGCCGTGGGCCCGCTCGTGCATGTCGACCAACTTGCTAACGTCGTCGGTCGTTGGCTTTCTCAAGTACGTATCCTTGAATGCTTCGACGACTGCCCGACAGAATCTAGCGAGGGACTCCCGTCCAGTAGGCTCGCTTACATGGAGATACTCATCGAACATATCTGATGTAGTTCCGTAAGCGAGTTGACGAATGGCAGACGTGCATTTCTGCAACGTCGATATACTTTCCCGGCCCACAGCATCGGTAGTTTGGCAGAAATACGGGTCACGAGCTACAACGACGTTGACAATGTGTATGAACAAAGGCCTCCGCATCCGGAACCGGTGACGGAACATCTGATCACTCCATCGCGGATCTCTAGAGAAATAATCCGTGAGAAGCCGCAAGGCAGCTTGTTCACGGTCTCGGTGAATATACATCCGGGTACGTGGTACCCGGGTTCGTTGTTCGTTCCAAGCTTGAATAGCAGCTTGGAAGCGTTCAACTTCGTTGTTCATTTCTTCTTGGATTGCCGGTACCGCCTCTCCTAACACTCGGGTCAATTGATCTTCGAATATTCTTTGACGAGGAGGCATTTTTTCGAATTCTAGGAAGAGATTTGAAGTTGAATGTGAAGTTGAATGTGTATAAAATGGAGTAGTATTTATAGAAAAAATTTTCGAATTTAAAATAAAAAAAAAATTTGGTTGCGGCCCGGCCCGAGGACCGTGTAACGCTGGGCCGGGATTCGCCAGTTGCGGCCCGTCACCGTGCAACGCCGTCTCGGGCCGTGACGCGGGACGCTCCCCAGGCCGGGAACGCGGCCCCGGGACAGGCCTGAGCCGTGCCGGCCTTCCGTGTAATGCATGGGACGGGCCGGGACTCGTGATTTGCTGCCCGGCCCATGGCGTTACGCATGCTCTAATGAACACAAATATTTTTTCATATCTAAACTTCAACCATAAGACTAGTGGAGAATGGGAGTGACAGCATCCACTATAGGCGGCCTTCCCCAATAACCCCGCTCGTGCATGTCGACCAACTTGCTAACGTCGTCGGTCGTTGGCTTTCTCAAGTACGTATCCTTGAATGCTTCGACGACTGCCCGACAGAATCTAGCGAGGGACTCCCGTCCAGTAGGCTCGCTTACATGGAGATACTCATCGAACATATCTGATGTAGTTCCGTAAGCGAGTTGACGAATGGCAGACGTGCATTTCTGCAACGTCGATATACTTTCCCGGCCCACAGCATCGGTAGTTTGGCAGAAATACGGGTCACGAGCTACAACGACGTTGACAATGTGTATGAACAAAGGCCTCCGCATCCGGAACCGGTGACGGAACATCTGATCACTCCATCGCGGATCTCTAGAGAAATAATCCGTGAAAAGCCGCAAGGCAGCTTGTTCACGGTCTCGGTGAATATACATCCGGGTACGTGGTACCCGGGTTCGTTGTTCGTTCCAAGCTTGAATAGCAGCTTGGAAGCGTTCAACTTCGTTGTTCATTTCTTCTTGGATTGCCGGTACCGCCTCTCCTAACACTCGGGTCAATTGATCTTCGAATATTCTTTGACGAGGAGGCATTTTTTCGAATTCTAGGAAGAGATTTGAAGTTGAATGTGTATAAAATGGAGTAGTATTTATAGAAAAAATTTTCGAATTTAAAATAAAAAAAAATTTTGGTTGCGGCCCGGCCCGAGGACCGTGTAACGCTGGGCCGGGATTCGCCAGTTGCGGCCCGTCACCGTGCAACGCCGTCTCGGGCCGTGACGCGGGACGCTCCCCAGGCCGGGAACGCGGCCCCGGGACAGGCCTGAGCCGTGCCGGCCTTCCGTGTAATGCATGGGACGGGCCGGGACTCGTGATTTGCGGCCTGGCCCATGGCGTTACGCATGCTCTAATGAACACAAATATTTTTTCATATCTAAACTTCAACCATAAGACTAGTGGAGAATGGGAGTGACAACATCCACTATAGGCGGCCTTCCCCAATAACCCCGCCCTCTTTTTGTCAATAGCCTCAATTTTTTTGTCCACAACCTCACTATAGGCGGACACTTTCAATAGCCCCAAAATTTTATAACTAATTTTCATTTTAATTTTTCGTTTCGTTTTTAAATCTGCTGAATTGAAATAATTATAAAACGAGGTAATTGAGACCGAATATTCGTTGTATTGGCAAAGGTAAAATTATACAACGAACGTCAAAAAAATATATAAATAAAAACGCCGCCACCGTCTAATCGGTGGCGGAGTCTGATTCCTCTTTCTCTTCTCCGTCGCCTTCTCCGTCTCCCTCGCTGCCGCTGGCCGCCGCTGCCCCAGGACCCTCATCAGCCAAGCGCAGACGGCGCTGGATCCGACGTATGAGGTCGGAGTATATATTCTTGATGTACGGGTCGGTTGCGGCCTCGTATTTGCTGCAGACTTCATGCAATTCGTGCGTCAGCTACACATATACGTTATCCCTCAAGACCTCGCTCGCAAAAGGGGCCCTTGACGGCGGTTTAGGCGCGGGCTGCGGGGCGCGCGATCCAGACGCTGCCGATGATCGGCGGGAGGAACCGCCAGCTTCTCTAGCGAGTCGGATAGAGGCATGTTGTCCCGGTGGGCGGGGCGCGCCTAGAGTGTGTAGCGGAGGGCTCTTCGGCTTGCTCTTCGTTTAGGTCGAACGATTGCGAGCCGCTGCCGCTGCTATAGTCTCCGACAATGTTGTGTCTTGTCCGCTTTGGCGCCGGAGCCTGCTCTTGCGCACAGATGGCCTTGAATTTCGGGCAGTCCTCGAGAACTAGATACTCCTCCCACATTGTGAACTTCGGATTGCCCTGCGTGTTGTATTGGCTCATCAAAAGTTCTTTCACGTCAGCCTCGCTTCGGCCACTCTCCGCATGGAGCAGGTTGTTCTGGTATATGCACGCGAACCGCCGGGTGGCCGGCAGAATCCTAGACCACTTCTTGCGGAGCTGTTCCGTGTCACGCGGGTTGGCGCCGCGAGGTTTGAACTCGTTGTACGCCAACACGACGCGCTTCCAAAAGCTCCCATCGTTCTGATCGGTGCCCACTATGGGGTCTGATGTGGCGGCATCCCACGCCCTCGCCACAGCAATGGACTCTGCTTTGGTGTAGTGCGTAGCCTTTTTTTCCGGCTTGAACTGAGCCGCTGGCCGAACCGCCACCACCGGAATCGACGCCGCTGCCCTCTCCGCCGGAGCCGCTACCCGATCCGCTGGCTCCGCTGACATTGCCCGATCCGCCTCCGCGTTCGGACCCCCCGACTCTTGTCGCAACGGGCGTAACCGGTATGCCGGAACTAAGCAGATTGAACATCATATCCATTGCGTCTTGATCTGCCTCAGTGAAAGGAGAGCTGTTGGATTGGAAAGGGGTCTCCGGACGCGGATGGTGAAGGGCGTCGAGGTTGGGTCTGTAATCTCCAAACGGCGAGCGGCTCAGATTCCTCGGCAAAGGTTGGGGCGTGGGAGAAGACCTCCACGGCTAAGATGGTGGAGGAGTTGGACTCGATGCCCACGGCGGGGGAGATTGATTCCAACTCCAAGGCTGGGACGGAGAGCCGCCATATCCCGACGGCTGAGACGAATAGCCGCCATATCCCGACGGCTGGGAAGGATTGCCGCCATATCCCGATTCGTGCAAGTCGGGGGATTCGTCGTCTCCACCGTGCATTTTTAGATAGTGAAAGTGTAGATAGTGAATGAAGGGAGAGTGTGTGAAAATGAGGTAAATGGATGGTGGAGTGGTATTTATAGGGAAAATTTTCGAAAAAAAAATAAATTCAAGGGGGCGTACGCCTATCGCCCCGCCGCCCCACTATAGATAGCCCCGCCGCCCCACTATAGATAGCCCCGCCTATCGCTTCGCCTCGCCCCAACCGCCCCGTCCTCGCCCCTTATCGCCGATCCATCGCCCGCCCCGTCCTCGCCCCCGTTTTTTCGTCCGCCCCGGGGCGGACGTCCCTCCCACTATAGGCCGCCCCGTCGTCGCCCCCTCCGGACATCCGCCCCATTTTCCCTATAGTGGATGCTCTGAATGTGCTATCACTTTTTTCTGGGATACTCATCATATATGGATTTCTATTACAAATTAAAAAAAATTCCACTATTGTTCTACCCTTGCCTTTAAATTTATCCTTTCACATCAACTAATTTGATTTGCTCTTATCTTTAAATCATACAAATTGTCAACCACTCCAAATATTCTGTTGATAACCATAAAAGTAATTAATTAATTAGAATTAGAAAGATGATTTACTCCTATCTTGAAATAATAAAAGATGTCAACCACTCCAAATATTCAGTTGATAACCATAAAAGTAATCAATTAATTAGAATGAGAAAGAATATTCAATTCTTAAATCCAAGAAGTGGAATCAATATCTTAATTTCTAATTACTATATTCTACTCCCTCCGTCCCTGAAAATTTGTCACATTTTATTTTCTGCACTCGTTTTTTAAAAAAATGATAGTAATAAATAATTAAAGTGGAGAAATGGTAAAATAAGAAAGAGAATAATATAGAGAAGACTCTCATCTACGTTACTCTCTCTCTCTCTTACTTTGCTCTCTCTTCACTTTAGCTATTTATTATCATTTTTCTAAACAAGTGCAGAAAATGAAATGTGACAAATTTTCAAGAACGAATGGAGTATTATTTATTGAAAACTTATAAGTGTAAGCACTTAAATTAGAAATGCCGAAATATGGATTGGGAATTTGGGGAAATCCCAATTGCATCAATACTCCCTCCGTCACAATTAAGTTGAATTGAATTTCTATTCGGGATGTCCCAACTGAATTTGAGTCATTTCTTTTTTTGGACTAAAAACAAGACATCAGTCTTATTTTATCCTGTCACTTACTTTATATTCTCTAAATCTTTACTATTTTATTAATTTCTCTTATTTTTTAACATAATTTTTTAATTTTTGTGATTAAAAGTTTTAACTCAACTTAATTGGATATAGGAAAACTTAATTGGGACCTAGGGATAAGGGAGTATAAAAAATTGGACAAATATAGACTATGGGTGCTAGACTTGTACTCCCTCTGTCCCATTAAAAATAAAACGTTTCTTAAAATGAAAAAATCTCTATCTCTACTTTTTCATCTCTCTTACTTTAGTCTCTCTTCATCAACTCATAAAACAACACTATATAAAAACCCGTGCCGATTCTCAAATATTGCATATTTAATGGGATGGGGAGTACATTTATTTTACTTTCACGATAAATCAAATTCCAAATCCCAATGTCTATCTTTTCCCACTCAAGTCGGTACTACATAAACAAATTGTGTTTACTTCTAATGATATAGTCTCCCCGTCCCACAAGAATATGCACTATTTCATTTTTAGTCCGTCTTATAAAAATATGCACTTTCTAATTTTGGAAACTCTCTTTTCTCTAATGAGGTGGGACACATTCTCCACTAACAATACTATATTTA
This sequence comes from Salvia splendens, assembly GCF_004379255.2. Taxonomy (NCBI): domain Eukaryota; kingdom Viridiplantae; phylum Streptophyta; class Magnoliopsida; order Lamiales; family Lamiaceae; genus Salvia; species Salvia splendens. The sequence continues at coordinate 30,323,550 of NC_056033.1, read as the reverse complement.
CCTCTCTCTTACTTTACCAATTTTGCATTAAAATTTGTGCCGAACCTAAAGTGCATATTTTTTTAGAGACGGAGGAGTACTAGGGCACAAACCCATATGAATAACCCCTCCAAATTTAATTATTGGCCTATCTATACTAAAATTAATTATTTGCTGCATATTAATCTACTAGTAGTATTTCCCAAATGCTTCCTAAGTTATGGACAAATCCACATAAATTATGTACTCTATTTTTCTCATTCGATCTTTTAGTACTCTTTCCTTGCTCTCTGAGTAATATTGGCATACATTTCTTTTGCATTGCATTACAAATATGTGTGCATTTAGAGACTAAGAAAAGAATTTCTACAACATCAGTTATCCGAGGATGGGTCGTGAAAATCGAACAAATCACACTGAGTCTTAGGTAGTATAGTATTTTAAAAAACTGGTCCATAACTACATTTTTATCAAAAATTGTGTAATACAAAAATAATATAGTCGGAGTAGCACTCCACTATACGTTGTCAAAAACTCTAATCACCAAGTCACATATAACGAAGTTTTGAAATGATTGTTTGTAAAAAGAAGTGTATAAAAAAATTGATGAACACAGGTTTGAATCGTAGAAGGAATAGGTTGAATTGAACAATATCCAATTCAATCCATCTCAAATCATTACTCCCATTTCAATTTTCACTCCAATTCCATTGAACACTAGTGGTGAAGCTCTTAATTTATAAGAAGTAGAATTAAATAAATTCTTAGGCCAGCTGTCCCACCCATTGAGATGCCTACAAATCAGCGCGGGAAATAGCCACTAGGCCAAACAGGGTAATTACCAAAAAATAAAAATAAAGAAGAAGCAAGTCCATTATAGTGGTACTAATAGTTAGTGAAATTACATTAAACAATTTTCACATAAATTTTGACAAGGCAGCAACAATGTACAATTTGATAGAGCATAAGTGATGTCAAAAAGGCTGTGAAAACCGAATGCATAAATAAGACAGAGACTACGCGGAGAGGGAATAGAGGCCGTTCCAGATGTCGGTGAAGGCGCGGACAATGGTGCGGTGATAGTAAGGGGAATTGAGCTGCAGGAAGCAGTTGAGGAGGTGCTTCAGCTCCTCTTTCGCGTAAATATCCTTCTCCAGAATCATCTGCAGCATCGACTGCCGGAAATCCAGATACGGATCGTCCGACTCCTTCTCCACCGCCACGCTCGTCCCCCCGAACCCCTGCACCGCCCCGAGGCTCTTCGTGTCCGAGGACGAAAATGTAGTGTTAGTCGTGTTGGTGCGGTTGTCCCACGAGCAGGACGAGGAATAGCGCCGCGGCTTCGGCTGGAAGACCTTGGCGCTGCTGCAACCCAGGCTCACGCGGATCGACCGCAGCGTGTACCTTTTCGACATCGGATTGACTAAGTGTGTGTTTTGAGGAGAGGAGACGATGGGATCTTAATAAATAAATTTGGGAGGATCGATTCCTATAAATAGAGCGCATGTATGTCTCCCTTTTTTGGCAACTTGGGAGGGATTAAGGGCCACTTATTGTCGCATACCACTCTGGATTAATTATATACTACTATACTTTGTTTTTTAAATAATGTTAAGGTATGGTGATCTGGATTAATCAATTCGTTGTGAATTTTAGCAACGTACATATCTAATTACACAATTAGATTATGTTTATTAAGCTTAATTTATAAACGCTCACTTTTAAGGTTCTAATCGTAATGAGGTTATTCTGAATTAATACACGGTATGAATTGATTCTTGCGTTTTATAAACTGTTTAATTAGCACTCCCTCCCTCATGTCATAAACGGATATTTCTATACCTAGGATTCTAAAAAATTATATTTGGCGAATTGAATAAAAAAATTAAACTAAAAGATATAAATAAATAGAGGAGTGAAGAAAAAATAAAGTAACAAAGAGTAATGTGTTAAGTTTTTACCAAAAAAAAGAATTAACTCACATTAAGTGAAATGTACGAGAGAATAATTGTGTATTTTGCCAAAAAAGAAATTAATTCACATTAAGTGAAATGTTCAAAGAGGAATACGAGTCATTTATGGCGGGACAAATAAAAGACTATCTTTTGGACTATACCATTACAATGTAGTCAATTCCATTTTAACAAAATACTTAATGTCTCTTATTTTATATTCTCTTAATTTTTTTTGTTTATATTATTTTACTCTTTTGCAATTCTGATACTTAATTCCCTCCCTACTTAATTCTCTCTCTACTTAACTCATTAAATAAATATATACTACTAGTATTTCTTAGTTTTGTGCCTATAGAAATATCCCTAACGACGAAGGAAATACAACTATATGGGGTCATTTGATTTCTTTTTATTATGCATTAGGTAGCTTCATTTTTTACAACCTTATTCATCAATTACGACAAAAACAATCGTTACCGCACGACGCCAAAATTTATCAAAGGAGATTTCAAGATAATTATTTTCGGAACATGTGACCACTTGGAATAATTATAATTTAACTATTACCAACGAAATTGTGAATATGTTTGCAATCCCTCATTATATAGTACTCCTACATTTTTAGAATTCTCAAGTATATGTGAACTTTTCATTTCTTCTTTTTGTCATAATTTACAACCTGGCGCGGCTTCGAAATGCCACGCTCTGTTATTTGAGCTTCGTTTTGAGTCAAAAATTACATTATACTACTCCCTAAAATAGAATTCTGTTCGTTTAAGGAGTGAGAGAAGAGTGGAGTGAAATATTACTCAGAATAAGAAAAAAAATTAACCTTAATAGTTGATGTCCAATGTGTTACAATAATAACTTAAATTGTGAGTGTACTATGAATATAATCATATATGATTGTGAAGAGTTACAAAGTGCAAAACTTCAAAACAGCATTGAGTAAATCACATAGAAAACTTCCATTTCTCCATAATCAGATAAAACACTTTCAAACTCAAAAACGATACCAAGCTCTTCAACAAATGGAGCTTTGCTACATTCTTCCCTATATGAATTGCAGCAAACAACAAGAAGCCAGCTTCTATCCACTTTCAATACATGTCTCCAATCTCGTAAGAAACTTAATTTTTTCATTGAGGAATCTGAGGCCGTTACCTGTGGGTTCGAGCAGCACTCCACACGAGTAACAAAGAGGCCAGGGGTGGATGCAATTTCCTTTAATCAAGCATGTAAATTCTCGAGGCTATGTCTTGAACCATCCAATCAAACCCTTCGAGCAGCCCTTCCCCAGTAAATGCACTACATCCCACGATTTTCCAGTGCCGGCTTTTATCCATGGCGTCTAAGTTCAGAACCTGAATGAAGCGATGATATCTAAGTCAAATCAGAAACAAGAAAATAAAAACTCGACGGCCAAAAAAAAGGAATTATAGTCATTTTTAGTAAAAGTCACGACGTTTGATGTCCTCCATCATGAGAAATAACAATAAAACATATCAACAGATGCTCATTATTATTCAATATGAAAATTATACTACTAAAAGTTAGTCATGTGTAGATCTTCTGGATAATCACCTATTACTTGAACCACACTAAAACGACTATGCATAGACCATTTAACGGAAAAAGCAGTGAATAAAATTCAAACACATGCAAATTCCTTACTTTAGCTATCTCATCAGGTGACAGCGAACCTTGTATATCCTGCTTATTTGCAAATATCAACAACGACGCTCCTGATAATCGCTGTAGAAATATGATACAGAAAAAACCCAATTAAAAGTAACCAACCAGGAAAACATCAGAATAGGGAGCAGAACTTCATTTGATGAAACAAAATACAATAAGATAAACATGGTTCTAGATTCTTTTTGTTAAAGGGCATAAAACATGACAAAAGGCATGTCTACGAAATGCTGTTCTGATTTGATGTTGAGTATTAAAGCTATATCTTATGGAAGAAGAAGATGAGATCGCATAACATGGACAACACGATGACTGCGTGAGGTTTAATAAAGTACTGGCAGATACGAACTGTCATGTTACATAGAGATGCCGTAGGTGCTAGAACAAGCACCTTATTCTACAAACAGCATCCATGGACTTAAGAAGCAACTTGTTCCTTATAACACATTCTAGATTCAAGGGGAATAGGATAAGTGGACAAACCACTGAGTATAGAAAGGCTTAGCACTATAAAATGCAGAAAGACAAAGAGATACTGGAGGAAGATGATATGTACAACAGAAATTATTGGCAATAAAAGAGAATACACACCTCTTCTTTGAGAAGATTATCCAACTCGTATTTGCAATCATCGAGCCTCCTCAGATCCGAACTATCCACCACCCAGACCAACCCATCAGTTTGCTCGAAATAGTTTCTCCAATAAGACCTTATAGTTCTCTGCCCTCCCACATCCCATATGTTCAAAGTGTACCTAAGAAGAATATCAATGCCACATCCATTCCTAATCATATGTATCTTGATATGAAACACAACAAGAAGATGATAAAGCACAAGGGGGGAAGGCATACTTTTGGTAAGCCATAGTTTTGATGTTGAACCCAAGTGTGGGGCTGATTACACTAGTATCTTCGCCATTAATCTTCATCACTATTGTAGTCTTTCCAGAATTATCAAGACCACTTGAGTAGAAATTAAGAATAGTAAGTGAATCACTATAGTGTTAGGGTTCAAGTCTATACTTTATTGGCAATGAAAACAGAAAAGTGAATGGGATAGGGGTTATTACACCATGAGAATGCGCATCTCCTTTTCCTTGCGCTTAATTTTCCGGATTATGCTGAGAAGACCCATCCTTGTTTCCTATCAGAGCCTCGAGGGAAGAGGCAGGAGACAATGTGGGATTCCTTCACTTCACCTTATCCAAACAAGTTATTCTATTGCTGTATGCCTACCAGCTGACTGAGATATAAGGAGGAGAGATTCAGAATTGACAACAATTAGGGTGATAGTAATTGAGATCAAATGTGCATCTAACATAAAAATGGAGTAAGTTGCAAGAAACCATCAAGTGAGAGTGAGGTACAAATAAATAATCACTGAGCTTAGCATGAATGAAATGAATTCAGAAAGAGAATAGACGAAGTAGCAGTACGCCATATCATCACACACTGCAATATGCAATTAACCGATTTGCAACATATAATTGGATAAGTGAAAAATAGCAATCGGTAAGAATTCAGTTAACCGAAACTATATCATCACAAAGACGCATACCGTATTAAAAAGAAATGCAGAAAATTGAGACAGTGAATGCTGAAAGCTCTGCAGAAAAGCTTTGAACTCAAACCCAATCAAGGATCCGTCAAAATACCTGGCGGGGAGAGGAACATGTATTCCGAGTATTGGGCCAAAAAATGTATTGCGAGTATTGGGCCAAAAAATGTATTGCGATTATTGGGCCGAAAATCCAACGCAGATCGGGCCAGTATTAACTTGAAGCAAAATGTCCATTTAGTGGGTCGAGACACGATGCAGATCGGCGCATTTTAATTTGTCATCTATTTCAATATCTATACAAATGCAATATATAAAAAGGGGAGTCGTATATTTTTGGGGTTTGAATGTAGCCAATTTATTAAACATATTTTCTCATCATGTACAGATAAAATAAATGACCACTGCGCTTCTGTTACGGAGGTTTGCTTCCATCCCTTCGAGAGCATCCTTTCCAGTGGATCCACTTATGTTAAATGCTGATAAGAAAATAACAACATACCTTGACCATGTTAGAGGAAGTTCAATGGTGCAGAATTGGGGCTGCCGGAGCTAAGAATGGCCACCGGAATTGCACCTACACAGATAGAACTAGGCGAGGGAGAAGATAGACTGAGAGAAGAAGAGCTTTGCATTAATTTGTGAAAATGAATGAATACAAATGAGGGAGAGATCAGCTTATATAGCTGAGTGTGTCACTAACAACAGTTAACAACTCTAACCGCCTCTAACTAACTCTCGTTTCAGCTCTAACTAACTCTCGTTTTAACTCTTAACAACACACTCGTGTGCATGTATCCATGCACACGTCAGTTTTATTTAAATTCTATATATCATGTATCAAACGTCCCCCCTCAAGTAACCTTGCCCTCAAGGTTGGAATTGAGGAAATCTCTCTTGAATATCGTGTAAGAACTCCCACGTTGCATCTTCGGGGAAAGAGTTGGTCCAATGTATCAATACTTGAGTTGCTGGTTGATTCCCACGTTTCACCAAACGGCGGTCTAGAATCTGGACTGGTTCAAAAAAGTTGAGTTGCCGATGACTGGTAGGGTGCCATGGAGTAGAGAGAGTGGCCCTACCTTCTTCTTCAATTGAGATACATGAAAAACCGGGTGTAATTTTGCATCAGCAGGCAGGGCAAGCTTGTACGCCACTTCTCCAAACTCGTCCACAATCTTGAAGGGTCCAAAGAAGCGGAGGCTGAGTTTGTGGAATTGTCTATCACGGAGGGTGTTCTGACGGTAAGGTTGGAGCTTCAAATAAACCCAATCACCTATAGCAAAACGTCGGTCTGAGCGATGCTTGTCGTGTTGTTGTTTCATGCTCCGTTGAGCGTGGCCCAGGTGGAATTTCAGCACATCCATCATAGCTTCTCTAGCCAAAAGACTCTCATTTACATCATGCACGGTTGAATCACGTCTGAAATAAGGAATATGAAGTGGAAGAGGATAACCGTATAAGGCTTCAAAGGGAGTGGTCTCAATGGCCGTGTGAAATGAGGTGTTATACCAAAATTCTGCAAAACTTAGACATTTACTCCAATTGTTGGGTTGATCTCCGCACATACATCGAAGGTAAGTCTCCAAACACCGGTTCACAACCTCAGTTTGGCCGTCGGATTGAGGGTGATAAGCTGTAGACATATGGAACTCTACACCCTGTAATTTGAAGAAGTCTGACCAAAATTGGCTGAGGAAAACCTTATCTCTGTCACTGATGAGAATAGTAGAAAGTCCATGGAGTTTAAACACGTGATCAAGGAAGCCTGAGCAACTGAGAGAGCCGAGTATGGATGGGTAAGGGACATAAAATGAGCATATTTAGTCAGTCTATCCACCACCACTAGTACAGTTGATTTCCCTTGAGATACAGGGAGAACTTCAATGAAGTCAAGACTGACTTGTGACAGGGCGGCTTCAGGGATAGGCAGTGGTTGTAGCAATCCTGGTGAAGCACTATTATCATACTTGAAACGTTGGCACGTATCGCATTCCCTTATAAAATTTCTGATTTGTTTCTCCATATTGGCCCAGTAGAAAAGGGAAGACACGTTTATATGTGGCAAGAACACCTGAATGGCCTCCAGAGCTTGAATTATGGAATAGCTGGATGATTTTTAAGCGTAGAGTCTCATCATTGCCCACTACCAGACGCCCTTTTCTTCTCAACTGATTCCCTAACTATGAAAATTTAGATGTAGAGGTGGGATTCTGTTTGAGCTCCTTAATTATCAGTTGTAGCACTGGATCAGTTTCCCACAAAGCTTGAATCAGAGGATAGATATCAGTAGCAACTGTAGTGATGGCCATACATAGCACTTCAGAAGAGTGCACTCTGGATAATGCATCAGCAACTAAATTTTCCACACCTTTCTTATAAGTGATTTCAAAATCAAAGGCCATTAGTTTGGAGAGCCAATATTTGAGTTGGCCCGGGGTAGTAAGCTTCTGCTTCATCAAGTGGCTCAATGTTTTGTGATCAGTCTGCACTTCAAAGGGCATGTTGCTCAAGTAGTGGCTCCAGTAGGTGACAGCAAACACAATGGCTAGGAGTTCTTTATCATAAACAGAGAGCCCTCTATTTTTAAGTGAAAGTGCCTTGTTTATAAAAGCAATAGGATGGTTATCTTGCATAAGTACAGCACCAATACCATAGCTGCAAGCATCAGTTTCTATTACAAAAGGCTTGGAGAAATCAGGTAGTGCAAGCACTGGTGGGAAAACCATGGCTTGCTTTAGTGCTAAAAAAGCTTTATCAGCTGTGTCATCCCAATGAAAGGCATCTTTACGAAGAAGATCTGTTAAGGGTTTGTAGATTAGTCCATAATTCCTCACAAATTTCCTATAGTATCCAGTGAGCCCAAGGAAGCCCCTCAGTTTGGAAACATCAGTAGGTGTAGGCCACTCTTGCATAGCTTGAACCTTTTTTGGATCAGTAGAGACTCCCTCTTTAGAGATTATATGTCCCAAGTATTCCATCTGGGGCTTAGCAAATTCACATTTGCTAGCTTTAGCAAACAAGGAATTCTCATGAAGTTTCTGAAAAACCAGTTGGAGATGAACCAGATGAGCTTCTAAATCCTTGCTATATATTAGGATATCATCAAAGAAGACCAGCACACATTTCCTTAAGAATGGTCTGAAGATGTCATTCATCAAGCTCTGGAATGTAGCCGGAGCATTTGTGAGACCAAAGGGCATGACAACAAATTCATAGTGGTCATCATGAGTCTTGAATGCAGTTTTAGGGATGTCTTAAGCCTCCATTCGAATCTGGTGATAACCAGCTCTCAAATCAATTTTAGAGAAAATTGTAGCACCTCTAAGTTCTTCCAGTAGTTCATCAATAAGGGGAATGGGATACTTATCCTTGATAGTGAGTTTATTGAGCCTCCTATAATCCACACACATTCTCCAAGTTCCATCTTTTTTCTTGACAAGCACTACTGGAGAAGAGAAGGGACTTGAGCTAGGTTGAATAAATCCCTGATGTAATAGATCAACCACTTGTTTTTCAATAACGTTTTTCTGTAAAGCATAGTGTCTATAGGGTCTGGAATTAACTGGAGAAGCACCCGACATGAGAGATATTTTGTGGTTGTGAGACCTCATAGGGGCAATGTGGTTGGCTCTGCAAATACAGGTTGATGCTCATCCAAAAATGCTTGAATGGATTGAGGAAGTTGCTGCTGTTCCTCAGTACTTTGCACAGCAAAAAGCTCAGAATGACATTCATTATTCATCCGACTGCAGCATAGTTGGACCACTTCACTATGACTTAGAATTTTATTCATTTCCCTTTCTGATGCAGCCTGTACCAGATGTTCATTATGCCCCCCCCCCCTAAGCACATGCCTTCTTCCATTCAAGGTAAAATCCATAGTCAAGTTTTTGAAATTCCATTGGATATCACCAAGAGTCTCTAACCACTGAATGCCTAACACCATGTCACAGCTGCCCAAGGGTAAGAGGAGCACATAAGTGACAAATGTAGTGCCTCTCAATGACCATTTCAGTCTCTTACACATTGATTTGCATTCCAATCGGTTTCCATCAGCAACATACACAGGGTTCACCCCAGTGAGTGACAACCCTAACTTCTTAGCCGTTTGCAGATCAAGAAAGTTATGAGTACTACCAGAATCAATAAGAATATGAAGAGCTTTTCTTCCAATTCTACCAGTAACTCTCATAGTTCTAAAGCCTCTGGCAGAGGAACCATTAATAGCATGGATTGAGATTAAAGGATGCACATCTTCACCTAATTCCTCACTGATTGCATCAGATTCACTTTCAACAGCAAACATACCATCATCTATCTGAAGCAGATAAAGCTGTTTCCTAGCACATCGATGACCTCTTTCAAACTTCTCATCACAACCATAACACACACCCCTAGCTCTCTTATCAGCCATTTCTTCTTCAGTGAGAAGTCTTTTAGATTTAAAGGCAGGTGTGATAGGAGTAGGGAGCAATGGAGTAGAGTTGTGTGCTTGTGAAGATCTAGCATCAAAAGTGTTGAATCGTCTACTAGTTTGAGTAATTCCCTCTTTAACTGGTGTAGACATATCTTGCAAACGAGCTAAAGCATAAGCATGCACAAGAGTTTGAGGCATAAAAATTCTCACAGCTTTTTGCACATAAGGTTTCAAGCCATTGATGAAGTGACTCACGGTATAAGATTCAGAGATAGACACACGACCTAAGAGTAATTCAAAGCGGTCATGATATTCAGAGAAAGAACCTGTTTGTTTCAATGCGAGTAACTCTGTCATAGGATTGCCAAGGAGTTGATCTCCAAATCTACCTTCAAGTGCTTGCAGAAATAGCGGCCAAGGTGTAGCCATAGCACAATCCTGATACTTCGACCAATTCTGGAACCACGGTAGTGCACGGCCCTCAAAATTGATCACGACTAAACGAACTTTAGATTCCTCTGGAGTTAGATCGACTGTGAAGAAATGATCGCATCTAAGGATCCAGCCGGCCAGATCCTCACCGGAGAAGATAGGGAAGCCGACCTTCTATTGGCGAGTAGCGAAGTACGGTTGACGTTGAAGGCCATTCCCTGCGAATTGATTGTGAGGAATACCTCCGGCGAATTGAGTTCCAGTAGCAGCATTAGGATTCGGCACTAATCGATTGAGAATCTCATTATGTTGAAGTTGAAGAGCGAGGATTGCTTCGCGCAGTTCCTTCATAGCTGTATCACGTGCGCTATCTGCGTTATCGCGAAGTGAGTCGAGTTCCTCACGCTTACGATCAGATTCAGAGACTTTCGCTGAGAATTCAGCCAAGGTGGCCGATAGCATCTCCTCCAAGCGACGCATGTCACCGGAGCGAGTTTCCACCATCACAGGCGAAGGATCGTTACAACTGATACCACTTGGTGCAGAATTGGGGCTGCCGGAGCTAAGAATGGCCACCGGAATCGCACCTACACAGATAGAACTAGGCGAGGGAGAAGATAGACTGAGAGAAGAAGAGCTTTGCATTAATTTGTGAAAATGAATGAATACAAATGAGGGAGAGATCAGCTTATATAGTTGAGTGTGTAACTAACAACGGTTAACAACTCTAACCGCCTCTAACTAACTCTCGTTTCAGCTCTAACTAACTCTCGTTTCAACTCTTAACAACACACTCAGCTTTATTTAAATTCTATATATCATGTATCATTTAAAAAGGGAAGAATCAATTTCTGGGAGGAGGCAAAATTCTGGAAGGAGACGTCGCAGGGAAGAAGACGTTGTGGTATGGAGGCGCGATTTTATACATTAGGTTTAATTTGTTAGGGCTTCGTTTAGTTATATAGTAGTATTTCAATACATGAGTAAAGTTGTTAATGGAATATATTATTTACACAAGTATATTATTGCTCTTGATTCAATTTAAATAAATAATTTTTGATGTATAATAGTATAAAGAAATAAAATGAGAAATAAAAAAGAAAGAAATTTAATATTCTTTTAATTAAAATAATAAAGTAATATGAACACTCATGTTGATTAGAAGATTGCATAACACAAAGTATAAGTTGCCCGGGGTGATATATAGTAATTTATACTCCCTCCGTCCCGGGCTACTCGCCCCTTTCCTTTTCGGCACGGAGATTAAGGAATGAGTGTATAGGAAAGTCAAAAATGACGGTTGTAGGTGAAATTTTTTACTAAAAATGGAAAGAGTGCAAGTAACTTGGGACGCCCAAAAAGGAAATAAGTGCGAGTAGTGCGGGACGGAGGGAGTATAAAATATATATGCAAAACTGAAAAAGTAAAGAAAGTAGGTGAATATGCATTTTGGTTTGAAGATTTGGTCTAAATCATTCATACAAAGTTATCCGTTCATACCAATAATTCATTGTATTATACACATTAATTATTTACAATTTTTATATAATGATATGATTCCTAATTTTGTTTAATTGATTTCGATTAAAAATATTTTAATCCGTGGGTGTAATACTAGTTTTTATTTTAAAACTCAAGTGCAATCGCCAATTAATTTATTGCATTCATAGATATATTGACCAATGATGCACAATATTTTAATTCAAAGCCGTTGTATATTTGTTGATTATACCACTCACGGGAAATGATGGAGGTGTATGGATCCAGGAAAAAAAATGGTTGTTGTGTCTCGTGATATTATGTATCTGTTCAAATTGAATGACAAACGTATCACAAATAATCTTTTGTACATTTTTGAAAAATTCTGAACTGCTTTTACCATTGTTGTTGATAGTAAGTTTGTTCCATTTATTTAGGATTTTCATTTTGTTTAGGATATTTAGTTTTAATTAGTTAGAATTTTATAGGATTCATTTTGTCATTTAAATATTTTGTAATTGCTGCTATTTAGATTATGTTTCACATTATAGAGCAATAAACTTGCGGTCTTTATTCTCTATATTTCTTGCTTCCATCTTTAGATTCTTTACAATAGAAGCTTCGCCATGGAGCTCGTCGTCACTCCCATTCATCAATTTATCCATCCTCCAACTACAATCCACCACCGTTTCATCTGTGATTTGTCGATTCCTTAAAATTTCCTAGGTTTGACCAATTCTGAGGTCACCTCATTATCTTATACTCGAACATTTCCACTTCCTGTGTTTTTTGACTCATTCCCCCACAATAAGTTTTCATACCCAAAGGAAAAATTACTCTTTTATTTAAATTATATGTACTCGCATATGGTCAATTTATGTCGACAAGTCTTATTATATAGTTTAATAATATGTGAAACTAGTAAAATTACATAATTTTCATAACCTGTAATATTCGAAACTAGTGATGGTATTATGGTCAACATGAATGACACAATTGTTTGTGCTAAAGCAGTTTGGCAAAACCGTCTCAAAATGCCACATTAAACGTGCAATGAACTAGGAAATTTGGTTCAATCTGTAAAATTTTAAATGCTATAAAGTTTTAATTTTTATAATTTATACAAAAAAAATGTCATTTTTTATATTGTTTAAAACGACTTGTTTCGTAGTACCCACTCCATAAGAAGAGATGACAAAGGACGGAGATACCCTTACTAGAAGAAATAAGAAATCAAAACTTAGGAAGAATAATTACGTGTTAAATAATAAGGCGTAATCCCCTCATTTCTCTCTCTTCCAACTTCCAAGTTTCTTCTATATATATATATATATACATACACCACGTAGACTACAAATACAGTACATTATACATTTGCACAAACATTCATACACACTCGCGCACGTTCATAACTAACTTCCACCTCCTTTGATTCATATTCGCTATTTTTCAATCCTCCTTTTCCCGACAGGTAACTTAAAATTTGGTATTTTTACTATTATTAATGATTTTACCCTTTTCTACCGTTAAAATTGCAAGGTTTTCTCAATACCTAAGTTGTTTGGTTGGCCGATCACACGTGATTACTAAATACTCCATTAATTGCTTTTTTTGCTTTCGAAATTGGATTTGAGTTGCGTGTCGATTGAAGGAACTGTGTAATGTTTTTGCTCTGACTGTTTCAGAACTATCGGTGATTGAAGATGATTGGAGAATTCGTCAACACTTGCTTAATGTATGGATATATTCTCTTCGTGAAATTCTTTTGAATTTGATCGATGATTGGAAATTATTTGTGGATTTTTGCAGATTGGTACTAGGATATGCATACCCTGCTTTTCAATGTTTCAAGACTGTAGAGAAAAACAGAGTTGAGATTCCGGAATTGCGCTTTTGGTGTCAATATTGGTAAACATTTTATTTCTATTCTTTTTCTTACACACTCCTATAAATTAAACAATGTAATTTGAAGCTTTGAAGTTTGAACTAGTCACATGCTTCTGATTAATTATATTGGTCAACTTATTTATATTAAAAATTTACCAGTTGTTAGGGTTGAACATGAAAACTGAAACAGAACAAGCTTTGGTCTAATTAGTTTAAGCACATTAATCACCATTTTCCTTTCAAGATACTGACTTGCTCTTCATCCCCCAATTTTGAATTGTTGGAGCAAGAATTGACTCCAAATTTTCAACCAAACAAAAATATTTAGTAATTGCCTGCTTAATGTCCAATAATTTATGTTTTCAGGATACTTGTTGCGATTATCACAATTCTTGAGAGGATTGGGGATGTATTTATTTCATGGTATGAGCTCGACAACATCAACTCTTTTTACTTGATTAGTAGGTTAGTAGAAGATGACACAAAATCAAGTTACAAAATTGTTTTCTTCTTTTCTTCATAGGTTTCCAATGTATGGAGAGATGAAATTGGCACTCTTCATATACCTATGGTATCCCAAAACTAAGGTAAAAACCCACCCATAACTTTTATGTCTTAATTTGATTGTTGCATTATTGGTGTGAAATTGAATGGTTGTTGATGTTATCGCAGGGATCAGGATACATATATGATAGATTGCTGCAACCATATGTGTCAAGGCACGAAACAGATATCGATAGAAGTTTGATCGAATTTAGAGAGAGGGCATGGAACTTAGCAATATACTATTGGCATAACTGCACAGAACTTGGCTCCACTAAGATCCTCCAATTTCTGCAATTTGTGTCTTCACGGAGTACTCAGGTATGGACATACAAAAAATGTGCAATTTTATTGGATCAAATGCATTTACATACTTAACATTTGTCAACTTAATTGCAGAATCCAGGGAACCAACAACGGGTTAACACTACTCCCGAGCCCAGCGCGCCACCGCATTTTAGCCATGCGCCAAGGTCGGAGAATGAGACACATTTGATTAGGCCTGAGGATGTGATTGATTCTGATGGATTTAACTTCAAAGAGAAATTGGGTTTGGAGAATGATGTTTCGACGGCTAAGCACAGACTTAGGCGTTTCATAGATGGCAACTAGTCAAGTCATGTTTTGAAAATTTATTCATTCTTTTAAGATTTAGAGGTTGTAAATAAATAATTCGAGATTTGCATTTCCATTCAGTGGTGCGAACTAGTACCCAATTTTTAATGCACCGATTGCCCTAGTTAGGAATCAAGTACTCAATTTTCAATGTACCTAATTGAGTGAATGTTGGTACTAATTTAATCTATTTATTGTGATTGTTTGATGAGAGTTGGGTGTTAAGAGTATCTCCAATAGCACTGGACGTCAAATAGCCATCAAATAGCCTTCACACTGCCACATCATCAGCACTACAATTCTTCTGCCACATCAACTGGACATCAAATAACCTTCACATAGCCTTCACACTACCTTTCCACATCACTAATAACAATTATATAATTTAATTTACACTTGTATCAACATACGGAATTTAATTTATGAGACAAATACGGAAAATTCGAATAATAATATTAAAATTTAAAAAGTACATTAATTATAAAAAAAAGTACAATAATATAAAAAAAGTACAAAAATTAAAAAGTACATTAATTTAAAAAAGTAAAACAAAATCACTCATCGCCGCCATCCTCGTCTCCGTCGTCGCCCAGCGCTTCTTCACCGTCGTCGCCGCCGCCGCCGGTGTCCCTCCTCATCGCCTCCAATTCTTCACGCTGGCTCTGGAGCAATACACGAAGAAAATCCTTCACCTCGGGGTCCACCGCCGCTTGGAAGTCGGCTAAGGTCTTCACCATTTGAGCGCGCGTTTGTTGGCGCGCGAAGAATTTGAGCTCCTCGGTAGACCTGCCGAGGGGGGATGCCGAATGGACGTCCTGGGAACTCGGGGTGCCCCCCCTCGCAACCTGCTGCGCCCGCCTTTGCCCAACCGGGCGAGGTCGGCGACCGAACGACCGAGGAGTCGGGACCTCCTGGGCCGTCTCAGAGTGGTCTGACGAACCACCGCTGCTGCCGCTATAATCTCCGGTATAGTTCAGTCTCTGCCTCTTCGGCCAGCCAGCGTCGACGCCTGCCCGGAATTTCTCCGACTCGTTGAGCACAACGTAGCAGTTCCAGTAGGTGAACTCATAGTACTTCTTATCCGGATCGGGGTAGGCTCTCTCCGCAATCCTCCTGCAGTCTTCCTCTGTTTGGCCACTGGTCTGCATGCGGAGGGCGTTGGCGTACAAACCTGAAAATCGAGAGACGCCAGCCCTGATTCGGTCCCAGCACTTCCGGACCTCCTCCCCGGTGCACGGTCGCCCTTCAGGGCAAAATGCCCTGTAGGCTGCGGCTATCTTGGCCCACAAGTTGACGATCCTCTGGTTGTTCGAAACCAGAGGATCGTCGCAGACACTCACCCACGCCTTGGCAACCGCAACGTTCTCCGCGTCTGTCCACTTCCTCCGGCCCCGGATTTCGGCTTGGGGCTGCGACGACTCGCCGACCTTCTTCGCCTTGCCCTTCTTCTTACCCCGCCCTACTCCCTGGCTTTGAATGAGAGTTTCCGAAACCTCGTTAATATCAAAACCCAAGTCCGCTAAGGAGAAGGTCTCCGTATACTGTGCATCCGTTGGGGTCGATGTGTGTGAAGAACCGGTGGAAAAATCAAAAGTCGGCCGATAGGCGTTGTCCCCCCCGTGCGTCCCCTGCTCCGGGGGAATAATCTGTTGCGCCGGTGGCATCATCTGCTGCGCCGGTGGCTGCATGCCGGGTGCCCACCCCGGCATCATCTGCATAGGGTGCTGCATGTCGGGTGCCCACCCCGGAATCATATGCTGCCACGGGTACATGTTGTAGTACCCGCTCATCGGAGGCCAACCACCTCCCCCAGGAGCCGGGGAAGCATGGGACCCTGCCCCGGGAGTCGGGGGCGTCTGAGACCCTACACCGGGAGGCGGGAGAGTCTGAGACCATCCCCCGGGATTAACTGGAGTACCTTCGTAGTTGTTCTCCATTGCTCGTTATTGATCTTGTACAGAAAGTAAGGTAGAGAGAGAGTACTCGTTAAAACAAGTGGTGCGAATGAAAATGAGGTTCAACGCGCGTATATATAGTGTGTTCGAAAAACAAAAAAAAAAAATTTAAATCCGACGCCGGTTTGGCGCCGATCCGGGACGCACAATGGCGCCCGTGAGGATCGGCGTCGGAACAGGCGTCAGCGCGGGAATCGGCATGGCGACGCCGATTTCGCCCACGCCGGTTCCAACGGTTCGGCGTCAAACCGGCGTGGGCGAAAAATCGGCGTGGCGGTGGTGACGCCGGTTATTGTGGATGCTCTAATACAATCCCTTTCATGCTTGCTGTGTTTACTCAAATGGATGGAACTTTAGTGCTTAAGGCTAACCGCAACGCGTCACGCCGGGACGAGACGGCGGCGAGACGCGTTGCAGCGTCCCGTCTCGTCCCCAGCCCGCCGAGACGGATGGCGAGCCGTCTCGCCACGCGCCCGCGCGACATGGCGCTCTTCGGCGCCATGGGTGACGCCCACTCGCCTGCCCGCGAGTGGGCATCGTCACGCTGACGTAATAAATTATTTTTTAAATTTGAATTTAAAAAAATGTAAAATATAAAAAATCAAAAAACGGTAATATTACTGTTTTTCGACCGGTTTTCTTTTTTTTCTTTTTTTTTCCTTTTTTTTCTTTTTTTTACTCTTGAAATACTCCTAATTCATCATCATTTCACACACAAATACACATCTATTTTTCCCAAATCATCTTCATTTCCTCTCCAATTTTCATCTAACCTCTCATCACAAAATGTCCGGCGACGGAAACTCTGGCAGTGGCGGCTCTGGCGGGTTTGACATCAACGCGTTCGGCTACTGGGGGGCATGTACAATGTCCTGGGTGGTGGTTCCGGTTCGTCGACGCCGGGCAGCCAGGGTTCGTCGACGCCAGGGGGTTCCAACCACCCCATTTTGATGTGGATGCATACGCCTGTCCCTCCGCCCCGAGGTATTCGCAGGGATTATCCCAGATTCGGGAGGATTATTCGGTTGAACCCACTCCGGAAGGAGGCTGAGGCGGTGGAAGCTCCAGGGCGGAGGCGGAGGCGGACGAGGAGGAGGAGGAGGATCTAGGCCGGCATCCGTACAGCCCCAAGGAAATGCTGGCTGTGTACAATGCCTAGATCAGCGTCTCGTACGATTCCATTGTCGGGAATCAACAATCCCGGAAGTGCTTGTGGGAATAGGTCACCGAGGCCTACCACGAGATTAAGCCGAAGGGGTCCCGCCGCCGCACATTTAAGATGCTCCGCGCTCACTTTGACCGAGTCGACAGAGAGGTCAAAAAATTTTGCGCCATCTACAAGAGTGAAGCGGCTCATTACCAAAGCGGAGCCACGGGAGCCGACATTCTGAGGTCGGCTTTATGAGTTTACTTCGACAACACTGCCAAACAATTCAAACATGTCGATGTTTGGGAGGTCGTCAAAGACGAGGAAAGGTGGGCCGGCGGTGTCCGGTCCAGCTCGAGCTCGACCTCGAAGCGCACGAAGCACACGGCGGGTGGCCAATACTCGTCTAGTGAGGGCGGTTCGGGCAGCGCCGCACAAGAGTTTGCCTCGCAGGAGGTTGAGGGCACGGCAGACGATGCCGGGGGGTCCTCTTGTGGGCGCCGTCGGCCGCAAGGGAGAAATGCGGCGAAGGCGGCTAGAGGGAGGAGGGGCCGAGCCGAATCAAGCCAGGCGGGCTCGAGGGCACCCTCGAACTCCCTAATGTCCATGTACATGACCGCCACAATGGCGGACACTTCCCGCATAACGTCTCCTCAATACCAAGCCTATCTTGTCGGAATTGAGTTTATGGCAAGACAACTTGGTATTCCGCCTCCAGGTGGCTTCAGTGCACCTCCACTGCCTTCGGGGGATGATTCGCCGGCGGAGTCACTTTTTTATTTTCTATAAAATTATATTTTAAATTATGTAATTTTTATTTTTTTAGACTTTTAATTATGTGTTTTTTTATTTTTAAGTTGTATTTTTATTTTATGTTATAATTTTATTTTATTTTATTTAATGAATTGTGTTTTTTATTAATTAAATTTGTTGGAAATAAAAATAAAAAAAGAAAATAAATAAATAGTAATTTAAGAGATGGTTAAGAGACAGATAAGAAATGGAGGGTTGCAGGTTTTGTAACTTAGTTAAGAGATGGAGTAAAAAGTACAGTGGGATCCAAGAATAGTAATTTAAGAGACGGGTAAGGAAGGGATAAAAGACTAGGGGCCTAATAAAAGTAAACTATGTCAAGTAAAAAATAAAAAAGACATTAACAAAGTGTTCTATATACAATTTGCAATCGATTTAGAACGAAGAAGCACATTATTGAATACAAATCCCAAACAGAAAATGATTAATCGCAAACCGATTAAGAGGAGTTTAAAGTATGAGGAAGCACATTCTGGATCCGTACGGCTCTGAGAGCCCTGACAAGCTTGGTACAGAAAAAGTCAATGAAGGCGGCGACGCGAGTCCAAAGACGGTGGAAGAAGTTACCCCCGGCGGAGGAGGGATAGTCGGACATGGGGCTGAGGTAGGCCCGCGCGGCCTGCTTAACGAGGCGGTTTCGGATGCGGATATCGGATCCGGGCGGGGCTGTTTTGACCCGGGGGGAATTCACTGCCCCCAGCGGCGGCAGCAGATCTCTCAGAGAGCTGTAGGTGTGGGGCCCGCCTGCTTTCAACGGCAGCAGCTCCAGATCGTCGGATGGCACGGAACAAAAGCCGCGGTGATTGAAGGCCGAGGTTGACATCGTATTCCACCGCTGCAGATGACGGCGGTTTGCTGAATTTAACGGCGGCGTTGTCGTTCCTATCGCTGCTGGATTCATTCTGTTGTGTGTGCGTGTTTAATGTGTGGCGACGGTGGTGTGGGAAAGTATTTCTATTTTTCTTTCTTTCTTTTTTCTGGAGGTTTGTTATAAATCATTATATCAATTCAATTTCAATACAATAATCACTAATTTTGTTTAGATGAATCTTCGACCGTACGATTCCATGTTATTTTTTATGTGTAAATAAAAATAGTCAAACCGATCAACTTTGGCATTCTAATAAATGATCCCATCGAATATCCAGAGCTTGTCTGATTTCTCTAATAATCGAGCTTTTATTTTTAATTGAATGGCTAAACTGAAGCTAATCTATAATAATTTTATAAAAGTACACACCAACGGGAGAAAATAGAAGATTCTGGAAGCTGCGAACAATAAGATAAGATAAACTTGCAAACTATAATGAGACTGTGAGAGTACATATCTATCCGGATAACTTTTTCTTATGTAACACAACGACCAACACGCTCTATTTTATACTCCTATTTCACTAAGCTTGCTACCGTAAAATACACCGTCAATCCGCGAATAGGAATCACGTCTCTTTGCGATATGCGTTTGAAGAAATATTAAGAAAATAGGTTGAAGAAAGTTAATGGAATATTGATCTTACTTGTGCATATTAGTTTTAAATGATCTATGAGTGGAATGTGAAGCTTTTTACCATTTATATTAATTATAAACCGGGATTCCTATACGCGGATGTACCAAAATGCAAAAATGGTACTCCTATTCACGGACGGAGGAAGTAACTTTTAACAACTATAAATAGTAGCATATTAATAACATTACCTCAATTTTCAGCTTCAATAATACTAGTATAGATATAATCGATTAGAGCATCTCCAAGAAAAGAAGTCAACAGAAAGGAAAAGTCATATAACTACCGTATTTTTCTCTCTTTTTTATATAAAAAATCATTCTTCAGGAAAAAAGATATTAATTACATTTTGTGTTTTTCCATGCATTTTGTACTATTATTTTATTTTTTACAAAATAATTTACTTTTTTATAATTTTTTGGAAGGTTACAGTTATTTTTTAGAGAAAGTAAATAGATGATATACTTTTATTCACATTTTCTTATTGAAGATACTTTTAGCAAGAATAATGTTCCATTTAGGCCATCCACAACGCTGTCACTAAACCGTCCCTTAAATTACTATTTGCATGTCTCACTGTACTTTTTTACTCCATCCCTTAACTAAGGGACGGAACCTGCAACCCTCCGTCCCTTAACCGTCCCTTAAATTACTATTCATTCAATTTCATTTTTTATTTTTATTTCCAACCAAATTCAATTAAAAAAACACACTTCATTAAAAATAAAATAAAATTACAACATAAAAAAAATACAACTTAAAATTTAAAAAAATAAAAAAAGACTGAATTAAAATCCTAAAAAAATAAAAATGACATAATTTAAAATACAATTTTACAGAAAATAAAAAAACAACTCCACCGGCGAATCATCCCGCGGAGGCGGTGGAGGTGCACTGAAGCCGTGAGGAGGCGGAATGCAAAGTTGTGCTGCCATAAACGCAACTCCGTTAAGCCAGGCTTGGTATTGCGCGGGCGTAAAGAGGGGAAGTGTCCGTCATTGTGGCGGTCATGTACATGGCCATAAGGGAGTTGGGGGGGTCCCCCCGAGCCCGAGCCCGTCTGGCTTGATTCGGCTCTGCCCCTCCTCCCTCTAGCCGCCTTGGCCGCATTTCTCCCTTGCGGCCGATGGCGCCCACGGGAGGATCCCCCGGCATCGTCTGCCTGGGTCTCAACCTCCTGCGAGGCAAACTCTTGTGGCCCGAACCGCCCTCACCAGACAAGTATTGGCCACTCGCCGTATGCTTCGTGCGCTTCGACGTCGAGCCCGTGTTGGACCGCACACCATCGGCCCACCTTTCCTCGCCCTTGACGACCTCCCAAACATCGACATATTTGAATTGTTTGTCGGTGTCGTCGAAGTAGACCCGCAAAGCCGACCTCAGAATGTCGGCTCCCGTGGCTCCGCTTTGGTAATGAGCCGCTTCATTCTTGTGGATGGCGCAGAATCGTTTGACCTCTCTGTCGACTCGGTCAAATTGAGCGCGAAGCATCTTATATGTGTGAAGTGAGTTTGGGCCTGCCTCTCGACTCTAATGTCGAATGACTAGACTCAGGAGTAAGCAAGTGTGCACATATGAGAATTAATGCAAGGCTCGGTCCAGACACAACGCTCCTTAAATCCACTGGATCACTGGGTCCAGGAACTCAAGAGAACTACAGTGTTTTTGTCGTTGGACACACTCGACTCCCCTTCAAAAAATAAATCCCTCAACCCAAATACTATGAATTAGTATAGGGAAGTGGGGTCGATCCCACAGAGATGGATTCGCAGGGTAGTGCTAAGAGACTATGGAAACAAACGGCTGCTGCCACGCAAAGGGGTTGAGATTTTAACTACCACTAGATCTAGGCAAGAAATGTAAACGCTAGACCTAGGACACAGAAAACTTACTGGAATCAGACATCAAATCCGAAAGACACAATCACTTCCTTGACTGAGTAAATAACTAACTAATTGAGACTAGACAGAAAGAATAAAACAGCGGGGAACATGATTCCAATTATAGCAAGTACGGTAAAAAGCTGTAGATAACAGATCAGCTCCAGCTAGCTTCACATGCAAAGTTCCTAACAGATTCAGTAACGCAAATGCAGAAAACAGAGCATACTCCCAGATTCGAACAGAATATAGAAATTGAGATGCCGGAAACTTGCTACGAATCGGAAATAAACCAGATCTACGTAAACTAGGCGGAATGAAATGAAAACACGTAAGCTAGACATGAAATTTAAACACTCCTGCTCAGAATCACGTCGGACGCTTAATCCACTCCGGATCCAAGCAATCCAAACTCAACAATCAACTAAATCAACTCCATAACTCCGATTCTAACAGATCTGCTCCGATCACCGCCAAATTCAATCAATCAAGAACAATCTGCAAACAAATCACAAACTCCAGCAAAACCCAACCTCCGATTCATCCAAAAACAGAACCATTCTTCAGATCCAAACGAAAAATATCAGCAAATAATCAGAAACCAACTGCAAAAAAAATAAACAACTCCGACAATCCAACTCGAAATCAAGTGAACTCAACCAGCAAACCAGAAATGAACACAATAGACATAAGCGAAAGTAAAATCTGGAATAAAACAGGAAATATTGGTTAACAAAAGAAAACCGAGCTTCGAACAGCGAAGCTCGGCGGAATCAGTGTAAATAGCAACGGAAATGTAAATTGTTTCTTCGCCCTTGAACTAGGACGGTGTTACAACCCTCGAACCACTCTCGGAAAGCTAAAACGTGAACCCCAGCCAAGTGCTAACTGGAATCTCTCGCGAATTTGGAGTCAAGTGTGTGGAAAGGTGAATCGAGCAAGGGGCTGTTAGTGAGGCCTCCACCCGAGAAGGTCCCTCCAGCCTGCATGCTTCTCCCTTTTATAGATGCGGACATAGCCTTCTAGAGTTTTCGTAGAAATCCCTATTCTACCCTTCAACTCCGAGGCTTCCTCCCTCTAGCAATTTTCTTCCAATTGTTCACCCTTTCGCCAGTTTCCTAGGACCATGCAAGCGTCCTCTTCTTTTCCTGGATCTGGCGAAAAACTTCACATACCTGACTTAATTCAATGCGTTAGACCCAGTAATTTCATGAAATGAACCCCTAGACCGATGCATGAAATTAGCCTTATCAAACTGCTCACACTTAAACCATGCTTGTCTTCAAGTATGAAAGACAAGAAAATAGGAATAAGGCGAATTTCAATGCATGGTTACCAAGTAAAACTTTAAAAAAAATAAAAACAAAACAAACTCCTAGACCTAAGCAACTACGGACTTAGAAAAGAAAATAACACAAAGAACAGACACACAACAAAACAAACAAGCATGAACTAGTTTCGAATTTTTAAGCTACTATCCCCACAAGTTTAAGTTCAATCTGATCGATTACAGTCTTCAAATCTTCCCCCTTCCTTCGTCTGCCTAAACGGTCTGTCAGTTAGTCAAGATAGCCTATTGATTTCCCATCTGTTAGGTTCGCTCGATCACTCATTCCTCACCAGGGATGTTAGGATAAAAAACGCTCCAAAGTTAGAGTTATACCACTGATGCGTCGGGTTATGAGAGTTTTCTCCCTATTCTTCCTTCTTTCCTATGAATTTCCCTGGGCCAGGCTACGATTTTTTTTTTCTTCCTCATTTTTCTGTATTACAACCCCTTTCCCCTGGACTTCGTCCAGCTTATTCCTCCTATTTTTTTTTTCCCCCTGGACTTCGTCCAGCTTATTCCTCCTTAACCCATTTTTTTTCTCCTTCATACTCTACTCCCTAAGCATCAAGTGATAGCCCATTGTTTCATGTTAGCTCAAAAAGTGTTTAGGCTTATAACTCTCTTTATAGTAGGGCTGTACAGCTAGGTTATCTAAGGCGTTTTCCATCGTCCTAACTTCATTCAGATCGCATTCGGCTTATTAAGGAAGAAAGTGTCAAAGTTGATCTGCTTTCTCTCTTCAATCACTCTTACTAAGGGGATCTTGCCTTATTATCTAGCTAGCTCATGCGAAGCACACATTCTAAGACACAAAAACGATACTTACTCCCCCCCTCCCGCTTCACTCAAGCTTGTCCCCAAGCCATCGTAGTGAAGGGGGGAAAAGTGAAGTACTAACAGCAGACTGATAAAGCAAACAACAACAAACACAAATACAGAGCAAAACTTCTCACACTTAGACCGAGCATCGGGCTAAGTGGGAGAAGGCGCAACAAACAAACTAAGGCATGCAAAAAAAAACAAAACACCCCCTTCTCACACTTAGACCAAAAGTTGGGCTAAGTGTAAGAAAGGCAACACATATGTACAATTACAGAGCATGCTGGCATATAAGAACACAAACAAAACGGAAAATAAAAGAAAAAAAAATAAGGGTTACTTGGCTCCGTGGGGGGTTCAATTCGGGGTCTGCCCATTGTTTCATGTTAGCTCTAAAAGTGTTTAGGCTTATAACTCTCTTTATAGTAGGGCTGTACAGCTAGGTTATCTAAGGCGTTTTCCATCGTCCTAACTTCATTCAGATCGCATTCGGCTTATTAAGGAAGAAAGTGTCAAAGTTGATCTGCTTTCTCTCTTCAATCACTCTTACTAAGGGGATCTTGCCTTATTATCTAGCTAGCTCATGCGAAGCACACATTCTAAGACACAAAAACGATACTTACTCCCCCCCCTCCCGCTTCACTCAAGCTTGTCCCCAAGCCATCGTAGTGAAGGGGGGAAAAGTGAAGTACTAACAGCAGACTGATAAAGCAAACAACAACAAACACAAATACAGAGCAAAACTTCTCACACTTAGACCGAGCATCGGGCTAAGTGGGAGAAGGCGCAACAAACAAACTAAGGCATGCAAAAAAAAACAAAACACCCCCTTCTCACACTTAGACCAAAAGTTGGGCTAAGTGTAAGAAAGGCAACACATATGTACAATTACAGAGCATGCTGGCATATAAGAACACAAACAAAACGGAAAATAAAAGAAAAAAAAATAAGGGTTACTTGGCTCCGTGGGGGGTTCAATTCGGGGTCTGCCCATTGTTTCATGTTAGCTCTAAAAGTGTTTAGGCTTATAACTCTCTTTATAGTAGGGCTGTACAGCTAGGTTATCTAAGGCGTTTTTCATCGTCCTAACTTCATTCAGATCGCATTCGGCTTATTAAGGAAGAAAGTGTCAAAGTTGATATGCTTTCTCTCTTCAATCACTCTTACTAAGGGGATCTTGCCTTATTATCTAGCTAGCTCATGCGAAGCACACATTCTAAGACACAAAAACGATACTTACTCCCCCCCCTCCCGCTTCACTCAAGCTTGTCCCCAAGCCATCGTAGTGAAGGGGGGAAAAGTGAAGTACTAACAGCAGACTGATAAAGCAAACAACAACAAACACAAATACAGAGCAAAACTTCTCACACTTAGACCGAGCATCGGGCTAAGTGGGAGAAGGCGCAACAAACAAACTAAGGCATGCAAAAAAAAACAAAACACCCATTTTCTCACACTTAGACCAAAAGTTGGGCTAAGTGTAAGAAAGGCAACACATATGTACAATTACAGAGCATGCTGGCATATAAGAACACAAACAAAACGGAAAATAAAAGAAAAAAAAATAAGGGTTACTTGGCTCCGTGGGGGGTTCAATTCGGGGTCTGGCCCCCGCGAGGGCCAGACTTTGGTGGCGCTGTCTAGTGGGTCACCTTAGCTTTCTTTCTGGCTGGCAACTCCGGCTTCTCTTGTCGTTCTTCTGTCGGGCGGGGTACGGTTGTCTTCAATATCACGTGCCGAGAGGGAGATGGAGTAGTCTGGGGCCTCGGGGCATGCGGTGGCTTCTGCGCAGTCAGACTTCCTTGACCTGGCGTTGTAGAATCGCCGCTAGGCTTCGGAAGTTCCTTCGGTGTCTCTGGGAACCTTGCTCTAAGCCACTTTGTCATTGCCATCATCAACTCAACACCTTCCGTCATCTTTTCAGTACATCTGGTCGATGTCGCCACAAGATCAGACATGCGCCCCTTGAGGGCCACCATTTCCTCCCTAACCTTCCGAACTTCTACTCTTATTTCTTCCATCTCCGTTCGTACTCCGGTGACTTCCTTCCTCACTTTCTCAGCCTCACTACTATCCTTCCCTTTACCCCGCTGGGACACAATTTCATTCCGAACCATCTTCATTTCTGACCTCATCCAACCAACCTCCTTTCGCACTTCCTCTACTTCTATCCTGGCTCCTGCTTCCAAACCAGTAGTATTCTTCACTTCCACCACATCGGATTCCTGTTTCACTTGAGTCTCTGACTGCCCAACCACGTAAAAGCATACTTCCCTTCCGCGTGCGATCAGCAACCCTTTATTGAAAAAATAATCCATGTTAAAAACCTCAGGGGGCGAACATGTCTTTACCTCTCGGCATGCCTTATGGATCTTCATGATCACATTCCTCTGCAGATAAGCTCCGAGCAAGTGGCACGTGTATAGGTGCCGGGAAGGATTTGCAGTCACTTGATGGCAGGCTTGGGCTATCCAGTAGCCCAAGTAAACTCTTACCCCCGTAGCCATGCACCATGTGAAGTACAGATCGGCGGTAGTCAGAGCGTTGTTGGCTGTGCCCATTAAATTGTAACTAATAAAAGTCTGGGCAAACCTCAGGACCCTATTTTCGATGTGGTGTGCCTTCGAAAAGCTTGTTTTAAACTGACCCACCCTCGGGTGAGTCAGGAACCCCCATGCGCTTTGCGCTTTGAATCCCGGCGTCATTTTCGGGGGACCAATCATCCTCTCGCTCCACAGGCCTTCATCGTCCTCCGTTCGCGTTTGCAAACCCATCCGAAAGGTCCATTCCCGGATGCTCATCGTATGTTCCTCACCGAAAAGTCTGAAATTAATGGAGTCGGCATCCAAATAGGTAGTGGACTTAAATCGGAAGGTGGAAAAGAATTCTCGGGCCAGGTCAATCGGAACCTCGGTAGTACTGTGCTTGAGCAACCAATCGAAGCCTATTGCGTCGATATAAGTCCGGAATTCATCATTGCAAGCAATCGTTTTGAGCTCCGATGAGCTATACATCTTTCCGGACTTAGCGACCTTCCCCTCAGTACTCTTCTCCTTATAAATGGCCGTGCGCTTTGGGTCGTCAAACGTCCTCATTTCATCTATCAAGCTGTTTGTTATCCACACTTCGGTTGGCTCAAAGTTGAATTCCTCTTCTTGTTCCTCTTCCGAGTCGCTGGACTCAGAAGGGCTCTCGGTTTCTGCGGCATATGGCACCTTAGCTGCCGGCGGAAGCGTGGATTCAGTAGAGTTCCCTCTCTCCTTCTTGGTCGAGGAAGGAGCAATTTGTTTCCCCTTCCTTTTCTTCTCAGCCGCTTGGCGACGTTTCTCCTCATCACTCTCCCCCCTGCCAGGTCTGGGAGAGTTCACCTGTTCAGATGCTGCGGTCTCTGGACCCAGCAATTCTTCCTCCGTCGGCTCCACAGTTTCATCAATCTCATCAATGAGGCTCCGGCGAGCCCGCCTCCTAGCATCTCTGGGGTTGACCGGTGAGTCGGTCTCCTCTGGGATCTCGGTCAGATCCACAATCAACTTCACCCCGGCATCAGCGGGTTCCTGGCTAATTTCAGAATCGAGGGCTTCTCCCTCCTTGGACAACAATGGGGTTGCCCCCGAGATGTAAACATGGGTCTCTACCCCCTCAAATCCTTCTCCGACGTGGGCCTCAGTACCCACCGGTTTCTCAGGGGTATCCCCCTCCACATTTTGTTCAGAATTTAGGGCCTCGTCGCCCCCACCTTCACCAACTATAGGGGCTTCCCCCCCCCCACAGATGTCACGCCCGCATTTCCTAAGGATAGGAAGTACGGTGGACCGCGACTAGGGGAGGAATAAAGAAGCGGGGAAGAAAGGGGAGAACAAGAATACTTGACCCGAAAACGTTTAATTAGAGGAAGTTCACTTCAAAACAATGTACTGTAGCGACATTTCTAAAGTTAAAGTAAACAGAGTTTAAATGAAAACATTGTATCGGATTACAAAGCAGCGGAACAGACCAAGAGATAGATAATGCCGGGTATGACGACACGACACCATCCAAAAGGCAAAGTAAAAACACAATTTTGACTTTAATTGCTCAACATCCGTCATCCCCATCGTCGCTCAACCTGCACATTAAGAAAACAACATGCAGGGTTGAGTACTTATTGCACTCAGTGGACACACGCCAAAATCATAGTTTGTCATGCCATAACAGTGTAACCTTGGGGTTTTAAGTGTAAAGAAAATAACCCAAGTACACTAAAACATATTTCATAAATTCGACTGCGCAGTCATTTTCAGATATTGCCACCCTTATTCCCACCATCATACACTATCTGATCCAACGGGTGACAAGGGGCGTGGCCACACCCCAGGTCAACTAGACCGGCCAACTTGCTCTCAGATGGCTCCCGATCTCGCGTACACTAGCCTGAGGGTTCGCAGCCCAACAGACCCGAATTCGATTAAACATATGTGGTAAACCACTTCAGATAGGTTTCAAAACAAAACAGTTGGCAAGACAAACAGTTCATCTCCATAAACATTTCCGGAACAGCGTCCGTATTAAAGATAACCCACAAAATAGTAGGGTAGAAAAGCCCACCTCAATTGCTTAGCTTTTAAATAGTTCCCTTCTTCAACCACAATTTCCTCGTAAAAGATCACCCTTTTGAAAGATAAATAAATATCATAATTAGAGTCAGGAAAGACGAGGTTTAAACGACAATGCATGATTCCTACGTGGATGACTTCAACATCTAGCACGTTACACGTACACACACTTAACAACATCTTATAAGTCAATCACACAAAAACACACGTCCGAAACACACCACGCACGCACCCACGACGCGCACACGACACACACCCGAAACACTCGTACTCCCGGTATACCCTCCTTGTGCAAACGGCTCACTTGGCTCGGAAAAGGTTCGGAAAAGGCTCGGTGTCTCGGCCTGGCTCGGCACCTCGGCCGACCGTCTCGGCCGCCTGGCTCGGCACCTCGGCCGACCGTCTCGGCCGCCTGGCTCGGCACCTCGGCCGACCGTCTCGGCCGCCTGGCTCGGCACATGTCTCGGCGTCTGGCTCGGCACCCGTCTCGGCACCTCTCTCGGCACTGGCTCGGCACCTGTCTCGGCATCTGGCTCGGCATCTGGCTCGGCGCCCGTCTCGGCACCTGTCTCGGCACTGGCTCGGCACCTGTCTCGGCATCTGGCTCGGCATCTGGCTCGGCATCTGGCTCGGCGTCTCGGCCGCTGGCCCGATCAAGTGCACACCAGTTTTCCCCCAACCAACGATTCTCAAACCTTATACGACATTCACAACACACATTCTACATCCCAAAACACACCCGAAAACATGAGATCAACCCTCCAAAACTCTCCACAACACCACCCTAGGCCAAACCCTAAAACTCTCGGCCAACACACACAAAACACTCGAACCAAACGCTGATTCCTCCGAGCCATCCCTTGGCCAAACACACCCACATACATCATAATATCAAAACACCCAGATTCACACCCATTGCACAAAAACACATCACCCAGAAACGTACATCTCGCAGAACTGCGCAGTTTACTTACAAAAATCATTATAAAATCATCCGACGTCCAATGAAGCTGAAATTTACACACCACACAGAAGACACACCCAAGTTTAC
Source organism: Salvia splendens (assembly GCF_004379255.2). NCBI lineage: Eukaryota > Viridiplantae > Streptophyta > Magnoliopsida > Lamiales > Lamiaceae > Salvia > Salvia splendens. Next base: position 30,293,896 of record NC_056033.1, on the reverse strand, counting down.
ACAGTTAAAATTTCGTACCAAAAGGAGATCGTTTGATCAGTCAAAAAGGGGTCGGAACCCACTGTCAGTCACCACCGAAAACATACTCAACATAAACACATGATCACAAAACCTATTCAGCATTTAAAACATTCAAAACGTCCTAAATGCATGTGGTTCGGGTATGGAAATAGGGTTTTGGACTACCTTCTCGAAGAGTTCAAATGTAGTTCGAAAGCCTTCCCTACTCCGACTCCAAATCGGTACGCGAGAGTGTGATACCTTGATGAATTCAAGAAATCAATGAGAGGGAGTGAGTGGGGGAAAGGTGAGAACCGAGAGGGAAGAAGAGAGAGAGAGACCTTACCGGTGTTGAGAACAAAAGCGAGAGGGAGATGAGAGAAACCGATGAGTGATTGGAAAGGAGATAATGTATCGGTTATGTGGGAGTGGGGAGGTTGAGAAAAAAGTGGGGTGAGGGGGAGGGGTTTCGAAAATAGGGAGAGAGAGGTTTAATTTGTTAATTAGGATTTTAATTCATAGCTTAATTAATTATTTCAATTACATGTTGCTTAGGTAAATAAAATCATATCCACAACAAGATATTCACAAAAAGAAACATCCCTTAATAAAAACAATATTCAAAATATTTTTTTTTTCGGATATTACATTCCTCCCACCTTAAAAAAAAATTTCGTCCCGAAATTTGCCTAGATCACTCAAACAGCTCTGGAAACTTCTCTCTCATCTTATCTTCTAATTCCCATGTTGCTTCTTCGACTCCATGATTCCTCCATCGTACTTTCACCGAAACAATTGACTTATTCCTCAATTCTTGCACCCTTCGATCCAAAATGGCCTCGGGCTTCTCCTCATAACTTAGATCGGGATTTAGGACCATCATCTCTTCTTGGTGAACTATGTGTGCGGGGTCAAACACATACTTCCTCAATTGTGACACATGGAAGACATTGTGCACCTTCCCAAAGCTTGGTGGTAGGGCCAATCTGTATGCTACCGCACCGACTCTATCCAAAATCTCATACGGTCCGATAAATCGGGGTCTCAGCTTTCCTTTCACTCCAAATCGAGTTATTCCTTTAGAAGGGGCAACTTTCAGAAAAACTTTCTCTCCAGATTCGAATTGTAGATCGGTCCTCCGAGCATCGGTGTATGATTTCTGTCGATCCTGCGCCTCCTTGATCCTCCCACGGATTTGTCGAACAATCTCTATCATCTCTTCTACAGAGTCTGGTCCGAGAATTCTTCTCTCACCCACTTCATCCCAATAAAGTGGCGATCTACACTTCTTTCCATACAATGCCTCATATGGAGCCATCTTGATAGTCGCTTGGTAACTATTATTGTACGCGAACTCAACCAATGGCAACACTTCTTCCCAACCCCAACCTCAATCTAGCACCACGGCTCGCAGCATATCCTCTAAGGCTTGAATCGTTCTCTCTGACTGCTCATCGGTTTGTGGGTGGAAGGCAGTACTAAAATTCAACTTAGTCCCCAACTCGCGCTGCAGGCTCGTCCAAAATCTAGAAGTAAATTTAGCATCGCGATCGGATGTAATTGTCGCTGGTACTCCATGCAAGCGTATAATCTCCCGCACATATATCTTAGCCAACTGGTTGGATCCATAGGTAGCACGAACCGGTACAAAATGAGCAGATTTGGTGAGGCGATCTATAATCACCCAAATCACAGTGTTTCCTCGCTGGGATTTTGGCAGTCCTGTCACAAAGTCCATTGCAATATGTTCCCACTTCCATTCTGGAATCTCAAGGGGTTGCAATCTCCCATAGGGCCGTTGGTGTAGCGCCTTTACTTGTTGACATGCTAGGCATCTCTCCACAAAAGCTGCAACATGCTTTTTCATACCGTTCCACCAAAATTGCCTCTTCAAGTCTTGATACATCTTGGTGCTTCCTGGGTGTGCAGCGTATGGGGTTTCATGTGCTTCTCTCATGATTTCGATCCTCAGGCCTTCATCCTTAGGCACACACAACCTTCCCTTGTATGTGAGACCATTATCCGCTGCCTCGTGAAAGTTTCCGAGTTCACCCGCCCTCACTTCTGAGCGAATCTTTTCTAGTAACGTATCCCGCCGTTGAGCTTCCACAATTCTGGCTCTTAAGTCGGGTTCCATCACCAACGTGGCTATTATTCCTTCCACAGTCTCGGGCATTCTCACTACTTCCAACCGCATCTTACTGAACTCTTGGATTAAACTCTCCTCGATAGTAAGAAAGGTGGCCAGCTGAGATTGCGACTTCCTACTAAGAGCATCGGCCACTACGTTTGCTTTTCCCGGATGGTAATTTATACCACAATCGTAGTCCTTCACCAACTCGAGCCACCTACGTTGGCGCATGTTCAACTCCTTTTGCTCAAAGAAGTACTTTAGACTCTTATGGTCCGTATATATCTCACAACGGACTCCATAGAGATGATGTCTCCAGATCTTCAGTGCATGTACCACGGCTGCCAGTTCTAAGTCATGTGTCGGATAATTCAGCTCGTGGGGCTTCAATTGCCTCGATGCATATGCATTCACTTTCCCCTTCTGCATAAGTACACATCCAAGTCCCACCTTCGACGCATCCGTGTACACCTCATAGTCAGTCCCTGACTCCGGTACAGCTAGAATTGGTGCGGTGGTCAATTTCTCCTTCAACAACTGAAAGCTCGCCTCACATTCTGGTGTCCAAATCATCTTGACTCCCTTTTTCAGTTGCTGTGTCATTGGCCTGGCTATCTTCGAGAATCCCTCAATGAATCTTCGATAATAGCCCGCCAGTCCTAAGAAGCTTCGAATTTCATTTTGTGTAGAAGGCGACTTCCATTCCTGCACCGCTTCCACCTTGGCCGGATCTACACGAATTCCATCTGAAGTTACTACATGTCCAAGAAAATTCACTTCCTTGAGCCAAAACTCGCATTTACTGAACTTGGCATATAGTTTCTCGTCCCTTAGGGTTGCTAGGACGGTTCTCAAGTGCGCTTTGTGCTCCTCCACGTTCTTTGAGTAAACGAGCACATCATCGATGAAAACTAGGACAAACCGATCCAAATACGGTTGGAACACGCGGTTCATAAGGTCCATGAACACTGCCGGGGCGTTCTTCAGTCCAAAAGGCATCACAACGAACTCATAGTGACCATATCTTGTTCGAAAAGCCGTCTTGGGTACATCTTCTCGCCGAACCCTCAGCTGATGGTACCCAGACCTCAAGTCCATCTTAGAGAAGACTCCTGCCCCTCGAAGTTGGTCAAACAAGTCGTCTATCCTTGGTAGTGGATACTTGTTCTTCAGCGTCAGTTTGTTTAGCTCTCGATAGTCGATGCACATCCTCATCGTTCCATCCTTCTTCTTCACAAACAACACTGGTGCTCCCCATGGCGACACGCTAGGTCTAATGAATCCCAATTCCAGTAGCTCTTGTAGTTGCACCTTAAGCTCCTCCAACACTTTTGGCGCCATCCTATAAGGTGCCTTGGATATTGGTGCCGATCCGGGCTCCAGATCGATCGTGAATTCTACTTGCCTGTCGGGTGGGGGTCCCGGCAATGCATCGGGGAAGACATCGGGATATTCACTCACTATCGCCACATCTTCTATCTTCCTGTCTTTCTTCTCCTCCCCATTCAAATAAACAAGGTACGCTGGACATCCCTTCCTCATCATTGTAGTGGCTTGCAGCGCGGAGACAATGGACTTGCGTCGGTTCATTGAGATTCCGTAAAACCTCGTCGGCTCTTTTCCTGGGGTTTCAAACAAAATTTCCCTTTCTCTACAATGAAGGGTAACGTGGTTCTCCGCTAACCAATCCATACCCAAGATTATGTCTACGCTACCCATCGTCATTACTTGTAAATTATGAGCCAACAAACTGAGTTCACCTATTCCAAAGTTCACACACGCACAAGATCGGGATATATCTATAGTCCCGCCTACCGGTGAGGTCACACTCATAGTGGGTTCGGTCTTAACAGTAGGTAATCCTAATGTATCCACACAAGAAGTTGATATAAAGGAATGCGATGCACCCGTATCAAACAAGACAACTATAGGCATGTTGAGAAGGGTGCCCATACCTGCCAAGTTTCCTTGCCCAAAGGTTTCTTTCCCGTTTGCCGGCTGCTTCCCCTTCAAGGCGTAGGCTCTTGCTTGCGACGGCAGTCCTTGGCGGCGTTGTGGCGGTTGAGGTGCAGGTAGTGCCTGGGATGGTGGACGGAAGCCTAACTGGTTCTGTCTCGTCCCCGTTCCCATGTTCTTATTTGGGCAACTTCGGAAGTAATGGCCACTTCCACCACAGCTGAAGCATCTAGGGTCTCGACACTCTCCGGTGTGGTACTTGAAGCATCTTCCACATTGAGGGTTCCTCGGCGGAAAGCTTGCCCTCGGGTGATAGGTATTCTGTCTCCCGCCATTGTAGGGTGGGTTCTTCATGTGTTGTGGCCTCTTGCCACCATACTGAGTGTGATCACCATCCCACCTCCTCTTCTCTTGATGACCTGACTGAGCTTGTAGGGGTGTCGCGTTTGTTGTCGCCACCACTTTTGGTTTAGGGAGTGCATCTTCCACGTCCAGTGCACAAGTCAAGATCTCCGAGTAGGAGAGTTCTCCTCGACAAGCCAATGCGGCCTTTATCTCATCCTTGAGCCCGGCCCGGAACTTCACCGCCCATTTCTCGTCGGTGTCCATCAACTCGGGCGCATATCGTGCCATCTGTGCGAGGGCTCGGTCGTACTCAGTTACAGTCATTCGGCCTTGGCTCAGCGTGTGGAATTCTACCACCTTGGCCCGTCTGTACGTCTTTGGGACATACTTGTTATCAATCTCCATTTTAAACTCCTCCCATGTTAACGCTTCCAAGCGTGCAGGATTCATAGTTCTTTGCCGAGTCTCCCACCAGTAATCGGCATCACCTGATAGTTGAAAGGTGGCGCAAGCAATGCGCTCCCTATCTGTGCACTCCATGACCCTGAAAATACGCTCGAGGCCGCGTATCCACTCTTCGGCTTTTGAGGGATCTCCCTGTCCATCGAATTTAGGGGGATTCTGCCTGGAGAACGTAACTATGAATCTTTCTTGCTGAGGCGGGGGTGGAGGTGGTGGTGGAGGTGGTGCCTCAGCGTTGGGTCCTTGTCGTGGGTGGCGTCCACGTCTTGGCGGCATTCTGATTCAATATCCATAAAGTGTTACTACAAATATCATCCACAATTACCACCTTCTCAAAAATTTCTCAAAAGAAAAACTTCGTGTGGTTCAAGATACAACACATAGGATATAAATCAAATCCAAATCCTCATTAAAAGAAAGAAGGTTAAACGTTGTTTCACAAGAGCAGTTCACACTAAAAGCAAAAACTAAAAAGACATCGAACTATTTTATTTCTAGACTACGACTCGATCATCTTCATCCATAGGCCCTTCCTCCGGATCTTCGTCATCCTCCTCCTCGGAATTCCCTTGCGGAGCCACCTCGGGTTCCTCCTCGGGATCCTCTTCGGTTTCCTCCTCATAGTTATCTTCAAACCCTTGCTCACCCTCGTACATACTCACGTACTTGTCCTGATACACGATCCTCTCTTGCACATCCTGTGGGGGCTGCTCCTCTCGAGAGTCTACCAGTGCACAGTACACGGCCTTCCGAAAGCCAGCCATGTCGCCCACCATGTCATCGGTAACGGGCTCATGCCACGTGTACCTCCTCGCCGTTCTTTCAGCCCACTCCTTCCAGCTGTCAGGGAGCAATTCTATTAGCTTCTCAATGCCGTCAAGCTCTGTCACTCCGAACTCCTGAGCTGCCCTCCAGAGGGTGTCGAAGTGCGCTACGAACTCAATCAACGGTATGTGATCCTTCTTTCGATACACTCTATACTCTCTGAGCACCCTCTGTGCCCTAAGTCTATCACGATCACTCCGTCGCGGGGTTCGGAACATACGCGCCATCTATAGAAAAACAGAAACAATCGCCTCGCATATAAAAACAGGGTGCATAACCGAAGAAGAGAGAGATATGTGTATGCAGACGTATCACTGTTCTAATTCCAAGCCCGCTGGTGTTCAAAGGCCATAAGTCCTAATCTACTATAGGTCCAAGAAGCACTAGTGAAACCTCTCACGTCTAAGTTCAATCATTCAAAAGGCCAACACATTCACACGTAAAAGCTCACATCAACATTCACGTCATCACAGCATCACACATCAGCCACATGCTTTCATATAAATTCAACACACAATAACAGTTCATAACTCTCATAATTTCCAACTTTTCACATCACTTTGTACCCTTCCACATGCATCAATATTTACTTAAACTTTCCAAAAATCATTTTCAAAACCCAAAATCACAATTTCCTCCACTTCCATATACTTTCCAAAAATTCAAAATTTTCATTACCTCATTTCAGGTTGAGTGCGATGAGTCGGATGTTGAGCCAATGACACTTTTGAAAACTTACTCAAAACAGAAAAAGACTCTTGGATCCAGAGCAGAAAGAAAACCTAGGCTTTGATACCACTCTGTCACGCCCGCATTTCCTAAGGATAGGAAGTACGCTGGACCGCGACTAGGGGAGGAATAAAGAAGCGGGGAAGAAAGGGGAGAACAAGAATACTTGACCCGAAAACGTTTAATTAGAGGAAGTTCACTTCAAAACAATGTACTGTAGCGACATTTCTAAAGTTAAAGTAAACAGAGTTTAAATGAAAACATTGTATCGGATTACAAAGCAGCGGAACAGACCAAGAGATAGATAATGCCGGGTATGACGACACGACACCATCCAAAAGGCAAAGTAAAAACACAATTTTGACTTTAATTGCTCAACATCCGTCATCCCCATCGTCGCTCAACCTGCACATTAAGAAAACAACATGCAGGGCTGAGTACTTATTGCACTCAGTGGACACACGCCAAAATCATAGTTTGTCATGCCATAACAGTGTAACCTTGGGGTTTTAAGTGTAAAGAAAATAACCCAAGTACACTAAAACATATTTCATAAATTCGACTGCGCAGTCATTTTCAGATATTGCCACCCTTATTCCCACCATCATACACTATCTGATCCAACGGGTGACAAGGGGCGTGGCCACACCCCAGGTCAACTAGACCGGCCAACTTGCTCTCAGATGGCTCCCGATCTCGTGTACACTAGCCTGAGGGTTCGCAGCCCAACAGACCCGAATTCGATTAAACATATGTGGTAAACCACTTCAGATAGGTTTCAAAACAAAACAGTTGGCAAGACAAACAGTTCATCTCCATAAACATTTCCGGAACAGCGTCCGTATTAAAGATAACCCACAAAATAGTAGGGTAGAAAAGCCCACCTCAATTGCTTAGCTTTTAAATAGTTCCCTTCTTCAACCACAATTTCCTCGTAAAAGATCACCCTTTTGAAAGATAAATAAATATCATAATTAGAGTCAGGAAAGACGAGGTTTAAACGACAATGCATGATTCCTACGTGGATGACTTCAACATCTAGCACGTTACACGTACACACACTTAACAACATCTTATAAGTCAATCACACAAAAACACACGTCCGAAACACACCACGCACGCACCCGACACGCATACCACGCACCCACGACGCGCACACGACACACACCCGAAACACTCGTACTCCCGGTATACCCTCCTTGTGCAAACGGCTCACTTGGCTCGGAAAAGGTTAGGAAAAGGCTCGGTGTCTCGGCCTGTCTCGGCACCTCGGCCGACCGTCTCGGCTGCCTGGCTCGGCACCTCGGCCGACCGTCTCGGCCGCCTGGCTCGGCACCTCGGCCGACCGTCTCGGCCGCCTGGCTCGGCACATGTCTCGGCGTCTGGCTCGGCCCTGGCTCGGCACCCGTCTCGGCACCTCTCTCGGCACTGGCTCGGCACCTGTCTCGGCATCTGGCTCGGCATCTGGCTCGGCGTCTCGGCCGCTGGCCCGATCAAGTGCACACCAGTTTTCCCCCAACCAACGATTCTCAAACCTTATACGACATTCACAACACACATTCTACATCCCAAAACACACCCGAAAACATGAGATCAACCCTCCAAAACTCTCCACAACACCACCCTAGGCCAAACCCTAAAACTCTCGGCCAACACACACAAAACACTCGAACCAAACGCTGATTCCTCCGAGCCATCCCTTGGCCAAACACACCCACATACATCATAATATCAAAACACCTAGATTCACACCCATTGCACAAAAACACATCACCCAGAAACGTACATCTCGCAGAACTGCGCAGTTTACTTACAAAAATCATTATAAAATCATCCGACTTCCAATGAAGCTGAAATTTACACACCACATAGAAGACACACCCAAGTTTACACAGTTAAAATTTCGTACCAAAAGGAGATCGTTTGATCAGTCAAAAAGGGGTCGGAACCCACTGTCAGTCACCACCGAAAACATACTCAACATAAACACATGATCACAAAACCTATTCAGCATTTAAAACATTCAAAACGTCCTAAATGCATGTGGTTCGGGTATGGAAATAGGGTTTTGGACTACCTTCTCGAAGAGTTCAAATGTAGTTCGAAAGCCTTCCCTACTCCGACTCCAAATCGGTACGCGAGAGTGTGATACCTTGATGAATTCAAGAAATCAATGAGAGGGAGTGAGTGGGGGAAAGGTGAGAACCGAGAGGGAGGAAGAGAGAGAGAGACCTTACCGGTGTTGAGAACAAAAGCGAGAGGGAGATGAGAGAAACCGATGAGTGATTGGAAAGGAGATAATGTATCGGTTATGTGGGAGTGGGGAGGTTGAGAAAAAAGTGGGGTGAGGGGGAGGGGTTTCGAAAATAGGGAGAGAGAGGTTTAATTTGTTAATTAGGATTTTAATTCATAGCTTAATTAATTATTTCAATTACATGTTGCTTAGGTAAATAAAATCATATCCACAACAAGATATTCACAAAAAGAAACATCCCTTAATAAAAACAATATTCAAAATATTTTTTTTTTCGGATATTACAACAGATTCTTCCAAAACAGGGGTTTCCCCCTCAGAAACACTAACATCAGCAACATAAACTCTTACTTCCTCAGACGGGTTCAGAACAACTTTCTCAACATATTCCTCACTAGCAAGTACGGGCTTCACCCCCTCAGTTGCAGAGTTTAATCTTGGTTCGCACATAGCCAACAATTCCAACCCTGTGACCAAATCTGAGTCGTCTTCACGATTCCCTGCGGTGGTTGGTTCCGGGCTAGGGGTCGTGGATTCTTGAATGTCCTCCGGTTGTGTGGTGGTCTCCGGAGCAACTGTCTCCTCTGGTACGGCAGTGGGTTCCGGAATGGCGATGGCTTCTTGAACGGTTTCAGGTTCGGCGACGGGTTCTGAGACGGTCTCCGGTTGTGGTACACTAGAAGACGGAGCAGCTTGTACGGATTTACCCATTGCGGTTGCAAACATGGCGAATGCCTCCATCGCCTTCTCCGCACCCCCAAATTTCTGGAATAGCTCGGCCATAAACGCCGCCGCCCCAGAGTTGGCGGACCCTGAGGTGCTTCCGGTTCCTTGTTTGTTTTCCATGGATGTTGTTTTGGGGAATTTTTGTAAAGAATTTGGGGCAGAATTAGCAAATTAGGGTTAGAGAGAGTAAAAGGGGAGAGGAAATTGGGGATTTTTGTGTTTGTGAATATTGGAGAGAGAATAAGTAACGAGAAATAAAAAGGCAAAACGATTATAGTGTAGGAATGAGAGAGGACGTTTTGGCAGGCGGTTGCAGGTGATGACGCTTGCGACCGTACGCCTCCCCATAAAGTGCCTTTTGAAATCCGAACCGGTGCCAACTCCCTCCAAAATTTTTACTCCACAACTCCTTACCCTTGTGAATTCCTTCTGCAAAATCACACTTAGAGAAAAACATTAAACTAAAAATTGAAACGCCAGACTCCCCGGGTCTAGGGTATGACAGTATCAAAAACATTCCTTAAGGAGTTTGGTATTTCGAAAATATTTTTGGAAGATTATTTTTTTCTGATTTGTTTGGGTTTTTCTTGATTTAAAGAAGGCGATTGAATATTTACAATTTATGTTCAAGTGTTCTCAAGATTCCCTAGGTCAGGTCATGCTAAAACTTCTTGGATGCTGGACCTAGGAAATTTCTAAGAACACTCACTTCCCAGATCTATTAGGCGATATCATGGAGTGCGCGTAGTGGCATTTCGTCCACTACACACATCTCCGAGCTATCCCTAAATACCTTTACCCTATGACCGTTAACAAGAAAAGGAGTAGAGTTTGAAGAACTTCCCTGGATTTCTACAGCTCCATTTGCACGCAGACTCACAACAGTGTATGGCCCAATCCATTTGGACTTTAACTTACCAGGCATTAGCTTGAGCCGGGATTGGAATAGAAGAACCTTCTGCCCGACTTGCAATTCCTTGACCCGGAGGTTCTTGTCATGCCAGAGTCTCGTTTTCTCTTTGTACCACATCGCCGATTCATATGACTCCAGCCTTAGCTCCTCCAACTCCTGCAGCTGCAATTTCCTCTCTTCCTCGCAGGATTCGGGTCTCATGTTTATCTCCTTGACCGCCCAATATGCTCGGTGTTCTACTCCCACGGGCAAGTGACACATTTTGCCGAACACAAGCCTATATGGTGACATCCCAATAGGCGTCTTGTATGTCGTCCGGTAAGCCCATAGTGCGTCTCCAAGCCTCTTACTCCAGTCTTTCCTGGACGGATTAACCGTCTTTTCCAGTATCGCCTTTATTTCTCTGTTGGATATTTCCGCCTGGCCGTTGGATTGATGATGATAAGGTGTAGACAGTCTGTGGTGGACACCATATTTTCTCATCAGAGCTTCAATAGTCCGGTTGCGGAAGTGCGTCCCATTGTCAGATATTATAGCTCTGGGCACTCCGTACCTGTTGAAAATGTTAGCTCTAAGAAACTTTGCTACCTCCTTAGCTTCACACGAGGTGGTTGCTTTTGCCTCTATCCACTTTGACACATAATCCACTGCCACAAGTATGTAAGTGTTCCTGTATGAAGATGGAAATGGACCCATGAAGTCCATCCCCCAAACATCGAAGATCTCACACACAATCACTGGAACTTGCGGCATCTCATCCCTCCTGGATATTCCCCCGGTCTGTTGACACCTCTCACAATTCTGACAAAATTCGAACGCATCCCTATGCAATGTAGGCCAGTAAAAACCACTGTCTAACACCTTCCTTGCGGTCTTCCTAGGTCCAAAGTGACCTCCACAAGCTAGGGCATGACAATGATTCAGCACATCCCTCTGTTCCCACTCCGGGATACACCTCCGGATTACTTGGTCGGCTCCCATTCGCCACAAATACGGGTCATCCCAGAAATAGTACTTGGCCTCGCTCTTCAATTTCATCTTCTGGGCCCGGGAGATTACTTGCGAACTGGGCACTTCTCCAGTGACTAAGTAATTCGCCAGGTCTGCGAACCATGGCTCAGCGTTTTGATGGCATTTCCCTTTTTCGGCATCCCCTGGACCTGTTAACTCCATAACCTCCTCCCAGCTGATAGGTCGAGGAATGTTTTTCACGTAGTACAAATGTTCCTCAGGGAATGTGTCCGGTATTGCTTCCTCGGTCTCTCCTTGAAATATCCTGCTCAGATGATCGGCTACTTTATTTTCAGTTCCCTTTTTATCTCTAACTTCCCAATCGAATTCTTGCAAAAGCAACACCCAACGGATTAATCTCGGCTTGGATTCTTTCTTCGCCAGCAAGTACTTTATTGCAGCGTGATCAGTGAAGACTATCACCCTCGACCCAAGCAAATATGGTCGGAATTTTTCAAAAGAGTACACGACTGCCAACATTTCTTTCTCCGTGGTGTCATAGTTTTTCTGGGCCTGGTTGAGCGTTTTTGATGCATAGAAAATTACGTAACTTTTTCCGTCAACTCTTTGACCTAGCACCGCCCCTACTGCATAGTCACTCGCGTCGCACATTATTTCAAATGGCAAACTCCAATCGGGTGCTCGGATAATGGGAGCCGATACTAGTCTATCTTTCAGTAGTTGAAAAGCCTTTATGCACTCCTCATTGAAAACAAACTCAACATCATTGTGCAGCAAATGAGTGAGTGGCTGAGCAATCTTCGCAAAATCCTTTATGAATCTTCTATAAAATCCTGCGTGCCCTAGGAATCCTCTTACCTCCTTCTGGTTCGTCGGGTAAGGCAGTTTTGATATCACCTCAATCTTTGCCTGGTCTACCTGTATACCTTTTTCCGAGACTACGTGCCCTAGGACAATTCCCTCAGGGACCATAAAGTGGCATTTCTCGAAGTTCAAAACCAAATGTTTTTCCTGGCACCTTCTCAATACTCTATCCAAACTAGCCAAACATGAGTCAAATGAATTCCCGTACACAGTGAAGTCGTCCATAAAAATCTCGATGCAGTCCTCCAAAAGATCCGAGAAGATACTCATCATACACCGCTGAAAAGTGCCTGGCGCATTGCACAGGCCAAACGACATCCTCCTGTAAGCATACGTGCCGAAAGGACACGTGAAAGTTGTCTTCTCCTGGTCCTCGGGATCCACATAGATTTGAAAATACCCACTATACCCGTCTAGGAAACAGAAATATTGTTTGCCCGCCAGCCTTTCCAGCATCTGGTCAATGAAAGGTAGAGGGAAATGGTCTTTCTTGGTCGCTTCATTTAACTTCCTATAATCGATGCACATCCTCCACCCAGTGACTAGTCTGGTGGGCACCAATTCATTCTTGTCGTTCTTGACCACCTGTATTCCTGACTTCTTGGGTACCATATGGACTGGACTCACCCATTCACTGTCTGGTATGGAATAAATGATTCCTAGGGAGAGTAGTTTCAATACTTCCTTCAGCACTTCCTCCCTCATGTTAGGATTCAATTTGCGTTGAGGATCTCTGCAGGCTTTTGCTCCTTCCTCTAAACGGATGTGATGCATGCACAAATCTGGACTAATTCCTATCAGGTCAGAGAGTGTCCACCCAATAGCCTTCTTGTTTCTTCGGATTACCTTCAGCAGTTCCTCTTCTTGTCCTTCGGTCAAGCTGCTGTTGATAATAACAGGGAAAGTATCGTTCTTCTCTATATAAGCATACTTTAGGCCAGGGGGAAGTGTTTTCAGCTCTTTCTTGGGAACATCTTTTTCCTGGGGCAAGGGATTTTTCTCTGTTTCTTCCGTAGTCATTCCCTTCCTCGACCCAGCAGAACCTTCCACACTCGCCACATACGGTGTCTTTCTTGACCTAACTAGTTCCGGATTTGCACAGAATTCCAGAATTGCTTCAGCTAACTCCTCATCAGATAACTCACTTGTGTTCATTGCTTGACACCAACTGGCTACCTCTCTATCAATGGCATGACTCATCTCGGAGTTCTCAATCTGTTCCTGCATTAATTCCGTCTCAAGGTATTCCTGGACCAAAGGGTTAATAACATCTATAGCATGCAGTTTTTCAACGTCAAGAGGTTTCTTCATTGCCTCATCTATACTGAATGTATATTTCTCCCCATTATAATCAAGGCAAATTGTTCCATCAAAAACATCAATGATAGTTTTAGCGGTACGTAGGAAAGGTCTCCCTAAAAGTACTCCGCCCGACTCAGCAGACTCATTATCACTCATCTTAATCACATGGAAATCAGCAGGGTACAAGAAGTCATGTACCCTGACTATCACATTCTCAAGCACCCCTTCAGGACAGATGCATGACCTATCCGCCAATTGAATCACAACTTTCGTATCTACCATGCCTACCCCAACTAACTTCTTGTATATGGAAAGTGGTAACACGTTTATCGACGCACCTAAATCACACATAGCATGCTCGATTTTCACGTCACCAATAGAGATGGGTAAGGTGAACATACCTGGGTCATTGCATTTTGAAGGCATCTTCCTCTTCTGAATTACTGCGGAGACATTCTCGCCTATCAGAATTTTCCCACTGGGCCTAGCCTTCCCAGCTATAAATTCCTTGATGAACTTGCTAAAGACTGGCATCTTCAGGGCCTGTAAAAATGGCAGATTGATTTCCATCTTCCCAAAAATGTCCATGAAGTCTACCTGTTCTTCCTTCTGTTTCTTGGCTTCCCCCCGACTTGGAAAAGGTTTCAGTCGCTTCCCTGCTCCGGTAGAACTTTCAGCTGATAACTCTCCAGTTTCTTTTCCCACTGCCTCATCTTCCAAGTCCGGCTCTGGGTCGAGGAAGAATGGTTCGGTCGGTCTAGGCAATTGTTTCTCCAAATCTTTTTCCTCAAGATCATCCTTGACCAAGGGACTTCCTCCCTCCAAGTGTCTGGGTCTGGGAGTTGTATCCTCTTTCTTCTTGCCTTCCTTAGGATCTGTCCCCTCCTTTGTTCTCACCACCGGTCCCTCGTATCCTTTCCCGGACCTCAAGGTAATCTGACTTATATTAGCTCTATCAGGTGGCCTTACTGAGGCCGGAATTTTTCCTTCGTTTCCCCGCATGTCACTCAAAGAAGTGGCTATTTGGGACAATTGCTTAGCCAGCATATCCATGGCTGCCTTCTATTCTTGCTGAGCGTCTTGAAGCTTGTGCACTACGTCATTGTTCGATTGCAGGTTGTTTTGCATATGTTGCTGAGAACTGACGAGGTCGTGCACTATATCATCGATACTTTTTGGTGGTTTCGGGGGCTGACTGGGCCCTGGCCCTATACTCAGAGTTGGTCCACTCACTTGATTCTGACGAGCGTTTCCTTGACCGCCTGAAGAGTTATTGTATTGATTTCCTTGGCCCTGGTAATTGTTCTGAAAATTCCTTTGGTGTGGTGGTACATAAGAGTTCCCCTGATTGCTCTGATTTCTGTTTCCCCAGTTTGGGTGGTCTCCTTGGTTACGATTGATCCAGTTGTCCTGCCCTTCTTGATTCCTTTTTGACCAGTTACCTTGTCTTTCGGGCTGAGGTGCAAACTGCTGACTTTGTTGTGGTGCCAGCTGATTCTGTTCATTGTCAGTCCATCTGAAATTTGGATGGTTTCTCCAAGGCGCATCTCTCTGTCTCCCTGGATTCCAGCTCCCATCGGGATTCCAACTTCCCATTGCATTGACCTGGGCCTGATAATCTCCTTCCTGGGTCCCGTAATATTGTTGCATTTGATTATCTCCTGGACCAGGAGATTTCTCCTTCCCTTGTGAAGCCAGTGGAATCGTCTTTTCAATCGCGTTCAAAAGAGCCTTCTCGAGCCTATCAATCCTTGCTTCGACTTTTTCATCTTCTTGTTCTCTCACAGCATGCACCGATCCTCTTTTCACTGCATTCCTAGGGTTATCGTACGCCTTCTTAGCGTCAATCAACTTCCCTAGGATCTCTCTTGCCTCACTTCCCCTTTTTCTTGTGAAATTTCCCCCACTCGAGGAGTTCATTAAGTCCTTTGACTCGGGAGTTGCTCCTTCGTAAAACAGAGAGTAGGTCTCTGCCTCTATCATTCGGTGATTCGGGCATGCATCCAACAACCCCTTAAATCTCGACCAATACTGACTCAACGATTCATCGTAATCTTGCTTACACTCTAGTATTTCTTTCTTAAGTGCATTCGTCTTGTTGGATGGGAAGAAATAATCTAAGAATTCTAACTTGAAGTCCCTCCACGTGCGGATAGAATCCGGAGGCAACCTCAATAGCCACGTATTAGCTTCCCCCTTCAAGGTAAACGGAATCGCTCGTAGGCGATAATCCTCCTCTGTTGCATCATTCGGCCTCTTCTGAATACCACATAACTTACTGAATTCATTTAAGAACTCATACGGACACTCATTTCTACGCACAGAGAACGTCGGCAAGATGCCGAGTACGTTTGTCTTGATCTCGATAGTCCTCTGGCGTGGATTCATCACTATAGCTTGAGCTGGTTCTCCATCTAAATGGGCAGTGAGAGAGCCGATTTCTGGATCTGGGTCTACCACCTGCGCCATGACTACTTCCTCTTCTTCCCCTGTTTCTGACTCTGTTTCTGATTCGGGTGGTGATTCTGGATCTTCGCGTCCTGATGACGTCCAAGATTCGTCGCTAGTAAATTCACTCGGAAACGGGCCTCCCGTGGTGAACCCTGATCTGGTGGTCACAGTAGAGACTGTATCCTTAACTCGCCAATCAAACAGGCCGTGTTTCCACCCAGATGAGTTGCTCCAGTAGGTAGACCTTGAGCCTCTGCTCATAAACTGCAAACAAAAGAGAAAGAAAACAAATCAAAACTATTTACACCACAGACTCTGAACACTAACACTAAGCACGTCATCCATCCCCGGCAACGGCGCCATTTGAAGTGAGTTTGGGCCTGCCTCTCGACTCTAATGTCGAATGACTAGACTCAGGAGTAAGCAAGAGTGCACATATGAGAATTAATGCAAGGCTCGGTCCAGACACAACGCTCCTTAAATCCACTGGATCACTGGGTCCGGGAACTCAAGAGAACTACAGTGTTTTTGTCGTTGGACACACTCGACTCCCCTTCAAAAAATAAATCCCTCAACCCGAATACTATGAATTAGTATAGGGAAATGGGGTCGATCCCACAGAGATGGATTCGCAGGGTAGTGCTAAGAGACTATGGAAACAAACGGCTGCTGCCACGCAAAGGGGTTGAGATTTTAACTACCACTAGATCTAGGCAAGAAATGTAAACGCTAGACCTAGGACACAGAAAACTTACTGGAATCAGACATCAAATCCGAAAGACACAATCACTTCCTTGACTGAGTAAATAACTAACTGATTGAGACTAGGCAGAAAGAATAAAACAGCGGGGAACATGATTCCAATTATAGCAAGTACGGTAAAAAGCTGCAGATAACAGATCAGCTCCAGCTAGCTTCGCATGCAAAGTTCCTAACAGATTCAGAAACGCAAATGCAGAAAACAGAGCATACTCCCAGATTCGAACAGAATATAGAAATTGAGATGCCGGAAACTTGCTACGAATCGGAAATAAACCAGATCTACGTAAACTAGGCGGAATGAAATGAAAACACGTAAGCTAGGCATGAAATTTAAACACTCCTGCTCATAATCACGTCGGACGCTTAATCCACTCCGGATCCAAGCAATCCAAACTCAACAATCAACTAAATCAACTCCATAACTCCGATTCTAACAGATCTGCTCCGATCACCGCCAAATTCAATCAATCAAGAACAATCTGCAAACAAATCACAAACTCCAGCAAAACCCAACCTCCGATTCATCCAAAAACAGAACCATTCTTCAGATCCAAACGAAAAATATCAGCAAATAATCAGAAACCAACTGCAAAAAAAAATAAACAACTCCGACAATCCAACTCGAAATCAAGCGAACTCAACCAGCAAACCAGAAATGAACACAATAGACATAAGCGAAAGTAAAATCTGGAATAAAACAGGAAATATTGGTTAACAAAAGAAAACCGAGCTTTGAACAGCGAAGCTCGGCGGAATCAGTGTAAATAGCAACGAAAATGTAAATTGTTTCTTCGCCCTTGAACTAGGACGGTGTTACAACCCTCGAACCACTCTCGGAAAGCTAAAACGTGAACCCCAGCCAAGTGCTAACTGGAATCTCTCGCGAATTTGGAGTCAAGTGTGTGGAAAGGTGAATCGAGCAAGGGGCTGTTAGTGAGGCCTCCACCCGAGAAGGTCCCTCCAGCCTGCATGCTTCTCCCTTTTATAGATGCGGACATAGCCTTCTAGAGTTTTCGTAGAAATCCCTATTCTACCCTTCAACTCCGAGGCTTCCTCCGTCTAGCAATTTTCTTCCAATTGTTCACCCTTTCGCCAGTTTCCTAGGACCATGCAAGCGTCCTCTTCTTTTCCTGGATCTGGCGAAAAACTTCACATACCTGACTTAATTCAATGCGTTAGACCCAGTAATTTCATGAAATGAACCCCTAGACCGATGCATGAATTAGCCTTATCAATGTGCGGCGGCGGGTCTTTTTCGGCTTAATCTCGTGGTAGGCCTCGTTGACCTTTTCCCAGAAGCACTTCTGGGGTTGTTGATTCTCAACGATGGGATCGTACGAGACGCTGATTCAGGCGTTGTACACCACCAGCGTTTCTTTGGGGCCGTACGGATGTCGGCCTAGATCCTCCTCCTCCTCCTCCTCGTCCGCCTCGGCCTCCGCCCTGGAGCTTCCCCCGCTTCGGCCTCCTCCCCCGCCTCGGCCTTCTTCCGGAGTGGGTTGAACCGGATAATCCTCCCGAATCTGGGATAATCCCTGCGAACACCGCGGGGCGGAGGGACGGGCGTATGCATCAACATCAAAATTGGGTGGTTGGTACCCCCCAGAGTCGACAAACCCTGGATACCCGGCGTCGACTAACCGGAACCACCCAATGTGTTGTACATGCTCCCCTAGTCGCCGAACGCGTTGAGATCCCACCCGCCGGAACCGCCACCGTCGGAGTTTCCATCGCCGGACATTTTGTGATGAGATGTTAGATGAAAATTGGAGAGAAAATGAAGATGATTTGGGAATAATAGATGTGTAGTTTTGTGTGAAATGAAGATGAATTAGGAGTATTTATAGAGTAAAAAAATAAAAAATAAATAAATAAAGGAAAAACGGCTATTAACGGTAATATTACCGTTTCACATTATTTATTTATTTATTTTTTATTTAATTTGATTTTTTTTTAAATGAATTATTGCATCAGTGTGACGGTGCCTACTCGCGGGACGGCGAGTGGGCGTCACGCATGGCCTGGGAGCGCGCCACGTCGCCTCGGCGGGTGGCGAGCCGTTTCGCGTTTCGTCACGGCGGAACGGGACGGGTGACGGGCTGGGACGTGGCAACGCGTCACGCCACCGTCCCGTCCCTGAGTGACGGGATCCGGGCCACCCGCGTGACGCGTTGCGGGTGGCCTTAGAGCATCCACTATAGCATAGGCGCGCCTATAGCCCCGGAGGGGGCGACAGGCGCCTTATAGTGGGAGGGACGTCCGCCCCGGGGCGGACGGACTACCGGCATTTTCGGGGCGAGGACGAGGCGGTCGCGTATAGCCGCGCCTATAGGCGCGACGGTCTATAGTGGGGCGGCGGTCGGCGCGCCTATAGCCCCGTTCGATTTTTTTTTTCGAAAATTAACCCTATAAATATCACTTCTCCACCATCCAATTACACCATTTTCACACACTCTCCCTTCATTCACACTCTACACTTTCACTCTCTAAAAATGCACGGTGGAGACGACGAATCACCCAGCTCGCATGAATCGAGATATGACGGCAATGCTTCCCAGCCGTCGGGATATGGCGGCTATTCTTCTCAGCCGTCGGGATATGGCGGCTATCCTTCTCAGCCGTCGGGATATGGCGGCTCTCCGTCCCAGCCATGGTGTTGGAGTCAATCTCCCCCGCTGTGGGCATCGAGTCCAACTCCTCCACCATCTCAGCCGTGGAGGTCTTCTCCCATGCCCAAACCTTTGCCGAGGAATCTGAGCCGCTTGGCGTTTGGAGATTACAGACCAGCAGCTCTCCTTTCAATGACGCGGATCAAGACGCACTGGAGACCATTATGGGTCTGCTCAGTTCCGGCGTACCGGATACGGCCGTTGCGACAAGACTCAGGGGGTCCGATGGCGGCGGCCGTCTCAGTGGCTGTGGCGGCTCGGGCAGCGACGTCGGCTCTGGTGGTGGCGGTTCGGGCAGCAGCTCTGTGGAAGCCGGAAACAGACGGGGTGTCCACTACACCAAAGCGGAGTCCATTGCTGTGGCGAGGGCATGGGATGCCGCCACATCCGACCCCATAGTGGACACCGATCAGACCGAGGTGAGCTTTTGGAAGCGTGTCCTGTTGGCCTACAACGAGTTCAAACCTCGAGGCACCAGACCACGTGACGCGGAACAGCTCTGCAAGAAGTGGTCTAGGATTCTGCCGGCCACCAGGCGGTTCGCGGGCATATACCAGAACAACATGCTCCATGCTGAGAGTGGCCGAAGCGAAGTTGACGTGAAGGCACTGTCGATGGGCAAATACTGTTGGGGTTTTGGAGCCCCTTGCACAGCGGAAGACTTGTAAACAAATAAATCAGACGTAGGATCTATTTGACCGATTATGAGATTAATCTATTCACATGTTAACATAGAATTGCATACTAGAACGCAAATAATTCATGCTCATAGAATATAAATCCTAAACATGAATACTACGGTTTAGAGTTACCGATTTGATTCTTCAAAGAATCGTCGATTGCTCGCGCCTTCTCCACGATGATCTTCAATACTAGACCACGGATCTTCTGGCTGGTGTCCCGAACTGTATCTTAACATCAGGGTGGGCTGATCTTATCGAAACACTAGGACTCGAATAAAGAAGACAGAACTTTCTCACGGAGGAGAGCTGAAAATTTCGATCTCCTCTACTAATTAGAGAGGGACGAAAAATTTCATTATGAAATCAATTAATTTTCTGTCTCATTTATTCTCCTATTTATAATAGTTCATATTGGGCCTAGTCAGGGATCTATGGAAGGTTTTGGATATGGCCTCCCCCAATTAGCTTTTTACTAATTAAATTGAACCCACAATTTAATACAAGCTTATATTGGAATAATACGAGCAGCCACTACAGAAGTAATATTGACCTCCTCATCCAAACCTGAAATTACAAGTAATTCGGGTTTCCGCTTTGTTTATTATTTATTTCTCGCGCTTAAGATATAAATGTCCATTAATTAATTAAAGTCTGCTATGGACTTAATTAATTAACATCTTATTAATTCAAAGAGTGGACTTAGCAAGAAACACTTATTTATTATTCATGGAATAATTAAATTCCAACTGGCCAGTTTCCGAATAATAAAACCTTGTTCAAGCTCCTCTTGAGGACATTATGAAACGAGACTCACCTCGTGCACGATTCAACATAATAGCAATCCTAGCACCGCTAGATAATGATCACCACTACCCAATATACCTGGATCGTTGGGTGACGAAAAACCCGCACCTTTGGTAAGTCAAAGTAGTAGATACTCAATGCCGTATGCTCAATGCTAACGTATGTAGATTAAGAAATTAATTATCAAGACCTCGTCTTTCAGTAGATAGCATAAAGACTCGTCTTGCTGTTAGATCCATTCAGTGCTATATCACACCAGCGTTATCTTATTTCAATAAGGCTTAGAAATAATCGGACTGACATTTAAACCTTTCACGATAGGTAGTCAAAGCCTATCTAGGTTGTGAAATTCTTCTTTTCTTTTGCAAAGCATTGATTAGAACCGACTGTAGTACCTTAAAGTGAGCGCAGCCCACGACCAGTCTACTAAGCAAAAGACTTAGGCTTTGTTTACTTCTTATGCATTTAAATGTTTATAAAACATCTTATAAACGCACAAGCAAACACAATGTAATAATATATTGATTATATTCGTGCAAACTGCTCGAATGATACTGAATCGGGTCAAAAGTGGATTGTAGAGTTTTTCCGTACACAAACAAGATTCTATTCGTGCGAACTCGATTCTATTCGTGCGAACTCGCTCGAAACATGTTTTTCAGTATACTAAACCTAACAAATACAACATGGAGGGTTGGTCGAAGTTCACAATGTGGGAGGAATATCTAGTTCTTGAGGACTGCCCGAAATTCAAGGCCATCTGTGTGCAAGAGCAGGCTCTGGCGCCGAAGCGGACAAGACACAACATTGCTGGGGACTACAGCAGCGGCTCGCAATCGTTCGACCTGAACGACGAGCAAGCCGAAGAGTCCTCCGCTACACACTCTAGGCGCGCCCGCCCTCCGGGACAACATGCCTGTATCCGACGAGCTAGAGAAGCTGGAATTTCCTCCCGCCGATCGTCGGCCGCGTCTGGATCACGCACCCCGCAGCCTGCGCCTATACCGCCGCCAAGGGTCCCTATTGCCAGCGAGGTCTTGAGGGATAACGTATATGTGCAGTTGATGCAATAAATGCATGAAGTCTGCAGCAAATACGAGGCCGCAACCGACTCGTTCATCAAGGATATTTACTCCGACCTCATACGTCGGATCCAGCGCCGTCTAAGATTGGCTGATGAGGATCCTGGGGCAGCGGCGGCCGGCGGCAACGAGGGAGACGGAGAAGACGACGAGGAATCGGACTCCGCCACCGATTAGACAGTGGCGGCGTTTTTATTTGTATTTTGTTTTAAATATTCGTTGTATAATTTTACATTTGTCAATACAATGAATATTCAGTCTCAATTACCTCGTTTTATAATTATTTCAATTCAGCTGATTTTAAAACTAAACGAAAAAATTAAAATGAAAATTGGTTATAAAATTTCTGGGTTATTGGAAGTGTCTGCCTATAATGGCGGAAATAAAAATTTTAGACTATGGATAAAAAAATTAGAGCTGTGGAAAAAAAAGGGGCGGGGTTATTGGGGACTTCCGGACTATGCTCTTAGCATTAATTATTTATCAGTGTATTATTTTTGTAAAATGGGAAAAATAGGTAACCAAACAGAGTAGATAAATAAAAAATGATTTTCATGGTTTGATTGATCTTATCTCTCCCAGTAGTTCACAGCAAGCAGAAATGGGTGTGTCTTCTCTCTCGGTGGCAGTTGCCGCCCTTCCCACTTGTTCGCATTCTTTCTCTTCAAATAATTTCTCTGTTAATTGCTTCCCCTGTAACCTCAACTCCATCAGAACGTCCACAAAGCTCAAGCCCCTCTCCATCTCTAATCTTTCATCATCATCTTCTTCTTCTTCTTCTATACACTGCGCTTCCACTGCGTTCGACGGCGTAGAGTTCAATCAAGATGAAGATGAGCCATTGAAAGGTGCTCTGGGATCCGTATCCGAAGCCGAGGACTATAATGGCGCCCTACAAATTGCAGACGCTGGGAGGCTCTATGTTGGGAATTTGCCCTTTTCGATGACGTCTGCGCAATTGACTGAGATTTTCGCTGAAGCTGGCAGTGTTGTTTCCGCCGAGGTGTGAATTGCTGATTGATTGATCTGAATTTTGAAGAATTGGTGGAATTGAATTGTGATTTTTTTTTCATTTGTCAATTTAGGAATGTGATATTGTTGCCACATGATTGGTTTAGCTTAATTATTGTTAATATACTGAATTTGGTTTTGTAGATTGTGTATGATAGAGTTACAGACAGGAGCAGGGGATTTGCATTTGTTACTATGGGGAGTGTTGAAGAAGCCAAGGAGGCAATCAGATTGTTTGATGGAGCTGTAAGTATATGCTCACTCAATTTCTGCTTTTGTTCAATCCAATTTCTCTTGTAAAGTTCTACTATTAAAATAGAGGGAAATCTGCTCTTACTGAATTAAATTGTGTGTATAACTGAACTACCAAGTGAATTGCTAAGTGAATGTGAGATTTAGGCTACAGTTCTAATTCTGCATACTTTTTGGCACTTTCTGTAACTTGGCAAATAAGCATATGCAAGGTCCAGTACATGCTAAATCTGCTGGCAATTTATATCACAAACTGCCATTAAACATGACTTGCAGAATTTATAAGGGAGTACAAACATTTTAAATTTTGGGAAAACTAGACAAAAGATTGTAGAAAGCTGAAGTGGTGCGTTCACCTCATTCTTATTGTTTGCCTACATGAGTTGGTATTGTACTAGGGTGACTAAGCTCACTGCCAAGTTTCCTGCTTTCGGTGATTTTCAGCAAATTGGAGGTCGTACTTCGAAGGTGAACTTTCCTGAGGTGCCAAGAGGCGGTGAAAGGGAAGCAATTAGCCCAAAGATACGAAGCAGCTATCAAGGGTATGTGGACAGCCCTTTCAAAATATATGCAGGCAATCTGAGCTGGAGCCTCACGTCTCAAGCCCTACGAGACGCATTTTCTGATCAGCCAGGATACCTGAGCGCCAAGATCATCTACGATAGGGACTCTGGAAGGTCACGTGGCTTTGGATTCATTACTTTCTCCTCTGCAGAAGAAGTGGAATCTGCATTGACTGCCATGAATGGAGTGGTAAGAAACTCGATCACTTTATCTGTTTGGAAACCTTTTTTCCGATCATCCTTGCTTGACTCGTCGTTGCCTCTCAATTTGACGTGAGCAGGAACTGGAAGGCCGGCCATTTAGGTTAAATCTGGCAGAGCAGAGAGCTGCTGCTGCATCTCCCCCGGAGGTTGAGAACACATCGGAAAATAGTGAGTTGGTTTCAAGTGCCAGTCCTTGACTGGGAATTCGAAGCATAATTCCTTGAGACATTCTTGCTGTGGAATTGTTCAAGTGATATAATAATGGCAGCAGATGTAAGTAGATATATATTGGGATCTACAGTGTAAGTTTTGGATACAATAGATGAGGCATAAATGCACCTTTATTAATGAAGCTCTTGAGACCATTACCTGTAATTTATAATTTGCTTCCTTTTGAAGCTTCAACGGTGACTTAAAAAGTTAAAATCATGAAACGCAGAAGAAACTTGACCCTATTATTACATTGTTTATTGAAGATGAAGAAGTGTGAATTTGTTAACTGTGTATGATAAAGCAAAGACACTACAAGAAAGTTCCTTAAAAACAATTCATTTACCTATAAATAATAAAAATATAATTAAAATCAATCTTCAAAATTTAAGCATATTATATATGGAGAATGAATACAAAAATTGGAAACAATTCTCTCAACGAAAATCAATAAAGGATACAAATGAAAATAGATCCATTAGGTCGTAGAAAAAGGAAGAAAGTTATGGCGTAGAACAGTGTGACTATACAGTATACACTGTATGAAAAAGTGAAGAATTGTGATGCTATGTTTTGTGTAACAAGAAAGAGAATTAAAAAAAGTATAATAAAAATGTCAATGTTAGATATAGAATGTCCAAAATAGAGTTTAAATATTTATTTTATGAATAAAGATAAATATACATAAATTATACTACATGTGCATAATATTCTTAATTTTTAGATTTAATTGAATTTTATTAAAGTTAGGTTTTGTTATTTGTTATATTATTATGTAGCAATAAGAAAGAAATGATATAGAAACTTTATTTCAAACTATAACATGATTTCAAGCTTGATTCAAATTAATTATACAATATTTAGTGTATAAAAAATCATTTTTTCTTAAATATGCAAATATTTAAATTAAAATTTTAATTTTTTTAAAACTTGTTGCTAAATACTTAGTACTCCATGAAATTTATTTTAAATCAATTAATATTTGTAAATCAATTTCCAATATAAAATGTTAAAAAAGTTCGATTATGTATGTACAATTATGTACATTTATCACTATCCTTATTTTATTTATCTAAGATACTACCAAACATCAACTAATATTAATTTATTCAGACAAAACTAAATAATTAATCTAATTTATTAACTAATGATAAACCTCAATTCAACTACCAAATAGGGCCTTAAAAGTATTGTTAAGAGATCATTAGAGTCGTCTTATTTAGGAGAAAAACTTATAAAACATATAGAGGTTAATTTAGTTGGACAGAGCAAAACAAAATAACTATTTTCCTGGATAAAAACACTACAATATATAATTATATTTTATTAATAAATATAAAATCACGAAATTACCGGTGTTTGTTAAAAAATGGTGAGGGCACGATCTCAGCTAGGCCTGCTTAATCGGTTCTCCGGTTCTTGGGTACCCAGAATCGGAACCGGAACCGGAACCGGAACCGGAACCGATAGGGTAATTGAGGAACCGGGAACCGGTTTTCCAGTTCCGGTTCTAATGTTTTCAAAATTTCCGGTTCCGGTTCTACCCGGAACCGACTGATTCTTACCCGAAACCGAATAATAAATCAATTTTAGATTTTAGATTTTATAAGATATTAATTAGATTCAATTATCTAATAGAGGCTGTGTGTGTATATGTCGTGTGAGTGTCTGTGTTGAGGGTGTGTGTGTGAGTGTCTGTGTTGAGGGTGTGTGTGTGTGTGTGTGTGTGTGTGTGTTTAAGGTGTTGTGTGTGTGTCTGTGTATGGTGTTGTGTGTGTGTGTGTGTGTGTCTGTTTAAGATGTTGTGTTTGTATGGTACTGAATGTGTTTAAGTGTATACTTATTATTTAGTTGTGTGTTGATTTTGATTTTTAGGTGTTATACTTTTTAGGTATTTATTAAATTATTGTTTTTAGGTATTGGAATATTGGATGATGAATATTGTTCTCTTGTTTATTTGTAGTTTTGTGTGTTTCTTTAAATTTTTCGATATAAATTGTTATATTTCTAGAGGTTGAATCATTAAAAAAAATTAAAACTACAAATCGGATCCGGTTCGTAACCGGAATCGGCCGGATAAGAACCGGTTGGATCCGGTTCCGGTTCCGGAATTCATGAAAATTGATAACCGGATACCCGGTCAAATCGGACCGGATAGAATCGGAACCGGCCAGTTAAGTAGGCCTAATCTCAGCACACCTCTGTGACTGGTCTAAAAGGACATGTTAGTCTTAGAGTGTCCACTATAAGGCGGACACGCCCAATAGCCCCGCCTCAGTTTTTGTCCATAGCCCCAGTTTTGTTGTCCATAGCCCCAAAATTCTATTTCTGCCACTATAGTGGACACCTCCAATAGCCCCCAAATTTTATAATCAACTTTCATTTTATAATGTTTCAAGTAATTATGAACAAATTTATCGGGCTATACGTAATTAGAAGAACACGACTATACGAAGTAGAATTAAAATTAAAATTAAAATTGAAATTAAAATTAAAATTAAAATTGAAATTAAAATTAAAATTAAAATTAAAATTAAAATTAAAATTAAAATTAAAATTAAAATTAAAATTAAAATTAAAATTAAAATTAAAATTAAAATTAAATATAAAATTAAAATTAAAATTAAAATTAAAATTAAAATTAAAATTAAAATTAAAATTACACACTACATTTAATCTAGTACAAATCACTAACATGTTTACACTGCGCCACCACCTCCCCTACGTGTCCACACTTCTTCAATCAAATCGGCCTGCAGTGTGTTATGTGATGTGGTCCTGCGCATATCAGCGAAGCGTTGGATCAAATATTCATTGCTCCGTGGTACGCCCATCTGGATCGGCGCGGAGGCAACACTGTGACTTGTACTTGCGCCTTCTTCCGGTGCCCATCGCTCTTCCGCAAAGCCTAGTGGGCGGCCTGGTGTTGCACTTGTTGAATCAGAGCATTCCAGCTGTCTCTCCACAAATTGTTCATTTCCGACCCCAAATTGTAGTGAGAGAAATTTTTATAGATGCAAAGTTGGAATGGTGTGAAAATAATGAATGGAGTGGGGTGTATTTATAGGTGAATTGAAATGTAAAAAAAAATAAAAAAAAAATTATTTCGGCTATAGCCGCGGCGGTCGGTGCCGCCACTATAGGCGCCACGGCTATAGCCGCGTCCTCGCCCATTTCACCGCGTCCTCGCCCCGGAGTCGGCTGAAGCTCGTCCGCCCCCCTACCGCCCCCATTTCGCTGTCCGCCCACGCCCTCCACTATAGCCCGCCCGCCCTCCGCCCCAACCCGCGGCTATAGCCGCGGGCTCCCCGTAGTGTAGTCAGTCCCCAATTTTACCGCGAGGAGCTAAGGATATCATTACTTACATTATGGTTGCTTATTAATTATTATACCATAAACTTGCATGTTTAATGCAAAAGGACTTCAACTATGGCTGGCTTTGTACTTGGGAAAATATACATAATCTTTAGGACTACTCAAGGTAAAACTCGTTTTATTTTATGTAGACTTTTCGTTTACTATTTCTTAACCTGTCCACTTGTTTCAAGCAATCTGTTTTCACATATTTATAGTTGTAAATCGCATTATTTATAGTTACGCACAAGTTTGAGACGCATCAAATTCTTGGCCAACAACATTCGTGTATAGAGAAAATAAAAGATTCTAAATGCAAGTAGGAAATAATATATTGAATATTATAAACATCCAACCAGGAGGAAGAATTAACCAAAAAGAAACACTTAGCTCCGTATTATAAACAGTTATAATAGCCATTTAAATCATGATGTTTGATCAAATTCTAGCAGGTCACAATGACTTTTAAATTGGAATATTAAATTACGAAGTTTGAATTTTTCTCAGTCATCACATTCATACACAAATCGACATCTTTTTATGCTGTTAAAAACGACAATATTTCAATAACATAAAAGGGGGAATGCATATTTTAATAAAATGCATCTTTTGAATATCCCAAAAAGATGATATTTTGTACATGAATTGGTGAAACTTCATTATTTAATATTCCAATTTCACAGACTAAAATTTGACAACTTCATTATTTAAATAAATATTATCCCTATAAACTATAATTGTCCATAGATATTAATCACACCATCTTCTTCGTCTAGAAATTTGGCATCCACAGAAAGCGCGTTTCTTGAGTTACCCGATTTCAAAAAAATCAGAAGAAAACGAGGTGGCATTACTCGTCTTCGTCACATATCACCATCATCAGTTGACTATTCTGTGTCTACAGTAAGAGGAAGCAGCAGGGGCACGACGGGAGACTAATTTGACTAGTCTCTTCTCTTACTCATTCAACCCACCAATTCTCCATATATCTCCACACCTGTAAATCCCCAATTCCAATCCCAATTCCAATCACAATTTCATTTCAGCAATACAATGAACGATCTATTCTCCGGATCCTTCCGCGGCGGCGATCAGTCCCCGCCGCTGACTCACAACATCGAGCTCTCCGGCGTGAATCTGGACCGCTTCTTCGAGGACGTGGAGGCGGTGAAGGACGAGCTCCGCGACCTAGAATCGCTCCACAGCCAGCTCCAGACCTCCCATGACCAGAGCAAAACCCTACACAACGCCAAGGCGATCAAGGACCTCCGATCACGCATGGACGCCGACGTCTCCGCCGCGCTGAAGAAGGCCAAGCTCGTCAAGGTCCGCCTCGAGGCGCTCGACCGCTCCAACGCCGCCAACCGTAGCCTCCCCGGCTGCGGGCCGGGCAGCTCCTCCGATCGGACGCGCACGTCCGTCGTGAACGGGCTCCGGAAGAAGCTCAGCGAGGCGATGAACCGATTCAGCGATCTCCGGCAGCGGATGGGCGGAGAGTACCGCGAGACAGTGCAACGGCGGTACTACACCGTAACAGGGGAGAATCCGGAGGAGAAGGTGCTGGATCGGCTGATCGAGACAGGGGAGAGTGAGACGTTTTTACAGAAGGCGATCCAGCAGCAGGGGAGGGGGCAGGTGATGGAGGCGATCATGGAGATCCAGGAGCGGCACGACGCGGTGAAGGAGATGGAGAGGAATCTGAGGGAGCTGCATCAGGTGTTTATGGATATGGCGGTGCTGGTGCAGAGCCAGGGGGAGCAGCTCGATGACATCGAGAGCCAGGTCAATCGGGCAAGCTCGTTCGTGAGGGGCGGGACGGAGCAGCTTCAGGTTGCGAGGAAGCATCAGAAGAATACTAGGAAATGGGCGTGTTTTGGGATTATTTTGCTGCTTATTGTTATTTTGATCATCGTTCTCTCCTTACGCCCATGGCAGAAGTGATCGTGATCGTGATCATTCTTTTTATTTTGTTGGGTGTGCTTTGTGCAATATGATTTCTTCATTTTTGTTTCTTCATTGCATTGCATTGCATTTTATCCGACATATTTCTTTGCTATCTCTCGATCATTATTCATTGTTGAATTGTTAGGGATCCAACTGTATTTACCAAACTCAACTTACTCATGGAAAAATTTGTGTAGGAATATGATGGTAATGCATATCATATGTATGGAAACGCATTATTTATCTCATTTTAGTTCTTTAGTCATTAGGTTGATAGTTTTTGGGTCTTTTTCACATTAATATTTAGTTTGGTGGGTCAATAAAGACTCGATGCATTCAAATAAATGTGAGGATATGTTATTATCATGTCAAGTTGGTATTACACAGATAATATAATAATCCAAATATGCTCCATCTGTTGTCCTCGTATACATATCTAATCCCTCCGTCCCAAAAAAATATACACTTTGGATTGGCACAGTTTTAATATTCTTCTGCCCCAACTAAGTTGAATCATATTTCTTTTTGAGATATCCCAACTATAATAATCCAAATGTGCTCCATCTGTTGTCTTCGTATACATAGATAATCCTTCCGTCCCAAAAGAATGTGCACCTTGGGTTGGCACGGGCTTTAATATTCCTCCGTCCCGACTAAGTTGAATCGTATTTCTTTTTGGGATGTCCCAACTAAATTGAGTCATTTCCCTTTTTAACAAAAAATAAAACATTTAATCTCTCTTACTTTGTTTCATCACCTACTTTATCCACTCTTTATCTTTCCTACTTTATTATTCTCTTACTTTTCTACACGATTTCTTAATCTCTGTGGCCAAAAGTTTTGACTCTAACTTAGTTAGGACGGAGGGAGTATAAAATTAGTAAAATAAGATAAAAGTAGAGAGAAAAATAATTAAAGTATTATTAATGGAGAATGAGTCCACCCCAATAAAGAAAAAAAAGTTTCCAAAATTAAAAAGTGCATATTATTGCGGAAGGAAAGCATAAGTGTAACTTTAATAAAATCAAATGTGTTCATATATGTCCCTAGGACTTTTTTCAAGAGATTTAAGAAATTGATGTTTAAATGTTAAATTGAAGAACACTCATGCAACAGTAATACATTCAATCACTATTATTTACAGATCGTATTATAATATTACTACAAACAATTTCCCATTACCAGATACGAGGAAAATAATTCACAGTTCAACTTCGTTCTTTTTGCAGCACCGTAACATGATAAGGATGGCCATGACATGAACCCGATCGCACTCTTGATTCATTTTCGTGGTCTCCTGTGTCACCTGTCAGCAAATTCCACTGCAATGAGTAGTTCAACAAGTCGAACGTACCTTGGCAAAACACAGAAATCTGGAGAGGGACTTTAGCAGAAGACAACGGCTCAATATTGACTCGAGTTGAACATGATCCGGACCAGATGAATGGTGAAACACTTTCAGGAGCTAGAGCCTTCCCAACTCGAGCCCCAATAGCATCAGATTTAACTTTAGCATCGGTTAAATAAGTTATATCGTGCCAGCCAACTTCGTTCCCAGAGACTGAAGCAGTAGAGGTGACTGAGCTCGACCGAGCTAAAGAATCAAGGGTGTTTATGCGAACTGATACAGCGTCTTCTAAGGAGTTGTACACAGACATACTTAGATTTATCTCACATAAACCAGATGAAAAGTCTTGCCTCACCGACCGAGGACCATCCATTGACCACCATACTGGGCTACTGCTTCCGACTCTATGTTAAAACAGAAAAAATAAACGAAATGAAGACCAAAATATGAATTCTGTAATCACAGAGAATAATCAGTGAAATATCTAGTATGCAGAAACTTGATAGCTTCAGCAGAAGACATAACAAGAAAAGGTATTTTTACCTGCAATGGCACGTGTAGTGAGAAAGAAATTCTGTGGTTCTTGGTGGCCCGGAATTGGTACCATCCTCTGACTCGGCTATCAAGATGAAGTCGACAGTACTTCCATTACCCTGTTACATTCCAAGAGAAAACAATTAACTACAAAAATGGGATCATGATGGAGACCAAAACAGAACTAAATGATCGATATTGTTGGTAGTTTAAGGTGACCATAGACACATTAACCAGGGAAACAGCAATACAGTCATTTTATTAAACCTTTCAGCAGCAGTAACAGAAGATCATACAAAACACGTGGGATAAAAACCTATTCGTATCCAAGCAACTTAATAAAACCTCTATTTACAGCAACAACAACCATCAAGAATAGCAGTAAGATTACCATACATGTCCACCAGATTGTTTAGTTTGAGATTGAAAACAAGGAAAAACGAAGCAACCCTGTACCTGGCCATGCCTTTCTTGATGCAATCTTTCATGATGATGAAAAAGATCAAAAGGTGAAACAGACGTATCAAACAATCCACTGGAATCACTATCATCAAGTCTCACATTGGCTATTCCCTTGGCAAGGGAAGATATGTTATCTTCAGTACTTCCTCGAGTTGTGCAATTCTGAAACACAAAGTAACTTAAGAATATAAACAAGGAAACAACTTAAGAAAACAGGAATAATGAAGGCAAGTAAAGAAATAAGATAAACACTCTCCAGACTTATTCATAACATAGTAGTTCCTTAAATACTCAAAAGTCATACCAAGACAACAGCAAAAACCCTCAAACTGAACTGCCAATATAACCTTACCACTAATGTGGGAGACAAAGGAGAAGAAGAAAGTAACTGTTTATGGATGATAGTACAGTGTCTTTTCAGAAAGACAGACACAAAAATTAACTAGAAGGAAGAAACAGGTGTCTGTCTCATGGATGATGGTGATACGTCTTTTTGAGAACAATAAGCACATGAGAACTATCTCTGGAAAAATTCTGAAGAGGCACTCACAAATAAGATGAGCAAGACTCTTGACTTTTCTACTAACCTTTAGCCTGAAAAAGCATGACAGAGACTGACCAGCCATTAAAAATCCGAAAGATAAGTCAGATCCTATTGGTTGCAGCGGTGCAAGTTCCCACTGGTCCCCAACACATGATAGCCGCTGAAGCTGGAAGTTCTCTGAACTGGTCCTGTTGGCAGCACCTAGTTTTAGGGAATAAAAGATTGTGACAAAATGCTGACATATTTATTATGCATTTCATCATTTTAAATGAAAATAAATATCAAACTAAATGATCAAATCATAAATTCAAGGTTGCATGGATAAATCTTATTTAGCTTCTGTTTCATTTAATTGGTCAAAGTAGTAAAAAAAATTAATTTGCTCCATCATCTATTTACCTCCACGTTGTAATGCATGTGTAAAGTTCGATATTTTATGATTGATGACACATCTTCTGTTTCGTAATATATTGTTATATACAGTGAAATGCTTCCAGGATCAGCAGCTCTAAACCAAAGGGGCCACTTAATGGGTGTTTCCCAAGAGCTTGCTATGTTCTGCAAATAGGAAAAAAATGGAATTAGTTAATTGCACTATGCACCAAACAACTAAAACTGCTGGTAAAATATAGTACTACACATAGGTGGAGCACATTGACCTCAGGGAACACAAATGCAGTTTTTGCTGTCTTGGAGACATCCAAGGTAGTGCAGCTCCGTGATGAAATCGCCTTTTTTTAAGAAAAGGAGGGAGTTCCAGGTTCATAACTTCCTGACCTGCGATTTCTAGAAATCTTGGATGACTGATCTTCATCTTCAAGTTCTGCCAGCATAGATGAAGTGAGGCATAGCCATGTTAGAAGAAATAAGGCTACACAACAAAAGCTGTGGTACTGGTTATGATGAGAAAATCAAAATGATTGCAGAGATCATGTCTACAAGCAACGAATAAGTATCAATAGGCCAAGAAGCAGGCAATTCACTGAAATGACAAGAGACAATGAGCGAATTGACAAATCTAACAGATGTCAGATGATCATTTGTAAATGTAACCACCAAGAGAAAAAAAAAAGTCTCCTGACAGCCAAATGATAAATACAGAAGAGGTAACCTTGTATGATCTTGGATATGTGATGCTACTATAATGGTATAATTAAATTCTTCCTATTCCACTGAATGAAAATATCACAAAAAGTATAATGATTAATGACTAAGACCCTCATGTCCATTTTATATCCAAAGAAGTTCCATGTCTTGGGAATTTTCCAACCATTTGGAGAAGTTATTTGATGACTGATGGACTCCGGTTCTCCTATTCATAATTTTAGGATTATACAACGAAGCATCGTATGCATCTTTCATGAGAAAGTAGCATGGTCACATTTTACATGCTGCACATTGCCAATAATACCATAAAAAGGGGAAAATATAAAAAGGTCCAGAATAACTTTAAAAAACATTAAGATAATACTTTTACCTTCACAGGATTTTTTGATGGTTGCTCAACTCCATGGTAAGACATCGAAGATCTCCAGCATAAACTGTCCGAGGTAAGCTGTGAATGGTACCCTCAAGCCTTGGCAGACTCTGAAATATTTAGTACATTGTAGCAGAAGCATTACATCTTTATAAACAGAATACTAATCCTTGTGAAGTACATCATACCTAAGTTCCTCCAAAGGCAACAAACTCGAAGTCAAGAAGAGAGGGGGGAGGGGGGGTACCTTTATCACCAAGAACTCAAGGTTATCTTTCACTGACTTTTTTTTGGCTTTCTTTTCCCTTTAGCAACTTTCTTTCTGACAATATCTGACTGAAAGTTACAGATTCCAATTACTGAACCAGAGAGTTTCCGCCTCACGCCAACTAATTTGAAAGTGCCCTCTACTTTTGGGGTGACTGTTAGCTGAACCTGAACAGTAAGAGAAAAGAAAGAGAGGCAGCAAATGGTAAGGCTAGCAAGGCGTATATCACATCACTGTATATACTGTACCTAGAACAACATTTGTGGTTGTAATCATCAAATAGTTTTAGGTGTTGGGGGCAGTGGAAGTAGATACTGACAAGCTGCTGGACAAAGAACGAAACAAACAAACGTCTCCTAACAGAATGATATGGAGTAAAAAGCAATTTCGATCTGTATCACAGAATCCCAAACTGACACTGTAGGGGCGTGGAAAAAATTGCTAGATTGATAATTTATGAGCATGCTTCAAGACATAAAATAATCTAAATAAAGTCAGGGCATGCTGAGCAAAAAAAAACTGAGAACATGACCAAGACAAAATCACATCTTACAAAGTATAAAAAAGAAAAACTTGTAACATTTTATGTGACATAGTGGATGGCAAGAAGAAAAGAGAAGTTTCTGGTATCTAGAAGTATGTAATTTATTGCTTTTTGAACAACACCACCAAGGGTGTTATCCTTCTTCCCAATTTAGTACTCCCTACAAAATTATGCATGCATCTGCTTCCAGCCTTCAGCATGGGAAACAAATTTCCATTGGTCAATGAGAGATCTTAGATTAAGTAACAGGAGGGGTGAGGTATACAGCATCAATCTCTAGGTCAGCTTAGACAAGCAACCCCTCCATGTATCATATGATGTGCCGCCCCCAGGGTACTATCACTGGTTGCCAGTTGATTAGATACAAGGATTTAGAGCTCACCAATACAGTTTCTCCACCTTGCATTGAAATGTTGACTTCCGATAAATCAAATAATGATGCATCTGCGCTAGTCTCCCTGCATTCAGATAGCAGTGGTATCACTACAAGACTGATCAAGCCAGAAAGGAAATATAAGACGAACTAAACCCAGAAAGAATCGTGGAGATACCCAGTAATTGAGACAGTTCTCAATTCCTTGTCATTCTTATCTTCATCTAAAGATCCATCCGTACCTGCAATCCGCAGGTACATTGTAATGAAGTTCATGCTGGATTAGTATAAAATCAATTATCAAGCAAAGATATTAAAATATAAAGTTGAATTTTTATTTTTTTAATGTTAAATGGAGTACTAAATGACAGTCATCCCAATATTACGAATACCCTCCAAATATAACAACTCGAAATTTGTATTCGCAAATAGCCCCTGAATTGGCGCTTATTAACAATGAAACAAGAAAGGAAAGTTGTGGCCTGTGGGGTTTAATGTAACTTCCACCTTTTATGCACTTTTTGTGTAAGAAGTTAAATCTCAAGCATGATTATCATAAACACTTTGAGATTTGTAGTTGCAGTTTGCAGATAGCCCCTCAATTGGTTCTATTGACACGAAAAACAAAAGAAAAATGTCACGGTTTACTGTAACTTGCCACTTTTTATGCATGTATTATGTGATATATCAAGCACGATTAGTGTAAATGTAACAACTTGAGATTTTTAGTTGCAAACAGTCCCTTTGGTAACTGATATCGAACATCAAAGTCAGCTAGAGGATCAAGTGGAATGAGGAGATCAGATCAAGAGATTATTATGGGATGAGGAGAATATCTCATGATATGATTTGAATTTGTTTGGTTTATTAGTATCTTTCCTTTATTATTTTTATTCAACACTTTATTATGCAATAGGATTTAAATTGATTTGCTTAGCTTATTTAGTGGGATTGCTATTCTCATGCTAACTCCTTTAAAAGGATAGTTGGAGGTTAGATAGAGGACTATTAGGCCTCTTCGGAGGATTGTCTTAGGCGTCCTCGGAGGATTGTCTTCTTCGCGTTAAATTTCAGTTCTTGTTTTCCATTTTCACCGTGTTCTCGATATCTTGTGATCAACTGCCTTTACCCCATACCAGTTACAAAGAAAAAGAAGAAAGATTTTTGGGGTTTAATGTATCTTGCCATCTCTTTATGTAAATAAGCTAAATCTCAAGCATGAATAAAGTAAATAACCCTCTAAGAAGTTATCCAACAAGGACAACTGGATATTCCTGCAACAAAGACACATTATAGTGAATGATGAGCATAAACCAGCCAGATACATACCTGATTCACTTTGATCACATTCTGCTGAATGCTTGCATATCAGGGAAACATTTGAAACTGATATAGGGATCTGAAGGGGGTCCCTAAAACTAACTTCCACCTTGATTGCCTCTGCAGTATCACGAAGAGCATAACATTTGTAAGCAAGCACAAAAGGCTGAAATCGGTAGCTTATGAGAAGTAACAAAGAAAAAATTAACTGCTTGTCATGTTCTAGTGAAATGATGTTGCTATAGTAGACACTGAAGAATCCTTTTTGTGTAATAATTTCCAGTGGAGCAGACGAGGAAAGTTTTGACACAAAATAATGAAGTACCTCTCTTCAAGAACCTAAGAGAATGCTCAGTAAAGATGGCTGAACAGAGGAATGAATTGCACTTTACATAACAGCTCAATAAAGAAATAATTTCCCTTTCTTTCAGAGGGGAGTGGGACCAACTCCTTTAAAATATGGCAAGCAGAAGCTCTTAACTAACATGCTCTAAAAATTGAATGAGATGATATCATGATAGAAAAAAGAAAAAAAAGCAACCCAGCTACACAGTCCTGAGTGCTTAGACAATCAGGTAACATCACTTAAAAAAGTATCATCTTGAAACTGTCCACATTCTGCAAACTTGGGATTTTAGGAGATAAAGCGGGTGTTCGGTTCATGCAAGAACATATCATGCAAATTCAAGCCTATCGCAAAGTTCCAAACATATTTATTTTAATCCTTCCAGAAGAACTAAAGCTTCTAGGCTTCTATACTGGAACTCTTTCATTTCTCCAATTACAAAGAGGAAGTGTTGGTCAATGTTTAAGCCTCAGTTGTTCATTTATCATGTTTTTCTGCTAATATGTATCTATGAAACCAGAAGAACAAATAATCTGTAAATCAGGTAAACCATATGAATTTCTCAACACAAGGCCTTGGTACTTTAGGGGCAATGGCCCGCAAAAAATATCCACACATTTATCAGACTACTTTTTAACATATCACCTTCATACCTCCAGTAATGCAGACATTTGATTCTTTGTACTTCTTTGGTAAAACCTTTGATTGTAACTCAAGCCAGTTAGTCTTCACCCCTGCAACTGATTGAGACATGTCCTCCAACGCCTGCCACAAGCTTTCCTCAACATTGGCCTGAAATATTTCAAGTATCAATGGAAGTGCAAACAGACATCTCTTTTTGGAAATTGGAAGGACAGAAAATAAAATTAGATAATTCTGCACAATCCAAGACATTATTAAGGGATAAAATATTCTCTAAGTTCTGCATTATCAAAAAACAAATGGAAGAAAACAATCTTAATTGACGCCATTATAAAAGCGCTGATCTCCAAACCATTGAAGCATGTGGTATTAGTGATCCAATAAAGACCAAACTAAGACCATAGTGCATACACACACAATCTAGCTATACCATGTCTGTTAGCTACATAAATATCAGAGTCTGCATTCTTCTGGTGCTCCAAATCCATAGCTGGAAGCCTGGAAACTTTGAACAGAGAATATACACCATACCTCTAGTTTCTGAACAAAAAGTCCAACAACTAGTCAACCCCAACTTTACAAAATAAGCACATTTTAAATTTAAAGGCAGTTCATACGCATGTACAGAAAGAATACAACTGATCTATGTAAAACAAACCTAAACTTCGAATATTAGTACTAATTTTATCTACTAAGGAGTGAAAAAAATCTACTACACCAACTCCAGAGGTATATGTTGCTAATACAGATATCCAGGTAAAATAACACCAGATATGGATCCAAAAACTTTTTACGAAGAAAATAATACTAATAAAAAAAGTGGAATTAAACTATCATAAATCGCAAACTATCATTAAGTTGTTGTGAGAATAGAAAAAACAAGATTTAAAGCAAAACAATTTGCTTTACTTCAGATAAACTTCAAGTGCCGGCCAGTAACATCACTTGGATGGTCAAATGGTTACTAAAAGAAAAATGAGCCAACCGAAGGCTTTGAGTTAAGGGAAAGTATTAAGTATGAACTAACTTACAGCTGCGGGAGATGCATAAGTGCGATGATCTTCAAACACACCTTTGATTGAAGAATAGTTTATCACAGGCAACGGGGGCCCCTCAACACCTCAAATGTTTTCCCTGTTTCCTACATAATCAAGTAAACCATAGATATTAGAGACATTTAGGTACATATGAATATAACACGATAATAACAAGGTGAGGAAAAATCTCTAGAGTCGTGGAAAAATAACAATTAAATGAAAGGGTGAAAAGAACTTTAATTGGAATCCGAGCTAATTAAGTCTCCATCTACACTCTGAGAGGAATTAAAACCTATTAGATCTGTATCAACTACACTCTGTTAGGAATTCAAACTAATTAAGTTGTATATTAGTGAAAGCAATTGAAAAGATACGACAGCTTAAGAGCAACACAGATTGATGTTACATTTGGCAGGAACCAAAAGGGTTGACAAACCCTACTTGTCATATGACAGTGTGACACAACGAAAAACTTCATTAAAGCTAAATTTAACTCCACCTATCAATTTATTAGAATAAATAAAAAAGGAAAAATTCATAGAGTAGCAATTTCCCCTCCCTTTAGAGTGAGAGATACAGAAAATACCAATACTAGAAAGGCAAATTGTAAGAGCTCCATATGTTTACAGTGAAGTCAATGGTAAACTACCCCATTATTCAATGTTTTTTAATTCGATGGACGCCTTGTTCCATATTTTTGTATTTGGTAGCTTAATTGCGTTTATTTATTTATTTTGAATGAAAAGGGGGGAGCTATGAATACCAAGACTAAAGAAGTCAAAGGTTTGAGAATAACAAAAGCCCCTTGGCCTCAGACCTGAATAATTTGGAAAAATTCGCTCAGGAACAACTCTTGAGTGAGCTTGGCTTGATGACCACATGCCAAGACCTCTAGCACATGTTTGATGCCCTCATCAAACATTCCAAGAATTGCACCTGAAACAATCCTCAATATATTGGCAAACAATTCACATGACCAAGGACAAACAAATATATATATATATACACATATATATATATAGATTAGAGCTATCAGGAGTTTACTTTCCAATATGGAAATAGACATGATCCCTGATGTGGCTCCAAGCTGTGCCTTTGAAGACAGAAGGGGCACCTCTGTATGTTCTTACTGCATGTTTTATCTGATGAAAAAGCAAGGTAAAAACTTCCTAACATCATAGTATCATTAGAAGGGATAGTCAACCGAGAAGAATCATTACCTGATCCGATTCCTTGTAAAGGTCACCAGACAGAACAAGGTGAAACCCATATTTCCTTAACATGGCTGGTGTAGACATCAAGAAGCAGTATGCAGCTTGCTCAAGCATGACCGCAGATCTCAAGGGTTCCTAAGAGTGAGAGGTTATAGAGAGTAATAGGAAATTCTCCATTAGTTCAGTGTGCATAATTACGTGCATTACCTCACCAGAGATTCGGAAATAGACACCTGCAGCATCTTTGTACTGATCTCTAGCCTTTAACATCTCAGACCACCAAATTCCACAGCGTGTGACATTCCGCTCACACGATAAACCAATTTTCTGAAGTTAATGGTTCGTATCAAATGAAGAAATTAAAGCTGAACAGAAAAAAGAAATTCCTGTGGAGCACTGATCTTTTATATTGCATTGTGATGTCCAATAGAAATATATCAAGGACTTACTCCATTAAGAGATCGAGCACCTAAATTCATTCACTCATTCAGATATTAGATTGTTGAAGAAGTCAAAACATCACCATTTTCCAAAGGGAATTCCATACATAACAACCATTTTCTCAAAACCTATAAACCTCTCAGCAGCTGGTGTCCTATTAATTATTATCTTTATTACAGATTCTAGGAATCCCATATTCTGGTGTGATCATATATCGTCATTTTTCATGGACTCCATACAATGCTTTACTGAGAAAATCCTTATAATTACAAGTTTCAGGTGCGCAATGCTAACCATAAAAAGGGATGGAAAGGGGGGTGGGAGAAAAACTTGGCAAGTTTATCATTACCACATATGTCGTAAATGCATTTTCCATGCAGTACTCAGCATCTTTGCTTGTCGGATCCAACATAAAATAAGCCAGCCCCATCAACTCCTGTCCAATCAAAACACTCCATGGAATGTAACAAAAATAGAGAATATTGAAGTATAATATGCAGAAATTTAGATAGGTTAGGGCTGTAAAATTTTAGAAGGCATACACCTCATAGCGGCATGATAAAACAATATATTCAGCCCATAAATGAGCATACTGATAACAAAAATTATGGCAGCAAAACAAGTACAATTGCCTTTGGTAAGTCAGTCTTAACTCTCTTGTGACTTCACTTATTATCAAACATACTTATTTAACACCTGTTGGTTTGAAAGAAAAGACTACATCTTAGTTCACCTGAGTGCTTGTAATCACACACATAGACAGAATGTAGCAAGGTCATACTTGTAAATTAAGAAATGATACAAGCGAGATTCTTTCGAAATCTAACTGTAGGCAAAGAGCAGCAACTAACCAAAAGAAAAAGGTGTAGCTATTCAAAAGGAAAACTGAAATACCTGAACACCAGCATAATGCTTCCAAGCTTTATCAAGTTTGTAATCTGTAGAAATAAGTCGATAATTCGATAGTGCAAGTTCATAGTCTCACAACATAAAAGCATAGTCACCCAACACTCTTATCTGAGATTCAGTCGAGTTAAAGGTGTACCTGCAAAAACGCTTAATCTAGCCAAGTTAGAGAAAGTATGGTAAAGTGAAGCAGAAAGGTGACATTCCATTAGCAGCAGTATTACATATTGATACAACTCTTTAACATACATAGGCACACTGGGATTCTCAGGTACATCGTCTTTTCCTTTTCTCCACCACAAGGTTTTTATCTGGTTTCTAAAGCCCTTCCTTGTCGCTGAAACCTGACTTAACATTTTAGATAATAGTAGAGCTAGGGCATACTAACAACAACATATGAAGCAGATAACTGATAGAAATACCTGCTGGTTAAGAACACGGATTTTCAGCTCCATAAGAGGGATTATATGTTTAGATGAGAAATCATGCATGGTATTTCTCAACTGTGAGATACAAGAAGATTGATCACAGTCATGTTAAAGATAACATCCTCCTGTAGAGAGATCTATTATGGCAGCAAATAAATACCTCTTCTATATCATCCTTGTTAAGATAGCAACCAATTTGCTTTTCATTTGAAGCACTGCTTTTCTGAAACATAGAGATGTAAATACATGAGTTGAAGGACAGGTAAGCTCGCAGTCATCAAACTCTGCCTTACATGAGATGCCCATGGATTCTGTTTATGTTCTTCTCTGCCATTGATGGAAGAGTTTATACACAAGAGATGACAATCATTTGCACCAAATGTACTCCTCATTTCTGCCAGAATTCCGGAAGCTCTGCACAAAGAGAATGAACATAGAGTATCTCAAATCCGCATTTGAAACTTGCCAGATTCTGTCAAAAGCAAAGAAAAATCGAAGACCATAACAATGCCATTCCTTGTTGCTTTCGCTTGACCCACCATCTCTACCAGACAGAATTTATGTCAGTTAATTCTTGCGAGATATAATCTCTATCTACTAATTCATGTATTCTACACACAAGAATCAGTGCATGTTCATCGCAGTAGATGATTAAGGCAGAATATATGATTTTTGAAGTAGGTTATTAAGGAAGAATCTAAAAAATCTTCACTTCCCCGTCAAAGATAAGGACATCCCATTGCAGTTGGAGTGAATGTCCCATAAGTAGAGATTGCGAGAAAAGTATTTTACTATAGCGGTAGAATTTTCCCCTTTCAATATCGCTATAATTTCATTTGTTCTAACACGTGATTAATAATACAATATACAAATCACATTTAGAACCAGGATTTTAGTCCATAAATGTAAAATATAAGAAGTCTAACTTAAGAGTAGGAAGATCGCCACATACTTTTCCAGCATGCTTTCTTGATTATCGTGTACCAGCAAGTACTACTTCAGAATCTTAGGATCCATGGCGCCATCGTTGAGAAGATGAGGCAACTGATTTGTGTTGAACAAGTCAACAAATTTTCCTATAGGATCTTTATCCTTTGAAGAGACAGCAACAAGACCTATTTTTATCAATTTGAAATGCATAACCATCACTTAATGCCTCCAAGATAACTCTCGTTACAGCATATTGAAGAAAAAGATGAGATAATAGCCAACTGAGAAACACTCAGTCCAAGTACAAGACAATGCAGACTTACAAGCCACGGGGTGATCAAAAGCTTCATGTTCTGAGAAGGCAGCAGCATCTATCAGCTCTTTGTTAAATTTCTGAAACCATGATGGCACCAACTCCCGAGGAGAGGCTGCATAAATAACCTAATGTCACTACTTCAAAGTCCTAGCTAATATTACCATATAAAATGTAAAGTCATTTTCTGTAAAATAAGAAAAAACACAATCTTATCAACTAAAAAGTGAAAAATCTACAAAGTGGCGAGGAATCTATCTTAATCTAAAGTGCCAGTTTGGTGAAAAGACAATGCTACCCTTTTTGGAGGGAAAATGGAGAGATGAAGTGGCTTTTATTTCTTTATTTTATTTTGAGTATTGTTCAATAAAATTCTAGCTTCTTGAGAAAGTTTTGAAACACTTTTAAATAGAGTCTGTCATTAGTTGAATCTACATTTATGTATCATGGACTAATTTTCTAATTTTCTGATTGCAAAATAGGGGGTGGTTCTGCTTGGAAACCGGTGATGGCTCCGGTGAGAACTCCGGCAATGGCTTTGGC
Source organism: Salvia splendens (assembly GCF_004379255.2). NCBI lineage: Eukaryota > Viridiplantae > Streptophyta > Magnoliopsida > Lamiales > Lamiaceae > Salvia > Salvia splendens. The sequence goes on along the minus strand of NC_056033.1, from coordinate 30,250,758 downwards.
AGATGAACAAACATATCAAATTAGCAAAAATCTATGTAGAATCTTTCAATTTATACATTTCTAAAACTTCGAATAATTTAACATTAGTTTTAAATTCTATATTCTGAAACATGAAAAAGATACTTCATCGGGGATGAGGCCAGCGCCAGAGATGCATGGCCGGTAAGTAAAGGCAGTGGCGGCAGAAGGGACGGAGGCAGCGGCGATGGCGGAAGGGACGTAGGTAGCATCGGCGGCTGGAAGAGAACCACCCGGCGGAAGAGACGGAGGCAGCGGCGGCGGTGCAGGGACTGCAACTCTGCAAGAGCCATCCGGCGACACCATGGCCAACCAAACAGACAATTAAGCAGGATGGAAGGAAACCCGGCGAGCACGGCGGTGGGCGTGGCGGCGTCGATTGGCAGAGAGAGGGAGGTGGCGAGGCAAGGCAACGAGAGGGAGGTGGCGAGGCCGATTGAGAGAGTGTGGAGGCGCAGGAGAGGAAGAGAGAGGCGTGATTGGGAGAGAGATGGAGAATAGGGAGGCGCAACTTTTATCGTAGGGTTTATTTAGGTTTTTATTGAGTTGGATTTTTGGAAAATTTTATACTCCATTGATTGATTTTCTTTTTAATTGAATATAGTCCTAAATTAGGTATTATTGTGTCTTAAAAGTTAGATTTAATTTGGACTATTAATTTATTGGATTTAGTATATACTTCATATATATTTTTCATTTTTTTACAATTTAGTTATAAAAGTAGTAGTATATGTTAATTAGCCTTATATTTGGATTACAATTGGAATTGTGCTATAAAGTTTAGTTTGCCTTCCATTTATTTAGGTTAAAATTGCAATTTAATCCTTTATTGTAATATTTTTTTCTGAATTAATTTACAAGCTAAACGACAACAAAAATATGTAATGTTTACAATTTTCATCCTATAATTACTCAATTAAAGTTTTCAGTTCATATATTTTAATTAGTCTCTAATTAATTAAATAATACTACTAAAGAGTTGTATAAATTACGGAATAAGATGAAATTATATATATATATATATATATGTAAAATTAAATCTAACTTATAAAGTTTGTATAACTTCTAAATATAAGAGTAGTGTAAATTTCATATTATTCAAAACAAATAAGATGCATAAAATATTATCGTTATTTTAAGTGGCAATTTACTTTTTATACGTGTATGTGGTGGGAAGTAAGAAATTTATTCTTTCCAATATTAACAACTCATTTAGTCTTTGGCCATATATATCAAGTTATGCTACGGTCTGAAATTAAACGGAAGAAATAAATAGTCAACTAAAATGTGATTATCGAATAATACAAAATTTAGTATACATAATTCTACAGTTAAATTTAGTATACATAATTCTAATTGAGTTGGTTTTATTTTATATATTATAAATAATTACTATGTATATAGTCTTTGGCTATACATCATAAGTTATGTTAAGTCATAAAAACCTATAGTGGTAAAGATCCATTTGGTACTTACTATTATAATATTTGCTGTGATTTAAGTATTTTTTTTATTGAGACATTTAATTTTTTTTTAAGTTATTATTAAGATAGTGTAACTATATAAAATTTATTATAATTTTATTTTGGATGAAAGAAAAACAAATTCTCTAAACTTGCATAGTACATACATTCAAGAAATGTTAAAATATTAATTAAGTAAAATGATAGTGTTTGGGTGATGATATTCATAGGATGAGATTGTGACAAAATAATTTGCGCCATGATATAAGATTGTGGACACTAATGGTAGTATGAAAAAGTACAATTTATTTGATTTTGATTTCTTTTATGAGATAAGATTTTGTTCTTTATAACTTTGATTCCTATTTCTCTTTTATACTTCTTAAAATATTATATTTATGTACATTACTCTCTTCGTTCAATAAAAATACAGACATATAATATGCTATGGAAATTAAGATAAAATTTGTAAAGTATGAGAGGGGAGTAGTTGAAGTAATGTTTTAATGGTGATATAAGTTATAAATAACTTGGTGTATATGGGTAATAAATTGGGATAACTTTCCATAAATGAAAATGACCATATTTTTGTGCGTACTTTATGGTTTTATATATTCATTTATTTTGTATTTATAATTTAAAACTTTTATGTCCCGTGCATAGCACTAGTACCAATCAAAGCAAGAGATAGACTAAAACTAAAGGGAACTACACCAACCAAAGTGACTATATGGAACCCATGGATATAGTTATGGCATAAACCTTGTTATTCACAATGCCTAGAGACAATTTCGTCTCTTTTTTTTCAACATAAGCAGAGAGGACTTCAGCATTAAAATTTGGGGATTCTACAGCTTACTCATAATCACAGACTCAACTTCTTCTTGATATGAACACAATTCTGATATCTCTTTATCATCCGCACAAGTGATTACTTGTTTTAACCTCTCCTTTGCAGCCTGGATTGAGAAAGGTGAGATTTAGAGGAAAAAGTAGGATGCACACTATGATGTAGAGACCTTAGAGAGAAAAGATGATGATGTTTGTTGTTTGTGTTCGTCTCTCTACAACTTCGTGCCTTTTATAGGCATCAAATGTGGACATGGAAGGTCATGGAATTAACCACCATAAACCACAAAATTAACACAAGAACATGAAACACCAAAGGACATGAAAGTGAAAGGTTTGAAACCTTTCAAATGTCACACGTTTCCAACAATCCCCCACATTGGTTAGAGCATTGCAAGCTCAAACCAACACAAGACGTGTATGCATGCATGCAGACTCTTTGCTCAATTCTCGATAAACAATATTGCATTTGGAATAGTAGCTTGGGGCTTTGAACTTTCCATAGTCAACACTATCGGGCATACCGGCGGCCTGGTGGACGTGATGCCTTGAACCATTCCTCCTTGGTGTATACCGAGACAATAATATTGACACAATATTATTTACAAACTCATCAGTTCTCACGTTTGTGTCCTTTACTGGCCATGGAACACCACTTTGGATTCATAAGTGATTCACATGTTGAAGCGGCCCACACTTCTTCACTTACATAGGTGATTCTTTTCTAGGTATCCTGCAATACCCACCTCCTCGAGGTTTCTAAGAATCATTAAAAGTCAAAACTTAGCCTCTTACCACAAGCAGGTTACAACACTCAATGCTTTCTAAAGAATGGGCGAAGATAAAAAATCTTCCGAGTGTTACAACTAGATTCATATAGCTTCGTTTTCCCATTGAACCAAGCCCATGGGATCTCCAATCGTATGGTTGGGTTACCACTATAATCATCTTTTAAGATGTGGTTTTCAGTCTCATTCCTTTTAGCAATTTATGCATTTGATCACGGTTTAAACCTTTTGTTAACGGATCCGCTAAGTTATCAACTGACCTTACATAGTCAACTGTGATAACACCACTTGTGATCAATTGCCTGATGGTATTATGTCGCCGACGAATATGTCGAGACTTACCGTTGTATAAGCCACTATGTGCTCTCCCTATAGCTGCTTGGCTATCACAGTATATCACTACTGTCAGCACTGGCTTCTTCCAACATGGAATACATTCTAGGAAATTTCTGAGCCACTCGGCTTCTTCCCCTGCTTTATCCAATGCAATAAACTCAGATTCCATGGTGGAACGAGCAATACACGTCTGTTTCGTTGATTTCCACGAAACAGCACCACCCCCAACAATGAACACATAACCACTCGTCGAGAACGAGTCTTTTGAATCAGAGATCCAATTTGCATCACAATACCCTTCAAGTTCTTGGGGATATCTTGTGTACAGCAGCTCAAAGTTAAGAGTATACTTCAAGTATCTCAAAACCCTACGCAGAGCTTTCCAATGTTCCTTGCTTGGGTTGCTCGTAAATCGGCTCAGCTTATTCACCGTACACGCAAGATCTGGTCGGGTGCAGTTTGTGATAAACATCAAACTCCCTATGATCCTTGCATATTCTTCTTGAGCTACAGGCTCACCCGTGTGCTTACTCAAATGCACGTTGGGTTCCAATGGAGTCTTAGCTGGCTCACAATCGAATGAGTGAAATTTCTTTAGCACTTTCTCAATATAATGAGATTGTGTCAGAGCAATTCCCTCATGATTCCTTTTAATTTTGATTCCGAGAATCACATCAGCTAAACCCATATCTTTCATGTCGAAATTTCTCTTCAACATGTTTTTGGTTTCATTGATAATGGCACTATTGCTGCCCGTAATCAACATATCATCTACATAAAGACACACAATAACGAAACCGTTATCTGTGTTCTTAATGTAAACACACTTATCGCACTCATTGATAGTGAAACCATTTGCCAACATCACGTTGTCAAATTTTAAATGCCATTGTAATGGTGCTTGCTTCAACCCATATAATGACTTTACCAGTTTGCATACTTTACGCTCTTGCCCAGGCACAACAAACCCTTCGGGTTGTTCCATATATATTTCTTCTTCCAGATCACCATTCAGAAACGCAGTTTTCACATCGATTTGGTGAATCTCAAGATTGTGCAAAGTAGCAATCGCAAGAAGCACCCGAATGGAAGTGATTCTCGTAACAGGTGAATAGGTATCAAAAAAGTCATGCCCTTCTTTCTGCTTAAAGCCTTGGACAACTAGGCGAGCTTTGTACTTATCTATAGTACCATCGGGCTTATATTTCCTTTTCAGAATCCACTTGCACCCTAAAGTCTTACAGCCTTCAGGCAAGTCTACTAACACCCAGGTGTTATTTCTCATGATGGATTCAATCTCACTGTTGATAGCTTCTTGCCACCACGCTGCGTCTGGGCCAGACAAAGCTTCCGCCACTGACTTTGGTTCGTCATCCAACATAAAAGTTATGAAGTCGGGACCAAATGTCTTAGCAACTTTAACTCTTTTACCACGTCTTGGTTCAACATCCTCAGGACTTGACCTCGTCCTTTTTGGAGGATTAGAACTAGTGGATTCATCCATCATTCTTTCACTAGAACGATCCTCTTGCCTCTTACAAGGGTAAACATTCTCAAAGAATATAGCATTCCTTGACTCAATCGTTGTTCCTTCAGCCACGCCAGGCACAGCTGACCTATGGACTAGGAAACGATAGGCACTACTATTAAGTGCATGGCCAATAAAGATGCAATCGACTATTTTAGGGCCTATTGCAACTTGTTTCGGAGGTGGCACTTCTACCTTCGCTAAACACCCACACACTTTGAGGTATGAATACGAAGGTTTCTTCCCTTTCCACAACTCATAAGGAGTTACATCCCTATTTTTTAGTGGAATTTTGTTCAGGATATGATTCGCTGTTAACACAGCCTCCCCCCACATGTTCTGGGGTAATCCTGAATTAATCAACAAAGCATTCATCATCTCTTTTAGTGTTCGATTTTTGCGTTCAGCAACATCATTTGATTGAGGAGAATATGGAGTTGTGGTTTGGTGAATTATACCACTTGCATGACATAATTCTGCAAACGGAGCTACATACTCACCACCTCTATCACTTCGAACACACTTAATTCGACAATTAAGTTGATTTTCGGCTTCATTTTTGAAGTCTTTAAACGCTTCAATTGCCTCATCTTTACTTCTTAATAAGTAAAGGTAACAATACCTTGTGCAATCATCTATAAATGTGATGAAGTACTTTTTACCACCTCTTGTTTGCACAAATTTCAAATCACATACGTCTGTATGGATCAATTCAAGAGGTTTTGTGCTTCGCTCTACCGAATGGAACGACAGTTTAGCCATTTTGGCTTCAACACACACTTCACATCTTTCTTGTGAGTTAAACTTATCTACTTTTAGTAAATTAAGATTTACTAATCTTTTTATAGCATTTAGATTTACATGTCCCAATCTATTGTGCCATAAGTCATAGCTTTCAAGCAAATAAGAGGATGTGTCATTTTCCTTATTGCTTATTCCTTTTCCACGGTGAATGACCGTAACATTCAGCTCAAAAAGCCCATTCACTAGGTGACCTTCACCTATGAACTTTTCATACTTGGTCAATATAACCTTTTCACACTCAAATTCTAGTGAAAATCCATGATTTACTAGAAGTGAGCCTGACACCAAATTATTTCGGATGTCTGGGACATGTAGTACATCCCTAAGGGTAAGAACTTTTCCAGATCCTAATTTTAGGAACACATTACCCACACCAACCACCTTAGAAGAGGCTTGGTTTCCCATACGTACTTTTCTACCTCCAACAGATTTGTAGGTAGAAAAAACGCTTCTTTCGGAGCACACATGACATGTGGCACCTGTATCAACAAACCATTCATTTGGATTGTTACCATGGTTCACATCGGAGACCATTGCGATCACCTCGTGATCTTTGTTGTTTATAACAACACGTTCAAATAATTTGCACAATATTGTCTCCAACAATAAGTACACAATTATATTGAACCATATGTGCATTGGTATATTCAACAACCCATGCATCCAAATTATTACTACCAAGTCAAAATTGGTCTTGCTTGTCAACTGACAAACGATAAACACAATTCTCAAGAGAATAGATCTCAAGGAATTAACCATTTCGTAGCTCATGAACATTGGTACTGTTCGTTTCTTCATTCCAGCTTTGGTGCTCATGTTTCCTCCAACTTCAATTGGTATAATCCTGTCTTAGAAGAGTACACTAATTTGTCTTGCGAATGTTAGAAATAATGGGAAGAAATTCCCAAGCTGTGTACAGGCGGTACTCTAACTATTACAATTGAAAGGAAACTTGCAGCAAATAGAGGAATGAAAAATTACAACGAAAATAAAGCAAACCAAATTTATAAGTCGAGTCGAGGAAAGCCCTCTTTCCGCAAGACAAATTACGCACCGGCTAGTGCTCACGGAATGGCGTATTGCCCCCAAAGATAAAACGACTTCCTCCTAGCGTGTAGAAGCACCTCAAACCCGCTAGGCACCGGCGAACTTGATGGAGTTCCGAGAATCGAGCTAGACAATGCTCCTAAGATGCACACTATGATGTAGAGACCTTAGAGAGAAAAGATGATGATGTTTGTTGTTTGTGTTCGTCTCTCTACAACTCCGTGCCTTTTATAGGCATCAAATGTGGACATGGAAGGTCATGGAATTAACCACCATAAACCACAAAATTAACACAAGAACATGAAACACCAAAGGAAATGAAAGTGAAAGGTTTGAAACCTTTCAAATGTCACACGTTTCCAATATGAAACATTAAAATTAGCCCAACAACTCGGCTATAATGTAAGACTATGAAATAAAGGTAGTAGTGAAATCAGAATCATATTCCCTACTTAGCATCACCATCTCAAAATTGCTGATAAATCTGAAGCCTTGCTAGTTGCTAAATATCTTCTAGCATCAATCGTTCTAATTTATACTAAGAATTGTATATATAGCTATGAGCAAATTCAAGTATACATGTAAAATAAACACAGACACGAAGCAGGATTCAGTTCAGAGCTGAAATACTCATGTTGCACGTACCTCAGTACTCCGCTGCCGAATATCCGAATTATAAAAGAGTCACAATTTGAATTTCCTCAATCTGTAGGGTTGATCACTAGCCGTCCTGACTGGCACTGAAAATTGAATTGAATAAACCAAAACGCCTATGAACAACCAAAGTATGAATAATCCAGCACGACCAATTTGTGGCCCAGGCTATACAGATTGCACCGTCGATGTTACTGAAAGTGCTGAAGGGAGCCAACATTTGAATGAGGGATAAATCATTTGTTCGGCAGGACTCTTCTACGAGCGGCGTACGGAGCACCATCACAGCCGGGCTGATCTCGTCCAACAGCATCCTACCGAGCTTCATGGGGAAAATCTGGTTTCTAGGGTACTTTACGTTTAAAATAACGTAAATATACCCATTTTATTATCTCTTCCATATATGGGGAAAACGCCAACCGCATTGGCGTTTCTATAAGTAATGACACCAACAACATTGGCGTTTTATAATTTCGTCGTATTTTAGCTGTATTTTCTCCAAATACAGCTACGTTAAAAAACGCCAACTTAATTGGCGTGTTACAAGAAAAAACGCCAACTGTGTTAGCGTGTTCAATTTTAAAAACGCCAATGTAGTTGGCGTGTTCAATTAAAAAACGCTAATGAGGTCGGCGTTTTTAACATAAACACGTCACCCTGGTCGGCGTATTTCTGTTGAACCATATACCAATCAGATCTCCCCCAACATCGCGAACCCTAAACACTTTCCCTCCCCAAAACGCGAAAACCCTTCCCAAGGCGGAAAAACCTTAAGGAAACCCTTGCTCGGGTCGACCCGGTGGTGGATTTGAACGTGTAGATTTCGATTTTGGCTCATTCTTCCAAACATTAGTCCTTCTAATCGGTTAGTATATCAAATTTTAGACTCATTCTTCCAAACATTAGTCTGCCAATATTTGATGGATTGTTGTGATAATATATATTGTAGTGTAATTAATATAATATTTTGACCAATTGTTATGAGCACACTAATATTTTGATGGATTATTATGATAGTATATATTTTAATAGAAATATTTTGACCAATTGTTATGCTATTATATGTTATAGTATATCTAATTTTGTTACCAATATTTAATGGATTGTTATGATAATATATATTGTAGTGTATTTAATAGAAATATTTTGTCAAATTTTTGGCTCACTCTACATAATGATGAATGTAAAAATAATACATATTTATTTGTGTTTTACATTATTGCAGACAGTATGACGTGGTGTGTCAATTTATATTGGGGTGGAAAGATAATTCCCGGAGCAGTTATTTCATATGATCCTCCTTTTGCTAAAGGATTCATTATGTTGGATGAAACAATTTCGTACGATGAGCTTGTGGAAAAAATTTGTGAAAGGATGGGGATAAGCATATATGAAAACAAAATTCAAATAATATGGAAATGTACTATGTGCTTTGGATCCGGAGTCACGTTTATAGGTGTTCTACTAGAAGAAGTATGCATGCAACTAATGTTTAGTGAGAGTATGGTTATTGGAGGTCTAATTGAATTATATGTTGAGTATTCGGCAATTACTCAACATCATAGTCATCATGTCATAAGTTATGATGTTGGTACGTCTACGAGAGCCCAAGAACCATCTTTTGCTGCAACACAAGATTTTGAAGCTGGAGGCGTGCATTTAGGGAAAAGTGACAATTGTGATGTGGTTGAGGACATAATAGGTCCTGATAAAGCCGACTTTCTTGATCCACAATCACCTTATTATTCTGAAGATTCCGACCTGGTTAGTACAGACTCAGATGGTGATCCGTCGGATGATGAATAATTTGTTGCTTCAAAACCATTCATTTCACTTGGAGAAACAGCAGTTGGAGAAACATCAGTTGGTGGAAGGGCAGTTGGAGGAAGAGTAGTTCCACAGTTCCCACAGCGTGGAATCAACTATTTTCGCACCTTACCAGGTCCATATGATAGTTTTGATCCCAAAAACTTTGAGCGTGATGATCCCAATGTGCATTATTGGAGTGAAAAAGATCCTAGCAATGTCGGTTTGCATACTAAATTTAGAACGAAGTTGGAATTGAAGGCAGCTGTGACTCATTGGCATTTGGAAAAAATCCGACAATATACAGTTGCTGACAGTAAAGGAAAGAGATGGCATACAGTTTGTAAGTGGCCACAAGGAAATCCGAAGGATACCTCATTACCGAAATGTTTGTGGGAGTGCCAAGCAACACTGAGAAAGCATGATGAACACTGGAAAATTAGAGTGTTTAGCACTGCTCATAATTGCATGGGGGATCGTAACTATAATGGGCACGCTAATCTTTCGTCGGGTATGATAGCGTTGAGTGTTCGACATCAGATAGAAAACGATCCTTGCTACAAGGTAAAAGCAATTGTGGCGGATATTGAAAATAGATTTCATGTCAAAGTTAGTTACAAGAAAGCATGGTATGCTCGGAGGACATCGATTGAGCTTGTATACGGTGGATGGGAGTGGTCGTTCAAAGTTTTACCAGCTTATTTGAATGAAATGCAAAGACAAAATCCTGGCACAATTGTGGAATGGTTGCACGATGACATATTAAGCAATGGTATGAACAAGGTATTCAAGTACGTATTTTGGGCTTTTGGACCAGCTGTGGAGGCTTTTCAACTATGCAAACCAGTTTTAACGGTTGATGGAACTTATCTACGTGGACGATGTCGAGGTAAAATTCTTATTGCCGTTGGATTTGATGCTAATAAGAAATGTTTGTCTGTTGCATATGTCATTGTTGATGAGGAAACCAAAGAAAGTTGGAAATGATTTATGGAACGCATTAGACTTAATGTAGCAAAGCATGAAATATGTTTTTCATATTTGATAGGCATGTGGGAATCATAGATGCAATGAATTCTTCCATATGGAAAGAAGAACCTTTAGGTCATCACAGGTTTTGCTTGGTACATGTTAGAAAGAATGTTATGCAGAGTCACAAAGGTATCATAGTTAAAAGACTTGTTTGGAAAATTGGTATAGCTACCAAAAAGCGCAAGTTTAAGAAAAGACGTCGTTTACTTCTAGACATCGACAACGAGGCTTTGCAGCACCTTGATGCCGTGGAGTTAGAAAAATGGAATTTGGCGTACGACAAACACAAAAGATGGGGTGAGATGTCCACTAATATTGTGGAATCTTACAACAATGTGTTGAGAGGTGCAAGACAACTCCCAATCAAAGCTTGCATTGACATGATATTTTGGAGGACTATAGAATGGTTCAATGAGCGGTCAATTGCAGCAACACAGTGTGTCACGCCACTTACCCCGTGGGCGCATGAGAAAGTGTGCAAATATGATGTAAAAGGTCAGTTACATAATGTCAGAGCATCAAACGCAATTGCAGGGATTTATGTGGTTCGAACAAAACATCGACTTGGTGGAAAGGGTGATAACAAGTGGAAGGTAAAGTACTTGGAGTCGAAGTGCAAATGTCAAAAGTGGCAGATGTGGAGACTTTCATGTTCACATGCAGCGACAGTTGTGCGGTTTAGAAACGACAACATGATGTCGCTTGTTGATCCCGTATACCGCACAAGTGTTTGGGTACACCAATATTCTACGGTGTTTAATCCACTCAGACACCATGATTATTGGGCCGTGCCTGAATGGACTTTGCAATGTTCACGAGCTCAGTTAATGCCTAAAAGTCGCGGTCGATACCGTACTACTAGGATTCCTAATCAGATGGATGTCCGTGAAGCTGACCAGCCACGAGCCCGACGCTGATGTAAACATTGCCGTCAACCAGGTCACGACAGGCGCAACTGCCCAAATGCTCTTTCAAGGATGGATACTCAGTTGGTAGATGATGCCGCTGACGATTTTATGCCTCCACCTCCAGCAAGATCTGCATTTCGAGGTCGTCATTCTGTCAGCCACTCTGATGATGCCGATCACGATTTTATGCCTCCACCTCCACCAAGATCTGCAGTTCAAGGTCGTCATTCTGTCAGCCACACTGGTGGTACAGACGAAGACATCGGTCTCAGTGATGTCCCACATTCTCCACCTCGGTCTTCTGTGCGAGACGATTTTTTCAGTTTTGATTTAGAGAATGTCGTTGTGCAAGATACTCCTCCGTCTAGACTCTCAACCGCCAGAATCGGGAAGGGTATCCGTAGCTTTTTTACGTGGAAAAGGAGAGACAATTGAACGTTTAACAACTATTTAGTTGAATTGAACATTGTTTTGTTTATAATCCTAGTTATTTATTGAGTTGAATATTGTAACGTTTTAACAATTTTTTTTGTTTGGACTTATGCATTGTGTAATATTTGGACTTCTGTATTTATGGCTGATGTTTTTTTCTATGAAACGACAACTTGATTGTCGTTTTTTCATTAAAAATGCCAACTGGATTGGCTTTTTTGATAAAACAAGCCAATGGGGCTGGCGAGTTTTTACCGAATGTCCGATTCCTTCGCGGAAAAAATTGGCCAAAATTTCTCCATCTTAGAGACGCCAATGAGAGTGGCGTTTTTCAGAAAAACGCCAACGTTGTTGGCGTGTTATGAAACACGCCAATGGGGCTGACGAGTTTTTACAGAATGTCTGATTCCTTCGTGGAAAAAATTGGCCAAAATTTCTCCATCTTAGAGACGCCAGTGAGAGTGGCGTTTTTCAGAAAAACGCCAACATTGTTGGCGTGTTATGAAACACGCCAATGGAGTACTAATTTCATTTATCCAAAACAAGTTACATGTTTTATAAAGAGGATGTATCAAATTACTAATATAAAGAGTTCAAATCAATGAAAAAACACCAATATAAGATGATGTATCAAATTACTAATATAAAGAGTTCAAACGCCAGGGAGAGTGGGGTTTTTAATAAAACATAACAGTGTTCAACTGGAGAAATGAACACAAAAATTGTTAAAACGCTATAATGATCAATTCAACTAAATACTTGTTAAATGTTCAATCGTCTCGCCTTTTCCGCATAAACAGACCACGGATTCCCTTCCCGATTCTGGAGGTAGGGAGACGAGACGGAGAAGTATCTTGCACAACCATGTTCTCTAAATCAACCCAAAGAAGTCGTCTCACACAGAAGAACGAGGTGGAGATTGGGGGACATCACTGAGACCGATATCTTCACCGGTTCCACCAGTGTGGCTAACTGAATGCCGTCCTCGAACGACGGAGCTTGGTGGAGGTGGAGGCATAAAATCGTCATCGGAATCCACTACCATCCTTGCGGATGACGACTTTTCACCCGCTTTCTTCTTACCACGCCGCTTACCTTTTTGCCTCACGGGAATGTCAATGTCCAGCTCAGACCGCTGGGAAGGACGGTAGTCCATCATCTCAGGTTCCCCAGATATGTGCAGGCCGTCTTCAACCATCCTCGGAATTGTGTACAAAGCCGGATGTCCTGTCATGTCTTGCTCACTAAGAAAGTGGCGTATTTTGTGAAGCGTCTCCACCTACAATTTTCAAAGTTAAATACATTTCATCATATGAAATGAAATAATGAGAAGTTGTTTCAATTTACCGCGTAGTTATGAGAGGATGCCGTTTCCTGGAAGCCCTCCTGAGCATGCACGCCAGGTTTTGTTAGGTACACCACGGTTATCCGGCAAAACCAATTCATGTACTCATCAAGTGCAATAGGCTCCATTGAGTACTCCAAATCCACGTACACCGTGTCGTGCCTATTATTCCAAGCCTGTAAATGATTGGCGTGCCATTCAACCCTATTCCGTCCAACTTTGCCACGTCGATCCTATTTCGCAAAATCAGGACCGTGGAATCGGTTGACAAGCTCGATATAGGGTTGGACAATCCCAAATTGTCGCAACACTCACTCTGGCACGTGTGGCTCAACCAGATTCCAGCAAATAATGGTTGTGCTCGACGTCCATATAGGACGACCGGCAACACTAACATCCGGCAGGTTTCGTTGGACATACGGCCTCCAAATAAACTACATAAGAAACAAATTTAGTCAAAACAAGTTCAACCAAAACATCATACAAACACCAATTTAAGTTACGTAAATTACTTGGTCGGCATGCATTCTAGAGAACTGATCTCTGAAAGTTTCAATGCAATGCCCGGGTGCTTTTACATAAGAGGCCGGACCAGTCCATCTACAAAAAATAAATTATGAGCGACTAACATGGAAATTATTAAAAAATATGCTTTAATAATTAATTAGTTAACAACTTACGCCATTGCACATGGTAGGTAGTCTATAGGCACGGGATTTAGCATTCTCGGCCTAATAATTGGGATTCTCTCCCAAGCCCACAACTGTAACAATGTAAGAGCACCCCCAACATCGGTCCTCTTAGCAAGTGCAGCTTCACATAAATTGTGGTACAAGCATGCAAGAGTCGCACCACCCCAGCTATAGCTACTATATCCATAAAAAATTACATGTAGAAAAATGGAATTTTATTACCGGATGCGTTAGGGATCAACAGACCACCAAGTAACAACAGACAATACACACGAGCACGTTGCTCGTATATGTACTCGTCGTGATCATCACTCAACTCAATCCTCAATTGAGCTGATAAGGCTGTCTGCTTCCAGTTCATTTCTTTCAAATCAGCTTGATCTGGAATAAAGCCAAGAAAATCCAGACAAACCTCCTTCCAATGGTTTACATCCTTAGTGGGGATGTAACCCGTCAGAGCTTGACCGTCAGTGTTGAGGCCCCACAAGACCTCCACGTCTTCTAATGTCACAGTCGCTTCACTGACTGGAAAGTGAAACGTGTGCGTCTCTGGCCTCCAGCGTTCAATCAAAGCGGTGATGAGATGGTGGTCAATATCTTTCGATTTACCACACCTCAACATCCCGCCAAACCCCATCCTGTCTACAACCGCCAAGACACGAGGATGTATGGGAACATCCTAAATGATACCTTCGTACCTTCTGCAGCGTACGTCTTGTGAGGGTTCTCCAGCCCATATATTGTTAGAGACGTGTTGTCTCTGAAAATATAGTACAGATGGGTCCTCAGGACCACATAATAGTCTTCTGCGAGCACTAGAAGATGATGCCATAATTCGCCTACACAAAGTTACGCAAAATTAATAACAATTCGCCTACACAATATTACACAAAACAAACTAACCAATATACATCGACATAAACAATTTCAATAATTTGTCAATATTGAACCCAAATAATGCAATACACTTTAAAACCCATATAAATCAAAACAAGTTGCCCGAATGTTAAGCAAGAACAACACTAGGGTTTAGGTTGTTAATCCATATTTATACCCTAACTCAACACCAATATCTCAACTATTAAGCAACAATAATGTCATCCAAACAATCAAATATGCTAAATAATAATTCAACACAATATTTCAACTAAATTCACAACCAATTACAAACCCTAGCTAACTATCCAACAATTACTCAAATAATGTAAAAGATAAGCTTACTAACCGAAAATAATATACAAATTTGGGGAAAAATAGCACCGATAGAAGGATGGAGGGCGAATTCGTGTGGAGCAGTCTGCCTTGGATAAAATCGCGAGTGTGTGGGCTGAGTTTTTCGCGATTTGGGGGAGGAGAGAGTGATATAGCAGATCTGTATAAAGCCGCCACTGGTATTGGCGTCTTCTACAAAACACGCCGACCTTGTTGGCTTCTTTTATCAAAACGCCATTCTACTCAGCGTTTCTAATTTCATAAACATGCCCTCTTAAAAGGCGTTTTATAGTATACACGCCAAACTCAATGGCGTGTTACACTCGATACTGTATTTATAAAAAATACGACTAAAATACGCTGAAATTAAAACACGGCAACTATGTTGGTGTCTTTACTTAAAGAAACGCCAATGCGGTTGGCGTTTTTCCCATGTATGGAAGAGATAACAAAACGAGTACATTTACGTTATTCTAAACGTAAACTAGCCTAGATACCCGATTTTCCCGAGCTTCGTGTTCTCCGGATCCGCCATCCCCATCGGATTCGACCCGGCAGATACACTAGGACGGGCTCACTCGCTGAGTTCACTCGTTGTGCATAGACAGACGCTGCAGACTCGGCTCTTTTAGAAGGATCTGTACATACGAGTGCAACTCTGGGCTCGTAATTATTTTGTTTTTATTACTATTAAGATTAAGATATTGATTTTTAAAATTAAATTTTGGATAACGTATTTTACATGAATTTTGAAAGTAATTTTTAAAATATAAATTTTGAAAGTGGCCAAATTTGAAATTTTCGACAGATTCTGATTTCGTGTGACTAGCCGTGTGAAAATTATGTGTCCTGGTCTAAACTAATTACATGGAACAACTGCATTTCAAAGCCCTAATTTTTTCATTCGACGTTGAATAATACTAGTATATGCCTAATAGATTAGAATATGCCTATTAGAATAGAGCCATTGGGTTTGAAGAACGACTAGCCGTGAGAAATGAGCACCAATTTTAAAATTTGTGATTTTTAATACAATTTTCTAAGCTCCTAAGAAATATCATAATTCGTGCAAAATTTACGATTTCTAAACTATAAACTAATATTCCTTTATTACTTAAATGAACTACAAAAAGAGGTATATGGCCAATAATGTTTGCACTTTTTATATGCAAATTTGGTATCTCGTGAATGAAGGATGCATAGTCACAGTACATCATAAAAATAAAGAGTAAACGACGAAATTAGTCCTTAACATATGCTCATTTTACGATTTTGGTCTTATACATTATCTTTTAAATTTTTGCATCTCAAACATTTTAACTTGAATCACAATTGGTCATAAACTAACAATTCTATTTTTAAACGGTCAACATTTTTAACACGATTTTGACCAATTAAAACAGTTAAATAGTAATTACTTACTTCCTAATTATATTCTTAATTATTTTAATAAATTACCATTTAAAATACAAATGGGCAACGGCGTGAAACGCCGGAGGAGACGGAGGCCGAGAACTCCTCTGCGAAATTCAGTAGAGAGAGAGGGTCGGTAGATCTACGGCGAATCTAGTCGGCGGCGGAGGAGAGTTAAAGAGGAGAATCACCGGTGCCTCTTCTGGAATGAGAACTTCTGTTTTGTTGAAAGATGAGAGCGGAGCCGACGGTGCTAGGAGAGGATGCCGGCGTGAGCAACCGGAAACTCCGAAAGGCGCCGCTGCCTTCCCATTTTCGAACGAGGACGTTTAGAGATCTTGGAGATGAAAGGAGGAGTGATGAGGAACATAAATGAAGGAGATTTTAGACGAGGAGTGAGCAAGCTCCGGCGACGCGGGGAATGGCGAATTCACCAGAGAAAAGTGAGAAAGGTGAAAGGGGAACCCTGCTGCTTCATCCTCCTTTAAATTAGGGATTTTGCCAGGTTTGAGTTTGGAAGAGGAGAAAGACCGATGGGTTGAGTTAGACGTCACCACGGTTCGGGAACCGGCGGTTCACGGTTCGGAACCGCCGGTTTCGGTTCAAGATTTGGATGAACCTGAACCGGCCCGGCCAAGGTTCGGCGGTTCCGGTTCGTGAACCGTGAACCGCCGGAAGCGCCGTGCAAATCCGGTTCCGGGCCGGTTCGTCCGGTTCGGCGGTTCGATTTTTTTTTTAATTGTAAATTTGAAATTCAAGTAAAAAATGTAAATATATTTGCATAAATAAAATTAGAATAAAACGATGTACAAATGCAATTTTATTGATACACATTACAATTTCAAAATTACAAATTACATCTTTAAAATTGCAAATTACAACTTTAAAATTACAAATTACAACTTAAAATTTACAAATTACAACTTTAAAATTACAAATTACAACTTAAAATTTACAAATTACATCTTAAAAATTATAAATTACAAAAGACCTAAAGTCTTGATTACAATTTACAAATTACATATTCGAAACAAAGGGGAGAAAAAAAAATAAAGGAAAAGGACTCGAGCTCAACTTAAATTTAAAATTTAAGTTGAGATGCCTACGTATCCTCAATGCTCAATTGCATTTTGGAATCAAAGTCCACGTAGTTCTCTTACCTTGCTTACCTATTTGGCTTGATCGGAGGAATTGGCGGCGCGCCTACTCTTCTTCGTCGGGGAAGTAGTCTTGGTCGGGTTGTACTACTTGATTGTTCCAATCCGGTTCTTGGTCTCTAATTTCGGCGGAGCACCAATCATCAAGTAACATGGTGGCTTCCATGTTTTGCCCGGTGAGTCTACTTCTTCTGTCGTCCAAGACGTTGCCTCCAACACTAAAGGCGGACTCGACGGCGACAGTGGAAGCCGGAACCGAAAAGATCTCATTGGCCATTGATGCAAGGATGGGAAAATCTTTCTCGTGTGATCCCCACCAATCTAGGACGTCGATTTGTTGGGGAACGGGACCTCCTTCTTCCTCATTGAATGAAAAGTGTGAGTCAAAATATAAGTCTAACTCACTTGTCGAATTTGTCGTCCTTCCTCCGCTGCTGAAGCCGTATAGGTCCGCCAATTGGGATTGGGCGTCGGGGTCATCAACTTGGAAGAAGCCAAAGTTATGTGTTTGACGGGGGGTCTAGGTCTCACTTGGTGGGTACGGTTGTACTTGGCTTCGTAATCGTGAAAGAGAGCCTGCAAGTCGAACTCAAAACTTCTTTGGAGGCTTGGGAGGTGGGGGATGTTTATTTGGAATGTTTGGGCTAGGTTTATGTAGTTGTCGTCGTCCTCGTCAGTTTGCAAAGCTCGGAGTGGTTCAAGATCAATAGAAGCCAAATTGTTGTAATAAAATTCTAAAATTTTGAAAGTACCAACTAGTTTCCACTTTGGATCCAAAACTTTGGCAAGCAAAAAAACTGTGGGGATCTCGTTGAAATACTTGAGCCATTTTTCAATCATAAGATATAAAACACACATTAACTCAAGATTGTTTGTGGAATTTTTCATTGCAGTTTTAAAACCAAGTGATATGATCATGCAATGTTCTAAAACACGAACGGATGTGCAATAATACACACCTGATAACTCAATAGTGGCATTTCGAAAACCTTTGAATAACTTAAACAAGCTCATGCTTTGATCCCAACAAGAAGATGTTAGATATAAATCATCAACAGGGTAAGTTCTATAAAAATCAACTAAATATTATATATGCTCCAATGTAGATTGCAACATATCATATGTGGAGTTCCATCTAGTAGACACGTCTAAAGTAAAAGTTGTGTACCTTATTTTCTTCGGGTGGCAATACTTCTTCCACGCCTTGCCAATTTGAGGCTTTCAGTGGATCAAGGATACAGCTGTAGTAATAGGTTGAATATGTCTTTGCCATAAAGACAAAGCATCTTGTACACATAAGTTTAAAATATGACAAATACATCGTTGGTGAAAATACTTACCACTTATCACCGGGGAGCAAGCCGCAATTAAATCAGCTATACTTGCGGTGTTAGCGGTTGCGTTATCAAAACCAACCGAAAATATCTTGTTGCATAACTCATACTCATTCAAAACTTGAATAATTAAAGATGCAATTGCTTGTGCGGTGTGTGGGGAAGGAAATTGTCTAAAACCAATTAAACGTTTATTTAAAGACCAACTATTGTCTATAAAATGACATGAAATTCCCATGTAAGAATTTCGTTGGAAAGAATCCGTCCACACATCGGAGCAAATATTAATTTTGTGCCCCAAGGTGGAGAGGAATTTTCTAACCTCTCGTTTTTTGTCAAAAAACTGACGGTTGTTAGATCTTTGAGCAGTAGAGGGGGGAATTCTCTTTGTAGCAACATTAAAAGCGGTTTGCATAGTAACTTCATATTTTTTATCATTAAAAAAATTGAACGGCAAATGTTTCATTGCCGCCCATCTTACCATAGCATCGGTAACATTTTTCGGATCATATTTAAATAGCGGCGTACCTGTTTGAGACGATGAGCCGGCGGGGAAGTTTATTTGGCTTTGGGACTTAGTATGCCCATATTCCACGGGGTGTTTTGACTTCAAATGGCGATGGAGAGTACCATATCCCCCACCGGTAACAAATGGATAGACTTTATCGCAATAGTTGCAATATGCTTTGAACTCACTTGTCTCCACGGTAGTGGTCGGATCATTAGGATTTGAAATTACCACCGGGACCTTCTTGAAATGTTTGGTGAAAATCTCGGATTTCAACTTGGGAGGCATCTTTTTCTTTTGTCGTCCTGCGGAAGGAGGAGGATCGGCCTCCTCCTCATCATTGTCGCCAACTTGGCCGGTGCTAGAAGGGGGGAATTGATGCGATCCATCATCGCCTTCGTCCGACGATAGATTCACATCGTACTCGAAACGCGAAGCCGAATGTGAATGCCCCCCTTGTTGGTCGTCGTCGGCGAGGGCAAATAACAAGGCCGCATTTCGATCTTCTTCCTCCTACGAAAATTATACAACTAAGTAAAAATACTAACACAAAAATAAAACACATAGACACATAGATGTTGAAAAATGAAATTATGAATTTAATAAAAATGAATTAACAAAAAATTAAAACATATTATAACTTACTTGAGCTCGAAGAGCGGCTAGCCTTCCCACCTCCTCTGCAACTTGTGCTCTAGAAGGGGCACGTCGACGACGAGTATCACTTTGACTTTGATCTTGGGCAATTCCCTTGCCCCGATCACCACCACGACGAGATGAAGACATGATATAAATATTTATGGAAATTGAAAGTGAAGAATAGAGAGTAGTGTGATTGTGTGAAGATGATAACGTGAACAACGTGAGAGTAAAGTATGAGCGCAAATAACGTAAACAACTTGAGAGAATGAGGATGGAGAATAGAGAAATTGAGATTGAGAGAGAAATTCTTATTAACACAAGAATGGGGTGAGTAGAAATGAAGAGGAGGGGGTATTTATAGGGGAAAATTGTGATTAAAAAAAATTAATATTTGAAAAAAACGGCCAAACCGCCGGTTTACCACCGGAACCGCCGGTTTTCGGTTGGAACCGGCGGTTTTTCGTCAAATTCAAAATTCAAATTTTTAAAAAAGTCGTTGGAACCGCAGTCTTGAAAAGGTGTCGGGAGGTGTCGGGAACCGTCGAACCGGCAGTTCCGGCGAGACCGGCGGTTCGGAACCGCCGGTTACGGTTCTTCAAATTCTGCAAACCTGAACCGGCCCAGCGGTTCCGGTCCCGGTTCGAACCGCCGCCGACGGTTCCGGTTCCGGTTCGGAACAACAAGTGACGGTTCCGGGCCGGTTCGTCCGGTCCGGTTTGGTTTGGAGACCTCTAGGTTGAGTACATTGGGGTGGAAAATAATTTGGGATTAACAGCTTTAATTGGTCAAAATCGACTTTAAAACATTGACTGTTTAAAAATTGACGGAATTGTTAATTTATGATTAAATATGATCCGAATTGAAATATTTAGGATGCAAAAATTCAAAAGATAATATATATGACAAAAATCATAAAATAGACGTATTTTCAGAATCAATTTTGGCCTTTAGAAAAAAATAATTGTATCAGAAGTCTTTAGACTAATGTTTTAATTGATTTAAGGTACTTTTTGCCTTTTAAAATTATGTCTATTTCTTTTTCATTTTACCCTTTTTAGCCTCGGTAATATTTTGATCATTTTTTATTTATAGTAATATATTTTCTCTTCTCATATTTCTCTCATTTAAAACGTGTTTTTAAATAAAAATAGTCTTATATACATCCTAAAGAAATAATTCTTTTATATAAAAAATATTCCTTCATACATATTTTATAGAGTTTAAATTTTTATACTCTCTCTATCCCCATACTAATTGGCACCAATTTCTTTTTTCATCCGTCCCAAATTAATTGGCACTTTACTACTTTTAGTATTTGACCCCAATTTTTCACTAACTCATCCACTCACATTTTACTAACCAAAATTGTTAATTATTTCTCTCCGTGTAATGAACCAATATTACAATTTACACAAAATTTAGAACTGACCATACTATAAGGACTACGTTACAAAAATTTGTCATATTATTCCATGAGAATAAAACATTGAAACATGCTTGCATTCTATCTTAGTCAGTGGCTTTCTGTGTTAAAACTTACGGTTCAATTCTAGAATTGCATTCTAGTAACGTAACACATTCAATACTTGTCATATATGTTACATAATTAAAACAAAAACAATGGCTAATAAATGAACATTATTATGGTATAAATTTTTGGTGTCTATATATACTTATCTCAAATTGATCAAATGACATTATCATTTAAGTTCCACCAATGTCAACAAAGACGCTTTGTTTATTGATTTTTTTTAATTGCATTGTTGTACAAAAATGCAATGGTAGTATAACTAAAGGATATGGAGGAAATGGTCGTCCAGTTCAATGTAACAAGATTGATTGTCCAACATTTACTGTTATTCACAGTGAAAAGGAATTTGAAATAAGAAAATACAAACAATCTTTATGGGTGACAGGTCCTAGCGTCGTACAATCCTCAATCGAGGGCGGTGCTGATAAAGGTGGAGAAATGTAAGTTTTTTCTCTATCAAATTCAATTTTTTTAGTTTTTATAAGAACATTAGAAATTATATATTTAAACTAGATCTTTTTTAATAATTTAATTCAGATAGACTTATTATAATTTGCTTCTTACTTTAAGAAAATCACAATCGAATTCATTTATTAGTATTAGAATTCCTATTAGTTTTCTCCATTTTATGTAATGTTCTAACCATCTATAATTTGTGTGCAGTTTGTATAATTACTACTTTACTAATAATGATGCTGGAGTAGACATTATGGAGAGTAACAGAGGTCCAGTGTTGATGATGGATGTTTTTAAAAATACGTACAAGGTTTATTATTATATACCTAATCGGTATCAAGATGGTAGTATCCCTGAACCTCTGGACCCTGATATAGTGCAAGTGACACTACCTAAGTCTAGATATGCAGCAGGAAGAAGGGTAAGTGGTGATGTTACTCAAAAAAATGTATTAAGTCAGTTTGCTACACTGAAAACATATTTGAACCGGTCGACTTACAAGCGGGCAGCGAATCGTAATCAATTTACATATGTTATGTACAATAGTTTAAATTGGGGACAAGGCTATGAAATTCTTATTTGGTTCGACTAATTGTATTACAACTTTTTACTTCTTTTCATCTTTATCTATGTATAAATAAATTCACAATTTCTTTTTCTTTATTTTCTCTTCAATAGAGAATAATATCAACAGATTAAAATATGTGCTAGTCACATAAACGAATCAATATTCGAAACACATAAATATTCATAAAAAGAAGGGAGATTGATGTATTTATGAATATGATATTGCTAATAATAACAATAATGCGTATGAACAATTAATCTCGTCTTTTAAAGTAACTATGTTCGTTATCTTAATATTTATAAAAGGAAAAAAAAAACAATCTGATGATTTGCAGGTAGGATTTTCATTATATTACATTTGAGAATCAATGATGCTATGGTTAAAAACTGCTCTGACATATAAATTTAAGAATGTTATTCTTATATGGATATATTATAAACTTGACCTCTTTTTTCAAAGTGTTTCCAGATTAGCCTTTCTCCTGAAGAGCCAATTTTCATCTTCATTATCACCAGTCATCACAACCATCTGTGGATTTGGGGTGGAACCTATTTCCTCATTAAGAGTATCACTTCGATTTTAATTTTTCCCATGAAATTAAAATTAAAATGAGATTCTTGGAACTGGCTTCTCATTAAATCCATCAATTTGTTGTTCTTAGTTTACGCAGAAGTGCATAATTAAATCCATCAATTTGTTGTATGGATTGGTTGGTAGACTCTTTATGTTATGTTGCGTGTGTTTCAACTAGTTAGGAGGGCACCTAGACCTAGTCGAGTCGCTGGGTATGCGCCTAAACCACCTCTCATCAAAATCTCAAACCACTTTTACTGGTTAGTATAACGGAGTAAAAGATCAATCCCACGGGGATGAATAAGACGTCATACACTTGCGATGATACCGTGGAAGGGTTGGTTTACTACTATGCTTTTGGGGTTGAGTTAAACTAGATGTGAACGAAAAATGAATCTATTCCTATCCTGACCAGTAAGTCACTACGTGCACCGTGCTGTGAAATGTGTACGTGAATGTGTTTGCTGGACTGCTAGTGTACATGTTAAAAGTGAAAACTTACTACAAATGAGACAAAGATAAAAGGAATAACATGCTGTGTTGACTAACCAACTACTCAAACATGCAGAAAAGCTGAAAATCAAAATTACATGGATGGTTGCTCGAAATCAAACTTATAAAATCTAGGTATAATCCCGAAATTAAATCATCACGAACACAAAATCATGCAGAAATTGACGACTACGTAAACTGACCGATGCGCAAGGTGACAAAAATAAAACAAAGCAAATACCATGCATCTTGGGAAGATGTAAGTTGATTAAAACTTGTAGAAACTTGAGTAAGCACTAGATCTAACTAACTATGCAAAATCAAGCATGTAGACGATTAAACATAAGATAAAACAATAGATATATCTAACTAGGCAGAAATAAAGGAAAACAAGGTGAGCTAAAACAAGTAAACTCGAAATCAAACCAAAAGATACTCCATTTAATTCACGATTGTCAAAATCCGAAGTTGTACTTCAACAAAAGCGATTAACTAGGAATCTACTTTAAACGCAAGGTAAAACAAGTAGTTGAACCAAACGAATATAAAACAAAGCAAAGTAAGATTGTTTGTTGCTCCTAAGAGCGATGGAACTCTGAAGCTATAACTACGACAACAATGAATTGGCTGGCTTGAAACGACGGAATCCCCCCGGCAAGTGGACGAAGGCTTCAAGTGATGACTTGATTAGAGAGCGAGCTAAGAGAGTGAGATTGAGCTAATCTCCAAGTGTGTATATCCCCATTCTTCATATTGATATATTTTAGGGAGGCCTGCCCGGTCCCTAGACTTGCTTTTATTCTTAAATGACGATTCTGCCCCCTTTTAATAGTTGATCATTTTGTAGCCATCATTTCCTTCTCGTGCTCAAGCCTATAGCAGGGATGATGAAGGGAGTAGGAATCCAAATCTTTAACATCCTCATATAAGAAATCAAAATCAACTTAATTTTAACTATGTATACTACATTTAGTGATTTAAATAGATATATTTATTACATTATATAGCTTCAATGTTGAATTTAGACAATTAAATGTATTTATATACATAAACATTAAATAAATTCAATATACTAAAAAATTATAAAAAGATTCCAGAAATTAATTTATACTTACATTTATTTATTTACCTAAATAAAAGGAATTAAAAATTTTAAAATTTATATTTATACTAATAAAAATTTAAATCCAACATATATGAAACCAAGACATGTATTTTAACCCAAACCCCAAATCCCAAGCTAATTAAAATCGCAGTGATATAGGAAAAATTCTTTTTTAGGTAAATCATGTTAATGGAATTCCATTTTAATGAAAGAGATTAGATTTATTCCGGAAGAGGGAGTGACGCATAATGGTTATGCGTCGTTATTAATGAAACGCACAACCCTTATGCGTCTTTGGTTAATGACGCACAAGGGTTATGCGTCGTTCAACGACGCATAAGGGTTATGCGTCTTACCCTAATGACGCATAACCCTTGTGCGTCACACTGGTTAGTATTCCTGCCTATCACCCGAGTGACCCGGGTTCAATTTCTGGCAACAACGCATTTTTTTAAGTGATTAGTATTTGATAAAAATGAGTTATTCTAAACATTTATTTTTGGCAAATACATATTACTCTTATTGTTTATGTTTATCACCCTCGATTACTTTAAAATCAACACAAACTTTAAAAAGTAACTATAATTATAACAAAACCATTAAATGAAATATACTTAAATTCATAATTAATCTTATTCCACAATACTACAATTAATTTCTGAAGTTAATAAAAATTATGAAGTTTGATTCCATTGAAACAAAATCAAAAGCATGCCCTCTTTTAAATAAAATTCCCACAACGTGTATAAAAAATAATGCGAAATATCTTATAAATGCATTAATATGACACAAAAACTTGTGTGAGTCTATTTAAGCATTGAAATAGATAAAACATCGGTGACTCCAAAAATTGTTAAATTCCATTTATTCTGATTTAATACTACTTCATTTTAAATGGAGCTTGGCCAAGTCAAAGCCATTATACAAATGAAATTATTTGAGACATGTTTGTAACAAAAGAAGCTTATGCGAAGTGTCTATCAAATTAGTAAAATAATTCCAATTAACTTCTTTAATTAATTCTTTTATAAGAGTAATATGTATTTGCCAAAAACAAATGTTTAGAATAACTCATTTTTATCAAATACTAATCAATTAAAAAAATGTGTCGGTGCCGGGGATCGAAGCCGGGTCACCCACGTGACAGGCAAGAATACTAACCAGCGTGACGCACAAGGGTTATGCGTCATTAGGGTAAGACGCATAACCCTTATGCGTCGTTAAACGACGCATAACCCTTGTGCGTCATTAACCAAAGACGCATAAGGGTTGTGCGTTTCATTAATAACGACGCATAACCCTTATGCGTCACTCCCTCTTCCGGAATAAATCTAATCTCCTTCGTTAAAATGAAATTCCATTATTCGCCTTGAACAAAAATAGAAAGACCTTCAGTGATATACCATCAAGTGGAATTCCCTCCAACCCTACTGAAAGTGGCATCTCTTTTTTCCTTTTTTCTCCTCCCTACTGGCGAAATCCGCCCCGCCGGCCTCACCCGCCGCTCCTACTTCGCCGGCCTCACTGTGGTGTGTTGTAGCAGTTTTTGATTTGCTTCTATTTTCTTGGTTGATTTAGTTCGATTCAGGTATTCTGATCTTATATTTTATTTTGTTTTTATTAATTGAGCTCCTGTCCTTTTTTTTTCTATGCTATAAGTCTAAGGAATTTAAAACTTGTTTGGTGAGCCGTTATCTCTTCACTGTAATGGACAGTGATCTTGCCCAATAGTTTATGCTATGTTTTCCTCCAAAACTGAATCAAAGGCATTTATGAAAATAGTCCCAAAACTCTCTCTACACCAAAACCACTAAAGCCCTAAACACAGGGTTGCTTCCGTCCATCGCAGGTCGTTTCATTTTGGCCGACCAGAAATAGCAATGGGCCGTCCTGACCCCGGCGTGCTCTATGCTCACACATTCGTTCACCCCCATCTCGATGAATACGTCGATGAGGTATTGTGGTGACTTGATTCTCTGTTTCTGGTTATTTTTCTTAATCCCATCGCTAACAATTTTTAGGTCGGAGCCTTGTGAGCCCTGCAAGTTTTTTCCTTTTATTTTTCCCTCAAACTGATATCTGTATATATGCTTGCTTGAATAGAGTTTTTGCTTGACTTAGTTGGACCGCGTACTATCTACCTTATAATAGGTTCTTACTCTTATATGTGGTGTCATATTCAGTGTTTTATGCACCACAAATTTCCCCTGTCGTTTTAATTAGATCACTGCTTTGCTAGTGAGGCAGTTTGTTTCACTTTCTTTTTCTCATGTAAACTGAGGATTATGCTTTCTCATTTTATTCCTTGGTTTCGATGAAAAGATTTTGCTTTGCTATTGTGCGGTGAACTGTTGTATAATCTAGTTAGCATGTTTAATGTTTTGTGTAGTATTGAATTTCGCTTGAAGTATAAATTAGAATGCAGTTGTTAGGGGCAGGATTTGTTCCAGTTTGGTTCTTTGTTCTGACAGACTGACATAGCTGTGAACTTGCTCGATGAATTTCTCTAATCCATCTCCTAAGATTGGGGGGCAGGGGGCTCCTTAGCGACTTAAGTATTGGTATTTTTCTTACATTCCATTATGTTCCATGTAGCTTATACCAACTTCTGCATGACCCTATATCTCTTCAGGGGAAATAATGTGGATTGTTTCACTTATGCTGTTTACTGGTATGCTAATGTATGCACTTACGGACATTTATTAATACCTGATGCATGTTTATGCCTATTTTATGTGAGATTTGTATTACTTTCCCCCCTAGTTCTACTTCTTAACCATTCTGAATTATGTATTATAGCGTGACTTAATTTTTTTTTAATATCAGGTGATATTTTTGGAGCCTGTTATCATCTCTGCTTGTGAGTTCCTTGAGCAGAATGCTTCATCAATTTGCCCTGCAGTGAAGCTTATGGGGTATTATGGATGTCATTTGTTTGTAAATTAATATTGACTGGATGCAATTTAAGTTTGATAATACAGCATCTGAATCATTTCTGGAAATAATCACACGAAAGAGCATATTTTTTTTTGAAAATATGCTAATTATTAATTCAATTTTTCATGCAATATTTTTTGTTTTATAATTTTATAACATTCCGTTTAGGATGCTAACTTACATTATATCGCATTTTTTAGGGCTACTTCACCCCCATCATTTGCTTTGGAGGTTTTTGTTCAGTGTGAAGGAGAGGCAAGATTTAGGCGGTTATGCCTTCCTTGTTTGTATTCACACTCTTCATCAACTGTGCTCGAGGTTGAGGTATATACTATCAATTTTAGATAACTCACGATGAGCTATTTCTACATAAAAGCTACTGTTACCTCTTGTGAGTGAATTTGTTAATCTTCTTTTGTGTCTGACTTTTACTTTATGTTATGAAGAAGATTTTGGTGGGTCCTCATCATGCCTGATCTTGAATGTTTTTACCCAATATTCTTTCCATCCCACTTTCGTAGCTCACTGCTCGTGCATGTGGCAACCTGTTACCTATATATGCTTAAGCTTCCACAGTGGGCCCATCAACAGTTACTTAGGAACCCCTTTTCATGTAAGATCTAGTCAATGCATTCGATTCTTACTGTATTTGATTAATGTCATACAGTGGAATTACTGTCTCACTAATCTAAGTTGTATCATAAGCTGAAGTTGATTATGCTTTGCAAAATTCTTTCTGCCACACTTTCACAACTCACTAGGCATGTATGTGGCAATCTGTTATTTATATATGCTTAAGTTTCTATAGTGGGCCCACCAGCAACTTTTTAGGAACCACTTTTCATGCGAGAAATTCTAGTCAATGCATTTGATTCTTACTGTATTTGATTGATGTTTAATGTTTAATGCGTACAATGGCATCATTGGCTCACTAATTTACATTGAATTTTAAGTTATAGTTGATTATGTTTCGCAAAATTGACTAGGTTAGTAAGCTCGTGATACCTGCTGAATATGTAAAATTTTTTTCTATGTTTGCTGACTGGATTTTCATAGCACTTCCTCTTTTGTGTATCTCCACCCAGAAAACTTACCACTGCATCATCTTTTTGTAGGCCGTGGTTACTAATCATTTGGTTGTTAGAGGCAGCTATCGCAGCCTAAGCATGGTGATATATGGGAATACAGCAGAAGATCTAGGCCAGTTCAACATAGGAGTGGATTTAGATAGCTCTTTGACTGATACTATTAGTACCGTTGAGGGAAACCTAGAAGATTTACCGCCTGCCTTCCACTCCACTATGCTGACAATGGAGGAACTTGTATCTCCCTTGAAAATTTTATCTCAGGCAGCTGTAAAATCAGATCTTCCGCTTAAATTAAGGAAGTTTCTGTTACTAGTATTCAGAATTTTAGATTCTCAGAATGTTGGGTTAGCAGCAGCTGATAATGTTATTAGTGCCTTACTTTCAGTGGCTTCAACCTATAGAATAACTTGCTCCTCTCACAATAATATTGAGCAAAATCAGTTGGGCTTTGATGGAGTTAAAAGTGGTGGGGATACTAATCAGACTCTTACTGACGCAGAAAAGGAACTTTTGGACCTTTATAAAATGATTCAGAATGAATCAAGAGATCCATCTACGGAAGCTTCTGGAGAATGCTTGTTTCTTGAATCTGAGGAAGGCTTTACTTCCAAAGAGTTGATGGATACTCTCCAGTGCCATTTTGACTTCTGTAGCAGCACTCATAATGTGGGATATAAATATCTTTCACAGGTAGGTGTAATCTGCATCCTCCAAAAAAACATGACATCTGTCACACATCCTTGAAATTTCTGTAGGATCACATCACAAATTTTCCTCTGTTTCTGTTTTATGCATCTTCTGTACCTTGTAATGTGCCTTCAAAAGCTGATTTAGCTTCTTCATATTGTCTCCAGAATAAGAATGCAATCCTATGGTCCATAGTGGCTCTTTTATTGTGTTCTACTAGAGAGAGCTGCTTTCATTTCGTTAGTTCTGGTGGCATGAAGCAGCTGGTATATATTTTAACACATCGAACCCACAATTCTACCAGTCTTACATTACTGCTGCTAGGAGTTATTGAGCAGGCTACTATGCATTCTGTGGGTTGTGAAGCTTTACTAGGATGGTGGCCTCGGGAGGATGAAAATATACCAGCTGGCACTAGTGATGGCTACAACCAAATACTGAACTTGTTGCTGAATAATCAGAGGCATGATGTTGCATCCCTTGCAACTGCTGTACTTCAGCGCATACGGTTTTATGAAATTGCTTGCAGATCTGAGGTACATTCCACACTTGGGAACTGTATATGTGGTAGCTATGACTTGAAGTACACATGTACGATCTTGTGGTTGAATGAAGTAAACTGACACATGCAAATACATGCAGATAAATATGAACTCACAAATGGTTATAAAACAATATATGAGAACCATTTTCACTTTATATTGTGGCTATAGATGATTTCATTTTGTTAGAGTTCGTAATTATACGATCGCTTGTCTGCAGTGTGCAGTATTATCAGTACTTAGGGGCATTACAACCGATGACCGTGTTACAAACTATACCTCGGACTTGCTTGTCATTGCTAAAGTGCAACTCAAGAAACTCTTGGTTAGTTTTATTAGTATTATTCATTGTATTGCCTGCTTATTTTCCTATGGTATGTTTTAGTGCTCTTTTTCTTAGACTAGCTGTCTAGCTCATAAAAATACTTTTCCCTAAGTAACATTTGCCAATTAACATTGTTGCAGAATTTAATGAAGTTGAGTGGTCCAGTAGAGGATCCTTCTCCCATGGCTGCTGCAAGCAGATCTCTTATCCTTGGTGATACTGGGTCATTAGCATATAAAGCAACAAGTAGCTTGATCAATCTATCTAGTTGTCGCCTTTTGAATTCTGACATTGACTCACATTTACTTGCCATCTTAAAAGTATGCTCTCTTCCCATCACTCTCTATTTGCATCCTCACATTCCTGTTCTCTTCCCTGTGTTTCAATCTTTAATGATGTATAGTTTGCTTTCCATAATATGCATAGTTGACATTATGATTTTATTCTTTGCTCTTTGTTTTTGCATAGGGCTCTTTGTGCCTGTTATATGCTTTCCTTGTGTGACTTCTACTCTTTGAGTAATTTCCTGTAGTTTGTCTAAAAAACCCTGATTAGGATTCCTCGTCCCTGACTCCCCGTGTACTTAGTATTTTATTCACAATTTACCAAAGCCTTGCATGCAGAGTTTTTGCCGAATGTCTAACCACGAGAATCGAACACATGACCTTTTGTGTGGCCTGGCTTTGATATGGAGTCGATTACTTCATGTAAAAGCTTAAGCTGATAGAGTGTAGTATCATTTTCATATTTAATTGGATATCTTTGGTATGCTGTTGAACGGTTACTCAAACCATTACTGTGTACTTTATACTTTTGTAAGAGCATCTCCTATAGCAAATAGCCTAGCCATAGCCCAGCCACAAACCCCTCTGCCACATTATCAGCACTAAAATCCCTCCTGCCACATCATCAGGACAAGCAACTGGACAAGCAATAGCTCAGCCATAGCCTAGCCACATCATCAACACTAAAAACAAATAATTAACAATCACACTAAATACGGAATTCCACTTACGACACAGATACGGGAAAATGCAATAATAATATTAAAATTTAAAAAAGTACATAAATTAAAAAAAAGTCCATTAAAAAAAATTACATTACAAAAAAAAAACTCTAAAATCACGCACGAGCCCCCCGCCTCCGCCTCACTCCTCGCCGTCATCGCCGCTATCCGGGACCCCCAAATTTGCGGCATCTAAGCCCGCGTCAGAGCCCCCCACCTTTGCCGCGGCGGGATTCAAATCCTCTCGCATACTCACGAGCACTGCATGGAAAAAACTCTTCTCCTCGGGGTCAGTTGCATTCTTCCATTGATCTATGATCTGGATCATCTGAGCCCGCGCTTGTTGACGCGCCAAGAAGATGAGTTTATCTGTCGAGCTGTCAACATGGGGGATGCCGACTGGACCTCCTGGGACCTCTGGCGAGCCCGTTGCGCCCGCCTTTGACCAACCGGGCGAGTGCGTCGAGTAAACACGGGAGGGGACGGGGTCTCCTGAGCATCTTCGGGGAGGCCGTGGGAACCACCGCTACTGCCGCCGGCGTAATCACCGGTTTAGTTCAGGCGCTGCTTCTTCTGCCAGCAAGCATAGACACCTTCCCGAAACTTCTCGGAGTCCATTAGCACCTCGTAGCAGTTCTAGTAGGTGAAGTCCTTGTAAAGGCCGGGCTGGGGGAACTATTTCTCTGCCAGCCTCCTGCAGGCCTCGTCAGTTTGGCCGCTGGACTTCATTCGGAGGGCGTTGGTGTACAAACCCGAAAATCGGGAGACCCCAGCCCGGATTCGGTCCCACCTCTTCCGGCACTCCTCCCCGCTGCGTGGCCTCCCCTCCGGGTAAAATGCCTTGTAAGCTGCTGCTATTTTAGCCCACAAGTTGAGGATCCTCTGATTGTTCAAGGCGAGGGGGTCATTGTAAACACTGACCCACGCCTTGGACAGTGCCCCGAGATCTATACCCAACTCCTCTAAGGAGAAGGTCTCAATCCCCTGGAACTGCGTCTCCGCTGGGGTCGATGTGTGCGAAGAAGCAGTACCAAAATCAAAGCTGGGGCGATAGACGTCAGAGCCCCCCGGCGTCCCATGCATCCCCGGGTACCCAGCGTCCCATGCATCCCCGGGTACCCCGGCGTCATCTGCATCCCGGGTACCCACCCCGGCATCATCGGCATCCCGGGTTGCATCCCCGGTACCCCTTGCATCGCAGGACCCCCCGGCATCCCCTGCCATCCCGGCATACCATCCCCAGATGCCATCCCGGGCATCATCTGTTGCCAAGGGTACATGTTGTTGTAGTACCCGGGCATCTGACTCCATCCACCTCCCACGGTGACCGTGGGAGTTTGAGACCCGCTCGTCCCTGAAGTTGGCTCGTTGTTGAGATCCATTTCCCGTTGTTACTCTTGTACAGAAATTAAGATAGAGAAAGTACTCGTTAAAACAAGTGGTGCGAATGAAAATGACTTGCAAATTGCGTATATATAGAGTTCTGAAAATAAAAAAAAAATCAAAAATCCGCTCGCCGGTCGCTCGCCGGCTGCAATAGTTCGGCGAGCGGACCGGCGAGCGCCAAAAATCGGCGAGCCGGTCGCTCGCCTATTATTGGAGATGCTCTAAATCCATGTGATGTTGTCCTCTTGCCCCTAGTGCTACTTAATTAATTCCCTTATTCTTGACAGGAAAGAGGATTCCTTCCTCTGGCAGCTGCATTGTTATCATCTCCTCTCTTGCGATCTGAAACAGGGGATGCAATGCACTTGTTCTTGGACATTGTCTTGAATGTTGAAGCTATAATTCTTTCTCTCCTGTTTTGTCGCTCAGGTTTGATTTCCTGTTACCTCCATGCCTAATCAAGCTTTAAGATATTGTTGTATTAATGTTGTCAACTTTTTCTTTCAGGAGTAGATTTTCTTCTAAGGGACCAGGAGGTCTCCTTAATTGTCATCCGTGCTTTGCGGGGTATCCATGGTGTTCAGAATGGGGACTTTATTTCACTTCGCTATGCATCTGTCTTATTGTCTAGAGGCTTCTTTGTTCGTCCCAGAGATGTTGGCATGATTGTTGAGATGCACATGAGGGCAGTAAGTTCTTTTTTATCTCTTTATGTTTTCTATGTCATTTCAGATTTTTGTTTACTCGATACGGCCCGGTTCAAGTTCTTGAGGTTGATTGTTTTCTGCTAACTCTGATTAATAATGTTTATTTGCTTTTAACTTCTTGTTAAGAACTACTTGCATTTTCTGGTTAATATTTTCCAGGTTATTGCTGTGGATAGGTTATGTAAGTTGGCTCCAAACACTGAAGAATTTTTATGGGTGCTGTGGGATATTTGTCGTCTCTCCAGGTAGAGTATGCTTGTAGGTTCTCTAAGGTGAACGCTTATTCATGTTTCTAACTGCCTTAAGGATTTGAGGTGGTCTATTTCAGGTCAGAGTGTGGACGCCAGGCTCTGTTGGTCTTGGTGAATTTCCCAGAGGTAGCAAATTTTTACTCTTCTACTACATTTATGAGTGGCCAAGTATTCCCATTTCTTCTGTATGGTCCTTGAAATAGATGAACTTCATCCATATTATGCCTTGTAATTTCAGTTAGTTGTATTTGTTCTGAAATCATCACAATTGATTAAATTTGTTCTGGAGGGCGGTGAGGTGCATATATTTCTCTTCCCTTCAAGTTTTGATGTCCGGAGCATGGCTCTTTCTCTTCCCTTCCACTTAATGTGGATCTTTGCTCTTTTGCACTGTAGGCGTTCAAAGTTCTGATTACTGCTTTGCATTCTGGAAAGGAGCTTGAACCTGTTTCACCGAATACAGGTAAGCCAGTTATTTGAGTGGGGTTTCACAGTTTTCCTATATACTTATAAGTGGCGATCTTTAACTTGCAGGAGTTTCACCTTTGAATCTTGCCATATTTTACTCAACCGCTGAGATTTTGGAAGTCGTTGTTACTGATTCTACTGCAACTTCTTTGACATCTTGGATAGACCATGCAAAAGAAATGCATGCTGCATTACACTCATCCTCCCCAGGTTCCAACAAGAAAGATGCTCCTGCACGACTATTGGAATGGATAGATGCCGGTGTAGTTTACCATAAAAAAGGAGCAATTGGACTCTTACGTTATGCTGCTGTTTTGGCTTCTGGAGGAGATGTTCACATGGCTTCAGACAGTGTTTTAGCATCTGACATGATGGATGTTGATGATGTAGTTGGAGATTCTTCCACTAGTTCCGATGGCAACATTGTTGATAATCTTTTAGGAAAACGGATTACAGAGAAGGATTTTCCAGGTGTTATTCTCCGTGATACCTCTATTGCTCAGCTCACTACAGCAATTCGTATTTTGGCGTTTATTTCAGAAAATTCGGTATGGTACTCTTGTTAGTTTCATTCCTGGAACTTTCTAGTAACAGACCTGCACTAACCAAGTCCTCTATGTTTAATATAAGGTTGCTGCTACTGCTCTCTATAATGAAGGTGCTGTGATGGTTATCCATGCTATTATGATCAATTGCAAACTCATGCTTGAGAGGTCATCTAATATTTATGGTCAGTATTCATTCCTGTGTTCTCCTTGAGAACATTGACAACATTGCTACTCCCTCCGTTCCTTGTTAACAGAGACATTTCTTTACGGCATGGAGTTTAAGAATAGTGTGTTAAATGAATGGTGAATAAAGTAAGAGAGATGGAGAGAGAATAAAGTAAAAGAGAGAGTTACTTTTGGCCACAAATAGAAATGACTCAATTATCTTGGAACTTCCCAAAATAGAAAAATGACTCAATTAACATGGGAGGGAGTATATTCTAACAAGAATAACTGTTTCTTAGTGAACTTGGCATAATTTGGATATCTGCTGACTGATGAGTGATTTCTTGTCTATGTTAATTTTGCTCACAAAACTGCTACCTGAATGTTTTCATCGATTATAGGAGCTTTATATTCTCAATGATTTGTTTTGTTTACAGCTGCATTACATACTATATTTGATTATGCTTAATTTCGAACTAGGCTATTGCTCTGTAGCTATGTTTTTCATAGGTAAATTTCGTGCTTATCCTGACCTTTTATAGTAGTATAGTATATAGTTGATTCCCGTTAGACACGGATTGGACTCACCTTCTATTTTGGGAATGTAAGCTGTACATGCTAACCACTGTTGGAGTTTAATTTGTCTCCTTTTCTTCGGTCCTATTGATATGGATGGTTCAAGTTACAGAAGAGGTAATATTCATCTCACTTGATAGTGAAACAATCATAACATTGTCAGAACAACATGATGTTCTAAAGAGCCCATAACCATAGTTTTTCTCTTTTTTTCTTTCTTTCTGGATGCATTACTGCTAATTTGCTATGTTGGACATTGTCTAATCCAAATAAAAATAGAATAATGCACCTATTAAGTTGTACACTACAGAAGTACTTAGATACACTTACCTGCCTACATGGCTAGACATTCCCATAGAAAAAGTTAAAAGTATCTAAAAGAGCTATACTAAGTCAATGATCATAGGTGTCTTACTAAGCTATAAAGCCTGTTGGGTAGGGACTAGGGAGTAAATGAGTGAATAGAAAATCATAACCTGTTATGGTTGCTGAATCTTAGTTTCTTGCTACATTTTTTCCCTTAGCCTTGTCCAGAGGGGGGCTTTTGATACCTTTTGAGTGCTTATGATTCAGGAACCTAATGCATGGCTAACTGTCTTGAGCAGATTATCTTGTTGATGAGGGTGGAGAGGGAAATTCATCTTCTGATTTACTTTTAGAACGTAACCGTGAAAAAAGCATGTTTGATCTGCTTATTCCTTCACTGGTCCTGCTGATCAATCTGTTGCAGGAGTTACAGGTTCGTGGTGACAATTCATTCTTATTTTACAGTTTACACTAGTTCCCTGTGCAAATCCAGACTTTGATGTCATTTTAATATCATTTTTGCTCTGGAATTATTTAGATTATATTGGTCCAGTCCTAGTTGTGACACATTCAAAAGATTGCTCATATTAACTTTAATGATTTTGGACATGTGTCGTTTTTCTTATGGAGTTTTCAGATTAAGGTTTTACAGGGATTTAAAATTTTAGTTTAAATCTGAGTAGGAAGTTCTACTAACTTATGCCCACATGAAAGGGAATGCGGAGTACACTTGTAGATCCACTAGCACAATGCTTTCTATTCTTTGATAATGGTGAATGGTTCCAACTTGAATCAGTGTGTGAGTTTTTCTTGCTATATTCAGGAATCAAAGGAGCAACACCGGAACACCAAACTAATGAATGTACTCTTACAGTTGCATCGAGAAGTGAGGTAGCACAAAAATTATCTTTTAATATTCTCTATAGATTAATGTGCCACTATAGTTGATACCGGTTCTATTTGTAGCCCCAAGTTAGCTGCTTGTGGAGCAGAGTTGTACAGTTCTTTCCCAGAAGTCGTGCTTGGTTTTGGTGCTGTTTGCCATCTTATAGCATCAGCGCTAGCCTGTTGGCCAGTGTACAGTTGGACTCCTGGCCTTTTTCGCTTTGTCCTTGATAGTCTTCATGCAACTTCACTATTGGCACTGGGTCCTAAGGAAACTTGCAGCGTGCTTTGTCTATTAGTAAGAGAATATTACGATTACATTGCTTACACTTCAAGCGTTTGGTGAATCTTGTAATCCATTTTGCATAATAATAGAATGTCAGTATGACTAATTCTTCCAATCCTATGTCTTTCAAGAATGATTTGTTACCAGATGAAAGTTACTGGCTGTGGAAGAATGGAATGCCAATTCTGAGCCCTCTAAGAGCAATGGCTGTTGGGACATTACTTGGTCCACCAAAGGAGAAACAAGTGAATTGGTATCTAAGGCCTGGCAACACTGAAAAGCTAATAGCTCAATTGTCTCCCCAACTTTTGAAACTTGGCGATATTATATTGCACTGTGCTGCTAGTGTAAGTGTCCATGTTTATGTTTTGTCAAGCTAAAATTGTGTGGCATGTGGGTTAGTCCCCAAGCTCAACTTGCTCTCTATGCTTTATCTCTTTGTCTTACTACAGTTCTGTAACATGCCAGATATCAGTCATTGTGCAAGAAGTTCTACGTGTCTTTGTTATTCGGATTGCATGTCTCAATATTGATTATGCTTCACAATTGGTGAAACCAATAGTTTCATGGATCTCCCATCGCCTCTTAGAGCAGTCTGTGTTGTCTGATGTGGACGCGTACAAGGTTATCAGCAAGACTAGCTTTAATGTTATACCTTTTTGGTGCTGTACTCCTAAGTTGTTCTCACTTCATTAATATATATTTGTTTTCCCTCTTAAATTGCAGGTTAACCGCCTACTTAAGTTTCTTGCTATCTTATTGGAGCATCCAAATGCTAAGGTACTTTCCATATTTCAAAACTAACTTGTTCCTTTTTCCATCAAATAGGGAGTTTGTCTAATTCTGTTATTCCATGACAGCCACTATTGCTGAAAGAAGGTGGATTTCAGATGCTAACAGAAGTGCTAGAGAGGTGTACAGGAGGTGCCAATTTTGATGTAAAGCAGTTCCCCGGGAACATAAATCTAGCAAAATATGAATTTCCAGTTCTTAGTTGGTGTATACCAGTTTTTCAATGTTTATTGTTGATTAGCGATGGGCGTACATCCCTGCAGTATCCTGGAGTACATGAAAGGTCAGGATTTTCCATTTGTGTATGTAGATGTGACCTTCTTTTCATAACACTTACCTGGATAGACATTGACATGTCATAAATATTCGCTTGTTGTTCCAGGAGTAACCCTTATTGTTTTACTGTTGAAGAATGTTCCACATTATGGATATATATCCTAAGGTTCTGCATGGTATGTTCCTTTTTAATATTGTTATCTGCATCTAAATCTATAACTAAAATATCATGCCATTATCTCCGTGTCAGTTTTATACTATATCATCCCTGCCTCTATATAAACACAATAAGTTCATATTGTAGGTCTTGCCCGTTGCAACAGAATTGGTTACTTGTCTGTCCGCCTTCAAAGAGATGGCTTCCTCTGCTGAAGGCCGGAATGCTTTACTTTCTATTGTGAAGCACGCTATGCCCTCTGCTGTAGAGGATTCTGAGAATCAAATCAAACATGAGAGCAATACAAGCTGTGGTTTAATTTATGCAAATGAATTGAAGGAGAATCCTCCATTATTGTGCTGCTGGACCACTCTGTTAAAGTCTATTGATTCCAAAGATGTTCCTGCAGCACAGGTTGCTTCAGCAATTTACACATTAGCCTCAGGTGCTTTAGGCTTTTGCATTGATGGGGAAAGGTAAGAAAATTGTTCTTCGTACTTTTTTTTTCTCTTGATACTTAAAATTATTAATATTTAAGCCAACTTGAATTTCAATTTGATGTGCTAGAACATATTCTGAAAATATGAATTGGCTGTCTGATTAACAAAGTCATTTGTGGGGTGTTTAATTAAATGTAGGGTGTCATAATGTTCTGCATTGCTGGGGAAATGATTTTTTTAGAGAGTGTATCTATGGGAACAATGAACTTTTTTAGCCCTTAATTTGTTCAATTTTTGGTGTTACAAATGATATTTAGAGTTGCTTGAGAGTGTTATCTGTTGGGCAATCCTGTAGAGGAAGGAGTGAGAACAAAGAACTTTGCGTATTGATGGGCATGGCTGCGATCTCCCATTTAGTGAGGAAAATATGTGTTTGTTGACTTTGTATTCGGGGTCAATGGACTCTACTCCTACAGCTAGGCAGTTAACTATTCTTGTAAAGCATAGCCATAGAGTTGATTAATGGTAAGTAGAATATCTTACTAACAGTGTGACACATGAATATAAAAGCTTGCATTTGAAAAGGTTTTCTGTCTTCATAGTTGTGTGACTACTTATGTGTGCTCTTACTATTCCACATTTCCTTATCAGTAGGAGGAAACCATGTTAAATATATCTTGATTGTGGAACTTTTAGGTGGTGACAGTTCACTTAACAGTAACAAAATTACAGAAAATTTGCCAAAGATTGCCAATGTTTACCGCAATGTTTCTTATATGAACACATTCTAGTTTTATGAGAGTTGAAATGCTTATGTCAAATATTTCGCATGTTTTCTTTCTAATCAGCCTGAATAGAGAAAGGGTTTCTGCAATCAAGTTCCTGTTCGGAGTGAGAGAAGACTCTTTGGAAGATTTTTCTGAAGAAAATCTGAAGCAAATTGAGGAGCTTATCAGTTTGTTGGAAGCAGAGGCGAGCTATAAACCAGCATCTGAGAATCATCCTATACCTTATCAGGTTTTTATCGCTCTCCTTCTAATTCTTCTTGTTGATGAGGGGTTCTTTCTTATTTTGTTTTCATTCTTTTTCATGGTTGTTTAGATCAAGGAGATTGCAAGCTTATTAATGCTTTTAATGCAAAAATCATCTGGCACGGAGGAAGCTGATGCTGAAATTGCCCGCCGTTGCACTTCATTGCTTACTCCTCCAGTTCCTTCAAGGGTGCATAGATTTGCGGATAGAAGTATGGAGCTGATTGAAGATTATGGCTTGGATGAATTCGGAACAATGTTCTCTTGGGAGTGTCCAGAGAATATGCGTAATAGAATGACACAGACAGGTCTTTCTACAAAAAGAAAGATCTCCTCTCTCGAGGGGCCGAATAGGCATGGAAGAGGGGAGAACTCAGTTGTAGAGGCTGCTTCACAGAGTACATTCTCTAGGGGGATGGTACCCGTCACTACCCCACCTGCCCCTACTCGTCGTGATACCTTTAGACAGCGTAAGCCAAACACTAGCAGGCCTCCTTCTATGCATGTGGATGACTATGTTGCAAGAGAACGAAATGCTGATGGTACTAACAGTTCTAATGTAATTGCTGTCCCACGGATAGGATCTGCTAGCGGGAGACCACCGTCAGTTCATGTGGACGTCTTTATGGCCAGGCAAAGGGAGCGCCAAAATGTCGCGGGGGTAGCAGTTAATGAAGTAGCAACCCTTGCGAAAATGACAGCCCCAGATGACAACTTAGATGGAGACAAGTCCAGCAAACCTCAGCAGTTGAAATCGGATCTCGAAGATGATCTTCAGGGAATTGATATTGTTTTTGATGCTGAAGAAGCTGAACCCGATGATAAATTGCCCTTTCCACAACCGGATGATAATCTGCCACAACCTCCATCTGTTATTGAACCACATTCTCCTCCTCATTCAATAGTAGAGGAGACCGAGAGTGATGTAAATGAGAGCAACCAGTTCTCTCACTTGGCTACTCCGTCTGTATCAAACATGGATGAAAACACACTGAGTGAGTATTCATCAAGGATGTCTGCATCTCGCCCAGAGATGCCCTTGACTCGAGAACCAAGCATTTCCTCCGATAAGAAGTTCCCTGAGCCAGATGTCTCAAAGGGTTTACCAATCAGAACTCCACTTCATGCAACTGAACCCCCTGCATTAGCAAGTACTTCTGGAGGTGCTGCTTCTATCTACATGAAGGTTCCCTCATCTGCGGCACGATTTCCTCCTGATCCCAGGATGCAACCTCATTTATATTCTAAACCACCTCTACAACAAAGTGGTCCTGGGTTGCAATCTTTCTATGACCAGAAATTTCCTATGAATCAGCCTCCTCTCCCTTTGATGCCACCTCCATCAACATTCTCATCCTTGCCGTCTCAAAATATGCTACCTGGTGTGGGTCAGTCTTCATCTTTTGGAAAGTCTGCACCAGATGTTCAGACTCAGGGTCCTCAAGGCTTCCATGTATGTGAAGATCTACTTGCTGTTTAAACTGGTTTCTGCATTTTTTTTACTTGCGTGTAGTTTCTCACTCTTACTCCGATTTGCAGGTTCAGTCAGATTATATGTCTGAGGCTGGAAACTCCACATCTGCCTCAAAGCAAAATTCAAAATTCGGAAGGACATCTCACTCCTCTCCTGCTGGATCTACAAGACCTCCTCCACCACTTCCTCCTACACCACCTCTTTATTCTGGCAATCCTTCAATGGGAAATTCTACTTCTCAATCACCACAATATTTTCAGCCAGACATGCAGCAAAATTCTGGCGCACCTTTGATTAACCTTCCAGCATCACACTCAATGCTAAACTCTTACCCCCCGCCATCGATGCAACCATTACTTTTCAGGCCAGGTTCCATGCCTGTAAATCTTTATGTAAACAATTTAGCCCAACAACATGGAGACAACATGGCGAATGTATCGCATAATCTAACCATCTCTATGCCTTTAGCCCAACCCATACCTACACCTACACAGTTGCAGCCATTACAGCCGCCACAAATCCCCCGTCCTCCACCTCCGCATCTTAGACCATCTGTTGCATCTTCCCCACAGTCTGAGCTGGCGGTACCAATGTTGCATGGTTCCTTACAGATTCCTGCTCATCCATCCCAGATGCTGCAGCAGCAGCAACTTTCCCCGGGTCAAGTGTATTATCAGGTGCAACAACAGGATACTACATCACAGGCACCGCAGCAGCAGCAGCAGCGAGTTTTGCAGCAACCAGGAGAAACATCCCAGCAACTAGATTCTGGGATTTCTCTACAAGAGTTCTTTAAATCCCCTGAAGCCATTCAGGTACTAAAAGCTCGAGACTAATATAATTACAGACTTCAGTTGATTATAGGGTTATGAGTTGATCGTTTGACTCAACTTGATTGCAGTCTCTTCTGAGTGACCGGGATAAGCTTTGTCAGCTCTTGGAGCAGCATCCTAAGTTAATGCAGATGCTTCAGGTTTGACGTTATATAAAATTGCTGCTCCCACCTGTGTTATTGACATTTCATACCTGAAACTTTTTTCTTGCTTATTGCATATGTCCATTGTCTTGGCATGTTGTTGGTCATCTAAAATATTATCTAGTCTATTACTGCAATTCCTGGAGTGATCTTTTTGTTGTTTCATTGGTGCTTATGTCTCACTACCTGCCTTGCTATTCTGTATCGTCAGTCGAATTTTATTTTAGAAAGTTTCAAGTTTAATAGTATTTCTGATCATGTGTTGCCATGGTTTACCAGGAGCGATTGGGTCCATTGTAGGAAATTTCTGGCGGTTGTATCTCATAAAGGCACCTGATTTTGAAGATATGTTTGTACATTGCTTTACATTTTTTTTATTGAATTCTCGGGATGTAGCATCATCTAGTAACGGTATGTTTGGAATTGCTTTAAACTGTTTCAAGAGCTTATAAGATGTTTGGATAAAATGAGCTTATAAGCTGATGAACTGTTTGGCATTTTATGCTTCTTGTATGTTGTAATGACCAAAAACGAGATAACAATCATGTGTGGCATTTTAAGCTCTTTATAGTATATAGGCATCTCACGCCCCTTTTCACCTCCATTATATTTTTCTTTTCAGCAAAAATAAATGAAATCAGCTCCAAAAAACTACTAGATGTCGATGGAGGTGAGTAGATATATACTCAAGAACTAATTTCGAAAAATCTCATGGATGATCATGGAATGGTACCCAAAAATGCAAGTAGAAATGGATGTTGTATTAACTCAAAAATTAAAATCGCACCCAAATGAGGAATTCAAAGTCATTACTCATTAGTAGAAAGGTTTCAAATTTAATAGTACCTTTAATTGCATTGCATCTTCCATATTTGGTTGCATTGCATCTGCCATAATTGAATTGCATTACAAAAAAAATGAGCTTTCAAATGTTTAGTATCATTGGGCCCATATATTTTAGGACCAAGTTTTGAGTATATTTGTTGTTAGAACTAAAAAAGGTAGGGCGGGAAAACTTGCATATCGGATTGTTATTGGGTTAATTCGATACAATCCAACCTCTGAAGACCGAATTCGAACACGATCTATTAAGGAAATTCTAAATTTGAACACATATCTGATCTGCTAGCATTTTTTATAGTAGTATAGTTATATGCTACCTAAACCGTGGGATATATTTTAAAAGCACCCCAAATAAAATAATGGAATAAAATTAAATCTCTTATCCTATTATAATACAAACTATATATTGTAGATATCCACCATGTGATTATATTGTATAACTACTGATACCTTTTATTGTAGTATGCTCCATTCGTTTTTTATTATATGCCCCCAACCGTCAAATTAGCATATTAAAAAATTAATTTATATTTTAACCCTATTATATAATTATCATAATAAATACAAATATACAACTAAATATAAAATTTAAAAAACATTAATAAGAATAAAATGGAAAACATATTATAATTATACTCTTAATTTTCGAAATGTGAGTAACAAGAAAAAAAGCTAAATATGGCACTTATTTAAATATGAAGAGTACAATATAATGTACCACAAGTGCATTGTATTCTGGGAGGTTTGTGTGATATACAAGACTCACATATAAATAATAAGTAGTACTCCATAAATGAGTAGGTAAACACATGAAT
Source organism: Salvia splendens (assembly GCF_004379255.2). NCBI lineage: Eukaryota > Viridiplantae > Streptophyta > Magnoliopsida > Lamiales > Lamiaceae > Salvia > Salvia splendens. The sequence goes on along the minus strand of NC_056033.1, from coordinate 30,207,098 downwards.
TTTCAACATTTGTATTTTTCCTACAAACTTTGAATTTTTTGAATAAAATTTTAGTTCTCAATATATATATGTAAATTAACAATTTCAAAGGTGCTCGTTTATTTCTGACCTGCTACATATATCTACATATACTCCGTGTGAAGTTGGTTATATATGAATTAACGCAAGTGAATATCCAAACATGGCAAAAACACAAAATAAACAAGTAAAAAAAGGATTCCGAATTTTGAGCCTCTTCAGTTATCTATTTACTTTAAAATTAGCAATGTATAAAATCCCAACAAACATATAATTATGTTAGATTGGGTTTTGAGCTGCATACACTTTCATTTCTTCACGTCCCTTTATTTGATCTGTTCAAGATTAAAGCTCTCTACGATTTCTATAATCCCCTTTTCATAATAGTAATTAGATGCAACACCTATTTTGTCACGACTGCACTTCCTAAGGATAGAAAGCACGGTGGATCGCGACTAATGTGAGAATTAAGAAGCGGGGAAGAAGGGGTAGCAATCAAGGAAGTACGACATATAGATCAAAAGACGAAATTTCATTATCAACTCAAAGTCTAAATTACAGAGCAACATAGTGCGAAAAGAAATAGCTTGACGAATTAACGAAAAACATAGAAATTCGTAAAACTTAGAGTGGCGGAAGCAATTGAGAGTTTGACTACTACTATGTATGAGGACACAGTAGCAACCGGAATATTTATTGATTAAAATCTTGGCTCATTGTTCAACATCCTCCGCATCCCGTCCTCGCTCAACCTGCACATAGGGAAAACATATGCAGGGGCTGAGTACTTGATGCACCCAGTGAACTCATGCCCAAAATACATTTATCGTTTAAATTATGTCAAGCCATCATTGAGTGAAACTCGAGTTTTACTTTAAAAGGGCCGAGAGACACTAAAATCATTCCTTAAAATGGTGCCCGCGCGGACAATCGTCATCCTCCATCATGTACCATATCTGAACCATCATGTGAAACGAGAATGTGGCCACAAACTCGATCACTGGACCGGCCGACCTAAGGGACGGCTCACGATCCCCATCAGTGCACTAGCCTAAGTAGGGCTGAGACCCTAGTTAGACCCGAATTCGTTAACCATCAAAGTCTAGTAGAACAATATTCTAGTAGACAATCAGATAGGCAATTCAAAAACATAAAATACGGCATGACATAGTATTTTAAACCACCCTTATTTCACCATAAACATATCATTTCAAATAAAAGAGTTTAAGCAATAAAGCCCACCTCAAAAGCTTAGAGTTTTCCTTAGTAGCTTCTCGTTCCGACCTTAGCGGCTGTGCGAACCACCTTTTCGGAAAATACATAAAGTACCCATCAAATCTCGGTAACGAAGATATTTAGAATGCATGCACTCTAAGTAAAATCCTTTAATTCGTTTTCTCGGTTTTTCGTGCGTTTTCGATTATTCGGCGGCCGCCCAAGGCGTCGCGTGCGACGCCGGCCGGCCGCTTACGCTCGTTCTTTCTCCGTTGGCTCCTCGTATTTTCCATGACGTCGAAATAAATTTCTAAAAAATTTATTTAAGCGCGTTCTTAAATGATCGCAACTATTTCTCTTCGAAAATATTTTATTTCGGACTTGGGATAAAATTATTCATCCTCCAAAATATTTCAGAATTAATTAAATAATTTCCAGCGATTTAATTTAATTGACGGCTCAAAGTTTTATTTACTTAGCCCACCTTATTCCTCCAACTAAGATTAGGAAGCCCAAAAAGTTAAAGAAGGACCAACTTTTAAAAAACAATAGCCCCCCAATAATAAAACAAGGCCCAATCAAAACAAAAAAACAAAACACGCCCAAGCTTTTTCTCTACCCACTCCACGTCTCACTCTCTCCCTCTAACTTCTTCCTAATTCTAAAAAAAAAAAATCCCCAAATTGAGAACTTCCGTCACCCATCGTCTTCTCCGAATCTCACCCACGCCACCGCCAGTCGACTGCACAGCGCCGCTGTTGTCAATGTTCCGAGCAGCCCATGCCGTCGTACGCCGTGGAATCACCGTGGCTGAACAGCAGCCCCGCGACTGGCGCCTCGCCGTCGCTACCCTGCAGCAACATCTCGCCGTCGCCACCGCTGCCATTCCGCCATCATCTGCGATTCGTCGCTGTACCCGTCATGAGTCGAACGCGCCGCCTGGAGTCAGCCGCCGCTGCTGCTCGCCGACGGTTGCTGCTGCTACGGGGAGGAGCCGCTGCTGTTACCGGCCGCTCGCCGCTGCCGGCAGCTTCCTCTTCTCCGGAAACACTCCGAACCACCCCGAATCAACCCGCAAATTACGTTCTCAATACAAAGTTAAGTTCTTTCGTGGCTTCGACTAAGTACGGCGATGTTCGATTAGTTCTTTGTTGTTAACTTGTTTGAATTGTTTATAAGAGTGAATGCATGAATGTTACAAACGTTCTCCGTAACGGCTCCGTGATCTTCCTTCTCGACGGAACAACGATCAATTCCCACGTCCACCACGCGGAATTGTTCGCGAGAATTGCTGAATTCGCAGACGTCTTCCACGGAGCAGCAATGGACGAAAGTAAAATAGCTTGTTTCACACGATAGGTTTGTAGGGAAATTATTTCATTCATAAAAACAATGTGTTGATGAAATACCCTATTTTATACTAAAGACCCTAGGGCGGTTCGACGTATCCTAATTCATCCGGGAAAGAACCGCAAAGAAAACCCGAACGGGGCTTATAAATCAGGCCCGACTCAACAGTAATTAAATTAATGTTCAAAAATACTAAAACATAAAAGGAAAGAAATTTAAAAGAAATAAACTAAGCACACGGCTAATTCTTGAACTTGCTTGGCGCCTTGAGTTTGTCTCTCGGCCTCAAGGATCTCTTCGACGTCGTCAACTCTTCGCCTCGTTCATTCACCCTCTGCGTCGGCTCCCGAGGTGCGGTCTCGTGCTGGTCGATTGCCGCCGCCTCCGGCTCGGCATGCTGTTCTGCTGCTGCGTCTGGTACGACTGCGGCTGTTGGCGGGGGTCCCGTATCAATGAACAACATGTAAGAATTAGCTACTACAAATTCATGCTTTGGGATTGGAAAGGGATTATACCTCAAAATGGTTGGACTTGGTGGTGAATGGGCAAGAATGGTGGAAATTCCTCTTCCTTTTCTCTCTCGGCTCTCTCTACTTCGGCTCTCCCTCTCTCTTTTTTTTTCTTTGTGAAGTGTAAATTGTGAGGAGTTAGAGAAGAGGTTACATGAAGAAGTAGTCGGTGACTCTTGGTTTGTAGGTTTAATGGTGGAAGATGGAGAGTGGAGAAGTTGAAAGGTGGAGAGTCTTCCGGAGGGGGGTTGATCGGCCGAGAGGGAGGAAGAGGAAGGAAGAAAAGGGTGTTGGGCTTGTTCCCACATTCTTGGAAATGTATTGGGCTCAACATATACTTTTTTTAATTAGTTTGGGTTCATGTAGTTGAAAGCCCAAGTTGATAATATTATTAATTAGTTAGATTCTTAAATAGTTAGGGCCCAAGCCATTTTTTTATATACTCATTGGACTCTAATTTAATTTGAGAAGCCCAAATATAAATATACGTACCTTATATTCTCACATTTCTTTCGATAATTAAAATTTACGGAAGCTTTATTAAATTTCGTTATCTTGTTCTTCCCAAAAAAATTAAAGACGCCTAACGTCACAACTTATATTTGGTGTTGTTCCAAATATAATTTCTTCGATCGTTCCTCGATTTACGCGCGCCATCCTTCCATAAAAAAAATTTCATCCCCCACATCTCATCCATTATGCTAAATATAGCAATATCGTCATCATTATTTCAATGAGGCTTTTGACATGTCTCCCAAAGTTCCTCAATTAAATAAAAAGGACGTTCCAAAATCACATCACCACGTAAAAACTATATCTTTCCAAAGTACATTTAACGAGGAGCATAGCATCCGAAAAATTTTTACTAATTATTTCGTGTCATACATTAAATTAGTTCTTTAAAAAGTACGAGCGTTACATTCTACCCACCTTAATAGAAATTTCGTCCCGAAATTTACTCGTTTCTAACGAACAACTCCGGGTATTTCTCTTTCATTTTATCCTCGAGTTCCCAAGTAGCCTCCTCGTGGCCATGGTGTTTCCAAAGTACTTTTACGGACGCGATTGATTTATTTCTCAATTCCCGCACTTTCCTGTCCAGAATAGCTTCGGGCTTCTCCTCATAACTCAAGTCGGGATTCAAAATCATCTCCTCCTGATGTACCACTTGTTTGGGATCGAACACATACTTTCTTAATTGCGACACATGGAAAATGTTATGCACAGTTCCAAAACTCGGTGGTAGTGCCAACCTATATGCTACGGGTCCCACCTTCTCAAGAATTTCATAAGGCCCTACGTAACGCGACTTCAACTTTCCTTTTACGCCAAACCTCGTTATTCCCTTTGACGGTGATACCTTCAAGAACACCTTATCTCCAGCGTTGAACTGTAAGTCGGTACGCCGGACATCAGCATATGACTTCTGTCGGTCTTGGGCTTCTTTTATCCTTTGACGAATTTGCCGAACAATCTCAATCATTTCTTCTACCGAATCTGGCCCAAGTGTTCTTCTTTCACCAATCTCATCCCAGTAGAGTGGTGATCTACACTTCATCCCATACAATGCTTCATATGGGGCCATATTTATCGTTGCCTAGAAACTGTTGTTGTAGGCAAACTCGATCAACGGCAATACAACTTCCCAATTTTCTCTTCTGTCCAGAACCACGGCTCTCAACATATCCTCGAGAGTCTGGATCGTCCTCTCTGATTGTCCATCGGTTTGTGGATGAAAAGCGGTACTAAAATTTAATCGAGTACCAAGTTCTCGTTGCAGACTTATCCAAAATCTTGAAGTGAACCTTGTGTCTCGGTCCGATGTGATTGTTACTGGTACTCCATGTAGTCGAATGATTTCTTTCACATAAATCCGGGCTAGCTTGTCGGATCCATGAGTTATAGGTATAGGTATAAAATGCGCACTCTTGGTGAGGCGGTCTATGATTACCCAGATGGCCGTATTCCCTTGCCGAGTTTTTGGTAAACCCGTCACAAAATCCATGGCAATATGTTCCCATTTCCACTCCAGAATCTCTAGTGGTTGCAACTTCCCGTAGGGTCGTTGATGCAGAGCTTTTACTTGCTGGCAAGCCAAGCATTTCTCCACAAACGAAGCTATATCCCTCTTCATCCCATCCCACCAGAATGATCCCTTCAGATCATGGTACATCTTTGAACTTCCAGGATGAGCGGTATATGGAGTCTCGTGTGCCTCAGTCAAAATTTCATTTCGAAGTCCTTCGTCATTCGGCACACATAGCCTTCCCTCATAGGTGAGGGCATTGTCAGTCTCTTCTCGGAACTTCTCTTGCTCACCTTTCCTTACCTTTAGTCGAACCTTCTCCAAATCCTTATCATTTCTCTGACCTTCTCTTATCCTCGTCAGCAGGTCTGGAGCTCTCACTACTTCCAATCGCATCTTGCTAAATTCGCGAATCAAATTTTCTTCTTGAGTGAGAAAGGTAGCCAGTTGTGGTTGGGCTTTCCGGCTCAGTGCATCTGCTACTACATTTGCTTTGCCCGGATGATAGTTAATGCCACAGTCATAATCCTTGACTAATTCGAGCCATCTGCGTTGCCTCATGTTCAAGTCTTTCTGCTCAAAGAAATATTTTAGACTCTTGTGGTCAGTAAAAATCTCACAACGAACTCCGTAGAGATGGTGCCTCCAAATCTTCAATGCATGCAAAACAGCTGCTAATTCCAGGTCATGAGTAGGGTAGTTCAGCTCGTGTGGCCTCAACTGACGCGAAGCATAGACAATCACCTTACCGTTCTGCATCAAAACTCATCCAAGTCCAACTTTAGATGCATCAGTGTAAACCACATAGTCGATTCCCGGTTCTGGCACGGCTAGAATAGGTGCGGTGGTCAACTTCTCCTTCAACAACTGGAAACTTGCCTCACACTCCGGTGTCCAATTGACCTTGGTCCCTTTCTTCAGTTGTTGGGTCATCGGCCTTGCGATTTTTGAAAATCCTTCAATAAATCTCCGGTAGTATCCTGCCAGTCCCAGGAAACTCCGAATCTCATTTGGGGTCTTTGGCGCCTTCCACTGTTGTACGGCATCCACCTTTGCAGGGTCAACTCGAATTCCTTCGGCCGTCACAATATGCCCCAGAAAATTTACTTCCCTTAGCCAGAAATCATACTTACTAGACTTGGCGTACAACTTCTCCGTTCTCAGTGTCTCTAGCGTGATCCTTAGGTGCTCCTCATGCTCTTTTTCGTTCTTCGAGTAAACCAGCACATCATCTATGAACACCAGGACGAACTTGTCCAAGTATGGGTGGAATACTCGATTCATTAAGTCCATGAATACTGCAGGTGCATTTGTCAGTCCAAACGGCATTACTACAAACTCATAATGCCCATACCTCGTTCGGAACGCCGTCTTAGGTATGTCTTCTCTTCGTACCCTCAGCTGGTGATATCCTGACCTTAAATCCATTTTTGAAAATACCCTGCTCCCCTGAGTTGGTTGAACAGGTCATCTATTCTCGGCAGAGGATACTTGTTCTTGAGAGTTAATTTGTTCAATTCCTGGTAGTCTATGCACATTCTCAGTGTCCCGTCTTTCTTCTTCACAAACAGCACAGGTGCTCCCCACGGCGATACGCTGGGTCTTATAAAACCCAAGTCCAGTAGTTCTTGTAGCTGGATTTTGAGTTCTTCCAACTCTTTCGGTGCCATCCTATAAGGTGCTTTCGATACTGGTGCGGCTCCTGGTTCCAGATCGATAGTAAACTCCAACTGTCGGTCAGGCGGAGGTCCTGGCAACGCGTCGGGAAACACGTCGTGGAACTCACGTACTACCGCCACATCTTCAACTTTTCTTTCTTTCTTGTCATGTCCTTGCAGGTACACGAGATAGGCAGGATGCCCCTTTCTAATCATCGTAGTTGCTTGAAGTGCCGATATCACGCAAGTCCGCTGATTCATCGAAATCTCGTGGAAGGTAGAGGGCTCCTTCCCCGGGGGTTTGTAACGAGATTTGCCTCTTTTGGCATCGAATAGTGGCATAGTTTTTTGCTAGCCAGTCTATCCCCAGAATAATGTCAACGTTATCCATTGACATAACATGTAGGTTGTGAGCCGTTAAGCTAAGTTTCCCCACCATGAATTCTATGTTCGAGCAAGATTGTGAAATGTCTATAAGGCCTCCTACCGGTGAGTTCACGTTCATCTTATGTTCAAGTTCATCAACAGGAAGTCTTAAAGCATTTACGCAGGAGTGCGATATAAAGGAGTGCGACGCACCCGTATCAAACAGAACAGCAACAGGCATGTCAAGTAATGTCCCCATACCTGCCAGATTATCCTGTTTTTGATCTCCCTGTGCGGCTTTAGCTTGCTTGCGTCCCAAGGCATAGGCCCTAGCTTGAGTGGGATATGGTAGGCGACGCTGCTGCGGCTGCTGAGGTGGTGTAGGATTCCCTCGAGGCCCATTCGGTGTTCCCCCAACTCCCGTGTTATTATTGTTCAGGCACTCTTTGGCGAAGTGTCCAACTCCACCACACTTGTAGCACACGTTTGTCCCGACTCTGCATTCCCCCATGTGATTCTTCTGACATTTGGCGCAAGGAGGTGCTCTCTGACGGTACTCTCCACTTTGGTATGGAGTAGTTTGTTTTCCTTTTCCCCGGGCAAAGTTTGGGGTACCTTAGAACCTCTTGTTGTCAAAGGGTTCGCTGTTCCCGTCCCACTTTCTTTTGTCTCGGAAATTCTGCTGTGGCGTCGGTGGTGTTGGAGTAGTGGGTGTAACTGTCTTTTCCCGTGGCATTGCTTCCTCCACGTCCAGTGCACGAGACAACGACTCGGCATACGAGAGCCTTCCACGGCATGCCAAAGCCATCCTGATTTCGTGCCTCAGACCGGCACAAAACTTCCCCGCCATTTTCTCGTCAGTATTCACCTGCTCCAGTGCATATCTAGACATGTCGCATAGGGCACGGTCATATTACGTCACTGTCATCCGCCCTTACTTCAGATTGTAGAATTCGGCCTCCTTAGCCTTGCGGTAACTCCTCGGAATATATTTGTCATACAGTTCCTCCTTGAAGTCTTCCCACGTCATGGCGTCCAGTTGTTCCTGCGTCATTGTCCGCTGCTTGGTCTCCCACCAAAACTTTGCAGACCCGGTAAGCTGGTAGGTCACGCACGATAGGCGCTCTTGATCGGTGCACCTTAAGAAATTGAAGATGCGTTCTATGGCCCGAATCCAGGTCTCAGCCTTGGCCGGATCTCCATTCCATCGAATACGGGAGGACGTTCCTTCCGAAACTCCTTCTCAATGTTTCGTTCCGGCTGTGGCGGTGGTGGAGGTGGTGGTGGTGGTGGTTGTCCTTCAGGCCCACACTACTTTGAGTCTCGTTGCTTGCCTCATTCTCGTGATGAATGGCTACACGTCGGGGAGACATTCTGTTCAACACACGTGTTAGTACAAAAGTCCGAATTTACCATCACCACACCACACCACACCACACAACCTTTCCAAAAGCGCTTTCACAAGTTTTCTCATACATAACAAGGTAAAACGAGCACAACGGTAAAACAACCGGAATTTTATTAACTTAAAACAAAATAAGTACGTGTTTCCACAAGGTCTTTACAACAAGGAAAACCAAAACCTCAAAGAAAACATTACACAGTTCGTCAAAACAAAACATTCGAAAGCTAACAAAACAGAAAGAGAACACTACTCCTCGGGAGATCTCTCAACGTTCACCCCTCCCTCGCTTTCGACTTCAATCTCCCTTTCAAGGGGCTCTTCCTCGGGGTCATCCTCTTCCTCCATGGGATCCTCCTCGTCTTCAAGAGGTTCTTCCTCATCCTCAAGGGGTTCTTCTTCATCTTCAAGAGGATCTTCCTCCTCTTCCTCATCGTTCTCCCTCTCATAAGTAGCTACGTCGATATGCTTATCGACCACAAGGACTTCCGTCGCGGGAGGTGCGGAGGTACGCATTCCAAGCCTCCTCCTCTTGGGGAAGTTTGGTTGCAGCGTCTCACCCTCGTACCGACCCCCGCTGTAGGGGCTACGACTCGATGAGGATGCCTCCCTTCTAGGTGGGGCATAGGGTGGTGGTCCGTTACGAGCATCGACCAGGGCTTCTGATAAGGCTAATTTCATGCATAGGTCTAGGGGAAAAATTCGTGAATTTACAGGGTCTAACACTTGTTTTAAGCCAAGTGTGTAGAAGGAATCCGCCAGGTCCAGGAAGGGAAGACGGTAATCACACGCCCGAGGAAACTGGCGGATAAGTGAACAATGTGCGAAAAATTGCTTGACGGAGGAAACCTCGGAGTTGAAGGGTAGAATAGAAATTTCTACGAAGACTCTAGAAGGTTATGTCCGCATCTATAAAAGGGAGAAACATGCACGCTGGAGGGATCCTCTCGGTTGGAGGCCTCACTAACAGGCTGTAGCTTAGTTCACTTTTCACACACTTGGGTTCTTTTCGTGGGGAGATTCAGGGTGACGCACTTTGGGTTCACATCTAGCTTTTTCACGTTTTCGATTGGGTTGTAACACCGTCCTTCTGTGGGGCGAAGAAACAATTTAATTTCCGTTTTCGTACTTTGCTGATTTCGCCGAGCTTCGCTGTTCGAAGCTCGGACCTCTGGTTGTTTTTACCATTTATTCCGTATTTTATGCGAGTTTTATTTTCAGTTATGTCGATGATGTTGATTTCTGGTTTTGCTGCTATGATCTTCTGGAATTTGAGTTAGTTTACTTGTTTTGGATGCGTTTCGCAATTGTTTTCTGAATTTATGCAGGTTGTGGTTGGATCTAGGTGATCGGAGTTTGTTTGTTGATGAATCGGAGAGTTGAGTTCGCTGGTGTTGTGGAGATGTTTGTGATTGTTTGAATTCGGAGTTGATCGGAACAAATCTGTGAAAACCGGAGTTATAGAGTCGATTTTGTCTGATGTTGGGTTCGGATCGCTTGGATCCGGAGTGGATTAAGCATCCGACGTGAATCTGAGCAAGATTGATTAAATTTCATGCCTAGTTTACGTGTTTTCATTTCATTTCATCTAGTTTACGCAGATCTGATGTATTTTCCGGTTCATGGTAAGTTTCCAGCATCCAAATCTTTATATTCTGTTCGAATCCAGATATATGCTCTTCTTTCTCCATTTGCGTGCTTGAATCGGTTAGGAAATTTCATGTCGTTGTTAGTTGGAGCATAAGTTTGTTATTTGCAGCATAAGTTTGTTATTTGCAGCTTTGGCCGTACTTACTATATTTGGAGTCATGGTCCCCGCCATTTTATTCTCTCTGTCTAGTCTTAATTAGTTAGGCGTTTACTCAATCTAGGAAGTAAAATGTGTCTCTCAGTATTGAAGTCTGATTCTATTTTCCTTTCCGTGTCCTAGGTCTAGCATTTACATTTCGTGCCTAGGTCTAGAGGTAGTTAAAATTCTCAACCCTTTTGCGTGGCAGCAGCCGCTTGTTTCCAGAGTCTCTAAGCACTATTTCACGAATCCATCTTCGTGGGATCGACCCCGCTTCTCTATACTAATTTATAGTATTCGGGTTGAGGGATTTATTTTTGAAGGGGAGTCGAGTGTGTCCAACGAAAAAAACACTGTTGTTCTGTTGAGTTCCTGGACCTGGTGATCCGGTGGATTTAAGGAGCGTGTGTCTTGACCGAGCACTTGCTTTAGTTTTCTCTGTGCACACTTGACTTACTTACTATCACTGCTTACAGAGACACCACCTTCAAATGGCGCCGTTGCCGGGGATGGATGGCGTGCTTTGTGTTAGTGTTCAGAGCCTGTGGTGTAAATAGTTTTGATTTATTTCTCTCTCTTTTATTTGTAGTTTATGAGCAGAGGCTCAAGATCTACCTACTGGAGCAACTCATCTGGGTGGAAGCACGGCCAGTTTAACTGGCGGGTTAAGGATACAGTCTCTACTGTGACCACCAGATCAGGGTTCACCACGGGAGATCCGTTTCCGAGTGAATTTACTAGCGACGAATCTTGGACGTCGTCAGGATGCGAAGATCCATAGTCACCACCCGAATCAGAAACAGAGTTAGAAACAGGGGAAGCAGAGGAAGTAGTCATGGCGCAAGTAGTAGATCCATATCCAGAGATCGGTTCGCTCACTGCCCATTTAGATGGAGAACCAACTCAAGCAATAGTGATGAATCCACGCCAGGGGACTATTGAGATCAAGACAAACGTACTCGACATCTTGCCAACGTTCTCTGGGCGTATGAATGAGTGTCCGTATGAGTTCCTAAATGAATTCAGTAAGTTGTGTGGTATTCAAAAGAGGCCGAATGATGCAACAGAGGAGGATTATCGCCTACGTGCAATTCCATTTACCTTGAAGGGGGAAGCTAATACGTCGTTATTGAGGTTACCCCCAGATTCTATCCGCACATGGAGGGACTTCAAGTTGGAATTCTTAGATTATTTCTTTCCATCCAACAAGACGAATGCACTGAAAAAAGAAATACTAGAGTTTAAGCAGGATTACGATGAATCGCTGAGTCAGTATTGGTCGAGATTCAAGGGGTTATTGGATGCATGCCCGAACCACCGAATGATAGAGGCAGAGACCTACTCTATGTTTTACGAAAGGGCAACTCCTGAGTCAAAGGACTTAATGAATTCCTCGAGTGGAGAGAATTTCACAAGAAAAAGAGGAAGTGAGGCAAGAGAAATCCTGGGGAAGTTGATCGATGCTAAAAAAGCATACGATAACCCTAGGAATGCAGTGAGGAGAGGATCGGTGCATGCTGTAAGAGAGCAAGAAGATGACAACGTAGAAGCAAGAATTGATAGGCTCGAGAAAGCTCTTTTGAACGCGATTGAAAAGACGATTCCACTGGCTTCACATGGGAAGGAGAAATCTCCTGGTCCAGGAGATAATCAAATTCAGCAATATTACGGGACCCAGGAAGGAGATTATCAGGCCCAGGTCAATGCAATGGGAAGTTGGAATCCCGATGGAAGCTGGAATCCAGGGATACAGAGAGATGCGCCCTAGAGAAACCATCCAAATTTCAGATGGACTGACAATGAGCAGAATCAGCCGGCACCACAACAAAGTCAGCAATTTGCACCTCAGCCCGAAAGACAAGGTAACTGGTCAGGAAGGAATCAAGAGGGGCAGGGCAGCTGGATCGATCTGAACCAAAGAGACCACTCGAGCTGGGGAAACAGAAATCAGAACAGTCAAGGGAACTCTTATGTACTACCGCACCAAAGGAATTTTCAGAACAATTACCAGGGTCAAGGAAATCAATACAACAACTCTTCAGGAGGTCAAGGAAACGCTCGTCAGAGTCAAGTGAGTGGACCGACTCTGAGCATAGGGCCAGGGCCTAGTCAGCCATCGAAATCACCAAAGAGTATCGATGATATGGTGCACGATCTCGTCAGTTCTCAGCAGCATATGCAAAACAACCTGCAATCGAACAATGACGTAGTGCACAAGCTTCAAGATGCTCAACAGGAGCAAAAGGCAGCAATGGATATGCTGGCCAAGCAGTTATCCCAGATAGCCACTTCTTTGAGTGATATGAGGGGAAATGAAGGGAAGATTCCCACCTCCGTAAGGCCACCGGATAGAGCGAATATAAGTCAGATTACCTTGAGATCCGGGAAAGGATATGATGGGCCAGAGGTAAGAACGAAAGAAGCGGCAAGCCCCAAGGAAGGCAAGGACGAGGATACAATTCCTAGGCCTAGGAACTTGGAGGGAGGAACTTCCTGGGTCAAGGATGACCTTAAGACAGGGGATTTGGAGAAACCCTTGCCTAGGTCAGCTGAGCCTTTTTTCCTCGATCCAGAGCCGGAGTTGGAGAACGAGGCAGTAAGGGAGAAAACTGGAGAATTCTTAGCTGAACAGGAGCAGGGAAGCGACTGAAGCCTTTCCCAAACCGGGGGAAGCCAAGAAGAAGAAGGAAAAACCGGTGGACTTCATGGATATTTTTGGGAAATTGGAGATTAATCTACCATTTTTACAGGCCTTGAAATTGCCGGTGTTTAGCAAGTTCATCAAGGAATTTATAGCTGGGAAGGCTAGACCCAGTGGGAAAATTTTGATAGGCGAGAACGTCTCTGCAGTGATTCAAAAGCGGAGGATGCCTTCGAAATGCAATGATCCAGGTATGTTTACCTTACCCATCTCTATTGGTGATGTAAAATCGAGCATGCTATGTGCGATTTAGGTGCATCCATAAATGTGTTACCACTGTCTATATACAAGAAGTTAGTAGGGGTAGGCATGGTGGACACGAAAGTTGTGATCCAATTGGCAGACAGGTCATGCATTTGTCCTGAAGGAGTGCTTGAGAATGTAATAGTAAAGGTACATGACTTCTTGTACCCAGCTGATTTCCATGTGATTAGAATGAGTGATAATGAATCTGCAGAGCCTGGCGGAGTACTTTTAGGGAGACCCTTCCTGCGTACCGCCAAGACTATCATTGATGTTTTTGATGGTACCATCTGCCTTGATTATAATGGGGAGAAATATACATTCAGCATAGATGAGGCAATGAAAAAACCTCTTGACGTCGAAAATTTGCATGCTATAGATGTTATTAACCCCTTGGTCCAGGAATACCTTGAGACAGAATTAATGCGGGAACAGATCGAGAATTCCGAGATGAGTCATGCCATTGATAGAGAAGTAGCTAGTTGGTGTCAAGCAATGAACACGAGTGAGTTATCAGATGATGAGCTAGCTGAAGCGATTCTGGAATTCTGTGCGAACCCGAAGCTAGCTAGATCAAGGAAGGCACCTTATGTGGTGAGCATGGACAGTTCTACTGAGTCTAAGAAGGGAATCGCAACAGAGTCGACAGAGAAAAATCCCTTTCCCCAGGAAAAAAGATGTCCCCAAGAAAGAATTGAAAACGCTTCCACCTGGGCTCAAGTATGCGTATCTGGAGGAGAATGAAAATTTCCCGGTAATTATTAACAGCAGCTTGACCGAGGGACAAGAAGAGAAATTGCTGAATGTGATCCGGAGACACAAGAAGGCTATTGGGTGGACACTCTCTGACTTGGTTGGAATCAGTCCAGATATGTGCATGCATCACATTCGTCTAGAAGAAGGAGAAAAAGCCTGCAGGGACCCGCAACGCAAGTTGAATCCGAACATGAGGGAAGAAGTGCTGAAGGAAGTATTGAAGCTGCTATCCCTAGGAATCATATATTCCATACCAGACAGTGAATGGGTTAGTCCAGTACATATGGTACCAAAGAAGTCAGGAATACAAGTGGTTAAGAATGATAAAAATGAGTTGGTCCCCACTCGACTTGTTACTGGGTGGAGGATGTGTATTGACTACCGGAAGCTGAACGAGGCTACTAAGAAGGATCACTTCCCGTTACCTTTCATTGACCAGATGTTGGAGAGGTTGGCAGGCAAGCAATATTTCTGCTTCCTGGATGGATATAGTGGGTATTTTCAAATCTATGTGGATCCCGAGGACCAAGAGAAGACAACTTTCACGTGTCCCTTTGGAACGTATGCTTATAGACGGATGCCGTTTGGTCTGTGCAATGCGCCAGGCACCTTTCAGCGGTGTATGATGAGTATCTTTCCGGATCTTCTGGAGGATTGCATCGAGATTTTTATGGATGACTTCACTGTGTATGGGAATTCATTTGACTCGTGTTTGGCAAGTTTGGATGTAGTGCTGAGGAGGTGTCAGGAGAAGCACTTGGTTTTGAATTTCAAGAAATGCCACTTTATGGTCCCCGAGGGAATTGTCCTAGGGCATGTGGTATCGGAAAGAGGCATACAAGTAGATCAAGTAAATATCGATGTTATCTCAAAACTGCCTTACCCGACGAATCAGAAAGAGGTGAGAGGATTCCTAGGGCATGCAGGATTTTATAGGAGGTTTACAAAGGATTTTGCGAGAATTGCTCAACCACACACTCACTTATTGCATAACGATGTGGAGTTTGTTTTCGATGAGGAGTGCAAAAAAGCTTTTCAGTTGTTGAAGGATAGGTTAGTTTTTGCTCCCATTATTAGAGCGCCCGACTGGAATCCCTTTGAGATCATGTGCGACTCAAGCGACTACGCCGTGGGAGCGGTGCTAGGTCAAAGAGTTGATGGGAAAAGCTACGTGATTTTTTATGCATCCAAGACACTGAATCAAGCTCAAAAGAATTATGACACCACTGAAAAGGAGATGCTGGCTGTTGTATACTCATTCGAGAAGTTTCGCCCGTACTTACTGGGGTCGAAGGTGATCGTTTTCACAGACCACGCGGCTATTAAGTACCTGCTGGCGAAGAAGAAGTCCAAACCAAGATTAATCCGTTGGGTGTTACTTTTACAAGAATTTGATTGGGAGGTCAAGGATAAGAAAGGAACTGAGAACAAGGTGGCTGACCACTTGAGTCGTATTTTTCAAGGGGAGACCGAGGAAGCAAATCCAGATGCATTCCCCGAGGAACATCTGTACTATTTAGGAGAATTTCATAGACCCGTCAATTGGGAAAAGATCATGGCGTTAACAGATCCAGGAGATTCTGAGAGAGGAAAATGTCGTCTAAACGATGAGCCATGGTTCGCAGACTTGGCAAACTACTTGGTCACTGGAGAGGTGCCCAGTTCGCAGGAAATTTCCCGGGCCCAGAGGATGAAGCTCAAAAGCGAGGCCAAGTATTATTTCTGGGACGACCCGTATTTGTGGAAAATGGGAGCTGACAAAGTGATTAGAAGATGCATACCAGAATGGGAACAAAGGGATGTGCTGAACCATTGTCATGCCCTAGCTTGTGGAGGTTACTTTGGACCTAGGAAGACTGCAAGGAAGGTGTTAGATAGTGGTTTTTACTGGCCTACATTGCATAAGGATGCTTTCGAGTTTTGTCATAACCGTGAGAGGTGTCAACAGACAGGGGGAATCTCCAGGAGGGACGAAATGCCACAAGTTCCAGTGATTGTGTGAGATCTTCGATGTCTGGGGAATGGATTTCATGGGTCCATTTCCGTCTTCATACGGGAACGCATACATACTTGTGGTAGTTGATTATGTTTCAAAGTGGATAGAGCCCAAGGCGACCACATCGTGTGAAGCCAAAGAGGTAGCGAAATTTCTTAGAGCTAACATCTTTAACAGGTACGGAGTGCCCAGAGCTATAATATCTGATAATGGGACACATTTCCGTAACCGGACTATTGAAGCTCTAATGAGAAAGTACGGAGTTCACCATCGCCTTTCCACACCATATCATCCTCAATCAAATGGGCAAGCTGAAATATCAAACAGGGAAATCAAAGCGATTCTGGAAAAGACGGTTAATCCGTCAAGGAAGGAATGGAGTAAGAGACTTGATGACGCACTATGGGCATACAGAACAGCATATAAAACGCCCATTGGAATTTCTCCTTACAGGTTAGTATTCAGCAAGATATGTCACTTGAGAATGTTTTTGATATTGTCATATCCTAGACCTGGGGGGTCTGGCGTTTCATTTTTTTAGTTTAATTTTTTTATGTGTAGTTCTGCAGAGAGTATCTACTGGGGCAGGGAGTTGAGGAGCAAAATATTGGAGGGAATTGGCACCAGTTCGGATTTCAAAAAAAACTAAAGGGGCACCTTTATGAAGAGACGTACGGTCGCTAGCGTCATGCCTGCAAAACCATCCTCGTCCATACCCATCAGTTAATAACCGTGTGCTGCTTTTTATTTTTCATTACTCTCTCTCTCTCTACATTCGAAAATCCCCAAAATTTCTCTTTAGGTTTTCTTTCTCTAACCCTAATCGAGAAAATTTCGTCCGAGTTTCTGTGAAAATTTTGCAGCATTCTTCATGGACAACAAACAGGGTGCCGTAAGTACTTCAGGACCCGCCGATTCTAATACGGTGGCGTTCATGGCTGACCTCCTACAAAAATTTGGAAGGCTAGAAAAGGCGATGGAGGCATTTGCTATGTTCGCGGCTGTGATGGGGAAATCTGTACCGGCCGTTTCAACATCTGCCGTACCACCCCCACCAGAAGCCGTCGCAGAACCTGACACTGCCGTCCCGGAGACAGCCGCCGCAAAAAAGCACGAAGAAGAAGCAGATCTGGCGGCAGGGCTGAGATTATTGGCTGTAAGTGAACCCAGGTTAGATTCTGTCGCTGAGAGGGAATCCCCTGTTTTAAATGATGAAGTAGTTGGAGTTCCTGAGGGGGTGAACCCTGTGTTTGCCGTCGTGGATTTTGTGGAGAAAGAAACCTGATAAGTCGTATTCTAGGCCTAGGTTACTGGTCAGTATGATGTGCGTAATTGAATTATATCTGCAAAAACTAGTTGCTTAAGCGTGCAGGGTAAGCATTCTAGCCAGTAGGCAGAGTTTCAGACACTTCAAGTGAAAAGGGCGTCAGGACGATTACGTACTGACCAGTATACATGCAAATATGGCTCGAGATGGAGAAGGAGGATAGCTGGGACTGCTCAATCACAATTAAGGGCAAAGAAGTCATCTCACCGCAAGGTCTTACCCTAAAAATCAAGGGTAAGCCTCCCTATAAAAGGAAGCCACTTGGAGAGAAGAAGATTATTATCAACGGGAATCACCAAGAATCATCATCATCACTCTTAGGTAGAATTCTCTCGGAGTTCAGTCCTTCAGCCCAATCCAGAATCTCATTCCTCGCCACTGCCATGGTCACTTGAAGATCTAGATGTTCCCGGAGTTCCAGATCGTCTGTTCCAGCCAGCAAAACCGTAGTTAGAAATATCATCGCCCGGAGTGGCAAAACACTTTTATTCGTTTTCGTAGTTTAATTTACTTGCTTTCCTTATGTTGGATCTGTGTTTGCTTTCGGATATTTTCTATTTTTGAAGTACTTGTGGAAGATCCAAACGTGTTTAAGATATGAAGTTGATTTCCGTTTCAGTTATGGTGTTGATTTCTTTTCCTTCCTTTTCCGCCTAGTTAGCTTAGATCTAAGGTTCTTTGGTGTTTTAAGTGCTGAATCTTTTCCTTCCTTGTTCCGTCAAAATTTCCTTAGTTAAACGTGGAACTGTTTGATCGTGAGTGAATCGCTGCATGTGAAGTCTTGTTTGAGTTCGTTTTCGTTTTCCTGCTGACCAGTACGCGGAGTTGCATTTTCTGAGTTTTGATTTCAGATTTGGTGTTCTTATTTGTGGATCTGTGTTCGCGAATTGATAAACTGTGTTTCCGTGTTGAATCTGGAAGTATTTTCTGATTTTAGTTTGTGTTGTTGAGGAAGATGATGTCCCTGTCTAATGTTGGGGACCACTTTGCTTTTTAGATGCTTTTTGCTTTTTGTCCTTTACTTTTAGTTATAACCTGCAGATCTGTCAGCCTAGTCACCATGTCTACCACTACCCTCTGAATATTCTGTCTAGCCCAAAATAGAATCCCGTACCTTCCAAATATTTTCTGTTACAAAAATGTCTCCCTATTTCCACGTACACAGCTGCACCCCTACACTTCTTTCCCCATTCTAGTCAGTAGGAAATTTCCTTTAAATTCTTGCCTAGGTAGAAACTCAACCCGAGCGTGGTAGCTAACCTAACCATCCAGAATATCACCACAATAATGCACCATCTCTGTGGGATTCGACCCTTACCACCACTATACTGATCAGTAGAAGTGGGTTGAGGAATTTTTGAAACCAGGGTCTAGGCTTAGTTAGGATCGCTATCCTGACCAGTAGGATATATCCTTGCTTGAACGACACCTAAACACCCTGAGGAGAAAAACCCATCGTTTCAAATGGCGCCGTTGCCGGGGATGGATGGCGTTACTAGTTACTTTTCTGTGTGATACTTTGGCGTATATATTGTGCATAACCTTCTTTTCCTTTTCTTTCCATTTCAGTTTATGAGAAGCAGTTCGGCTCCTGACCAGAGGAGACCGAAGATACTTCAGCGAGGGTCTATACTCGTAACCACTCGTTCTGGCTTGTCGACCACCTTGTCTGACCTAGGGACGAGTAGTGACGAGGAGAAGGGCACCATAGAGGGACCGATACCAGAAGAGATACCACGGTTGGAAGGCAACCCAAGGGAAATGGCCAACCAGGGAGATGAGGACCCGGAGATCGGGACGCTGAACGCGCATACTGAAGGAGAGCCCCCGCAAGCCATAGTCGTTACTCTAGGCCAAACCGCATGCGATGTGAAGCCTCATGTGATCGCAATCCTGCCTACATACTGTGGGAAGAGCTATGAAGGACCGTATGAGTTTCTTCATGAGTTTTGCTAAATTTGTAGGGCGCAGAGGAGACCGGCAGGAGCGACGGAGGATGATTATAGGCTGAAGGCTTTGCCATTTGTGCTAAAAGGGGAAGCTAACACCTGGTTCATGCGCCTGCCCCCCAACTCCATCGAGACTTGGGCCGATTTCAAGTCAGCATTTCTGGGCGAGTTTTTTCCGTCATCCAAGACAAGCGCGCTGAAGAGGGAAATAACTAATGTGAAGCAAGGGTATGATGAGCCCTTGAGTGATTATTGGGCAAGATACATGGGTCTTTTGGAATCGTGTCCCAACCATCGCATGGCGGACATTGAAGTACATCATACTTTCTACGAAGGCATGAACGCGGTAACCAAGGACCTGGCAAATTCATCGTCGGGAGGAAGCTTCACGCAATTGCGGGTTAGCGAAGCAAAGAGAGTCCTAAGGAAGCTACTGAATGCAAAAAAAGAGTATGACCATTCAAGGGAAGGATATAACCGAGAGCGGGCTGCTGTTGCCTCGGTTACTGATCAGGAAAATACACTGGAGCAGAAAATGGATTTGAAAATGGATGAGCTGAAGAAGTCACTTCTGAGTGCGATCGAGAAGAGCACTCCACCACCTCCCCCAGCTGGGAGTTACAAGGGTGCAGATCAGGGAAATCAAGGACCAAACTATGATCAGCCTAATGACTTCGGGAATATAGAGCAAGTTAATGCTGCGGGGTACTTCAACTCTAGTGGGCATTGGATTCAAGGTAGGCAACGGGATGCACCATGGAGGGATCATCCAAACTTCCGATGGGGTGACGGGAGCCAAAATCAGAACCAAGGTCAGAGCCAGTATAACCCCCATCCGAACCAAAACCCTAACCGTGGACCAGCGAACCCAGACTACCAGCCCAACTGGTCAGGAAGAAACCAACATTCCCAAAACCAAAACCCACAGAACCCGAACCCTGTCTATGTGCCACCCCACCAGAGAAACTTCCAAAACTTCCAAAATCAGCCAAACCCAGGACCCCAAAACCATCAGAACCAAAATCAATTCCAAGGTCAGCACCAGAATCAATATCCTCAAGATCAGTACACCCCTCCTGCCCAGTATAACCAATACCCGCCTAATCAAGGCCAGCAAAACTCCCAGAACTATCAACACCAAGGGCCAAGTCATTTCCAAAACTCGAACAGGTCAAGGAGATCCGTTGAAGACATGATGGGTGAAATGCTAGCATCACAACAGAGCATCAAAGGAGAATTGCAATCCCATAATGAGGTCGTGCAGGGGATGCAAAACGCCCAGAAGGAACATAAGGTGAACATGGATATGATGAATAGGCAGTTAGCTCAACTGGCCAGTTCGGTGGGTGATTTGAAGGGAAATGCAGGGAAACTCCCATCTACAGTCCAAATGCCCGAAAAGGCAAATGTGAGTAAGGTTACGTTGAGGTCGGGAACCACTTATGACGCGCCTCAACCGAAACAACCTGGTGGAGGATCTAATGGAACGAAGATAGGAGGTGATACCATTTCAGTGGATGAATTAGGGAGAACTATGCCTCGGATGAAGGATCCATTCTTCTTGAATGATACACTAAGCTTACGAGGTGAACCCGATACCCTACTGACCAGGAAGAAACCCCCTCAAGAGGTAGAACCCAGAATGGAGGCCCAGACCCAGGAACTACCCAAGAAAAACTCCAAGAAGGTTGCTGAAGAACCAGTAGAGGAAAAAAAGGGGAGAAACCGTTCCCATTCCGATTTGTTACAAAGAGAAAGAAAGAAGACCCGGTTGACTACTTGTCGATTTTTGGGAAGTTGGATGTCACCATACCATTCCTCCAAGCCGTGAAGCTACCCCCTCTCGGGAAATTCATTAAAGACTTCATAGCCGGGAGAGCCCAGAAGGATGGCAAGATTATGGTGGAAGGAATAGCGTTAGCAATAGTGCAAGAGAAGTTACCACCCAAGAGAGCCGATCCAGGTATGTTCACTTTGCCTATAACTATAGGAGATGTGAAGGTCAAACATGCAATGTGTGATTTGGGGGCGTCCATAAATGTTATGCCATTGTCTATCTATAACCGATTGAAGGGAGTTAGATTGTCTAATACTAGGGTGTTGATCCAACTGGCTGATAGGTCGTGCATAAGTCCTGAGGGAGTTTTAGAAAATGTGTTAGTAAGAGTGCATGATTTTACCTATCCTGCTGATTTTTATGTGATCAAAATGAGTGAGCATGAAGCTAGGGAATCTAGTGGAGTGTTGTTAGGAAGGCCATTTTTGAGAACGGCTAAGACAATAGTAGACATGGCCGAGGGGACAATTTGCATTGATTTCCATGGAGAGAAATTTACTTTTGATATCAATGAAGCCATGAAGAAACCGATTGATTCTGAAAATTTATGTTATGTTGACGTGATTGACCCCCTTGTCCAAGATTTTCTTGAGACCGAACTATTGAAGGAGAAACTCCAAGCATTAGATGCTTATGAGCAGGCTGACGTCGAAGCCGCTGCATGGTGTGAAATGATCAGTAGCCAAGGGTTGACTGATGAAGAAATAGAAGTAGCAATCAAGGAATTCTGTCAGAAATCGGAGTTCACTGGAGCCGCAGGGGTTCAGCTACCAGCCAGTATAGAAGAACCATCGAAGGGAGGTTTAGAAAAAGAAGGAGGGATTGAGAAAAACCCTCTACCCGAAGACACACTTCCACCTCAAGTTGAGCTGAAGAAGTTGCCACCAAATTTGAAGTATGCCTTCCTTGGAGAGGAGAACTCTTATCCAGTGATCATCAGTAGCAGCCTCACGAAAGAACAAGAGGCTAGGCTACTGACCGTGCTGAGCAAGAACAAGAAGGCAATTGGATGGAGTCTTACAGATTTAGTGGGGATTAGCCCCGACGTCTGCATGCACCACATTAGGTTGGAGGAAGGAGCGAAGGCACATCGAGATGCTCAAAGGAAGGTAAACCCTAACATGCGAGAAGAGATATTGAAGGAGATCTTGAAGTTGTTGTCGCTAGGGATTATCTATTCAGTACCGGATAGTGAGTGGGTCAGCCCGATCCACATGGTCCCAAAGAAGTCGGGCATCCAAGTAGTTCAGAATGAGAGGAATGAACTGATCCCAACGAGGCTAGTCACGGGTTGGCGAATGTGCATCGATTCCCCTGCCGTTCATCGACCAAATGTTGGAGAGATTAGCTGGGAAGAAGTATTTCTGCTTTCTAGATGGGTACAGCGGGTATTTCCAAATTTACGTAGATCCTGAGGACCAGGACAAGACTACTTTCACTTGCCCGTTTGGAACCTATGCATACCGTCGCATGCCCTTCGGCCTGTGCAACGCTCCAGGTACATTTCAACGATGTATGATGAGCATATTTTCTGATTTGATCGAGGATTGCATAGAGATATTCATGGACGATTTTACGGTTTACGGAGATTCGTTCGACTCTTGCCTTCACCATTTAGATATAGTTTTGGAGAGATGTCAAGCAAAGAGTTTGGTTTTGAACTTCAAAAGTGCCATTTTATGGTCGCCGAAGGGATAGTTTTAGGACACGTGGTCTCAGAGAGAGGTATCCAAGTGGATCGAGCCAAGGTAGATGTTATATCCAAATTACCATTCCCTACTGATTAGAAGGGAATAAGGGGTTTTCTGGGGCACGCCGGATTTTATCGAAGATTTATCAAGGATTTCTCCAAGATCGCCCAGCCCCTTACTAGATTGCTTCAGAATGACGTGGAATTCATCTTTGATGAGCAATGCAAGGCTGCTTTCAACCTTCTCAAGGAAAAGTTGATATCCGCACCTATCATAAGGGCTCCTGACTGGAACCATCCATTCGAAGTAATGTGCGACGCCAGCGATTTTGCGGTAGGAGCCGTGCTGGGTCAGAAGATCGACGGGAAGAGGTACGTGATTTTTTATGCGTCCAAGACTTTAAATCAAGCCCAGCGGAATTACGATACCACTGAAAAGGAGATGCTAGCAGTGGTGTATTCTTTCGAGAAGTTCAGGCCATATTTGTTGGGATCTAAGGTCATAGTGTATACTGACCATGCGGCGATTAAGTATCTGATTGCCAAGAAGGAATCCAAACCACGCTTGATCCGATGGGTACTCTTGCTGCAAGAATTTGACTGGGAGGTAGAAGATAAGCGTGGAGTCGAGAACAAAGTGGCGGACCATTTAAGCAGAATAGTGCAAGATGGAAACGGTGACGAAGTGCATGATAAATTTCCAGAGGAACATTTGTGTGAGGTGATTTTTGTGCCTAGAAAAATTGATTGGGAAGAAGTGTTCAAGCTTACTGGTCAGAATGATACAGCAAAAGGAAAAGAGAAGGTAGGGCAAGAGCCTTGGTACGCGGACCTGGCCAACTACCTGGTAACTGGAGAGCTTCCAGAAGTGCCAAGTGTTACCAAAGCCCAAAGAATGAAGATCAAGAGTGAAGCGAAATACTACTTTTGGGACGACCCCTATTTGTGGAGGGTAGGGTCCGATCAAGTGATAAGGAGGTGCATTCCTGACTGGGATCAGCGAGATGTTTTGACCCACTGCCATTCGTTAGCATGCGGAGAACATTTCGGGTCCAAGAAGACGGCTAGGAAGATTTTGGATAGCGGCTTTTATTGGCCAACCCTCAACAAAGATGCGTACGAGTTTTGCAGAAGTTGTGAGCGTTGCCAACTGACCGGTGGAATATCTGCCCGGGATGAAATGCCACAGGTACCCGTAATAGTTTGCGAGTTATTCGACATATGGGGAATGGATTTCATGGGGCCTTTCCCTTCATCCTATGGGAATCTGTATATCCTAGTTGCTGTAGACTACGTCTCCAAATGGGTGGAAGGCAAGGCCACAGGCACGTGTGAAGCCAAGGAAGTGGCCAAATTCTTAAAGAGTCATATCTTCAGCCGATTCGGTGTGCCCAGGGCGATCATATCCGATCAAGGTACACACTTCTGTAATCGCACAATTGAAGCTTTAATGAAGAAATACGGTGTGCACCATAGACTATCCAGCCCTTACCATCAGCAAGCAAATGGTCAAGCAGAAATCTCTAACCGCGAAATAAAGAAAATTTTGGAGAAGACGGTGAACACTTCTAGGAAGGATTGGAGTGTCAGGTTAGAGGATGCTCTCTGGGCGTATCGAACAGCCTACAAGACTCCCATAGGCATGTCCCCTTACCGGATTGTCTTTGGAAAGATGTGCCATTTACCAGTTGGAATCGAGCATCGAGCATACTGGGCAGTACAGAAAGTGAATATGGATGCTACAGCCTGTGAAGAGGAAAGGAAGCTGCAACTGCAGGAGCTTGAGGAACTTAGATTGGAGTCATTCGATTCCGCCATGTGGTACAAAGAACGAACTAAATTATGGCATGATCGAAATCTAAGGACTAAGGAGCTCCATGTTGGCCAGAAAGTACTACTCTTCCAGTCAAGATTAAAGCTTATGCCAGGGAAACTCAAGTCCAAATGGACAGGACCTTACATCATAACTGCACTCCGGTCCAACGGGGCAGTAGAAATTTCAGGGAGTTTTTCTAACTCTGAACCTTTCATAGTAAATGGGCATAGGTTGAAAATATTCAGGGATAATAGCGAGGTGGGTGTAGTGGATGAAATTCCACTACAGCCACTTACATCGGTTTCATACTGATCAGTAAGATAGGAATTTGGAATTCCGCGCGGCCAGTTTCCCTTTGAGAATAGTATGCATATACTGGCCAAGTTGAATTCCAAATTACCTAAGAAAGTTGTAAATATTGTAAATACGTAATTAATATTTGCACGCTAGATAATTCCTAAAAATCCAAAAAAATATTTTCGGGCCTTAATTTTAATTTGAAGTGCGCAATAACCAAAGGATTGCTTATCTGGTGCTATTTCAAAATGTTATTTAAGTGCCCATTTAAATTAGTCTCTTTTTTTAGGCAAGTAGAGGAGGAATTATGGAAAGGACGAAAATTTGAATTAAAGCTTGTGCAGCTTTTGCAGGGTGGCAGCAAGAGAAATGGCGCGTGAGCAGAGGGAAAAGACGCGCGGACCAATCAGAGGCCAGCAACCTCAACCGCCCTTCCCGTCTGAAACGTCGCGACCGGCTACCGCTAAAAACCGGTTACAACCACCTGCAACTGCTCTCTCTCACCCGAATTAAACTTACCGTCTCAACCCTTTCCCCTCACAAACCCTCATTTTCAATTCGCTTTCAAGAAATCCTTGTCCATCTCTCTCGCGGAAACATCATTCTCAACCATCAACCCTAACTTTTCACCACTAAATCGCAGATTTCCACTCATGGGGAAGAAAGCTTTCACCCGGAAAATCAAACCGCGCCACCAAGAAACCCAGGAGGCGCAACCACAGCAAAATCCACCGCCACCAGCACCGACCGCTCCGCCACCACCTATGATCTCCATGGATGCCATGATGGCATTTCTTCGTCAACAGGACCCTACTCGGGACTGGACGGCGGCATTGACTGGTTTTGATCAAATAGGGGGCGTAGGAACCACACCCAGTGAACTCCCGCCTGCGCCGGACAGTCATTCAGCAGATTCAGTACCGAATTCGGCAGAGCTCGACGCTATCACCGCACATTACGACTCCGACTCTGAGGAGCGTACGAAAAAGTCGAGTCAAGGCAAGACAACTCGAAGGAACAGCGAAAACGCCCGAAGCGGAGCCGGTAGTTCAAGAAGTGAGAAGGCCGGAAATAGATTTGAATGAATCGGCCAGAAAACAAGGCCTAATGACAGACGAAGAATTTGACTCGATTCTGAACAGGGTCAACCAGAGAGAAGAGGACACTGCACCAATGGCTGAGGGTCTAGACCTCGCATTGGGGGCAGTAGGAAACAGGGAGAAAGCCACATCAGGAGACATACCGGAAGGCCGACCTTTCCAGTTGGTAGGAGGGGAAGGAGAAGCACCGAGTAAAGAAAAAGAGCCAGTAGATCCCCGAGTAGAAGTAGGGGATGGTAGAATGCAGGAAGGAGAGGAGGAAACAGCTGCAGAAACCAATGAACCAGAACCGGTGGCACCTCCGGTAGTGAAGCCCAAGCCCATAAAGCGGGAACTGGTGGTGAAAGCAGACCCCAAGGCAGACTCGCCCAAAACCGCGGAGAATTTCGCAGAGATACTTGGGAAGGTGGGCAGCTAGTAGGGATCAGCCGAACACAGCGGCAGATCCCGTGGAAATCTTGAGTGAAGCTGAGGAGGAAGCCAGGGTACCAGATGGAAAGAAAAAGGAAAGGAAAAGCCGTTGTGAAGAACAAGCCGAGTACCAAGAAACCACATGTCGTGAACACTGGCATAGTGATCACCGAGGCTGCTCAGAGGACCCCATCCAGCCAACAAGAGCAGAGTGATAGTGAGTATGAGATCAGTGAAGAATCTGAATCCGATAGCGATACGACCATGGAAGATGAGGAGTACAAGGAGCAGCAACTCCCTAACGATCATCGGGAGCTATTGCATCCACCTGCAGAACCACTCCGATATAAGCGTTGGACGGTGGAGCTCACAGATGACGCGGTGGAGGGGATGCAATTTTTTGACTCCAAGGAGCTCCAATCCGTCTATCGCACCAAGAACGCAAAAGGCAAGAAGGTTAAGTGTGGAAAGGTAATTCATCTCCCCTCGTTAGATGAATTGAAGGTTCGGGAATCGTTTCTCGCCCTTTTCCACGAATTGGGTTTTGAATGGCTGTTAAGGAATGAGAATTTGAATGTTCCGGTCGATTTGGCCAAAGAATTTTTCGTGACCTTTCGATTCAAGGTCACAACAGATTTGGATGTAGAGTGCATCAGTTTCAGAGTATTTGGAGGAGGAGATTAGGATGAGTTTGATTAAATGGACTGTTCGGCTAGGGATATGCAGTTTGGAGGAGGCCATAGGGCCCGAGTGGAGAGATAGGGAGCGGGGGATTCCCCGCAGGCATGTGGAATTTGAGTGGGAAGGAGCTTACTCACCCCGGGGCAGGACAGTTCCAGTCCACTATCTCCCGATCTATCCATCTCAACGATCCTAATCTACGCCTGGTTCAACTCTTCTTGGGTTACAACCTTTTAGGACAGTCGAATTCGGCAGTCCGGACATCGATGACGGAATTGTATCTTTTATGGTGTGCCAAGAGAGGCAAAGAAGTTGCACTTAGGGTTCTGGACTGCATACACATGTCACCTCATCGCTACCCACCCAGCACGGAATATTTCCCTCTGCCATATATTGGGAATCTTTGTGAGAAACAACGTCTCCGTTTCAGAGGACGAAGACTTAACCCCCTTGACGATGGTGGACGCCCCAGGATTGTTTGATACCCCCTATTCGTCCGGACGAATGCGGTGTGTACATGAGGCAAGGCGTGCCACACTTCTACGCGATGGGAGAGGAAGCTGCACCCACTGCTCGGTTGGCAGCAGGCTCATGAAGCACCGGCACACGACCAGAGACAAGAGGGGATGGAAGAAGCTGTGGAGAAGATATGCGGAGGGAAGCAGAAGATAAGGGCAGAAATGATCGGGATTTGGCATCGGACCAGGAACAACGTCAAGCCAGAATGGAGAAAAGAATGAATGAAGTTAGAGAGGAGAATAAGAAATTGAAAGCAGAGATGGTCAAGCTAGCAGCAGTGATGGAAAGGATGTTGGAGAGATCTGCAGAGCAGAAGACATTGGCTCAAAAGCAAGACGCTATGGAGGCGTTAGTGACTACTTTGGGAGAGGAAAACCATCGATTGATCACGGAGATGGGCCCGGATGGCATCCGTGATAGATGCGTTGTTGGAAGAAGTGACCAGCCGGAAGAAAGAACAAGCTACAGGAACAAGCGGCCATGGAGGCCAGGACGATGAGACCCACCCACCAGAGACAATGATAGACGAGCCCGAGGAAGAGAACGCCGAGGTGCCGGCAGCAGCCGAGGAACCGGCGAAGGAGAGTGAGGATCACACTGGGAACGGAAGAGGAACCCCTGGAAAAGCAGCCTACACCACCTGCCCCACGGAGGAGCAGGAGACTTCGCTAAGACCACCCCCATCTGACCAGTTAGTTTTTCTTTTTATTTTCTCGTTTTTAGCTTTTCGTTTTTAATTGTGTTTTGTGTGTCTAGGTAGTATAATTTCTGTTTGTGCGCAAACCCGTTCGTAACACTTAGCCTATTCTATAGTCTAAGTGTGAGAAGTTAAGGGTTTGTCTTTTGGCGCATGTGTTTGTGTTTTCTGTTTTTCGTAAGCATGTTAACTCACACTTAGTCCGTTGCACGGCCTAAGTGTGAGGAGTTTTGTGTATATATGTGTTTTGTTGGTTGCTGTTAGGTTTCCAAAATCTCACACTTAGCCTATTCCATAGTCTAAGTGTGAGAAGTTTTAGTTTATTTTGTTGTTTTTGTCTGTTTGTCTATGTGTCCATCATACTGGGCCATTACCTTTTCCACTTCACAGCCCTATCTGAGGGCAGACATTTGTGAAGTGGGAGGGGGGACGCAATGACCAGTATGATGAGTATGTGTAATATGTGTAGTTTTTATGTTCGTGCTTGTGTTAGTGTCTTGTTAGGTTTAGTTTTTTTTATATTATTTTGTGTGTTGATTGGGCTTAAAACTCAACCGTCTTGAGCTGACGGTGAAGGGAACTGAGGGAGATAAGACGTGCTGGAAAACCGAAACCACCCTCCCTAGTACCTCCTAGTCAGGATAGATGATGTGAGTATGAGAGAAAAGCCCATACTTAGAGCCAAGCGCGAAAGCCCTCTTAAAATGTGAGTTATAAGCTTTAAGTGGAACCACTTTCCACATATATGGAAAAAGAAAGAGAGGCTGCCACAAATTGCCTAGGAGGAAGTGACCACGGGTAGCAAAGACTGAAGGCAGTAGGGAAACCCCCCATCTGAAAAAAAAAACCCACCCTTAGAACCTTTTTTTTTTTCCTAACTCTTTTACCCAGATAAATACCCCTAGCCACTGGGACTGTGTGTGTGCAAAGCATGAGGCGAATGAAGCCTACTGGCCAGAAAGATGTACAAGAAAACAGACTCCAGCTGGGCAAGAAGGTTCGGAAGAAAAATCGACCAGGGAGTTATCCCGGGTCCACAAAAAGAAAAAAAAAGGGGGAGAAGAAGAAGGAATAAGGGTGGCGAAGCCACATAAAAAAAAAGAAGAGAGAGAGAGAAGAATGTGGAGAAAAATGGTCAGAAACTTGACCACAAAAAAAAGAGAAGGAATAAGGGTGGCAAAGCCACAAGATGATACTGAACAGTTGGAGACCCTAGCCAGAAGCGCCAGCTAAAAAGCAACTGATCAGAAGCCTAATGCACACAGTTCCCCCGCACCAATAAAATAGAAATTTTGAAAACTTAGAGCCTTAGGAACATCTACCCCAAAACACTGCAACCCAATAGCCCCATTACAAGCCTTTAAGCCCTTCAGTAGCTGCACGTGAGATCCAAGTCCGAAGCAAGTGTGGTTGAGCATATTGAGAGAATGCGGTCCTAACATTCCTGGTGAGGTATGAGAGACCGAGTGAATCTAGTGTTTGGCCGAGAGTTTGGGCAATCTTGACAAGCGGATATACTGACCAGGAAGGAATGGGGGGTGGCAGAAGTTCAAGGCTGTCTAAGGCCGGATTGCACCAGATCCCGAGGTAAGGGATGGTTGAAAATATAGCCCAATCTTTGTGTTTTAGTTTTATTTGTGTTTGTGTGTTTATGTGTTTTTTTTTTCTGTGTTTGACCAAGTGTTTTTTTCTTTGCGTCGTTGTAGTATAGAGTCTAGTTTAGGAAGAGTCGGTCAGGGGAGTAACCAGGCTAGAATTCGACTTATTCCTTTTTGTTTGTTCTTCACGCTTGAGGACAAGCATGTGGTAAGTGTGAGCAGTTTGATAAGTCGTATTCTAGGCCTAGGTTACGGGTCAGTATGATGTGCGTAATTGAATTATATCTGCAAAAACTAGTTGCTTAAGCGTGCAGGGTAAGCATTCTAGCCAGTAGGCAGAGTTTCAGACACTTCAAGTGAAAGGGCGTCAGGACGATTACGTACTGACCAGTATACATGCAAATATGGCTCGAGATGGAGAAGGAGGATAGCTGGGACTGCTCAATCACAATTAAGGGCAAAGAAGTCATCTCACCGCAAGGTCTTACCCTAAAAATCAAGGGTAAGCCTCCCTATAAAAGGAAGCCACTTGGAGAGAAGAAGATTATTATCAACGGAATCACCAAGAATCATCATCATCACTCTTAGGTAGAATTCTCTCGGAGTTCAGTCCTTCAGCCCAATCCAGAATCTCATTCCTCGCCACTGCCATGGTCACTTGAAGATCTAGATGTTCCCGGAGTTCCAAATCGTCCGTTCCAGCCAGCAGAACCGTAGTTAGAAATATCATCGCCCGGAGTGGCAAACACTTTTATTCGTTTTCGTAGTTTAATTTACTTGCTTTCCTTACGTTGGATCTGTGTTTGCTTTCGGATATTTTCTGTTTTTGAAGTACTTGTGGAAGATCCGAACGTGTTTAAGATATGAAGTTGATTTCCGTTTCAGTTATGGTGTTGATTTCTTTTCCTTCCTTTCCGCCTAGTTAGCTTAGATCTAAGGTTCTTGGTTGTTTTAAGTGCTGAATCTTTTCCTTCCTTGTTCCGTCAAAATTTCCTTAGTTAAACGTAGAACTGTTTGATCGTGAGTGAATCGCTGCATGTGAAGTCTTGTTTGAGTTCGTTTTCGTTTTCCTGCTGACCAGTACGCGGAGTTGCATTTTTCTGAGTTTTGATTTCAGATTTGGTGTTCTTATTTGTGGATCTGTGTTCGCGAATTGATAAACTGTGTTTCCGTGTTGAATCTGGAAGTATTTTCTGATTTTAATTTGTGTTGTTGAGGAAGATGAGTCCCTGTCTAATGTTGGGGACCACTTTGCTTTTTAGATGCTTTTTGCTTTTTGTCCTTTACTTTTAGTTATACCTGCAGATCTGTCAGCCTAGTCACCATGTCTACCACTACCCTCTGAATATTCTGTCTAGCCCAAAATAGAATCCCCGTACCTTCCAAATATTTTCTGTTACAAAAAATGTCTCCCTATTTCCACGTACACAGCTGCACCCCTACACTTCTTTCCCCATTCTAGTCAGTAGGAAATTTCCTTTAAATTCTTGCCTAGGTAGAAACTCAACCCGAGCGTGGTAGCTAACCTAACATCCAGAATATCACCACAATAGTTTTAACGCACCATCTCTGTGGGATTCGACCCTTACCACCACTATACTGATCAATAGAAGTGGGTTGAGGAATTTTTGAAACCAGGGTCAGGCTTAGTTAGGATCGCTATCCTGACCAGTAGGATATATCCTTGCTTGAACGACACCTAAACACCCTGAGGAGAAAAACCCATCGTTTCAAAACCCTACCAGAATCTATGGGTGTAATCTTTCTTCTGTGTTGCTGATAGTCGTCAGAGGGGAATTCCCCTGTTTTGGAAAAGTTTTGAGGGGGGGAAACCCCAGTTGTTGGTATGATGTTCCAGAGGGCACGAGCCCTAATTATGATAGAAAATTAGCGGGGGAACCCCCAGAAGTGGTTGAGGGGGCCCGAAGCCCCCTAACTGTTGAGGAAGATGTCAAAGAGGGGAAACCTCTGAGAAGTCCGTGGTATTGAAGCCCACGTTGACAAGAGTTGGTTGGGGTAGAGTCCCCTGTTTATCTCAAGGGGGCGACCCCTTTTATGTCTGATAGGGAGAAGCCCTCGTTGCTGATGCTGAACAAGAACCCGGCAGCGACGGGATGACTATGATGGTAGATCTGACTGATGTCCCCGTTGGGACCGATTCACCAGTTAACGCACGGGAAGCAAGGAAGCAAGCTCGTCGAGGTTTACGAGATGAAATAGAGGAACACGTCCCGCGGACAGAAGTAGGGTCGCTGGATCTAGAGCCTGCAGCTCCTGACCAGGTAAACTCTCCTAGACCTACTGATGGGAGAGCGACAAGGGGAGCGCCGACACGCGGTCGAGAGGAAGAGGAAAGGAAAACAGATTGCTCCTTCCTCGACCAAGAAAGCAAAAGGAAAGTCGTTGAACCCTCTCTCCCTCCACCTGCTAAGGTACGTACGCTGCTGAGTCGGAAGCCCTGATGGGTCCAGTGACTCCGAAGAAGAACAAGAGGTGGGAACTCAACTTTGAGCCGAAAGAATCTGGATTACTAAAGAGCTGTTGAACGAGATGAGGAAGTTCGCGGACTCAAAACGCACAGCAATATACACGGAGAAGAGTGGTTTAGGAAAGGTTGCTAAGTCCGGAAGATGTATGACTCGGCGGAACTAAAGGAGATCTCGAGCAATGATGAATTCGGGGTATACAGAGGCAATCGCTTTGACTGGTTGCTAAATAGCATAGCACCTTGAGGTTCCGATAGACTTGGCCCGGGAATTTTCTCAACTTTTCGGTTTAAATCTACCACACCAACTTGGATGCCGATTCCATTAACTTCCGGCTCTTCACGAAGAACATGTGATGAGCATTCGTGAGTGGACCTTACGGATGGGTCTGCTGACGCGTACAGAAGATGACGAAAGATTATGGAACGAAGAATGGTCGGCCCACCAAAGTTCACGCCAGGTTTCAAAGCGCAGAGCGCATGGGAGTTCTTGACCCACCCGAGGGTGGGTCAATTTAAAACTAGGTTTCGAAGGCCCACATATCGAGAACAGGATCCTGAGGTTCGCCCAAACCTTCATTAGCTATAATCTGATGGGCACAAACTACAACGCATTGACGACTCCCGACTTATACTTTACCTGGTGCATGGCCACGGGTGTACGTGTCCACTTGGGCTACTGGTTAGCCCAAGCCTGCCACAAGTAACTGCCAACCCTTCCCAGCATCTATAAACATGCCATCTTCTCGGGGCTTATCTACAGCGGAATGTGATCATGAAGATCACAAGTCCTGCCGAGAAGTGAAGATGTGTCTACCCCCAGAGGTTTTCAACATGGCTTACTTCTTCTTCAACAAGGGGCTGCTAATCACGCACCGAGAGGGATGTCTGTTTTATGAAGTTGGTAAGTCGGAAGCCCAGATCAAACAGGAGCAAGAGGTTCGGGGGTGACAGAAATTGCTTGATGTGGATGCATCCAGAGAGTCAGTCGTGGAAGTGGAAGTGATGAGGAAGGAAGTCGGATGGATGAGATCCGAAATTCAAAAGGTGAGGGAAGAGATCGTGGCCCTACGGGTAAAGGAAGGACAGTGTTGGGCTGAGGGAGTCCGGAAGAAGTTGTCGGGTAAGAACGGAAGATCGACAAAATGAAAACGGAAGTCAGGAAGGTTAGGGAGGAAATGGTGGCCCTCAAGGGGCGCATTTCTGATCTGGTGGAGACATCATCCAGATGTACTGAGAGGATGACGGAAGGTGTCGCATTAATAATGACGATGATGAAGTGGTTGCGCGAGAAATTTCCGGACGCACCAAAGTCACTTCCTGGATCCAGTGGCGGAACCACG